>NC_079192.1:55090680-55704430 GCF_029499605.1 Hyla sarda | reverse complement strand
CACAAGGTTTTCACACACTGTTGCTGGTATTTTGGCCCATTCCTCCATGCAGATCTCCTCTAGAGCAGTGATGTTTTGGGGCTGTCGCTGGGCAGCACAGACTTTTAACTGCCTCCAAAGGTTTTCTATGGGGTTGAGATCTGCAGACTGGCTAGGCCACTCCAGGAGCTTGAAATGCTTCTTACGAAGCCACTTCTTCAAGGTTTTCACACACTGTTGCTGGTATTTTGGCCCATTCCTCCATGCAGACCAGGAGCAGGTAAGGAGGGCATTACCCAGAGAATCATCAAAGACACCAACAATAACACTGAAGGAGCTCCAGAGATCCACAGTGAAGATGGAAGCATCTGTCCATGGGACACCATAAGTGTACACTACACAAAACAGGGCTTTTTGGAAGAATGGCCAAAAAAAAGCCATTGCTCAAAGGGGTGTCCAACCATTAACACATATCCACAGGATATGTGTACGACTGAGGGAGTCTGACTGCAGAGAACCCCCCTGTAATCTCAAGAATGGGGTCCCGAGTGAACATTGCTGCTTCATTTATTGTCTATGAGGGCTTTTGGAGATGTGTACAGACTATGCAAATAAAAAAATAAATTTTTGGGGGGTTTATTTACACTTAAGGGCACAATTTTTCCGGTAGAAATTCAAATTCTGATCTCCACCACAAGAAAGAACATGCCCGCGCAGTCCTTTTACCGATTGAATATGTCCGCCACGGAATGTCCGCCAGGAATTTGAATTGTCCCTTGGAATCCAAAGATTTATCTTATCCACCAAATAATCCACAACATTACATTTAGTGTGTGAATTCATTTTAGATTCATACTTTCCTCTTGAACTAAATGGGGAAAATCTGACAGATATTGGCATTTTGCGGATTTAAAGGTATATGCCAGATTTTTTATTTTATTTGACTATGCTACAGGGATTGTAAAGTTAGTGTAGTTCATAATATAGTCAATGTTAGTGGAAGAAGGAATGGGCTGCACTCACCGGAATCAGGTACAAAAGCAGTGCTGTTCTTTATTTCCAAAGGTGCAGTAAAATCATCATAAGCAGCAAGACATTAAAGATGTAACAGACGCCATGAGTCAGATCATTCTTGGGTGACAGCTGTTTCACGTGCGCATGCACTCTTCATGAGACCCTGCATGCGCACGCACAACAGCTGTCACCCAAGAATGATCTGACTCATGGTGTCTGTTACATCTTTAATGTCTTGCTGCTTATGATGATTTTACTGCACCTTTGGAAATAAAGAACAGTACTGCTTTTGTACCTGATTCCGGTGAGTGCAGCCCATTCGTTCTTCCACATACATTGACTATATAATGAACTACACTAACTTGTTGCTTCTCAGGCTTTTTGCACCGCGGCAGGTGCACTGTTTGCTGACCCCCATCCCTAAATGCATGTATACTGGTGATTGCTCATTGTCTAAATGGAGCTACATAGAAGGGGTTGGAGTGCTGACTGCTGTGTCTTGTGGACTAGTGTTTGTACCCGTGTTTCATGGTGGTCTCGCAATTCTGTGATTTTTGACCCTACATTTCTTTTTAACAGCATACCAAATGAGTGGTGTCTCAGGTTTTCCCAGGTTGCAGTTTGGCACAAGACATTACATCACTAGTCAGGCGTTCAGAGGGAATATGTCTGCTTTAATGGGTGGAGCGACCGCTGGGTGGGAGATCATTCTGAAAGAATGTGAAACAACTGGAGGCACCCTGGTCAGAAAACACTGATCTATTGCATTGAAGACAGAACAGATGTGTTTCAATTGGTGGGGTGGCTGATGTGTGGGAAAAGTAAAAATATTATCACACAAACAAGGAACTATGGGATTTGTACTTTGAGAGAACGAACTCCAACAGGAAATACCCAGCTAATAGCCTTAGCTTTATGGTAATCTCACAATTAGCCATTTTACCCCAAGATAAGCGCAGATCCTTCCTAAGCATATCCATTACTGTCTGGCAGGTATGTACTAAAATCACTTTTAGGATGGATAACCTCTCTAATACTTTTCACGCCAGGTTCATTTCGGCACATGGACTGTAATTTACTGCAAATTTTATCTGTAAAAATCTGCAAGAGAAACATGTGTGAATGAACCCTCAATGTGCCTATGTCAGCTTGTCACATACCTATCACTCATAACCAAACACAAATGAACAGGAATATACAATAAGGTACAAAGTAGTGGTATAGTGGCCCCTGAAAAAATCTGTATAATGCACCATAATGTGTAAATCCAAAGCAAAGCATATAATAAAAAATTATACTTAAAAAATGGAGGAAATTTATACATCACAAGTCACAACATCTCCAGGATCTCTCATGAATATTGCAAAGGTACTATACAATGCTAATCTATATTGCACAAAGAAGGGAGTATAACTCCCAACATTCATAAGGTAATGCTTGGGTCAAATACAAACAGTGTAGAAAGGACCAAATAATGTATGGGTCCTATCCCATATGGGGATTACAGTAAAGTATAGGTAAAATGCATCTACAGTGCAAGAAACATAATAAAGTGCTATAATTCTAAATACATGATCTTAAGGAACAATATACAGCTTATGCATGGTATACCCACATGAGACACAAGTAACAATGTGAGATCCAGAGGGACGACCACTGCAACGCGTTTCGTGCTGGAGCCTTCTTCTGGGAGACAAATACATATCTTCAGAAACTCTGCAACACAATGGAACAGTGACTGCTGAGACTAAAGCTTAAAGGGGTTCTCCACCATAAGGTGATTTTAGTATGTACCTGGAAGACAGTAATGGACATGCTTAGGAAGGATCTGTGCTTGTCTTGGGGCTAAATGGCTATGTTGTGAAATTACCATAACACTGTGTCTAGCTTTTTGTGAACTGGTATTTCCTGTTTGACTTTTCTTTTTTTGACTACAAATCCCACAATTCCATCTTCCTCCCTCCCACACATCAGCCACCCCACCCATTGAAACATAACTGAGCTGCATCCCTTCAAAAGACCTGTGGTTTTCAATCAGGGTGCCTACAGCTGTTGCATTAGTTGCAGATTAGTCTCTCTCCCACCAAGCGATCCCTCCACCCATTGAAGCAGACAGGCTCCCTGTCATCAGCTGACTAGTGAGTCAGGTCTTGGCCGCATTGCAACCTGGGAAAAATCTGAGACAACAGTCATTTTGTATGCTGCTAAAAAGAAATATTGTGGTGAAAATCACAGAAGAATTGTGAGAAAACAGGTACAGACACTATATTATGAACTACACTAACTTTACAGCCCCTGTAGCATAGTCAAATAAAAAATACCCCTTTAACTCTTACTGGAATACCCCTTTAACTCTTACTTCCCACAAAAAACTAAAGATTGCAGAGCTCACAATAGAAGAAAAGAGGTTAACTGCAATTTCTCTAATTTAGCTGGCTCCATGTGAACCATCTATCCACCACACCATTAGGTTGAGTGATTCACTGAGGACTGCTTGCACCTTATTTCTTGAATTTATTCCTGTAAAAACATCTCACCCCCAAAGACATTAGACATATATAACTTTTTTATGGGTAGGGGTAGGTCGCACAGCTTTATTATAAACTCTATAAACATTTATTTATAAATAAGGCACAAAACTACAATACACTTAAATGACCCCAAATATTTTAATGACCGCCCGCTGTGACAAATTAACAGTACACAAGAAACACACGAAAAGCCATAGTATACCCACGGACCTCAAATAAGGAGGGACAGCCTCTGGGACCCAAAGGGGGGGTGGTGACAGGTGAACGTACACCACAGCTATATAAGGCATGCTGGAGGGAGGGGGCAAACAAGCAGTAAAAATCCAAAACCTGCACTAATGGGCAGGCTTACCATGATATACCGTATATACTCGATTATAAGCCGACCCGAATATAAACCGAGGCCCCTAATTTTACCCCAAAAACCAGGGAAAAGTTATTGACTCGACTATAAGCCTAGGGTGGGAAATACATCATCCCCCCTGTCATCATCCAGACCCCCATCATCATCCAGACCCCCGTCATCATCCCCCCCTTCATCATCACCCCCTGTCAATCACTTCATCAGTGGTCTTCAGCCTGTGGAACTCCAGATGTTGCAAAACTACAACTCCCAGCATGCCCGGATGCTGGGAGTTGTAGTCCGGGTATGCTGGGAGTTGTAGTTTTGAAACCCCTGGAGGTCCGCAGGTTGAAGACCACTGCGGCCTTCGTCATCAACCCCCCCCCCTTCATCATCACCGCCTGTCAATCCCTTCATCAGTGGTCTTCAACCTTGCGCATGAACGTCCCTGTGCGTCGTCGTCAAGGCAACGTCACTACTCCGGGGCTGGGGCCAAAGAGCAGAGAAGAAGCCCCCCCGGTGAAAATGGACAGCCCGCAACGACTAACCATCCCCATCGGACGGTCCCTGCAGCACAGATGGCCCAGACCACCTCACCCTAACGTCCCGTCCAGGGGAGGTGAATACAAAACAAAAGGGGGGGGCTGGATCATGACGAAGGCCGCAGTGGTCTTCAACCTGCGGACCTCCAGAGGTTTCAAAACTACAACACCCAGCATGCCTGGACAGCCATTGGCTGTCCGGGCATGCTGGGAGTTGTAGTTTTGAAGCCACTGGAGGTCCGCAGGTTGAAGACCACTGCGGCCTTCGTCATCACCCCCCCCCCTTCATCATCACCGCCTGTCAATCCCTTCATCAATGGTCTTCAACCTTGCGCATGAACGTTCCTGTGTGTCGTCGTCAAGGCAACGTCACTACTCCGGGGCTGGGGCCGAAGCGCGGAGAAGAGGCCCCCCCCCCCCCCCCCGTTGAAAATGGACAGCCCGCAACGACTAACCATCCCCATCGGACGTTCACTGCAGCACAGATAGCCCAGACCAGCTCACCCTAATGTCCCGTCGAGGGGAGGTGAGTACAAAACAAAAGGGGGGGGGGCTGGATGATGACGAAGGCCGCAGTGGTCTTCAACCTGCGGACCTCCAGAGGTTTCAAAACTACAGCCGATGGCTGTCTGGGCTTGCTGGGAGTTGTAGTTTTGCAACATCTGGAGGTCCACAGGTTGAAGACCACTGATGAAGGGATTGACAGGCGGAGAGTTCACTCGAGTATAAGCCGAGGGGGGTGTTTTCAGCATGAAAAATTGTGCTGAAAAACTCGGCTTATACTCGAGTAAATACAGTACCTGCCCCAGGGAGAGCCATAGTGTCACAGTAAAGGGTATGAATATTTATGTCCAAGCCAAGGGTTATTATTATTTTATTTTTTTAAAGATTGCTAAAAAAAACTGTTTAACTTTGTTATCATGGGGTATGGAGAATAGATTCATTGGGGGGGGGGGGGGGGAACATACATTTTTTTTAATTTTATTTAAGCCTCAACAGAATAATATGTTAAAAAAAATAAATGAAAGGGTCTGAAAACTTTTTGAATGCATTGTACACTGTGATATTTATTACAATACCCATCTACCTCCATTCTTATGTCATAAATGTTATGCTGATAAGTATTATATTATCTGTGTCCAGCCTCAGACGTGCACTTTGGGCTACAGGCAGGACAATATCTGGATGAATATACGTTGTCACCTGGGATGAAGGCCGATCATTTCTGCAGTATTACAGCGTACGGTATCATTAGAGCTAACTATGGGGTAATACGAGTCGTTACTAACAATGAAGGTTGGGGACCTGTAGGGAAGATTTTACTGAGGACATGTCAATCATGACAATAATGATGGGTCCTCCAGGCTCTCCCACCCCTCCTCTCAGCTGTGACAATAGAATAATAAGAGGTGAAGGGGGTCCCGTCCTTGTCCTTTGATGTCCTTTGGGAATGGTGACACTTTTGTCCCTTTCAGTCCTGGTAACATTGGAGAGCTGTAATTGCCCCTGCTCACACAGGACCACGATGAGGCAAGCAGCTTCTCACAATGGCACACAACCCCGATGGACAACTGGACTAGGAAGACGATTTGCATTTTATTGTTATTTATTGAGACCTGCTCTACAAAGGGACATCGTAATGTTTCAAGTAGGGTTTCAAGTTACTAAAATGATCTTTCTATCGTCTCTAGATAGAAGAATATAGGGGGAGATTTATCAAAACCTGTGCAGAGGAAAACTTGCCCAGTTGCCCAGAGCAACCAATCAGATCGCTTCTTTCATTTTTCACAGGCCTTCATAAAAATGAAAGCAGCAAGCTGATTGGTTGCTATGGGCAACTGGGCAAGTTTTCCTCTGCACAGATTTTGATAAAACTCCCCCATAGAGGCCATATCTATAGAGAAGTAGACACTCTTACAGAAGTACCTATAGTAATCATATTGGGGGACATTTATCAAAACATGTGCAGAGGAAAAGTTGCCCAGTTGCCCATAGCAACCAATCAGATCGCTTCTTTCACTTTGCAGAGGCCCTGTTAAAAATGAAAGAAGTGAGCTGATTGGTTGCTATGGGCAACTGAGCAACTTTTCCTCTGCACAGGTTTTGATAAATCTCCCCCATTTTTCTTATATTTGTGCTCAGAGTCCAATAAATAGTATAAAACCCAATACTTACCTTCCTCACTCCTCTGCTGCCCTGTTCTTACAGAACCCTGGTCTCTCTGTGCATCGCTTCCAGGGTCAGTATGAAGAATTGCCCACTCTTGTGCTCAATATAAAAAAAAATCACTCCCCAGAATACCACCTTAAGAATTTTGTCCATAGATACTTTGCTTTCCAAATCTCCTCTAGTCCCGTAAGTTGCTAACCAGCTGCCTTTATAGTGAATGGGACTAATCTGCAAATACCCAGCAGAGACTCTACTGAATGCAGAAAGTGTATGAAGCCTTCCAGCCATTCCAAACTTTTAATTATGATCATGTGGTAGAGGGTGTGATGAGGGCAGATGGAATGGCCCTAGGGGCAGATGGCATTAAACCCTTGTGTTCGTGACGCCAGGGCGTGGTTTATCCTCAATACCACCTGAAGGCATACCGCTGGCTTGATCCTGGGCTAGGGGGCAATAATGACTCTGACACCAAGTTACGGAACAATGGTACTGTATTTTTCGCCCTATAGGACGCACCAGCATATAAGACGCACCCAATTTTAAAGGTGCAAAATCTAGAAAAAAAAGATTCTGCACCCAACAGTGATCTTCAACCTGCGGACCTCCAGATGTTGCAAAACTACAACTCCCAGCATGCCCGGACAGCCGTTGGCTGTCCGGGCATGCTGGGAGTTGTAGTTTTGCAACATCTGGAGGTCCGCAGGTTGAAGACCACTGGTATAGGAGGTAATACTCACGTGTTCCTGCCGCTCCGGACCCGTCACTGCTGCCCTGGATGTCGCTCCATCGCTGTCGCCACGTCCCCGTGGTGTCCCCGACGCTCCGGACGTCTTCTTCCCCGGGATCCACGCTCTCCGTCGCCGTCATCACGTCGCCACGCAGGGGGGCCCAGGGGACACTGCAGGGAGGCTGCCTGACAGGGCAGCTAGGGTACAGGGGTAAAATTCCTGTACCGGGCCACCACAATCATAAGAAGTGTTAGAAAGAAAAAGAATTATGGTAATCGATCGCCATATTTCTGCAAAATTCCTCTCTTTTATCTATGAGACGCAAGGAAATTTATATCTCATCCAAGGAAAGCTGGGTGAGATTAATGAAATCTGTGAATAGTGTGAAATCCCTTGCAGACCATAGCTGTTAATGGACTTTTGGGGGGAGATTTATCAAAACCTGTCCAGAGGAAAAGTTGCCCATAGCAACCAATCAGATCGCTTCTTTTGTTTTTAACAAGGCCTCTGCAAAATTAAAGAAGCGATCTGATTGGTTGCTATGGGCAACTTTTCCTCTTGACGGGTTTTGGTAAATCTCCCCCTTGGTGTTTACTGGTTTTCAAATTAGCTCGAGTCAGCACAGGTGCTGTTACAGATTATTATTGGGCTTACAAAAGGTGTAATTCAGTCTGCACTGATAGGGGCTGAGAAAACTGGAGCTCTGCTGGGAGTTTGAATTCTGAGGTTTTGCAGCCTCTAAGGGACACTTCAATTTTTGAGTACCCCATTGGATGGCAGATGTTTTTGGCAGCAAGTAATCTGTATAGTTAGGGAATACTGTGTTAGCAAGCACAGGAGGAATAACAACATCTAAATTCTCTGTCTGCAAGCAGGAAAAAGAATTATGCAAATATCTGTAAATTTCATAAATTTCATACATAGTCAAAAATAAAATACCATGTTTAGAAAAAGAAAAGAATGTTTTTCCTCGTGCATTTATTCTAGATCAGTTTAACAGCAGGACATTTCACACGTTTTCTTTCCCCATGTGTTCTGTTTATTCTCGCAAAGCTGCTGGAAATCATGGAAGAAATGTGACGTGTGCCAGTCAGGGGGGAAAGGAATGATGGAGGAAAATGAGGGGCAAAGGGAAATGTAGAAACAACTTCATAATTGTAAGAGATTGAAAAAGCTTGGCTCCTTTCTTATAGAAACAGCGCCACTCTTGCCTATGGGCTATTTTTGGTATTGCAGCTTAGCCCCTTTACTTAAAGAAAAACTTTCAGCTATATATCATGCTCAGAGCTGCAGACAGCTGATCAAGAAATAAAACAAATACCTGTCTCATGGCAAATGGCTGATTGCTAAGTTAAAGGGGTATTCTAGGAGTTTTTTTTTATTTGACTATGCTACAGAGGCTGTAAAGTTAGTGTAGTTCGTAATATAGGGTCTTTACCTGTGTGTGACGGTTTTCTCACAATTCTTATGTGATTTTCACCCCAATATTTATTTTTAACACCATACAAAATGACTGTTGTCTCAGATTTTTCCCAGGTTGCAGTGTGGCCCGAGACCTGACCTCACTAGTCAGCTGATGACAGGGAGCCTGTCTGCTTCAATGGGTGGAGGGATCGCTTGATGGAAGAGAGATCAATCTGCAACTAATGCAACAGCTGTAGGCACCCTGATTGAAAACCACAGGTCTTTTGAATGGATGCAGCTCATTTATGTTTCAACAAGTGGGGTGGCTGATGTGTGGGAGGGAGGGAAATTGAATTATGGGATTTGTAGGCAAAAGAAGAAAACTCAAACAGGAAATACCAGTTGAAAAAGCTAACCACAGTGTTATGATAATCACACAACATAGCCATTTAGCCCTAAGACAAGCACAGATCCTTCCTAAGCATGTCCATTACTGTCTTTCAGGTACGTACTAAAATCACCTTATGGTGGATAACCCCTTTAATAAAATCATGTTTTGTTTCTAAGCTCGAGCTGTAGCATGCTTGCCTCCTTCCTCCTCCACCCTTCCCTGCTTGGCTTTCAGCACTGAGCCTTGTGCATCAATCATGCAGGGCAGGGAGGGGTTGGGGAGGGAGGAGGCCTGCATGCTGCAGGTCAGCACTGCCTCTATGATACTTGATCTTACCAGCCATACCAGATATAGCCCATGGATAAGAATAGCGCTGTTTTTGTTAGGTAGTAGCCATGTTTTACTAGTCACATATAACCCCTGCAAATTTTTAGCCGTAGCCTTAAAAATGACAATAGACAACCTTTAACATAGAAGTTTCCTAATAGCATATTAAAGTAATCTCTCCATTTAGAAGTTGCAGAGAATACACAGGGTATGTACTGTATTAGATTTGTTATAAAAAAAAAAAAAAAAAAAAAAAAACAACACCCAAACCTTTAGATACACTGTATCTGTGTATTCAGACAGGTAAATGTTTATTTATGTTGCTTTATTTCTGCACTGGTACTTTTATTTTCAATACCAGTTTTCCTACAGAGAACACTGACTGAGAACCTGACAACCCACTGCTTGAGAACCTGCATGCGTAGAGCTCAATGTGTGATCCCTGTAAGGCAATGTTCACAAAAAGTTTTATTTTGGCAGAAAAAAATCCCACCTAGATTTTAAGGTGATCTACAGATTTACCGTATTTGGTGCCTCCAGTGAATTCAATTGGATTCAATGTACATTGTGGAATATGCACAGAAATCTGCACTTGAGCTGCTATCCCTCCTTTTCTACTCTCAATGCTTGTGGCCTTCTCTCCTTTATACTGCTGTGTATGTGCAAGCTGTAATACAATGCAGCTAAATTGCCTCATCACATGTATACAGCATGCGGTGTATATGACTAATATTGACTAACTCTGACCACAGAAGAAATCTACAGTTCTCAGAATAAGGTTATTAAAAACCTTGGGAGGAACATGTACCTGCATGTGCAGACTACCCACAAAGTTTATCTGTAACTATGGGACTGGAGTTCTATGGACTCAGGGAACATAACGTTGTAAGGATCTAAACACATCATATGGTTAAATGTTTCTAATCTAGACTATTTGCAAAGTTTATTTTTTCTTTATAAGACTCACTGGAGCTTATAAAATCACTACAATGGGGTCATACAGGATAAAACCTATTTTCAACTGTTTAATAAATGAGCATATATTGGTTAAATAAAGTTATTTTTCTACCTTTTTGTTGTCTGTCATGCTTTTCTTTTTTCTTTTTGTTTCTCATGCAAACTGTCTGCTCTTCCCTCTTCATTGCGACACTTTCTGACTAGTGTACATGCTATAATGTATTTCCTGTTTCGGTTGTACACTCTAGCTTGGAATTTAGCAAATTCTGGATACAGAGTTCACTGAATTCCCAGCTAGAGTGGGCAACAGAGACTTTACATTACAGGAATGAAGACGTAATGCAGACAGTTTCCATTAGAAGCAGAATAAAAGCATAAATATATGATCATTTATTAGGCAATTGAAAATAGATTTCATAATCAGAAAAGCCCTTTAACCCCTAGATGACACAGGGGATCCTGTATGCCCTGGCCATCTGATACCTAATGCTCCAGGGTGTACACTTACACCCTAGAGTGTTAAGTCTGTAAAGGGAGTGCTGGAGCAGGGCTCGCTTCATAGGTAGTGAATGACGGCTGCTATCTGCAGCCTGCACTGACCGCTTGGGGTGGACATTGGCGATCCTGCACGTGTATGCAATTGTGGTGGCACAGTACGGGATGGTGTTTCACCATACTTCTCCTACCCTGTCAGTCAGAGTCTCTCCATGTCCCCAGGGCCCCCTTTATATATTATCCCTTGCGTATATAAGTTGTGATATTAATAATGTACTGTTTCTTTAATTGTTATACCATGTGATTGTTACCCAGGAGGCACTAGTGACCAGGGGACCCCCCAAGTGACCTATGGGTTCCTTGCACAGCCCCCCTATAAAACCAAACTCTCTTATTGCTATTCCTGCTAAGGTCCAGTGCAGTCGTCTCAGAGTTTGTGTCCAGAGCATTGGAGGCCTCAAGCTTAAAGTCTGCAGCCACAAGTCAGCTCAAGTAAGCTCAAAGTCATCTTCATGTCAATTGTCAAGTCAAGTCTTCAATAAAGTCACCGTGGCCTGCACTAACGTGTCTCTATGTACTGCAAGTCCTTGCAAGCCTGCGAGGTCCCCCTGTGCCACTGGTCCCCTCCTTGGGATATTGGCTGTACTGCATAGACTGTATCATCTGTCTACCCTCAGTAAAGCTACCGTTGTCCGTACTTTGGCGTCAGTGTCTTCATTGCCCCCGTGCCTAACCCAGGACCAGCGGTATTACCTTCGGGTGGTTAAGGCTAAATCACGCCCTGGTGTCACGACAAGAAGGGGTTAATAACACCTTCCCCTTGGATTATAACATCTGCCCTACACCTCGCACCTCGACGCCACACCATTAAAGGGTACCTCTCATCAAATAAACTTTTGATATATTTTAGATTCATGAATGTTGAATAACTTTCCAATAGCATGTTAATGAAAAATATGCTTCTTTCTATTGTATTTCTCCCGATCAGTCCTGTCAGCAAGCATTTCTGACTCATGCTGGAGTCCTAAACACTCAGAGCTGCAAGCCTGCTTTGTTCACAGCCAAACAGGCTGAGAACAAAGCAGTCTGGCAGCTCTGAGTGTTCTCCTTTGTGAACAAAGCAGACTGGCAGCTCGTAGTGTTTAGGACTCCAGCATGAGTCTGAAATGCTTGCTGCCAGGACTGGTAGGGAGACCCCTAGTGGTCATTTCTTCAAAGTGGAAAATTAAATAGAAAGAAGCATATTTTTTAATAACATGCAATTGTAAAGTTATTCTGCACACATTAATCTATAATATATCAAAAGTTTTTTTGATGAGAGGTACGCTTTAACCTTTGCCGTGATCAATGCTGATCATGACATCTAAAGAAGAAAATGATTATTGCCAGTTGGCCAGTATAACTATTGAAATATAATGTTAATGATTCTGCACAGTGATTGGCGTAAATGTAAAAAAAACAAACACCAGAATTGCAGATTTTTGGTTGCATCATATTACAGATCACAGTGCATAAAATTAACCCTTATACAGCCCTGTAATTCATAGGGGTCAGAATAGGACCATTTTTGTTTTGCCATCAATAGGAGCTTTACAATGGTTTGTTTTTGTGGAATGAATTTTAGATTTCATAGGTACTATATAAGGGAACATACACCTTTTTGGTTACTTTTTTGTTCCTTTTTTTCAGAGGTGGGATTGTTTTTTAGTCTTGATATTGGACTTGACCCAGAGATCCTCTGATCGCTGTACATTCACTATGATTTGCAATTGGCCTCAATGTACTTCATGGGGTGGGAAAGGGGTAAAATCCATCTCTGTTGCCTTGTAGTAGCTGGTTAAGTAAATACACCTACTGTTTATGGCAACATGAATAGTCCCAATACATTGCAGTCACAACATGACGTAAAATTCATCAGTGTCTACTGTGCATTGAGGATATACATATTGCAATAACTGTAGAGAAATAAAAGGTTCTCACAAGGCTTTCCTAGATCACTGATTGTCATACTTGCAATACTTGCTGCATAATTAAGGAAAGCTGGGTAAAATAAACTGTCATAAATGTTATGGTGTCTATATTGGTTCTCACCAAGCTTTTCCAGATTAAGAATTACTCAGTGACGGACATTCACTGATGAATTCTTATTGTCACGAGACTTAATCAGATTTCCATTCACCACGGTAACCACGGCCAATACCCTCCTGCTGAGGCCTTTACTCAATGCCCATAGTTACGTATTATTGCCCTCTGACCTGGGCCCATTTATCTCTGGACTGACTAGCATATTGACTTTTCATTTGCCTGGTCACTAAAGTGATTTACTAAAACTTCTCACAGGTGCCCTAATCCCTAAGCGTCCAATCAGCACGTGACATCATTGTCACATCCGCACCTAAATGACACAATGAATTACTTGTTAAATATCATTTGTCCTTTTGGTTCCCCATCACTTGTAGATAAACATCCCTGAGCGGCAGAAGACAAGGGGTCAGCTCCATCTACATTCACCTGGTCATGGTCTGTCACTGTGTACAGGGGTCTGGCTGCTGATGTGACTTCCTCCACATCTCACGTGCCTGAGGTCAAGGAGACGGAGACAGCAGTCAGAGGATTGTTATTGATGGCGGGGCAGAGTAAACACCCTGCAGGTAGGCTAAATGTTGGGTTCTAGAGCCAAACTCCAACTCCCAGCAACACCCAGGTCTTCTTCATCCAAGAAAAACATCAGGACCTAATAGAAGCGTCATCTATTCCAGGTCATGAGGACGTTCATGTGATGGAATGAGGAATAGAATGCCGGTCTCCATAGTTTGATTTATACATAAGAAAGCATTCTTCATTCTGGGGCTTAGACATAGATAACAGCCGCTAGCAGACTCTTTTGGCGGTGCCTTATCCCCCTACCGCGCCCCTCCCCTTGAGATCCTTCTCTCCACTGAGCTGTTGGGGGAGAGTTGAGCGACCCTCATGCAAAAAGATGGTTGGCTGCTCCTGCCAAAATTGGCAAGTGTGGCAAACACATGTCACATGTCTAATGTGTATGGGCAGCATCAGACCGTAGTAAGTAGCTTTTAAGGTTAAATGGCCGCCTATTTCCTATGTTGCAGAACAGGGTTTCATGGCTCTTGTAGTCCCACAGCAGAAAAGTCATAGATGTCACAGGTGGCTAGAGTAGTGCGGTGAGCCACAGTGCCTCCTTAACCCGTTCACACAATATCAAGTACATGTACGTGGTGATTAGGGACGACTTCCCGCATCACCACGTACATGTACCTGATGGAAATAAACTGTCACTGCGCCGCCGGGAGCTGTGACAGTTTATTGAGCTCAGCTGTGCTGCAAAGCTGAGCCTCCCTGAAGCCGGCCAGGGACCAATCACCAGGGACCAATCAGTACAGACGGACCAGTAGCAGGGATCTGGCGGGGGTCTTTCTGCCTTCCCCCACTCCTCAGTTGCTTCACACAGTGAAGCGATCAGTGGTGAGGGGGGCCCCGTCGGAGAAGGCCACCCGTGGCACTCAGGATCGGAGTGTGTAGACACTGCGGTTACTGAGACCGCAACATCTATTAGGGTAACAGGGATAGGGAGCTCCCTCTGTCACCGATCGGCGCTCTGCAAAGTGAAAGCAAAGCGCCAATGGTTGCCTGACAGTGGCCTCCGTTGTCATGGCAACAGATCAGTCTAAAGGTAGAGACTGATCTATCCTATGCTTGTCAGTACTGACAGACATAGTCATAATTCAATGGAGTACAAATGTGTACTCCATTGAGTTATTTTTATAATAGTAAAAAAAAAGAAAAGAAAAAATGTGAAAAATAAAAGAAAATAATGTGAGAAAAATATAAAAAAATTAAATAAATTATATATGTATATAATACACCCCAAAACATACCCAAAAATAGTCCCCCAATAACGTCAACATGTCCCGCAAAAAAATTAGTCCTCACACAATTATGTCTCACAAAATACAGCGACTTACAAACATGATTTAAAAAAAAAAAAAAATCTTTTTATGCTGTAAATAAACTATAATATAAAAAAAGTATATAAATTTGGTATCGCCATCACCGTATCAACCTGCAGAGTAAAGTTAACATGTCATTTAAACCGCATGACTAACGACTCAAATATTTTTTATAATAAACAACCGCAGAATAGATTTTTTTGTATACCACCTGATAAAAATTTTTTATAAAAACGATCAGAGTGTCACATATACCCCAGAATAATACCAATGAGCGTCAACTTGTCTCCCAAAAATATGTTTGCACCCCAAGGCCTCTGCAACTTTATATGATGCCAACAAAATATCCTAAACTAAAAGGAGGCCCCAAAATCCACACAGCACTCCTTCATGTCTGATTCCTGTGTGTGTGATATATGGGATGTCAGAATTCGGGGAATAAATCTTGAGTTTTATTTCTTTGTCAACACCTATTGTGTTACAGAAAAAAAAATTATTTAAAAAAAATCTGCAAAAAAATGAAATTTTAAAATTCCGCCTCCACTTTGCTTTCATTTCTGTGAAAGGCCTAAAGGGTTAATAAACTTTTTTAATGTCATTCTGACTACTTTAAGGGGTGCAGTTTTTAAAACGGGTGATTCATGGGGGTATCTAACATACAGACCCCTCAATTCCACTTCAGACCTGAACTGGTCCCTGAAAAATCAGATTTTGAAATTTTCTTGAAAATCTGGAAAATTGCTGCTAAACTTATAAACCTTCTAACATTCTAAAAAAGTAAAATAATGTTTATCAAATGATGGGAACATAAACTAGACATATTGAAGATGTGAACTAATCATTAATTTGGTGCGGCATGACTATCGTGCGAGCAGAAAATGCTAAATCTAGAAAAATGCTAATTTTTTTCGCAAAATTTGGGATTTTTTTAATACACAAAACGCTAAATATATGAATCAAAATTTTCCACTAATAAAAAGTACAATATGTCATGAAAATATGTTATAAGTAAAAGTGTTCCAAAGTTATTACCAAATAAGTGGGCACATGTCAGATTTAGAAAATTTGCCTTGGTCATTTAAGGGGTACTTCGGCCCTAAGACATCTTATCCTCTATCCAAAGGATAGGGGGATAAGATGTCTGATCATGGAGATCCCGCCGCTGGGGACCCCCACATTCTCTCATGCAGCACCCACCTGTGTGAGCTGCACGCAGCTCACACAGATGGGTGCTGCATGAGAGAATGTGAGGGTCCTCGGCGGGACCCCCGCGATCAGACATCTTATCCCCTATCCTTTGGATAGGGGATAAGATGTCTTAGGGCCGGAGTACCTCTTTAAGGTCAAAACAGGCTAAGGAGTAAAGGGGTTAAAGTCAATACAAAATTGTCAATGGTGAGGGGCTGCACTGTTGGTAAAGAAAAAGATCCCTGTTTTTTGCAGGACAAGTATTATGTATAAAAAAAACTTTTATTTATGTATTTATTTTTTATTTTTTTCAAGAGGAGGCATGCAAAAGTATACAGCAATTTGGTGAATGGAAAAAAATGTTTGTTTGTTTTTTCAGCCCTGCTAATGAATTTGACCATTTGATTGGCTTATCCTTTAATAATAAAATGCAATACTTTTGTATAGCAGTGTACTTTGCCTGTCAGTGTAATTCTGACAGGTATTGTAGTAGGTGCTGAAGACATGGGGCCTTCATTAGGGCCCTTTTAGACTGGACGAAGTGTTCCCGAAATGAGCGCTGATCTACTAGATTTAAAGAGCCTTTTACACAGGTCACTCATTGTGCAGGCAATGTGAAGCCCTTCCCTTACATCATTGACTGGTGCACATACCCGTTTTTTGGGGTGGGGGGGCAGTGTGGGCCAACTAACAATGATTTTTAGGCCCACATAAAAGATACAATTGCCTGACGAAATAGCATTTTCCCATACATCGGTTGATCGCTGGCCCTTTTACACTGTCAATTATGGGGGAATGAAGGTTCTTTCAATAGTTAAAGGGGTATTCCAGGCAAAAACTTTTTATTATATCAACTGGCTCCGGAAAGTTAAACAGATTTGTAAATTACTTCTATTAAAAAATCTTAATCCTTCCAATAGTTATTAGCTTCTGAGGTTTTCTGTCTAACTGTTCAATGATGATGTCACGTCCCGGGAGAATGTCCCCATAGGAACTGCACAGCTCCTGGGACGTGAGTCATCAGAAAGCAGTTAGACAGAAAACAACAACTCAACTTCAGAAGCTAATAACTATTGGAAGGATTAAGATTTTTTAATAGAAGTAATTTACAAATCTGTTTAACTTTCCGCAGCCAGTTGATACATAAAAAAAAGTTTTGGCCTGGAATACCCCTTTAAGGTTGTTCGTTTCTGTCTAAGTGCTCTCAGAGGTGTCATCAGAGAGCACTTAGACAGAAAAGAAGAACCTTAACTTCAGAAGCTCATAAGTACTGAAAGGATTAAGATTTTTTAATAGAAGTAATTTACAAATCTGTTTAACTTTCTGGAGCCAGTTGATATATATAAAAAAGTTTTTTCCTGGATAACCCCTTTAAAGGGGTAGTCCGTCCCTGGCATCTTATCCCCTATCCAAAGGATAGGGGATAAGATGTTAGATCGCCGCGGTCCTGCTGCTGGGGACCCCGGGGATCGTCGCTGCGGCACCCCACCATCATTACAGTACAGAGCGAGTTCGCTCTGTGCGTAATGACGGGCGATACAGGGGCCGGAGCAGCGTGACATCATGGCTCCGCCCCTCATGACATCACAGCCCATCCCCTTAATGCAAGTCTATGGCAGGGGGTGTGACGACCGCCACGCCCCCTCCCATAGACTTGTATTGACGGGGGCGGGCCGTGACCTCACGAGGGGCGGATCCGTGACGTAACGAGGCTCCGGCCCCTGTATTGCCCGTCATTACGTGCAGAGCGATCTCGCTCTGCGCAGTAATGATAGCGGGGTGCTGCAGCAGCGATCCCTGGGGTCCCCAGCAGCGGGACCGCGGCTATCTGACATCTTATCCCCTATCCTTTGCATAGGGGATAAGATGTCTAGGGATGGAGTATCCCTTTAATTCAGCTGATAATTGTCCAGTGTGAAAGACCATTTAGGCCCCTAACTGCCATGACAACCCATCAGAACCCCGTGATCTCATCCCAGGTAGGGTAAGAGATGGGGTGGCAATTAAAACTTAATAAAATTCTGCAGATTGTCACCTGGTGCAGCAAAAGAGAATCACTATTTAGAAAGAATAATCAAATTATCCTAATTTAGTTTCTGTGTTGTAAAATTTGAGGTTTTAGAAATTTTGAAAGAAGCCATAAACTTCTCTTCTTAGTGGACTGGTATATAATTATTGGATAGAGGTCACATGGTAATTTCTGCCCTCTGACCCTACGACCTGTTGTAGTTATCGTCCAGGTTATCGCACACACACACAATTTACTTATGGTTGATAAACTGGTTTCCCAGGAAAAATCATCTCTCCCTGATGGCCTTGGGCTGATGGTCATGATGAATTTGTCCCGTGGGCCTGTTCTCTGGATGACAGCTGTGATAGTTATTACAACATGTCCTTAGGGTGTAAGGAGATTCAGAATTCCATGTGGATGTATGGTACCAACTCAACATAAAAATCAATCACTACAATCTATTGGTTGTGACACCTTCACTACATCACCGGGCCACATAACCTTGCGATGTTTGTAAAAAATTATCTGGAAGGCTGGATTCACATTTATTTTTTTGGTTAGTATTTGATCAGGGTTTTTATCCAAAACCAGGAGTGGAATCAACACACAGACTATAATGAAAAGATTTGCACCTTTTTTATATGCTTTTCAGACCCATTCCTGGTTTTGGCAAAAAATACTGACTACAACAAGCTGTAAAATGAGGACCAAATGCTGAATAGAAAAATGCTAAGGGGGGAATACCCGTATTTTTTGCCCTATAGGACGCCCCGGCATATAAGAAGCACCCAATTTTAAAGGTGCAAAATCTAGAAAAAAAAAGATTCTGCACGCAACAGCGATCTTCAACCTGCGGACCTCCAGATGTTGCGAAACTACAACTCCCAGCATGCTGGGAGTTGTAGTTTTGCAACATTTGGAGGTCCGCAGGTTGAAGACCACTGGATAGGAGGTAATACTCACGTGTCCCCGCCGCTCCGGACCCGTCACCGCTGCCCTGGATGTCGCTCCATCGCTGTCGCCACATCCCCGGGGTGTCCCCGACGCTCCGGACGTCTTCTTCCCCGGGATCCATGCAATCCGTCGCTACGCACACCGCTCCTATTGGATGACGGGACGGCGTGCGCAACGACGTAATGACGTCAAAGGAGAGCACCGGCCATGCAGAGGATCCCGGCACAGAGCAGACACCAAGGAGGCAGGTAAGGTCCCTCCCTGTGTCCTGTAAGCTGTTCGGGACGCCGCGATTTCACAGCGGCGGTCCCGAACAGCCCGACTGAGCAGCCAGGTTAGTGTCACTTTCGCTTCAGCTTTGATCGCCGCATCTGAAGGGTTAATACAGGGCATCACTGCGATCGGTGATGTCCTGTATTACCCGCAGGTCCCAGCCGTTGATGGCCGCAGGGACCAACCCGATAGGTGTGTATTCACCATATAAGACGCACCAACTTTTCCCCCCCAGTTTTGGGGAAGAAAAATTGCGTCTTATACGGCGAAAAATACGGTATATCATTAGCGCAGTTCTTTTTGCGCAATGCTAAATCTGCTGGGCATGTGTGCCGTTTTCCCCAGTTGCTGCGTAGAATGCACTCATGTCACTCCATAAATTTGCACAAATGACAGGAAGCCCATGAATAGCTCACACTTTAAGTGATAAATTCTGACCTAACCAAAATATCCCAGGGAGCTGCCAGGGTTAAATACTAGCAATATCCAAATCCCTTTAGGACTTGCGCCCCTCAGGGCACCCACAACTAGGGACCCCCCCCCCAAAAAAAGAAAATTATTCCTTTATTAGTATCATTTAAAAAGTATAAACACTCTGTGCTTCAATTAATAATAAGGTGCTGTGGTGAGCCACGGGGTGTGAAGGTAAGGTGTATGGGGCAGATGTTGTAGCCCAGGGGCAGGTGTTATTAACCCCTAAATGTTCTTGACACCAGGGCGTGACTTGACTATAGACTTGACTTGACTGTAGGTAGTGACAGCAAACATAGATGACTTGACTTACTGACATGTGGCTGTAGGTAGGCTTGAGGCCTCCCAATGTGCTCTGAGATGTCTGATCTTTACTGTGCCTCAGTAGGAAGAGGAAGAAGAGAGAGATTGTAATGGCTGCCCCTCTTATAAAGGGGGGCTGAGCCAGAAGCCCATAGGTCAAGCTGCAGGTCACCTGGTTAGCTGATGCTCTCTGGGTAACAAACACACCATGTGGACACATTATCATGTGACTAACTCAAAGGTCCTCAAAACATAACACACATAACACTATACATAATATATATTACAATGGGGGAGACACTGCAGGAGAGCCCCTAGTACACAGAGGGACTCAACCTGACAGGGCCTAAGTACTGTACAGGCCAAAACCCGTACTGGGACATTACAAACCCCCCTACTTAACAGAAGTCACCCTCGACAAATAGTCCTGTCTGGCTTGATGAGCAAAGCGGCCTTGGGGCCGAATGCAGTCCTGGGGCATTGTAACCCAATGTCCATTCCCAGGCTGTTGTTTAACGAAAACTGACAATGCAAAAGAGTCTCTGTATAAATGTCCATACATGCTCCGGTAGATTGTATGACGGTGTATAATAATAACAACATACCTATGACTATGGTATAACATGACTTATGGACTATGATTATATATACTATGACAGTTGACTATGCATATTATGACATTTGACTATGCATAACAATACTTTTGTTACGCCGAGCGCTCCGGGTCCCCGCTCCTCCCCGGAGCGCTCACAGCGTTCTCCTATTCGCAGCGCCCCGGTCAGACCTGCCGACCGGGTGCGCTGCGATAATGTTCCCAACCGGGATGCGATTCGCCATGCGGGACGCGCCCGCTCGCGATGCGCATCCCGACTCGCTTATCAGACCCGTTCCCTGTCTGTGCTGTCCCGGCGCGCGTGGCCCCGCTCCCTAGGGCGTGCGCGCCGCGTCTTTGCAATTTAAAGGGCCGGTGCGCCACTGATTGGCGCATGAGGTTTTAATCAGTACCTTCACCTGTGCACTTCCCTATTTATACCTCACTTCCCCTGCACTCCCTTGCCGGATCTTGTTACCATTGTGCCAGTGAAAGCGTTTCCTTGTGTGTTCCTAGCCTGTGTTCCAGACCTCCTGCCGTTGCCCCTGACTACGATCCTTGCTGCCTGCCCCGACCTTCTGCTACGTCCGACCTTGCTTCTGTCTACTCCCTTGTACCGCGCCTATCTTCAGCAGTCAGAGAGGTTGAGCCGTTGCTAGTGTATACGACCTGGTCACTACCGCCGCAGCAAGACCATCCCGCTTTGCGGCGGGCTCTGGTGAATACCAGTAGTGACTTAGAACCGGTCCACTAGCACGGTCCACGCCAATCCCTCTCTGGCACAGAGGATCCACCTCCTGCCAGCCGGCATCGTGACAGTAGATCCGGCCATGGATCCCGCTGAAGTACCTCTGCCAGTTGTCGCTGACCTCACCACGGTGGTCGCCCAGCAGTCACAACAGATAGCGCAACAAGGCCACCAGCTGTCTCAACTGACCGTGATGCTACAGCAGCTACTACCACAGCTTCAGCAATCATCTCCTCCGCCAGCTCCTGCACCTCCTCCGCAGCGAGTGGCCGCTTCAGGCCTACGACTATCCTTGCCGGATAAATTTGATGGGGACTCTAAGTTTTGCCGTGGCTTTCTTTCACAATGTTCTCTGCACTTGGAGATGATATCGGACCAGTTTCCTACTGAAAGGTCTAAGGTGGCTTTCGTAGTCAGCCTTCTGTCTGGAAAAGCTCTGTCATGGGCCACACCGCTCTGGGACCGCAATGACCCCGTCACTGCCTCTGTACACTCCTTCTTCTCGGAAATTCGTAGTGTCTTTGAGGAACCTGCCCGAGCCTCCTCTGCTGAGACTGCCCTGCTGAACCTGGTCCAGGGTAATTCTTCCGTTGGCGAGTACGCCATACAATTCTGTACTCTTGCTTCTGAACTATCCTGGAATAATGAGGCCCTCTGCGCGACCTTTAAAAAAGGCCTATCCAGCAACATTAAAGATGTTCTGGCCGCACGAGAAATTCCTGCTAATCTACATGAACTCATTCATCTTGCCACTCGCATTGACATGCGTTTTTCCGAAAGGCGTCAGGAGCTCCGCCAGGATATGGACTTTGTTCGCACAAGGCGTTTTTTCTCCCCGGCTCCTCTCTCCTCTGGTCCTCTGCAATCCGTTCCTGTGCCTCCCGCCGTGGAGGCTATGCAAGTTGACCGGTCTCGCCTGACACCTCAAGAGAGGACACGACGCCGCATGGAGAATCTCTGCCTGTACTGTGCCGGTACCGAACACTTCCTGAAGGATTGTCCTATCCGTCCTCCCCGCCTGGAAAGACGCACGCAGACTCCGCACAAAAGTGAGACAGTCCTTGATGTCTACTCTGCTTCTCCACGTCTTACTGTGCCTGTGCGGATATCTGCATCTACCTTCTCCTTCTCTACTATGGCCTTCTTGGATTCCGGATCTGCAGGAAACTTTATTTTGGCCTCTCTCATCAACAGGTTCAACATCCCGGTAACCAGTCTCGCCAGGCCCCTCTACATCAATTGTGTTAACAATGAAAGATTGGACTGTACCATACGTTACCGCACGGAGCCCCTTCTAATGTGCATCGGACCTCATCAAGAAAAAATTGAGTTCTTGGTCCTCCCCAATTGCACTTCCGAAATTCTCCTTGGACTACCGTCGCTCCAACGCCATTCCCCAACCCTGGATTGGTCCACGGGGGAGATCAAGAGCTGGGGTACCTCTTGTTTCAAGGACTGCCTTAAACCGGTTCCCAGTACTCCCTGCCATGACCCTGTGGTTCCCCCTGTAACCGGTCTCCCTAAGGCCTATATGGACTTTGCTGATGTGTTTTGCAAAAAACAAGCTGAGACTCTACCTCCTCACAGGCCTTATGACTGTCCTATTGACCTCCTCCCGGGCACTACTCCACCCCGGGGCAGAATTTATCCTCTGTCCGCCCCAGAGACTCTTGCTATGTCTGAGTACATCCAGGAAAATTTAAAAAAGGGGTTTATCCGCAAATCATCCTCTCCTGCCGGAGCTGGATTTTTCTTTGTGTCCAAAAAAGATGGCTCCCTACGTCCTTGCATTGACTACCGCGGACTTAATAAAATCACGGTAAAGAACCGCTACCCTCTACCTCTTATCTCTGAACTCTTTGATCGCCTCCAAGGTGCCCACATCTTTACCAAACTGGACTTAAGAGGTGCTTATAATCTCATCCGCATCAGGGAGGGGGACGAATGGAAAACGGCATTTAACACTAGAGATGGACACTTTGAGTATCTGGTCATGCCCTTTGGCCTGTGCAACGCCCCTGCCGTCTTCCAAGACTTTGTTAATGAAATTTTTCGTGATCTCTTATATTCCTGTGTTGTTGTGTATCTGGACGATATTCTGATTTTTTCTGCCAACCTAGAAGAACACCGCCAGCATGTCCGCATGGTTCTTCAGAGACTTCGAGACAACCAACTTTATGCCAAAATGGAGAAATGTCTGTTTGAATGTCAATCTCTTCCTTTCCTAGGATACTTGGTCTCTGGCCAGGGACTACAAATGGACCCAGACAAACTCTCTGCCGTCTTAGATTGGCCACGCCCCTCCGGACTCCGTGCTATCCAACGTTTTTTGGGGTTCGCCAATTATTACAGACAATTTATTCCACATTTTTCCACCATTGTGGCTCCTATCGTGGCTTTAACCAAGAAGAACGCCAATCCTAAGTCATGGCCTCCTCAAGCGGAAGACGCCTTTAAACAGCTCAAGTCTGCCTTTTCTTCTGCTCCCGTGCTCTCCAGACCTGACCCATCTAAACCCTTCCTATTGGAGGTTGATGCCTCCTCAGTAGGAGCTGGAGCAGTTCTTCTACAAAAAAATTCTTCTGGGCATGCTGTTACTTGTGGTTTTTTTTCTAGGACCTTCTCTCCGGCGGAGAGGAACTACTCCATCGGGGATCGAGAGCTACTGGCCATTAAATTAGCACTTGAGGAATGGAGGCATCTGCTGGAGGGATCAAAATTTCCAGTTATTATTTACACCGATCACAAGAATCTCTCCTATCTTCAGTCTGCCCAACGGCTGAACCCTCGCCAGGCCAGGTGGTCTCTGTTCTTTGCCCGGTTTAATTTTGAAATTCACTTTCGCCCTGCCGATAAGAACATTAGGGCCGATGCTCTCTCTCGTTCCTCGGATGCCTCGGAAGTAGAGCTCTCTCTGCAACACATCATTCCTCCTGACTGCCTGATCTCCACTTCTCCAGCCTCCATCAGGCAAACTCCTCCAGGGAAGACCTTCGTTTCTCCACGCCAACGCCTCGGAATCCTCAAATGGGGTCACTCCTCCCATCTCGCAGGCCATGCAGGCATCAAGAAATCCTTGCAACTCATCTCTCGTTTCTATTGGTGGCCGACTCTGGAAACGGATGTTGTTGATTTTGTGCGGGCCTGTACTGTCTGTGCCCGGGATAAGACTCCTCGCCAGAAGCCTGCTGGTCTTCTTCATCCTCTGCCTGTCCCCGAACAGCCTTGGTCTCTGATTGGTATGGACTTTATTACAGACTTACCCCCATCCCGTGGCAACACTGTTGTTTGGGTGGTCGTTGATCGATTTTCCAAGATGGCACATTTTATTCCTCTTCCTGGTCTTCCTTCAGCGCCTCAGTTGGCAAAACAATTTTTTGTACACATTTTTCGTCTTCACGGTTTGCCCACGCAGATCGTCTCGGATAGAGGCGTCCAATTCGTGTCAAAATTCTGGAGGGCTCTCTGTAAACAACTCAAGATTAAATTAAACTTTTCTTCTGCTTATCATCCTCAATCCAATGGGCAAGTAGAAAGAATTAACCAGGTCCTGGGTGATTATTTACGGCATTTTGTTTCCTCCCGCCAGGATGACTGGGCAGATCTTCTTCCATGGGCCGAATTCTCGTACAACTTCAGAGCCTCTGAATCTTCTTCCAAATCCCCATTTTTCGTGGTGTACGGCCGTCACCCTCTTCCCCCCCTCCCTACTCCCTTGCCCTCTGGTTTGCCCGCTGTGGATGAAATAACTCGTGATCTTTCCACCATATGGAAAGAGACCCAAAATTCTCTCTTACAGGCTTCATCACGCATGAAGAAGTTTGCTGATAAGAAAAGAAGAGCTCCCCCCATTTTTTCTCCCGGAGACAAGGTATGGCTCTCCGCTAAATATGTCCGCTTCCGTGTTCCCAGCTACAAATTGGGACCACGCTATCTTGGTCCTTTCAAGATCTTGTGCCAAATTAATCCTGTCTCTTACAAACTTCTTCTTCCTCCTTCTCTTCGTATTCCTAATGCCTTTCATGTCTCTCTTCTTAAACCACTCGTCATCAACCGTTTCTCTCCCAAACTTATTTCTCCTACTCCTGTCTCCGGTTCTTCAGACATCTTCCCCGTAAAGGAGATACTAGCCTCCAAAAAGGTCAGAGGAAAAACTTTTTTTTTAGTGGACTGGGAGGGCTGTGGCCCTGAAGAGAGATCCTGGGAACCTGAGGACAATATCCTAGATAAAAGTCTGGTCCTCAGGTTCTCAGGCTCTAAGAAGAGGGGGAGACCCAAGGGGGGGGGGTACTGTTACGCCGAGCGCTCCGGGTCCCCGCTCCTCCCCGGAGCGCTCGCAACATCCTCGCTACGGCAGCGCCCCGGTCAGACCCACTGACCGGGTGCGCTGCGATACCGCCTCCAGCCGGGATGCGATTCGCGATGCGGGTGGCGCCCGCTCGCGATGCGCACCCCGGCTTCCGTACCTGACTCGCTCTCCCTCGGTCCTGTCCCGGCGCGCGGCCCCGCTCCCTAGGGCGCGCGCGCGCCGGGTCTCTGCGATTTAAAGGGCCACTGCGCCTCTGATTGGCGCAGTGGTTCCAATTAGTGTCTTCACCTGTGCACTCCCTATGTATACCTCACTTCCCCTGCACTCCCTCGCCGGATCTTGTTGCCCTTGTGCCTAGTGAAAGCGTTCCCTTGTGTGTTCCTAGCCTGTGTTCCAGACCTCCTGCCGTTGCCCCTGACTACGATCCTTGCTGCCTGCCCCGACCTTCTGCTACGTCCGACCTTGCTTCTGTCTACTCCCTTGTACCGCGCCTATCTTCAGCAGTCAGAGAGGTTGAGCCGTTGCTAGTGGATACGACCTGGTCACTACCGCCGCAGCAAGACCATCCCGCTTTGCGGCGGGCTCTAGTGAATACCAGTAGTGACTTAGAACCGGTCCACTAGCACGGTCCACACCAATCCCTCTCTGGCACAGAGGATCCACCTCCTGCCAGCCGGCATCGTGACATCTACTAGGTGTATATTTCTTGTGTCCTTGTGCTCAGGATGCTTTCCTGGCCAGAAAGTATTCCTGTTACTTACAGAAGCATGTAATAAAAATCAAAGGTAACAGAATGTCAATTGTTATCTACAAAAATGTCTAGCATAAGAAAATGTCTAGCATAAAAATAACTAGTGCTCTGGGGAGAAGTGTATAATGCCATGGGACCCCAGTTGCCAAGGCATTGGGCTGACAGCCTCCGGCATCCCAATCCGCCAGTGTCATGTCTAGTCTTGTATAAAGTTGTCATGATTCGGCTGGCTGGAGGTGGATCCTCTGTGCCAGAGAGGGATTGGCGTGGACCGTGTCGGTGGACCGGTTCTAAGTTGCTACTGGTATTCACCAGAGCCCGCCGCAAAGCGGGATGGTCTTGCAGCGGCGGTAGCAACCAGGTCGTATCCACTGGCAATGGCTCAACCTCTCTGACTGCTGAGATAAGCGCGGTACAAGGGAGTAGACAAGAGCAAGGTCGGACGTAGCAGAAGGTCAGGGCAGGCAGCAAGGATCGTAGTCAGGGGCAACGGCAGAAGGTCTGGAACACAGGCTAGGAACACACAAGAAAACGCTTTCACTGGCACAATGGCAACAAGATACGGCAAGGGAGTGCAGGGGAAGTGAGGTATAAATAGGGAAGTGCACAGGTGAAGGTACTGATTAAAACCTCATGCGCCAATCAGTGGTGCACCGGCCCTTTAAATTGCAAAGACCCGGCGCGCGCGCCCTAGGGAGCGTGGCCGCGCGCGCCGGGACAGCACAGACGGGGAACGGGTCTGGTAAGCGAGTCGGGATGCGCATCGCGAGCGGGCGCGTCCAGCATCGCGAATCGCATCCCGGTTGGGAACATTATCGCAGCGCACCCGGTCGGCAGGTCTGACCGGGGCGCTGCGAATAGGAGAAAGCTGTGAGCGCTCCGGGGAGGAGCGGGGACCCGGAGCACTCGGCGTAACATACATAACACACATAACACTATACATAATATATTACTATGGGGGAGACACTGCCTGAGAGCCCCTAGGACACAGAGGGACTCAACCTGACAGGGCCTAAGTACTGTACGGGACTATATCCCGTACTGGGACATTGCAGTGCTATTTAAAAACACAGCACTGGGAACACGTGTCTATATGCAGAGATTCTCTCATTCATAATTTTCTTTTTTTTTTACTAAAGATGCCCAAGCTGTCTGTTAATAAGAAGAAAACAAAAACCTGTACATACCTTCTGCACTCCTCCATGCCTCCATTAATGCTCCGATGCTCTCCTCTTCCATGTGCAGCAGTGTCACGCTTCAGCCAAGAAGAGAAGCACGGTTGAGACCAGGGATGGGCTGAATACATCAATTGCTGGCTTTGGTGGGACATATGGCAGGCAATCAATATATTGGGCCCGGGCATCCAGAAGAGGAGAGCACTGGAGACAGGTATCAGCATTACCAGAGGCAGATAGCCTGCGCATCTTCATAAGAAAAAAAAAAAACTCTGCCGGATAACCCCTTTAAATAATCAGAGTCTATATCAATCCCTAAAAAGTGTAATGCGAATCTTTGGGACCCCCACAACCAGTTGCCAGGATATATGGGCTGCAGTGCTCCTTAAAGGGGTACTCTGGTGGAAAACTTTTTTTTTTTTTTTTTTTAAATCAACTGGTACCAGATTTGTAAATTACTTCTATGAAAAATTCTTAATCCTTCCAGTACTTGTTAGCGGCTGTATACTACAGAGGAAATTCTTTTCTTTTGGGATTTCTTCACTGTCACAATCACAGTGCTCTCTGCTGACACCTCTGTCCATTTTAGGAACTGTACAGAGCAGCATATGTTTGCTATGGGGATTTTCTCCTGCTCTGGACAGTTCTTGACATGAACAGAGGTGTCAGCAGGGAGCACTGTGGCCATGACAGAAAACAAATCCAAAAATAAAAGAATTTCCTCTGTAGTATACAGCCGCTAATGAGTACTGGATGGATTAAGATTTTTTTTAATAGAAGTAATTTACAAATCTGTTAAACTTTCTGGCATCAGTTGATTTAAAAAAAAAAAAAGCTTTCCACCGGAGTACCCCTTTAATTGTTTATCCTGGGATTTCATCTTATACAGAAGCACAGCTGCGTCTGGTACTGGAGGGCATATTTTGGGCCATTTTATGGCCCAAAAAACTCAGTTTTACGTCTCAATAAACAGAAAATCAGACTTTTTTTTTTAACAATTGAGTTCTATTGAACTCAATAGAAAAGGGCTATTTGTACACACAAATTGTGCGTAAATTTTACTGCCATAAAGTTAAGTGCCCTTTTATTTTTTTAAATAGCGGATTCATGGGCTATAGTATTTGCTACAGCGCAACAAAAAGCCTAAAGTATGTTCTGATAGTGAACAGTGTTGTGGACTTCATGGATTCCCGTAAAGAAAGGATGTGTAGAATGGTGTTACCCGGAAAAGTCTCCCTCTCGTCCTCAACACTGTTCTCTACGGTCTCTACTGTCTACTGCTCCATCTTGGAACCAGCCATGATACAGCTAACAAGATATACATTATGGGGGAGATTCATCAAAACCTGTCCAGAGAAAAAGTTGCTGAGTTGCCCATAGCAACCAATCAGATCGCTTCTTTCATTTTTAACAAGGCCTCTGCAAAATGAAAGAAGCGATCTGATTGGTTGCTATGGGCAACTAGGCAACTTTTCTTCTGGACAGGTTTTGATAAATCTCCCCCCATGTGTGTGTGTATAATATATAAATATATATACATATATATATATATACACACACATCCGTATATATATATATATATATATATATATATATATATATACAGTAGTCCCTCAAGTTACAATATTAATTGGTTCCAGGACGACCATTGTGTGTTGAAACCATTGTATGTTGAAACCACTCTATAAAAAAAACTGGTAATTGGTTCTAAAGGCACCAAAATGTAATCCAAAAATAGGAAAAAGTGAGAATTAAAGAAAAATAAGTAGATAACTAATATAGATAAAGCAAATCCTTACATATAAAAGTAAGAAAGATCTGCTGGGAGCTGTAAATCACTGTCTATGTTAGTGTTTCCCAAGCAGAGAGCCCCCAGCTGTTGCAAAACTACAACTCCCAGCATGCCCGGACAGCCGTTGGCTGTCCGGGCATGCTGAGAGTTGTAGTTCTGCAACAGCTGGAGGCATCCTGGTTGGGTATCACTCTTCTATGTTCAACAACATTTTTAATAACTTACCTTCAGAAGTTACTCCGGGCATGCTGGGAGTTGTAGTTTTGCAACCGCTGGGGGCACCCTGCTTGGGAAACACTGGTCTATGTAGAGGACAGGAGCTTCTTCGGGGTCCTGTACAGTACAGGCAATATCCTAAAAAAAGTAACATGGAGTCGCCCTCACCTGGTGTCCAAAGGAGCAGCTAACCCTGGTACAGGTAAAGAGTACAGAACATGTAATACCTCCCTGTACTGTAGGGGGCGCTACCATACATCAGTCAGTGCATGCACTTCAGTAATACAGGGGTTTTACCAGTAAATTGCCTATTCTGATTGGTCAGTTCTTCCGGCCATTGACACATTTCACAGATCCTGACTGTCAGTAACATTGTATGTTGAGTCTGGTTTCAAGTTACAATGGTCCAGAAAAGACCATTGTATGTTGAAACTATTGTATGTTGAGGCCATTGTAAGTTGAGGGATCACTGTATATATGTATATTTATTTATTTATTCATATATTTATTACTCACTTTTCCTATGCACCTCTATACAACTTGACCAGTGGGCTCCAAACACTGGCCCTTCAGATGTTGCAAATTGGCTGTCCGGGCATGCTGGGAATTTTAGTTTTGCAACATCTGGGGTGCCAGAGGTTTGGAGACCACTACTCTAGAGGATGACAACACTTAAATAGCGCCATTCTTCGGTTCCTTTTTTCCCCCTCTATTCTAAAATAGGTTCCAGAAAAACATACTTTACAGCTTAAAAAATTATCTGCAAATTTCTGACTTTTATATTTTATTTCATTATTTATCTTTATTTGCTTTTTTTTATTTTTTATTATAATTATTATTATTATTATTATTATTTTTTTTTTTTTACCCTCGGGATGTTCAATGATGTCATATAGGTGTGACGGTCAGGAGTTCACATACTTTTAGCCATATAGTGTAACAACAATAAACAATCTAAACTATCCGCAAAGATTATTTACAGCCCAAGTTCACACGAATAACCAAAATCACAAATGGCCTCCAGGTATGTAGATGGAGAAGCCATAACTTCCTGGATAGAAAGTAGTAAATGTAGATTTACAGAGAGGTTTTTCTTATTTTTTTACATTCAGGCTGTAAATATAAAAGCAGTCGGTAATGATTGCGTTTTGTATCCTGCCCGTCATACGGTGCCACACATCCTGTATACGGGGCCTTTGAGCTACAGTATAAAGCCTGGGGCATCTAATGAAACTCGCCCTCCCCATCCACAGCCCTGTGTCTCAGATTGGTAACGTATTAAACTAAAACTTCTGATCCTCGCCTGTCTGTTCCTTGAGGCACAAAAAGAAAAAAGGGAAAAAAAAAATCCCTAAAAATCTGTGTTTTCCAAACTGCGCATCTCCAGCTGTCGCAAAACTACAACTCCCAGAATGGTTAGAGCTGGTGCTGCCATGCTTGGTGCAAGGATTTTTGCCACCCTACGAAAGCTAATTTTGACGCCCATGACTCCCAAGCCATGCAGCGCGCTCAGCAGCTGTCATAGCCGTGACCCGCATTAACCCTTTAGACGCCTCAATCAAAGTTGATCATGGCATCTAAAAGATTTTGAGCAAATTTAAAAAATGACAGTGGAGAGAATGCGCCAGACTTAAACACATAAATCCATGATAAATACCCCCCATAGTTTATAAGATTGAAAAAAGATCAGAGTCCATCATGTTCAACCTATAACACTAATAAGTCCCAGAGGAAGGCAAAAAACCCTCATATTAGATGTAAAAATTCCTTCACGACTCCAATATGGCAGTCAGAATAAATCCCTGGATCAACCTTCTGTCCCTATAAATCTAGAATCCATAACCAGCGATGTTATTATTCTCCAAAAATACATCAAGACCCGTTTTGAACTCTTTTACAGAGTTCACCATGACTACCTCCTCTGGGAGAGAATTCCACAGTCTCACTGCACTTACAGTAAAGAACCCCAGTCTGTGCTGGTGTAGAAACCTTCTTTCCTCTAGACGTAGAGGATGCCCCCTTGTTATAGATACAGTCCTGCGTATAAATAGATCATGGGAGAGATCTCTGTACGATCCCCTGATATATTTATACATAGTTATTAGGTCTCCCCTAAGCCTTCTTTTTTCTAAACTAAATAACCCTAATTCTGATAATCTTTCTGGGTACTGTAGTCCTCCCATTCCCCGTATTCCTCTGGTTGCACGTCTTTGAACCCTCTCCAGCTCCACTATATCTTTCTTGTACACTGGTGCCTGTGTCTTTTTTTTAAAGGATGCACAATGGGGGAAAAGACATGCATCACTGAACTGACAAAGTACCATATTTTTCGTCCTATAGGACGCACCGGCGTATAAGACGCACCCAATTTTTAGGGGCAAAATCTAAAAAAATAAAGATTTTGAACCCAATAGTGGTCTTCAACCTGTGGACCTCCAGATGTTGCAAAACTACAACTCCCAGCATGCCCGGACAGCCGTAGGCTGTCCGGGCATGCTGGGAGTTATAGTTTTGCAACATCTGGAGGTCCGCAGATTGAAGACCACTGCATAGGAGGTAATACTCACGTGTCACCGCCGCTCCGGACCCGTCACCGCTGCCCTGGATGTCGCTCCATCGCTATCGCCGTGTCCCCGTCGCTTCGGAACGTCTCTGCTGCCGGCCGGGTATCCTCGCTCTCCGTCGCCGCCATCACGTCGTTACGTACGCTGACGCACGTACGCGACGACGTGATGACGAGGAAGGAGAGCGCCCGCCATACAGGGGATCCCTGAACGGAGAAGACACCGAGGAGGTAGGTAAGGTCCCCCCCGGTGTCCTGTAAGCACTAACCCGGCTATTCAGTCGGGCTGTTCGGGACCGCCGCGGTGAAATCACGACGGTCCCGAACAGCCCGACTGAACAGCCGGGTTAGTGTCACTTTCCCTTCAGACGCGGCGGTCAGCTTTGATCGCCGCATCTGAAGGGTTAATACAGGGCATCACCGCGATCGGTGATGTCCTGTATTAGCCGCGGGTCCCGGCCGTTGATGGCCGCAGGGACCGCCGCGATAGGTGTGTATTTGCCGTATAAGACGCACTGACTTTTCCCCCCCAGTTTTGGGGAAGAAAAAGTGCGTCTTATACGGCGAAAAATACGGTAAGCATACCTTAAAAAAGAAAAAGTGCAAAACAATAATAAAAAGGGCACACAGCCTTCCAAGCAAGATAAGTGTCCCCCATAGAGCCAACAACAGATTAGCAGTGTAGAGAGCAGTTCGGCCTGAGCTCGAAGACACGTCTTTCACACAAGCCATTAATATTGTAATCAGTACATGATAGTTAGGGGGGCTGTGTTAAAAAAATGCAGACTATAGTTTGTTAAAGGGGTTATCCAGGAAAAAACTATTTTTTTTTATATATCAACTGGCTCCAGAAAGTTAAAAAGATTTGTAAATTACTTCTATAAAAAATCTTAATCCTTTCAGTACTTATGAGCTGCTGAAGTTGAGTTGTTCTTTTCTGTCTAAGTTCTCTCTGTTGACACTTGTCTCGGGAACCACCCAGTTTAGAAGCAAATCCCCATAGCAAACCTCTTCTACTCTGTGCAGTTCCCGAGACAAGCAGAGATGGCAGCAGAGAGCACTGTTGCCAGACAGAAAAGAACAACTCAACTTCAACAGCTGATAATTATTGAAAGGATTAAGATTTTTTAATAGAAGTAATTTACAAATTTGTTTAACTTTCTGGAGCCAGTTGAGGTTTTTTTCCTGGAATACCCCTTTAAAGTCATTAGGGAGAATTTATCTAAATACTTACGCCAGGTTTCTGGTGTTAAAAAGTCACACATTTTTTGCACAACGCTCATTTGCGCAAAAATTTGCGACTTTTTTTTGTCAGGCCTGCCTATTGCCATACAGCAGAATTTGTTTCCGTTTTACTTTCATTATTAAAACAAAACAAAAAAACAGACTGAAACGTATATTTTTTGTTGCCGTGCACAATAGGGTAGTTGACCACGTTTTTGTACGCAGCAAAATGAAACGTTCTGTAATGGGAAGAGAAAAGTGGAGAGAAAACCGCAGCGGACCCAGTCTTAGTAATACTTTTATGTCATAATATTTATTTATTTTATTTAAATCACATTCGCTCTTTCGGTTTTCTTTCAACTAAAAAAAAAGTGTAATGAGTCTATTGGATAAGGGCGCACACATCAAAGGGTGTTGATCATTATGGACCTAGCTAAACCCAATGACTATGTGTCAATAGTAAATAGAGCTGATGAGGTGACAGAAGTGACGCCATGTTATCATGTGGTCACACTGGAAATGTATATTTGTCTTTTATATAGATGACGCCAGCCTATAACACGCTATGATCCCCTTCATAAGTGCTGTGTGAATTCATCACTGGATAACTGGGGTGCTCTGAATAGAAGAGGGGGACATCCTTTGGCTACAATGCATTTGGAAAGACACACCCTGCCTATAAAAAAAACAAAAAAAAAACATGAGGAGGGAAGAACTGACTGTAGAGGACATCGTTTTATATTAGAGGGGCAAAGGTTTGTGCAGTAATGTCAGAAAGTATTACCTTACTGAGAGAGTAGAGGAGGCATGGAATAGCCTTCCTGCAGATGTGGGAGATACAAATACAGTGAAGGAGTTTAACCATGCGTGGGATATGCATAAGGCTATCCTTCATATAAGATAGAGATAGGTATAAGGCTATCCTTCATATAAGATAGGGATAGGTATAAGGCTATCCTTCATATAAGATAGAGATAGGGATAAGGCTATCCTTCATATAAGATAGGGATAGGTATAAGGCTATCCTTCATATAAGATAGGGATAGGCATAAGGCTATCCTTCATATAAGATAGAGATAGATATAAGGCTATCCTTCATATAAGATAGAGATAAGTATAAGGCCTATCCTTCATATAAGATAAGGATAGATATAAGGCTATCCTTCATATAAGATAGAGCTAGGTATAAGGCTATCCTTTGTATAAGATAGAGATAGGTATAAGGCTATCCTTCATATAAGATAGAGATAGGTATAAGGTTATCCTTCATATAAGATAGGGATAGATATAAGGCTATCCTTCATATAAGATAGAGATAGGTATAAGGCTATCTTTCATATAAGATAGGAATAGGTATAAGGCTATCCTTCATATAAGATAGGGATAGATATAAGGCTATCCTTCATATAAGATAGAGATAGGCATAAGGCTATCCTTCATATAAGATAGAGATTGGTATAAGGCTATCCTTCATATAAGATAGAGATAGGTATAAGGCTATCCTTCATATAAGATAGAGATAGGCATAAGGCTATCCTTCATATAAGATAGAGATTGGTATAAGGCTATCCTTCATATAAGATAGAGATAGGTATAAGGCTATCCTTCATATAAGAGAGGGATAGGTATAAGGCTATCCTTCATGTATGATAGGGATAGATATAAGACTATCCTTCATATAAGATAGAGATAGGTATAAGGTTATCCTTCATATAAGATAGGGATAGATATAAGGCTATCCTTCATATAAGATAGAGATAGGTATAAGGCTATCCTTCATATAAGATAGGGATAGGTATAAGGCTATCCTTCATATAAGATAGAGATAGGTATAAGGCTATCCTTCATATAAGATAGGGATAGGTATAAGGCTATTGTACATATAACATAGGTATAGGTATAAGGCTATCCTTCATATAAGAGAGAGATAGATATAAGGCTATCCTTCATATAAGATAGAGATAGGAATAAGGCTATCCTTCATATAAGATAGGGATAGGTATAAGGCTATCCTTTGTATAAGATAGGGATAGGTATAAGGCTATCCTTCATATAAGATAGAGATAGGTATAAGGCTATCCTTCATATAAGATAGGGATAGGTATAAGGCTATCCTTGATATAAAATAGAGATAGATATAAGGCCTTCATAAAAGATAGGGATAGGTATAAGGCCAGAAAGTGGTGCCGAGTTGATCTACTTTGGAATACAGTGGTCTTTAGTACTCACAACCAAGATTCTCATTTAGGTCAACAATGGGAGATATAAAAAATTATTGATTAATTTCCCATATTTACTGACAAGTGGGAAAAAAAAACTAAAAAAATAAAAATTAAAAATAAACGTGAAAAAAAAAATCCCAAACCCACTTTATAATGAAGATCTAAAAGGTTTTCCTCTTCTCTGTCCTAGAGGATACAGAGCTGATACACTCTTATGACCGAGCTCCATAGAGGTGAATCACTTGTAGAGCAGTGCTGCCCAACCAGGGTGCCTCCAGCTGTTGCAAAACTACAACTCCCAGCATTCCCGGACAGCCAAAGGCTATCCGGGCATGCTGGGATTTGTAGTTTTGCAACAGCTGGAGGCACCCTGGTTGGGAAGCACTGTTGTAGAGATTTGTTGCTGTGTTTGAACCCATTCACGTACAATCCTACCTATTCTATTTAAAGGGGTACTCCAGTGGAAAACTTTTTTTTTTTTAAATCACTGGTGCCAGAAAGTTAAACAGATTTGTAAATTGCTTATATGAAAAAAATCTTAATCTTTCCAGTATTTATTAGCTGCTGAATACTTCAGAGGAAATTCTTTTCTTTTTGGAACACAGAGCTCTTTGCGGACATCATGACCACAGTGCTCTCTGCTGACATCTCTGTCCATTTTAAGAACTGTCCAGAGTAGGAGAAAATCCCCATAGCAAACATACGCTGCTCTGGACAGTTCCTAAAATGGACAGAGATGTCAGCAGTGGGCACTGTGGTCATGATGTCAGCAGAGAGCACTGTGCTCATGATGTCAGCAGAGAGCTCTGTGTTCCAAAAAGAAAATAATTTTCTCTGTAGTATTCAGCAGCTGATAAGTACTGGAAGGATTAAGATTTTTTTTAATAGAAGTTATTTACAAATCTGTTTAACTTTCTGGCATCAGTTGATTTGAAAAACAAAAAAGTTTTCCACCGGAGTACCCCTGTAAGAAATAATGGCCTGTTTTGGCTTTTTTCCAAATCCTCACCCCTATTCATTCCTTGTGGCATTCTGCGGGCGCCAGTCGCACAGTTTATAAACGTGTGTCCAATGCCAGCTATTGTTTCATGACTCCCCTCCCCATGATGGCACGCACACTACCCGCTGTGAATCCCGGGGCTTGTACGTGACACCTTGTTCACACCGTTGTGCGTGACATCCTCTTACTTATCCTTTTAGTCCCTCATTGAAGATCCAGATAATCTGGTTGCTGCAGACAACAAATACTGCACTTTCGGCGAAGCAGTAAGTCATACGAGATCCACTAAACTGTCCAACACAACTATGTCGCCTATGTCAGGCATGTGTCAAAGACAAATATGAGGCTTCAGGACGCCAGGGGACCCGGACATATCTAGACAATACTTTAGAGGTCCTTCTGCCTAAGCTCGATGGCCAGACAATAGAACATGTCACGCTCTATAGAGGTAAACTGATGGGTCATGTATTACTAAAGTGGACTTGTACATTAGTTAAAGAGGTTGTCCAAAACCTGAAAACAATGACTGCTTTCTTACAAAAACAGCACCACAACTGTCCACAGGTTTTGTGGTTCTGTAGCTAAACTCCATGCACTTCAATGTAGTTGAGCTGCAATACCAGACACAACCATTGACAGGAGTGGTGCTGTTTCTGAAAGAAAGCAGTCCTGCTACTTCTAGTGAACAATAGTGATGAGCGGCATTGCCCATGTTCGAATTTGCCATATTTCGCGAATATATAGACGAATATTCGTCCTTTATTCGCGAATTTTGCGTATTCGTTATATTCACATATTCGCGTATTTGATGAAGAAAACAGTGAGGGGGTGGGCAACTTTACTATTGGTTGCTAGGGATGTTGTTAATAACTTCTGACAAGTGTATTTGCATCATTTTAATTGGCCCACAAGTGAAAAGAAGAAATAAGCGAATATTCACATATGCGGGGAAAAAAGCAAATATTCACAATTTTGAAAATATAGCAAATATATTTCGCAATATTCGCGAATTTGCGATATTCGCGATAAAAATTAAAAATGCGAATATTCGCGCCCAACACCAGTGGACAACCCCTGCATGAAAATGAAAGGGGTACTCCTCCCCTAGACATCTTATCCCCTATTGAAAGGATAGGGGATAAGACGTCTGGTCGCGGGGGTCCAGCGGCGGGACCCCCACGATCAGACATCTTATCCTCTATCTTTTGGATTGGGGATAAGATGTCTAGGGGCGGAGTACCCCTTTAACTTTCATGCTTTGCTCAGGTGAAGAAAATGATGAGACCATTGAGAGGCCCAGGTAGCAGATGCCAGGCCTTCATTTGTATAGTAAGATTATGTCCTGTTTTCCCTTTGTAGCATCACTACATGACTGGGTACAATATGCAATCACGCCTATCTATGTTCTGCTCATTTATAGTGGTGCTGTCCTCTTACAGGGTATGAAGGATGAAGCATACATGTCATTTCAAGTAAGTTTTCAGGATAAGTTGTTGTGTGTATACATGAGGAACAGCAATATTTCTGACCATTGTATAAGTTCTGTTTGGCATTATTCACCAGTTTTCCCCTGGGCAAGTAGAGCTTAGCCTCTATGATGTCTCTCATACACTGCACACACACATAGGGGAGGGGATTTTGCACCACCATCCCTATATAGAACAATGCAGCAGTGGCATATTGGACATTATAAAGTAGTACTGAGCAGTGTAAGCTGTTTAAAAAAAGCCCTTAGGTAAACATAATATTTGTGGTAAACTGTTGTAATCTTTCGGCAGTCTTTCTGTTTATGCCTACCTCATTCTAGCCACTTTTCATCCTTTCCCTTTTCTTTCCTCCACTCTATATAAACTTCTATGGGCAGCATGTAATATGATCCCTCAGGGGCTAATTATTCACCTCCTCTCTTAAGACAGACAAGCAGTTTATTACAGTGAATGGTAAGTTTAGGAGGAGTAGAAAAGGAGCCTGATAAAAGAAGAAAGAGGTATCTTACTCTGAAAACGTACTGCACATTACAATGTTTATACAGTCCTCAGCTTTGCCCACCCAGTATCCAGACCCCAGCTCACAATTTTTTTTAACATACCCCTTAAAATACATCCACTGTATACAGATCTCACACATCCCCCTGGTTACAGAACCCAGACCGCTTTTAATATAGACCTCTGAACAGACCTCCATCTAAACAGACCCTAGACCTGACCCCCCCCCCCCCCCCCATTTATACAGACCTGACCCATATCCCTCCTTTCTACAGACCTCGGACAAGATATACAGATACTCACCTCTCCCTATTTCGGCATTACACCGAAGACAATTTCCTGATACTGGTACAGTACAGTGTCAAGACATTCTTGTGGTTGTGCCTTGAAGTGTAGAAGAGTTCAAGAAGAGAGGGAGGTGAGTATACTTAAAAAATGTAGTGCCCAGAATATTTCCTTTCTCTTCTGGTAGCCTCTAAATCTCTTTTTTTTCAAGGAATCTCAGAGAAATTGTAGAAGAGTTAAAAGGATGCCCATAGCCCGCCATCTCTCTCCATATTCATTGAGAAACCATACATAGCTTATTTTTTATCCAGTAGATGAATCAAGGCAGTCAACTGGATCTAAACCGTGGTCAACCCAATCTATTATATATTGAGTATTTAGTTGCTAATAAAGCATCCCATACTTGGAAGATGCTCGCCATCACAGACAGTTGTGATCTACATGACCTATGGCACCATGAGGTCAAGTCTGTCAGGAAGATCAAAGGATTGGTTCTTGCCAAAAAAGCTTATCTACATACAAAACCCGATGATCATCCTGGTTCTCAAATCGTACAATGAATTTCTTTACACCCCCAGCGTCAATCTGAAATCTCATGAAAAGGTTGAGGTTCTAACATAGGAGACAATTGTGTGTCCTCACTAAGGAATGCTTAAAATTGTTGGTGCATGAAAAGAAAATTTCTGAGCCATAGGGTACATTATGTACTTACTGTAAGAATGTTGTAAAATACACATCTTGAGAAATGCTCACGAAGTGCACAAGTCATTTACTTAAAACCACAAGAATCTGTGCACTTTTTTTTTTAGGGGTTGGTTAAAAATTCTGCGGAGGGTTAAGAAACTAAGTCATCAACAATCTATTGACAGGCAATGTCACAGGAATGTATTGAGGGTAAAGCCATTGTTACCAGGAAATAGGTTTTATGAATGGCTGCCTCCCCCACCCCCCTCCCAAAAAAGTCCTTCCCATCAACTCTCTTGGTTTTGTAGCCTAAGTGAATGATCAGTAACTGCTTTCCATCCTTGTTGCTTTTCCCTATGCTGTCATAACCATAAAGTGGCATATGAGGGGACACCAATACTGGTCCTTGAGTCCCTTAGTCCTGGTCATCAGAAGATTATTAACAGTCATTAAAGTGGTCCTTGAAAAATCTGATTAATATGGCATGCAAAGTAATTCTCAGGGCCCATTCACATGGCATCTGGGACACGTGTGTGTAAAAAAAATGCAGTGAAAATTGTGAGATACCCTCTATGTTAACATTTTCATATTGTACTGAAATATATGGGGGAATGGTGGTTTCTGTGTGGATGGCAACATGGCACCATGGTGAGTTCCTGGACTTGTGCACCATGCTGAGTTCCTGGCTTTGTGCACCATGCTGCTAGTAATTAGACATAGGGGTTGGAGGGGGGTATGGCAAATTGGGCAATGAGAGCAATGGCTTGTGGTGAGCCTACTTGAAGGTCAAGTGCAAGATCATTGTGCTGACAGCAGACAATGGATAATCCATTATTTTATGCTATTCACATATTAAACTTGTGCTAATTAATCAGATTCCCCCTCCCAGAAATTTAGGTTTGCCGGCTCCTTATGACCATTCCACCCAAATTACAAGACCTGCAGTACAATATACTAACTAAACTATACATATATCTTCTTAGGATACGTAGTTCAATATCCTATTAGTCCTACGACCCCTGTAAAATAATAATACAGATGCTGGCTTCTTTTAAAGCTCAGGAATAGGAAGGATTACACATGGCACCCACTGGCTAATCTGGTTAGGAGACGTGTAGAAAACATTTGTGTACAAAGAAGCTTTTAATAAAGAGGTATATATGTGCGATGAACCTTGTAATGGGGGCACGGGAAAGACACTACTCCGGAAATAAAGGAGCCTGAGCTGGACTACAAAAAGCTGCACTCTGCTTCCATTATAACCTGGTGCGACCACCTTCCCTTTGAAAAAATAGTCCATTTAGCTAAATATTCTAGTAACTATGACATCATCACACTTTTCAGTCACACCATCTAATTTTAAAGAAAGAAATGTCACCCCCTCCCCCCCCCCCCCCCCCCATACAAAGGCAATATGGTGAAACCTCTTTTAAAGACCACCCAAAATGTAATTGAGCTGAGGTGCTAGGGGGTGGTCTTCTAAAAGAAAATGGTCACAGTAAAATGTATTGGAAAGGTAAAATGGAAAATTGGACCGATCCTGGCGCTGGGGCGCCAGGATCGGCCCAATTTTCCATTTTACCTCTCCATTACATTTAACTGGGACAACGTGCCTGCTACAAGAGGACCGTGGCTGCGGACCTGGGAACTATTGGTTTATTACTCTCTTTCGGTGTTGTGCCCTGAGCGCAATGCTATCTGGTGAGTTTAACCTGTAATACCACCTAGATTTGGTCTGTAACGTCCTTCACTAGGGGGCGCAAATTCCCCTCTCCCTTTTACTTTCTGCATATGTGACAGTAAAATGTATGGCGGGCTACAAATGTGTCAAATGAAATATAGTCAGCATAAGGAGATGGTCTTCTGGAAGAGGTGGTCTTTTGTAGATGTCCAATTAGGGATAATATAAAACCCTATAATTCACTATTAGCCGCCATTACAAACTATTAGCCGCCATTACAAACTGGATTTAGTGGGGGTCTGGATATTGACACATCCCCTGGGAGACAAGAGTTGCTACAATGTAGAAACCATTCTGTTGGCCTTCCTCCTTGTCGAGAATAATCCGACCTTTAGTAACGCAGACAAGAACCTACATAGTCAAGTTAGACAGAACTAACCACTAACCCTACAACTTTTCCAGCACCTGGGGTCCCTGTAGCTTTGGCTGTAGTTAAGCCTATGATAATATATATAAATACTGTATGTATATATAATGGATGAAAGTACGTCTACGCTAAATACTATCATTGGTGCATAAAGCCCAGCCCAGCGACCGAAGACATTGTTTAAGATCACAGACCAGATCGAGAGCTGTGTGACATGAGGTTAGGTGTTAAAACAAATCTCCCCGAAAAGAACAATAAAAGCTATGGCATGGATATAATGGAAGACACTAAAAGTGGAATTATCCTTCCTCTACCCTAAGGCAAGTGGTTCTATTTGTAAGACTGGTGTGAAAGAACTGGTTCATCCAGGAACATTTCACCTGTATATAAAAATACAGGAGAAAAGTCCCTTCAATTTCATGAAAGGAGTGGCAGCTGATACATAAACAGATGAATTATAATGTCCATGTATAGTGGATTGCAGATACAATGCTAATGTATGAGTAGGGTATAATGATATGGGCATAACTACCTGCGTAGCTGGCAATGCACCTGCTATGGGTACCAGTTTCTAAGAAGGCCATTTCCACCTAGAGGTGAGACGCAGTTAGGCTGCATTTGGCTTTTATATTTGGAACATACACTGGGAAGATACTGACATATAGCTAACAGATGTGGTGCCCCAGTGCAGAACACACTTGTCCACCTGCCCTGTCAGGTGGATGTCACTTTACCGTGTTTGCCCCGGCCCACTGCTCAGGTTTGCAGGTTGTGTGTGTGATAATGTATTTTCATGTAATGTCAGATATTTTATGTCTTTCTATTTTGTTATTGCCATGAAAGAGTTAATTTTGTCTGTGCAAGAGGATGCACAAAGAACTGCGTGAGCACTTTGGTCAATCAGGGCCTCCTGCCCTGCTCCCCCACAAATATCTAGACAGGGAGGAGCAAGTCCAAATTCAAGTCAGGCTTACCTAGGTCAAGTCCCAGTCTGTCAGTCTGTCGAAGTCACGCTCAGACAAGTCCGTAGTGCCAAGTAGCAATTGTGGTATTGCACTGAATATTACACTAAAGTGAACTGTTCCTGTTTTTACAACAGTGCAAGTTCCTTAAGTAAAGTGGTTTCCCTAACTCTCCTGGCATCATGAACTTTAGTCACGGACATAACACCCATAGTCTACACAAAACGCCACCACTTTATGTAAAGGCCCTCATGGGTTCACAGTCTGGTAACTTTCTTGTTCTTATAGCTAAGATATAGTGCAACCGCAGTATGAGAATAGCCTCAGCGATAACTAAGGACAATGGAAGACAAGAATCAGAAAAAATATGCCGATCATTGGAAGAAGTGAAGGAGTACCAACCCAATAGATAAAGTAAAGACCAAAGGTCTCATAAGTCTTTCACGACAAAACTATATGGTTTCTTCATACACCCTTGCCCTATGGGGATGTAACAAATATTAGCACAGCCCTGGATGAACATTCACCTTAAAGGGGTACTCCACGCCTAGACATCTTATCTCATATCCAAAGGATAGGGGATAAGACATCTGATCGCGGGGGTCCCGCTGCTTGGGACACTAACGATCTCCCTGCTGCACTCGGCGTTCGTTTAAAGCATCAGGTGCAGTGCCAGAGGCTTGTGACATCACGGTCACACCCCTCAATGCATGTCTATTGAAGGGGGCGTGACGGACACCACGCCCCTTCCCATAGATTTGCATTGAGGGGGTGTGACCGTGACATCACGATCGTTGGCAGCCATCCGCCACGGAGTACAGTTTGCTCCATGCACTGGATGTCTGGGGTGCCGCAGCCGAGATCGCGGGGGGTCCCCAGTGGCAGGACCCCCGCTCAGACATCTTATCCCCTATCCTTTGGATAGGAGATAAGAAGTATAGGGGCAGAGTACCCCTTTAATGGTGTTCTTCAAAACTTCTGCCTACTCCTATGCATGGTCATAAGATCTCATGGATCTTGCCAGCAGTCCATTGTCATTAAACTTGTAGAATCCAATATACATTTATGTAGTAAGTAGTGATGAGCGGCATTGCCCATATTCGAATTCGCAATATTTCGTGAATATATAGACGAATATTTGTCTTATATTCGCAAATTTTGCGTATTCGTTATATTCGCATATGCGAATATTTGCATATGCGCATATTCGCCTGTATTCGGATTCATGTATTCGTGGAAGAAAACAGTGAGGGGGGGGGGCAACTTTACTTTTGGTTGCTAGGGATGTTGTTGATAACCTCTGACAAGTGCATTTGCATCATTCTAATTGGCCCAGAAGTGAAAAGAAGGAATATGTGAATATGCGCATATGCGGAAAAAAGTGAATATTCATATTCGCAATATATTCGCAATATTCATGAATTGGCGATATTTGCACCCAACACTAGTAGTAAGATGTCCTTATACATAATCTGCAAGAACAGTGTGCACTAGGAAGAGCCTAAACAAGTTCACATGGCTGCCAACAAGCCCTTCTTTTGGGTGATCATGCTGGAAACATGTGGTGAGGGTGTGATGAGGGCAGATGTTATTACCCTAGGGGCATTAACCCCTTGTATTCGTAATGCCAGGATGTGTTTAACCTCTGCACCACCTTAGGTTTGGCCGTTGAATCCTGGGCTTGGCATGGGGTGAATAATGACTCCGGAGTTGCGGAATAACGGCAGCTTTTCTGAAGCAGACAGATGGAATAGTTATTACAGTTCAGTTAGGCACAAGGAGATGACCAGTGACTTAGGAGACTTGCGGGCTCGCTGGGACTTGTAGTAGACTTGGCTGAATTATGCAGACCTACGCTGAATTTAGACAGACTTGACTGACTTGACTAAGACTGACTAGACTTCACCCCATGTGTAGCTTACAAGTGTGGTGTCCCGAACACCGGATCATATCCGTTGCCTTGTGGTGGGGTTCCCAAAATCAGAGTCACTAGGTGTAGGTGGGGTCCTCATCCTTAGCTAGCCCCTTGTCACCCCTTTTGTAATTAAAATTATTTAAATGTAATGTATATATTTATATAGTAAGTGTACTTGCCTAGTTAGCGTCGCAGGACCTGCGGGTCACTTGATGCATTCCAAAGACTCTATGGTTTGTAGTTCAAGGACCTTTGGAGGAAGTCAGGTGTTTACCCATTAGGCTATGTAATGGTGAGTGACAGCTGACTTGGACCAATCCAAAACGACCCTGCCCATATAAGGGAGCAGTGGCCATTACTCTCTCTCTTTCCTCGTGGGCTGTTGACAGGGAAGGATCTGCGCTGCTGTCATCAGTGACTTAGGCCCGAGCCTTGCGGCAACAGCTGATCTTTACAAAACCGTGAGTGTAATCAATCCCTAAGCACTCTGCAAGATCACCGGACCGTATCTAACCCCTAAATCCGGACGGATCTTCGCAAATTACCCTAAATTCTGAGACTTATATAAAAAGTCAAGGTCCGCAACAAGTCAGTCACTGAAGTGTATGGAGACTGTATTAATGAGACTGTCACTGTTCATTGGATGTACCGCAAGTCTTTAAGTAAAGTTTATCCAAGTTCAAGTTCAACTACCTTGTGGACCTTCAGTCATTTTATGCATGCACCTATCGTTACTGGGAAGGGCGGCGATAGGCCGGAGAATTACCTCAGCATACTAGCCCTCAGCCTGGTGTCACGAACAATAGGGTTAACCTTAACCCCTGATATACTGAAGCAAAACCTTGACTACACTACCCCTACCCCAGAGGCTTACCACACAAGGCTTTGACGTTCACCTGTGGAGCACTTGGTTGGTGGAAGCGTGGCTGCGTGGTTAGGCCTTGGGTTTCTTCAGGACACCAGACACTCTCAGGTCTTGACTGTTCTGCTCCTCAGCAAGGTCTAAACTGCTGTGCACTGGCTAGCTCCTCCCTTGGTTTATATGGGGAAGACTTCTGAGGGGTCACCTACAAGTCACCTGGTCACTGAGACCTTCCTTGGTTACACAGGCTTAGCAACAATATTTAAAGACACACATGCCTCAAAAGATTAACCAACACATAATATAAGAAAATATTGAATATTTAAAGGGGTATTCCGGGATTTTTTTTTATTTGACTATGCTACAGGAGCAGTAAAGTTAGTGTAGTTCATAAAATAGTGTCTGTACCTGTGTGTGACGGTTTTCTCACAATTCTTCTGTGATTTTCACCTCACTATTTATTTTTAACAGCATACAAAATGACTGTGGTCTTGGAATTATCCCAGCTTGCAATGTGGCCGAGACTTGACTCACTAGTCAGCTGATGACAGGGAGCCTGTCTGCTTCAATGGGTGGAGGGATGAATCTGCAACTAATGCAACAGCTGGAGGCACCCTGATTGAAAACCACAGGTCTGCAGCTCACTTATGTTTCAATGGGTGGGGTGGCTGATGTATGGGAAGGAGGAAAATAGAATTGTGGGATTTGTAGTCAAAAAAAGAACAATCAAACAGGAATTACAAGTTCATAAAAAGCTAGCCACAGTGTTATGGTAATCTCATAACATAGCCATTTAGCCCCAAGACAAGCCCAGATCCTTCCTAAGCATGTCCATTACTGTCTGCCAGGTACGTACTAAAATCACCTTATGCTGGATGACCCCTTTAACAATTGACAGTCCATAAGAGGGATGTGGACCCAGGGGACACTGCAATAGAGTCCACCAGACAGGACAGCAAGAGTACAGGGGTGCAACTCCTGTACTGGGCCACCAAAAACTCCCCCTCTTAACAACAGCCTGTTTTGGTCTTGTAACTGCTTGACAGTAAATAATCAGTTTGGATCGGGCTGCCTGAGGCTCTCTACCCTGATGCCTGTGCTAATGGAGCCCTTCAGCTTAAGCTACCTCTCCCCATAACATTGGACTAGCAGTTATACATTTTTCTGATAACACATGAAAATATTACATATGTATACAATAGCTCTGCCACCTTACGTGCTACTTACGCCTTTCAGGAGAACTCTCTGGCCACAAGAGAACCCTGTGCAAAGTGGACAGTAAACAATAGACATTAGACATTTGATGACTAATGAGGACTGAATATATTGACTATCAAGGCTACAGTCCTGACTAAATATGACATGTCACTATTTTAGGCACACAAAATATGCTATGTACATGTACATTACTATCTGTACATGAAATAATATTAGAATTAGTTATTCTATAGTGACTGAACATTAATATGCTGTAGAATGGTAACTTTTATATACATAGGCACTTTTTTTCTCTATAACTAATATGTATGGCAATGAGGTGATCGGGTATGCTTCTCCTGACAGGGTCAGGACACCTCCTATACAAATGCCATGGACAAAAGAACATTAGACACTATAGACATTTTGTGTAAACATTATATGTATACTTTATTACCAGGTGACGCACATAATAAATTCTCACAAGAATTATGATTGCAGACATTAAACAATATCTTACTCTTTAAGTAGTTTGAGTGAACCTCACAGTTCTGGTACAGAAGAGTCTGTAGTAAAGGATCACATCTGTAATCCGGGCACATAAACTTACGCAAAATGGTTACAGAGAGTTCTTGGTTAGTCCACCAGGCACTTTTCTTGAATGTTGCAATAACCTAGAAAACAACAGTGGTATCTCCACATAACAATGTCAGTCTCACCACTTAGTAGTAGTAAACAAAAGGATCACTTATAAACGTCAGCCTGGAAACTTCCCATCCCAGCCTCACCTGTCAGACTGCTTCCTAGGTTGGGACTTGTAATGGGGACCACAGGACTGTGCCCGATCTAAAGGACTAACATGAGTGTTCCAATTCACTTGAGACAACTAGGAATCTGTTATGGTAGGACTCACGGTAACTACCATTTGCACAGCAGCAGCTTGCGCCACTGGGGGACAATGTGTTGGTGCCTGTCAGGCCGGCCAAAGCTCCTCCTCAGTAGGAGTAGGCCGAGGCACTTTAGTTGGTGCCTGGTGAGTAGGCCAAACCACCTCAGCGACAGGAGTAGGCCTGGGCACATCTGTAGATGACTTGAACTGGTATCCTTGGTTACACAGTTTTAGCAACAATATTTAAAGACACGCATGCCTCAAAAGATTAACCAACACATAACATAAGAAAATATTGCATATTTAACACTCGACAGTCCATAAGAAGGATGTGGACCCAGGGGACACTGCAATAGAGTCCGCCATACAGGACAGCAAGGGTACAGGGGTGCAACTCCTGTACTGGGCCACCACAAACATAAGTGGTCACCCTACTATGAAGAGGTGCTGGTTGCATGTAGTTGTTACATGCTGTCAGAACAGCAGCCCATTTTATTTTATAAAAGATGGCATCCAGTATTCAGTCCTGGAGCAACATCACCTATCTGAGGTAGGGGGTATATTTGGTTCACCAGTACTCTAGGGGCAGAAAAAGACTGATATTTATGTCTATTGAGGATGTGGTTGGAGTTGTAGGATGACTGGTAAAATTTAGCAGAATACTGTGTATTAGGAGTTTCTATACCTAGACATGTTCGAATTGTTCCCTTCAATTAATAAAAATGTTAACAGATCCTAGAGCTGAATTATGACATAGACAATGGGACAATGTAGTATAATATTATCTGGCCACTATATTGCACTGCATGTCACTGTTGTTTTTTCCAATATAGAAGAATATATATCCTCTATGTAGTTGTAGGGACAGCATGGAACTGATGTTTGGGCAGAATTACAGCAGAAATTGTTCACATTTCTCTACATTCAAAAACAAAATAAAAAAAAAAAACACAAATTATTCTGAGAAGTAATAAATCATGAAAATAGTTTAAAAATTGTAAAGAAAAAACCAAAACAACAAGTTTTCCAGATCGATCAGCAGTTATGGAGATACATATTGAAACCAGAGGTCAAAATCCCTAAGGCACTAAAAATATTTACACCACTCTGTAGTGGAACTACTTCTCCATATAAGTAGAGTCCTACTGAATGCCCAAATACTCACATATAATGTGTAAGGCTAGAATTCCACTTGTTTTTTTGCTTTTTTAACGCCATGAAAAATGCCAGATTTGACGCATGGCGTTTTTTTGACCAAAAAACCGCTGCGGCCAGATGTTTGCAGTAAATCAATGAGAAATCACTAAATTCTTTTTCCACTTTGCGTTTTTCCGTTTGGCTTTTTTTTTTTTTTTTTATCCTATTGGTGTTTTTTTTCACTTTTTTTCATCTCCTTGGCAGTTTTGCAAAGTCGTAGCATGTTGAGCCTATGGCGTTTTTTTCCCATGGAAGTCTATGGGAGTAAAAAAAAGCCACGAAAAACGTCACGTGGGTTTTAACTTTGGTGTTTTTTTTATTCTTTTTTGGACTTTAGTCATCTAAAAAAAGTGATGGAGATACCTTTTTTTAATAAAATTTCGTAGGGTACCATTAAAAATATTAAAATAAAAAAGATACAGTAGTGATGGTAAAAATTGTATCTAATGAAATTTATCTTTTTATAACAAAATTTTTATTAATTTTTAAAACAGGGATCAATTTATGCAGGGCACTAAAAATTTAGCCGCCAATAATAAAAATGTAGTGTGTGTGTTTTTCACTTTTTTTTTCTTTTTTTTAGGTAGTACTACTACTACCAACATGGAATACACTGTTCCATGATGGGAGTACTAGTACGTGTACTAATTGACAGATCACCCCGGGTCCGTTTCGATCCTTCTGTATAATGAATAGATGTGGACGGCCGCTCTTCTATGGTACCCTGCACTGACGTATATATACACCTGTTCATATTTCACGCAGAGAGCTGTGATTGGCCAGATGGATCCAGCCAATCACAACTCTCTGTGGAATATACGAAATATGTATATATATACGTCAGTGCAGGAGACCATAGAAGAGCGGCCGGCCGCATCTATACATTATACAGGAGGATCACAGCGGGTGTCAGGAGTGACATCCACTGTGATCTTTCCTTAACTGCAGGTACTACTACTCCCAACATGGAGCACACTCTGCTCAATGCTGGGAGCTGTAGTACCTACATTAATAGACAGATTGCAACAGGTGTTGGGAGTAGTAGTACCTGCAGTTAAGGACAGATCACATTTGGTGTCACTCCTAACACCCGATGCGATCGTCCTATTTATTGCAGAGATGCGGAGTGGCTCTCTACAGCGCTCACATCTCTGCACTATACTCCGGCCAGTGATATGAAGAGAACATCACTCATTCATATTTCCCTCAGAGCTGTGATTGGCTGCAACCATCCGGCCAATTCCCACTCTGGGCGGAAAATATGAATGAATGATATTCTATTCACATCACTGGCCGGAGTATAGTGCCGCTCCGCATCTCTGCTATATTGTAGATAATCACATCGGATGTCAGGACTGACACCTGGGGCGATATGTGTATTAGTACTGGTAATACTACTCCCATCATGGAACAGTCTGTTCCATGCTGGGAGTAGTAGTACTACAAAAAAAATGTAAAAAAAAATAGAGGACAAAAAGTGAAACACACACTTTATTAAAAATGTATTAATATTTTGTTGTAATAAATATGTTTCCTTAAATAAATATTTTTCCATCACTACTTTTTTTTGGTACCCAACTAATTTTGAAAAAACATCAAAGGGGCCAAAAATGCAATTTCCACTCAAAGGAAAAAAAATGCAAGAAAAAACCGCCAAGCACAGCAAAATTCTGTGGCGTTTTTTCTGGCGTTTTTTGGGCCACAAAAAAAACAAACAAGTAGCCTTAGACTGGAATTCCACTTGTTCCACTGGGCGGAAAATATGAATGAGTGATGTTCTATTCACATCACTGGCCGGAGTATAGTGCAGAGATGCGAGTGTTGTATAGAGCATCTCCGCATCTCTGCAATAGAAAGGACGATCGCATCGGGTGTCAGAAGTGACACCCAGGGTGATATGTCTATTAGTACAGGTACTACTACTCCCATCATGGAACAGTCTGCTCCATGCTGGGAATAGTAGTACTACCTAAAAAATGTCAAAAAATAGAGGGGAAAAAAGTGAAACACATACACACACTTTATTTCCTTTTTTTTTTTTGGTACTCAAAAACGGGCCAAAAATGCAATTTCCACTTAGATGCAAAAATGCCAGAAAAACATCAGACACAGGAAATTGCACTAGCGTTTTTTCTGGCATTTTTTTCTGTGAATCCTAGCCTTTATGATGGCTGAGTCTGCTCTATATACAGAGTGGGTGCCAGCTGGATCTTACAGCCAACACCTGTCTGCATTTTTACCCTCTACATGCAGATCTACATAGCAGTCACACCTGTCAATGTCCCAATCAGCACTTCGGTGATGCAATTGTTGGGTGCCAATGGGTAACCAATGCAGCCAGAAGCCTAAATAATGCCTAATGCATGCCATGTAGACTCTACTGATACAGTTTGACCGATTTCACTGATTAATGTAGCACAGCAATCTAATGCAGCAATCTTAAAAGGGTTTAAAAAAACAACAACAAAAACAAATTTCTAGGAAATATAATATATAAAATAAAGGTAAACTTATTTGACTCGGTCTCGTGTGGGAAGGTCTGAACTATTGACATATAATGTACAGTGTTAATGGGGACAAAAAGGCCTAGGAAAAATGGAACAAAATAATGATCCAAAAGTCTGATCAACCCCAAAATGGTTACAGTAAAAACTACAGATCATATCAAAATAAAAAGTAAGCCTGTACACTTCTCCATATGGTGATTCAAATATTTTTATTTTATTTAAGTTACGTTATTTTTAAGCAGTAAAATATAACACAAATTATATAAATTATAATATATATAATATATATATATATATATATATATATATATATCATTATAAATTATAATGTAGAATAAAGAAAACATAGTTAAGAATGTTTAACGGAAATGCCTCCCACTTTGGCAGACCTGACCCATATACGGGTTACTTGGTCGGCCATTTATTTGAATGGTCGTCATTTTAAGCTACATTTCCTCTCTAGTGACTTCCACACTAAACATGTTTTTTCTGGTGGTTGCTAAATCCAGATCCGAGGTGATCAGCTGATTGCTGGGGTGAAGTCTTAGAAATGGGGGGTTTATTTAAAGACAGCATTTCCATATTCCACATTACACCAGTGTAACCACAGTACACCATTGGTTTGATGTAAATGGAGTGGTCCATCCTGATTGTCCCCCTCCTCGAGCTGCTCGATACTAATGATTGTGGACATTTGTGCTTACAGGGGGATTAGGATAATGCTATTTGAGGGGAAACCTGGAGAATGTGCCTAGCTGCACATCCTCAAGTTCAGAAAGTGGTAGGAGGAGCAGAGGGGCTCCTGGGCATTGTAGTGGTCCTATCTCATGATAATGGTTCTCTTCCTAAACCCTCCTGGGGGCAATCATTCATATTGCATTTTAAAAGAGGAAGGGAACTGAAGACCCCTGGGGTAAGGGGAGAATAGGAGAGCAGGTTTCACTTAGTAATGTATACCCTCTGTATTGTGCCCCGTACACACTGATACACAATGTGAACAATATAGGAATACGCTGAATAATAAAGCTGCACATTGATTTGTGTACAGAACTGGCTGGAGTACAATACAGGCCAAGCATATGGTGAATGGAATACTTGCTGAACCCCCATGACATACACAGCGATGTGTACATGAACCTCCGCTCAGGTGAGCAATTGTATATGAACTAGGAGATACAACCTAATGGAAGCTGTACAAACAACAGCGCGTGGACATGTCCTGCCTCATATTCATGAAAACCAGCGGTGTAGCTATAGCAGGTGCAGAGGTACTAGTGGCACCCAAGCCCTGGTGGCTGAAAGGACCTAAAGGCCCCTCCACCCCATTCGAAAACACCAGAATTATATATGGCACAAGCAATGACAGTGTGGTGAGGGTGTGATGAGGGCAGATGGAATTACCCTAGGGGCAGATGGTATTAACCCCTTGTGTTCATGATGCCAGGGCGTGGTTTATCCTCTACACCACTTGAAGGAATACCACTGGATCCTGGGCTAGGCACTGGGGCAAATAATGACTCTGACGCCAAGTTACGGAACAACGGCAGCTTTACTGAGTCAGACAGATGTAACAGTCTATACAGCTTGGCTAGGCCCATAGAGGTGACCAGTGACTTCAGAGACCTGAGGGCTTGCTGGGATTTATAGTGGACTTGGACAATTTGGATGCAGGCCACGCTGACTTGAGACAGGATGACTTGGACTGACTTGACTATGACAGACTATGACTGACTTCACCCCTTCTGTAGCTTACCAGGCTTTGACTTGACCTGTGGGGCAATGGACTTGAGAATCTATGGCTGCTTGACTGACTTTAGGCCTCCTCTGGACTCCAGACACACAACTAGGAATTGACCTCACTGCAACTCAGCAAAGACTAACAGCCTAAGAAAGTAAGCTAGCACCACCCAGGGCTTATATGGGGGAGACTAGGAGGGGTCCCATAGGTCACCCTGTAGGTCACATGGTCACTGGTACCTCGCTGGGTTACAATCACATGACAACAGGTCTTAAAGGCATAACACATTTTATGTACATTACATGGTATAACATAGGCATTTAAGGAAGTAGGTAGAACACAAGAGCAGGGGGGTCCAGGGGTCACTATATGGAGACTGTCGGATAGGGCAGCTAGGGTACAGGGGTTCAACTCCTGTACTGGGCTACCACAACAGATTTTGCAATGGGGCCCAGGAACCCCCCTATGATCGCACTTGCAGCCATTTGCATCACAATGTGCCCTTCTTGTCATATATATGAGGGCAACCTGGAAAAATAGGATGCCAACCTATATCTGCACATTCTGTTAGTGGCCCCATTTACTCTAATGTCCCGAATGCATCATTGGAAGACATTGAAGGAGGACCAACACAATAGATGGAGTGGAAAAACAAGGGCAATCAGAAAGTCTTCAGAACCTTTCACTTTTTATTTCCCATTCTTTTATGTTGAGGCCTTGTGCTAAAATAGAAACAAAAGTCTAGTTTCCCCCCAAAACAGAATTTTAGAAATGTTGACACATTTAAAATTAAAAACTAAAATTTTGGGTGGAAAAGTATACAGACCCTTTGAGATGTTTCTACACCTTGACTGGCGTCACCTGTGGAAAACAGAACATAAGAAAATGTAAAAACAAAGTGAAAGGATCTGAAGTCAAAAAGCATTGTTTACAGTACTCAAAAATGCAGCTTCTGAGTCCCATTACCTACAAGTATACATGTGAAAAGTGGCGCTAATTTAGTCCACTAAAGTGAATGGAGCCTTGATCTGTAAGAGGCTGAACAACAAAAAACGTGGTCTCAAATGGCTGGAGGTGCTCAACCCCAAATGCGGCTGCGCATTTACACCGGGGGAGCAGATCCTGCCCCTGTAGCCCGCCGCTAGGGGCGATCCCCAGCACAAAAATGCATACAATGGAGGATGCCTGCAGCGGACCACAAGTGCCACAATAGAATCCTACACCAGATAGACGATGTGGATGCGTAACAACTAGAATAATACAATACAGGAATATGGGTGCACTACTGTGGTAGATGTATACAATGACATTGGCTATCCCTCAACACTGATTTTAAAATTGAGACATTTGCCAGTATATCCTTGTATGAAGGACATACCGGAGCCCGCACACCAACGCCAAGGTTTCTCAAATGGCACGGGACCTAACACTAAACCTACCTGTGCGTGATAAGCAAAACAGGGGCCAGTGGGCAATTACGGCAGCATTCGGTCGACTCACAGAGTCCTCTCAGGTACCCTCCACAGTAGTGCACTCCACAGTAGTGCACCCATATTCCTGTATTCTGTAAGAGGCTGCAGCTCTCATGTCAGGAATGACCCCCATCTCGGCCGGTGAATGGCTAAGCAGGCCATCACTTCTGTTTAGAAAGAGAGATAACTTTATAAAGTGGAGTACACCTTTAAGTATCAGTATTACAAATGTGGCTGCCATTTCATCACCTCCCTGAGCCACTTCATCACCCCCCTGAGCCACTTCATCACCTGACTGAGGCACTTCATCACCCTCCTGTGTCATTTCATTACCTACCTGTTCCATTTTTTCACCCCCTGTGCAAGATCACACATACCTGGCCTCAGAACCTCCTGTTTCTCTGTCCTGCCCCATGAGAACTGGCATCTGACAAGTAACGTCCTTCTTCTCCTCTTCATGGGCACGACTACAGGGGCGTCATTCGCCAGAAGCCCTGGCAGCCACCATTGCTCACTGACAAAGTGGCTGCAGCGCCGAATGCCAGTTTAAGATCAGGAAAAATAGGTTGTGGACATTTAAAAACAATGACCAGTGGTGGCGGCTGCTGAATTCTGGTTCAGTCCCGCATCCCATCTGCAGATTGCTGTTGACACTAATGTGTCGCAGCACACATTTTGGAAAGCATTGAGACTGATGCTCCTATAAATATGTGTTCACAGATCAACGCTAGAGAGATCACTTGTCAGTATTGTATCTATTCCACTCCATTCCTATGACAACCCCTCTGCTCCTCTACCTCAGTCATTCTGAGTTGTCATAGGCTTCATTACCTTATGTGCCACTTCATTGCCCACCATCATCATCCCCTGTGCCATTTCATCACCCCCTGTGTCATTTCATCACCCACCTACATCACCCCCTGTGCCATTTCATCACCCACCTTCATCACCCCCTATGCTATTTCATCACCCCCCTGTGCCATTTTATCACCTCCCTTGATCACCCCCTGTGCAAGATCACACACGTGGCTTCAAGTAACCATATCCACAATATAAATGAGTTGGGATGTGAACATGAATTACTTTGAAATTGTTCCATACAATGCCCCCTATGAGAAAAGGCAGGAAGTACTATTATAGGGAGACAAATGTGATGTTCTATGATGTTTAGTCAACCTCAGAAAAAATATGAAGCAAAAAAATAAAGTCTTAAAAATCTAGGTCTTCTTCTGTGACCATGGCGATCACCTACAATCTACTATATGCAACAAGTGTTCAATTCTGCAGTGCCACCACTGGAGAAATGAAGCATTACATGTTTCCTACTAAGGACTATCTCAGAAGTGCATGGATGTGTTGGTTCCTCCAGAAAGAGACACTCTTTGTAGCTGTTCTGGGCTATTAATGGAGGTCCCAAATAAGAACCCTTCCCCCTCTAACTCAAACTTCTCTAATAGGATATTGTTATTAGTTTTCTAAACCAGACAATCCCTTTAAAGTTTTTACAACACAAGGTCACCCTGACTGACACATTTCATTCACCGGTGACTGGCACAGTTTGGACTGATCTACATAATTTCATATGAGAGTTGGTCCTTACTGGAAGAGTCGACAAGTGTCAAGGAGTACAGGTCCCTCAGCAGTGGACCACAAGCTGGAGCACAAATACTTTGTGGTGGCCCAGTACAGAATATGTTATTCTGTACACCTGCCCGTCCTGTGTGGCGGCCTCCATTTAAGTGTTCCCTGGGTCCACATCCCTCCTACGGACTGTAAAGTGTTAAAAGCTCTTGAGTTCTATGCTGGTTAATTTTTTGAGGCTTTTGTCTCTTTAAATCCTTGTTGTCAAGGCCTATGTTACCAAGGAAGGTGCAAGGTGAATATGTGACTTGTTGGTGAACTATGGGATTCCTCCAAATTGCTCCCATATATACCAGGGAGGAGCCAGCCTAGTCAGTTGTTAGCTGAGATACAGCCAAGTGAAGACCTGAGCAGTTGTCTGGTGTTCCTGAGGGAGACCAAGGCCTAGTCACGCATCCACGCAGCTACTACCACTTAACCCCTGCAGGTGAAGGTCAAAGCCTGGCGGGAAGCACAAATACAGGGGACAAGTCTAGCCAAGATAGTCAAGATAGTCAAATCTGTCATATTACTAATTTCAGCGTGGGTTGCACAAGTCATTCCAAGTCCACTACAAGTCCCAGCGAGCCAATAAGCTCCCTAATGTTCACTGAGCATCTCCTTGGGCCTAAACTGAGCTGTAAAGACATTAACACCTTGTCTGCCTCAGTAAAGTGCTGTTGTTCCATGACCTTGCATCAGAGTGATTATTTATGTGGTAGCCCTTGGGCAGGGTGTATGGTAGTTGGGGGTGTTGTTTCGGTAGATGAGGGGTTACGGTTAACCCTATAGTTCGTGACGCCAGGCTGAGGGCTAGTATGCTGAGGTAATTCTCCGGCCTATCGCCGCCCTTCCCAGTAACGATAGGTGCATGTAATAAAATTACTGAAGGTCCACAAGGTTGAACTTGGATAAACTTTACTGAAAGGCTTGCGGTACATCCAATGCACAATAACAGTCTCATTCAAACAGTCTCTATATAGTTCAGTGACTGACAGTTGTTGCAGACCTTGAATTGTATTATAAGTCTCTGAATTTAGGGTTACTTTTGAAGATCCGTCCAGATTTAGGGGATAGATAAGGTCCGGTGATCTTGCAGAGTGCTTGGGGACTGATACACTCACGGTTAAGAAGAAATCAACCGTCGCCGCAAGGCTAGGGCCAAAATTCACTGATGACAGCAGCACAGATCCTTTCCTGTTAACAGCCCACGAGGAAAGAGGGCTAACAATGGCCACCGCTCCCTTATATGGGCAGGGGCGGGGTTGTTCTGATTGGTCCGAATATCTGTCACTCACCATCACAAAGAATGATGGGTGCAAAACGTCACAGGGACCTCCAAAGGTCCTTAAGCAAAAACCATAGAGTCTACCTGACCACGTGACCCGCAGGTCCTGCTACGCTCCGTACAGGTAATTAACTAACTATATACATTAGTACTATTATATTTACATAAATCCTGAATAAACTATTAGTTTAATGACTATCTAGATGAGAGGTGACAAGGGGCAAACTAGACAAAAAGGACCCCGACGTCCTAGGGACTCTGGCTATGGGGACCTATATACACAGGTACCGGATAGGATGCGATACCGGGACACCACATTTACCCCACGCCTGGTGCAGGAACCAGGGGTCCTACCTCAGGTGGTGTAAAGAATAACCACGCCCTGGTGTCACGAACACAAAGGGTTAATGCCATCTACCCTTCCAACACCCTCACCACAACTTTTGGCATCACAAACAGGATACAGGTGCGTGCCTTATACAGAATTCCCCCCCCCCCCTAGTCTGAACTGTGTCCAGTATTGCAAGAACCGCACGTCCGTGCGTCAGAAATTGCACCAGTTTTGTACGGGACTTTGTCAGTAAAAGCTATTATGCGTGCAGGCACTTGTGAAATAGAGGGGGAGGTGATGAAAAATGTATTGTCTGCCATTGTAAAAAGTATTGAAGTTGTGCCCGCCATGTGTAAAATCTGTACAGAAGCTATGCTACGTTGCAAAGTGTTTACCGTACCTGAAGGGGTTAATTGGGTCCAATGATTCCTGCATGCGCGAGCGGTCGAGGCTCCGCCCACGTCGCCCCAGCGGTGACGCCTCTTCAGCCCAGTGAGGAGGAACCAAAAGGACCGCCCTGTGTTGCACAGGGGAAGATTTTTCTGACCGGACCCGAACAGGAAGCGCCCTGGGTGCTGCGGCTCCAAGAGTTTCCGGTTGGCAAATACATAGTCCCCACTGCACCGCAACTCCTATAAGTCTTACAAATTATCCAGTGCAGTGTATACAGAGTCTCCGGCATCCTGCTCTGCCACTATCATCCTGGTATCATCCTGGTATCAGGTCTGTGACCTGTCGACCCAACAAGGAAACCATCATATGGTGCCGTGCACATCCCCTGCACCATCATATGGTGGCGTGCACGGCCCACCTGAAACTGCCAAACTGTGCACCCTTGAACAGCAATGGGCTTCAAGATTAGCTAATTACAGCTTTACCATCAAGTACAGAAGTGGCAAGTCAAACGTCAGTGCCGATGTACTGTCTCGAATGACCCCTGGCAAAGAGCCGCCTGTAGAAGACGAGTGGAAAGACGTGGCGATGCCCCCCATTTTACCAATGGTTTGTAAACCAGAATGTTGTTACCACCCTCGTGAAGGAAGAGAGCCCAGGTCAGAAAAGGTTAAGGAACACCTGTATATCTGGAAGACTCTACAGGACAAAAGTAGAGTCGGGAGAAGACCGCCTTCGTGACACCCATGGGGTTGTTTGAGTTCAAAAGTATGCCGTTTGGGCTGTGCAATGCCCCTGCTACATTCCAGCGTCTGATGGAAAGGTGCCTGGGACATTTGAAGTTCCAAAGTGTCCTGCTATATCTGGATGATGTCATTGTGTATTCCAAGTCTTACCAGGAACACCTCAGTCATCTGTCAGACGTCTTTCAAGTCCTGGTCAAACATGAACTGAAGATCAAGCGATCAAAGTGTCACTTTCTCAAGTCCATTACCTGGGCCACGTTGTCAGTGCAGAGGGAGTTCAGCCAAATCCTGAAAAGGTGAATGCTGTCAAGGACTGGCCCACACCACACATGGTGAAAGATGTCAAGAGCTTCCTGGGATTCGCCGGCTACTACTGCTGTTTTATCCCACACTTTGCCCAAATTGCAAAACCCCTTACAGCTCTCCTGTGGGGAATAGCGAAGGAGAATTACAATGGAAGACTACCTATTGATTGGGCCGAAGAGCAAAAGACAGCATTTCAAGCTCGCAAGCGTCTGCTGACACAGCCACCCATCTTGGTATATCCAGATTGCAGTCAGCCATTCGTGCTATATACTGATGCCGGTTTTGAAGGCCTAGGAGCTGTCCTATCCCAAGTCCAAGATGGCCAAAAGAAAGTGATTGACTACGCCAGTCGAAATCTGCGAGGGGCAGAGAAGAACGATACCATTTACAGTTCGTTCAAGTTGGAACTTCTCGCCCTGTTATTGGCCGGGACAGAATAATTCAAAGATTATTTGGCTGCTATGCCATTTACTATCTACATGGATAACAATCCTTTGGCCCACCTGAAACTGCCAAATTCCTTGAACAGCAATGGGCTTCAAGATTAGCTAATTACAGCTTTACCCTCAAGTGCAGCAGCGGCAAGTCAAACTTCAATGTCGATGTACTGTCTCGAATGACCCCTGGCAATAAGCCGCCTGTAGAAGACGAGTGGAAAGACGTGGCGATGCCCCCCCATTTTACCATTGGTTTGTAAACCAGAATGTTGTTACCACCCTCGTGAACGGAGAGCCCAGGTCAGAAAAGGTTAAGGAACACCTGTATATCTGGAAGACTCTACAGGACAAAAGTCGAGTCATGGGGGATCTGTTGGGACTACCTTCTGGCAAAAAAGGTACCAACCCGTCTACACCAGGCCCATTGTGACTACAAGCTGAAGAGTCTGTGGCGACAGAGGAAGCGACTGTTTGTGCACAAAGGACTGTTGTAGCGCAATTCTTTGGATCCGGTCTCCGGTGATCGACCTCATCAGATTCTGGTTCCCCGAAGAGACACGGCGATAGTCCTCAACGCATTTCATGACCAGTCGGGACACTTTGGAGTCCACAAGACCAAAGCCACTGTTCAAGTTCAAGCTCCCATCAAAGAAGTACCTGCCAAACTTTCAGATTTACCTCCAGATCCTGATCCTCAAGAGGTGGTGTTGCACAGGTCTCAGCGGTCTACTCAAGGTCAACTGCCCGCTACGTATAGAGAGTAAACCAGTCATATGTACATAATAGTCAATAGTATAAATGTACTATCACGTCAGTATTGTATAGTCATAAAAACTTATATTTACTGCTTAATTTTGTGTACAGAAAGTAGTCAAGTAAAGTATTGAGATAGGACTGTTACCTTATAGTCAGTATACCTATATATACTCAGTCCATGTCAGTCTATAAAATGTATTGTGTCTTATACTAATTGTTTTCCTGTCCACAGTGCACAGGACTTTTTTGAGTGGCCACAGAAAGTACCTGATAAACTGAACCAGCACATAAGGTGGAAAAATATTGTATATATGCTATTGTTGTCTACTGTAAAATATGTAAAGTCAGTATAATTGTTAATCGGTTGTTACAGGGAGAAGTAGCAAAATATGGCGATGAGCCCCGTTAGAACAGGTATCTGGGTAGAAAGCCTCAGGCAGCCCAATCTGCCCCAACACAGTTAGGAGGGCAAGTAACCCCACACAAACTACTTGTTGGTTGCATCCCAGTTCAAATACCCCGTCTATATATATGAGTATGTCAGGACATTCAGTGATAATGCCACATTAACTCTATCCCTGTTACCAGCCCTGTGAAGGACATTGGAGCAATACCCCAGGAACAGTTTTTGTTCATTCCTACTATTGTGTGGCCCCAGTGGTCACTTCATGTCATCCGCCCTCCAGGACAATACGCTGATGACGGCTTCTTTTAAGAGGGGGAGTTTGTGGTGGCCCAGTACAGAATATGTTATTCTGTACACCTGCCTATCCTGTGTGGTGGCCTCATTTCAGTGTTTCCTGGGTCCACATCCCTCCTACGGACTGTAAAGTGTTAAAAGCGCTTATGTTATATGCTGGTTAATCTTTTGAGGCATTTGTCTCTTTAAATCCTTGTTGTCAAGGCCTATGTTACCAAGGAAGGTGCAAGGTGAACAGGTGTCTTGTTGTTGACCTATAAGATTCCTCCAAATTGCTCCCATATATACCAGGGAGGAGCTAGCCTAGTCAGTTGTTAGCTGAGGTACAGCCAAGTGAAGACCTGAGCAGTTGTCTGGTGTTCTTGAGGGAGATCAAGGCCTAGTCACGCAGCTACTACCAGTTAACCCCTGCAGGTGAAAGTCAAAGCCTGGCGGGAAGCACAAATACAGGGGACAAGTCTAGCTAAGATAGACTAATCTGTCATATTACTAATTTCAGCGTGGGTTGCACAAGTCATTCCAAGTCCACTACAAGTCCCAGCGAGCCAATAAGCTCCCTAATGTTCACTGAACATTTCCTTGGGCCTAAACTGAGCTGTAAAGACGTTAACACCTTGTCTGCCTCAGTAAAGTGCTGTTGTTCCATGACCTTGCATTGGAGTGATTATGTACCCCATGCCTGGCGCAGGAACCTGGGGTCCTACCTCAGGTAGTGTAGAGGATAACCACGCCCTGGCGTCACGAACACAAAGGGTTAATGCCATCTGCCCTAAGGGTTAACAACATCTGCCCTTCCAACACCCTCACCACATTTTTGTCCAGAAGATTACCCCCTGTGGACAATGACATGGCTGAAGGACTCGGACACCATTAGGAGGTGATGTGTCCTAGGGAGACACGTACTGGGATCAGACATAGGCTAAAACTAATTATAGGGCAACGCAAAGAGTGAGGAATGGGGGAACGGTAATGGGTCCCTACCCAGTGTTGCACATTGGGATAGATGTAACGGTAGGATATATATATATATATATATATATATATATATAATGGTCTACCACCTCATGTGGTACTATATCCATTCACCCAGAGTATACAGACATGTCATGATGGGACAACACTGGCCTATTTTTTGGCTCCAAGTTGCAGGAAGTGTGGCAGAAACTTGGACACCGAGCTAACACTTGGCTGATTCCTTCTGTTCATATGAAAATATCAGCGTGGCAGGACAGGTCTATGTAAGAGAAGAATCACCAGCACGCCATTGTTTATGTGTAAATGTCACATTTACAGGTTGGATCCATGAGAACAGTAGCACGTATTGTGACTCTCACCGAACACTTCTGTAGATATGTATATACAGCTTATGACCTAAAGCTGCCTTACAATGTGATCACACTGTGTCTGTAGTGGGTATGTGGTGTAGGTCCTGGGAAAGCTCCCACATTGACCAGATATATGGCAGTAGATCGTACTTTTTGGGGCATCAGAATAGTTTTTTTTACTGTATACAATAGCATTGTTGACTGTTATTCTATACAGAGGCAACCAATAAAAAAAACATAATAATACATACATTTTCTACAATGGACCCTATGGGTGACATGTGCCTACAAAGAGTCATACATGTGATGACAACACAGCCTTAGATGTTAGCATTGGTCAATTTTGGCATGCAAATGTATCATGGGAGTTGAAATACAGCACCCATAGAAATCTATATGACCATATTTTCATGTTTCCATGGTCTATATGACCGTATGTTTTCATATAGAATCTATGAAAAATATTGTAATCAATCCAGTGTTACCCAACCAGGGTACCTCCAGCTATTGCAAAACTACAACTACCAGCATGTTCTGACACTTGCAACAGAACTTGGATCAGTGTTTTCCAACAAGGGAGCCTTCAGCTGTTGCAAAACTACAACTTTCAGCATGCCCGGACAGCCAAAGGCTGTCCGGGCATGCTGAAAGTTGTAGTTTTGCAACAGCTGGAGGCACCTTGGTTGGTTAATAGTCGGTCAATCGAATGCCATATCATGGAGGTACAGTATATGTACAGTCATGGCCGTAAATATTGGCACCCCTGAAATTTTTCAAGAAAATGAAGTATTTCTCACAGAAAAGGATTGCAGTAACACATGTTTTGCTATACACATGTTTATTTCCTTTGTGTGTATTGGAACTAAACCAAAAAAAGGGAGGGAAAAAAAAAGCAAATTGGATATAATAAAATCACCAAACTCCAAAAATGGTCTGGACAAAATGATTGGCACCCTTAACTTAATATTTGGTTGCACACTCTTTGTAAACAATAACTGAAATCAGTCACTTCCTATAACCATCAATAAGCTTCTTACACCTCTCAGCCGGAATGTTGGACCACTCTTCCTTTGCAAACTGCTCCAGGTCTCCCTTATTGGAAGGCGCCTTTTCCAAACCAACAACAATTTTAAGATCTCTCCACAGGTGTTCAATGGGATTTAGATCTCGACTCATTGCTGCCACTTCACCCTTCTGGGTCTCCTGCCATAGCGTTTCATTTAATTTAAATGTCGACGGATAGTTCGTTACTGACACTGATGCTCCCTGAGCCTGCAGGACAGCTTGAATATCTTTGGAACTTGTTTGGGGCTGCTTATCCACCATCCGGATTATCCTTCGTTGACACCTTTCATCAATTTTTCTCTTCCGTCCATGTCCAGGGAGATTAGCTACAGTGCCATGGGTTGCAAACTTCTTGATAAAGTTGCACACTGTGGACAAAGGCAAATCTAGATCTCTAGAGATGGACTTTTAACCTTGAGATTGTTAATGTTTTTCCACAATTTTGGTTCTCAAGTCCTCAGACAGTTCCTCTTTCTGTTGTCCATGGTTAATGTGGCACACACAGACACACAATGTAAAGACTAAGTGAACTTTTCTCCTTTTTATCTGCTTTCAGGTGTGATTTTTATATTGCCCACACCTGTTACTTACCCCAGGTTGAGTTTAAAGGAGCATCACATGCTTGAAACAATCTTATTTTTCCATAATTTTGAAAGGGTGCCAATAATTTTGTCCAGACCATTTTTGGAGTTTGTTGTGACATTATGTTCAATTTGCTTTTTTTCCTCCCTTTTTTGGTTTTGTTCCAATACAGACAAAGGGAATAATCATGTATAGCAAAACATGTGTTACTGCAATCCTTTTCTGTGAGAAATACTTCATTTTCTAGAAAAATTTCAGGGGTGCCAACATTTACAGCCATCACTGTATATGCTACTAGGGCAGGATGGCGTTCCTACAATTCTGTAATATAGAATGATAGGGACTTTGTGTGCCCCTGTAAGGCTTTGCCAAGTCCATGATCCCTAACTGGGACTGTAAGGCCACCATCAGAGGGTTACAGCCAGTAGCCCAGTAAGGGGCCCAAGCTCCCAAGGGGGCCCGGCCCGCTGCACCCCCTGCAGTAGCTTGAGGGCAGGAGTCCCGACACACATACAGATCAGGCCCGTCGCTACAGGACAGGCAAATCTAGCAATTGCTTGGGGCCCCGAGCTGGCTGGGGGGCCCCGAGCACAGCCAGTGCTTGCCCGTCCTGTAGCGACGGGGCAATTCCCCCCATCACCAGGGCCGGATTAACAATCGTGCTCTTGGAGTTTGAGCTCCGGGTCTGAGGGAACCCAGTCAAACAAGAGGGCCCCCGAATGTCTGACATTTTTTTTTTAAAGTAAACTAATTTGCATCTTTTGAGTTCTTCTCACCTCACCACAATCATGCTCCCCCCACCCCCGCTGCACTTGGTATCTTCCCTCAGCCCCAGACTCTTCTCTCAGCCTTCAGAGCAAGAGGAGGGGGAGGAGAGAGCTGTGAGGAAAGGAGACCGCAGAGGCTGTACAACATGGGGCCTGACTACAGTAGGTGTCCCTGGATATATATATGTGTATAAGCGTGTGTGTGTGGATATATATGTGTGTACGTATGTGTATGTCTATGTACTGTGCCTGTGTGTGTTACTACTGTGGATGACTATATATAAAGTGCATGTGTGTATCTATACCAGTGTTTCCCAACCAGGGGGCCTCCAGTTGTTGCAAAACTACAACTCCCAGCATGCCCGGACAGCCAAATGCTGTCTGGGCATGCTGGGAGTTGTAGTTTTGCAACCTCTGTAGGCATCCTGGTTGGGAAACACTGATCTATTCTATCTGTGTGTGTATGATGCATGTACAATGTGTGTATGAAGCATGCATGTACAGTATGTAATGTGTACAGTATCTGTGTGTATGAAGCATGCATGTACAGTATGTAATGTGTACAGTGTGTTGTGTGTATGAAGCATGCATGTACAGTATGTAATGTGTACAGTATGTAATGTGTACAGTGTGTTGTGTGTATGAAGCATGCATGTACAGTATGTAATGTGTACAGTATGTTGTGTGTATGATGCATGCATGTACAGTATGTAATGTGTACAGTGTGTTGTGTGTATGAAGCATGCATGTATAGTATGTAATGTGTACTGTATGTTGTGTGTGTATGAAGCATGCATGTACAGTATGTAATGTGTGCAGTATCTGTGTGTATGAAGCATGCATGTACAGTATGTAATGTGTACAGTATGTGTGTATGTATGATGCATGTACAGTATGTAATGTGTACAGTATGTGTGTGTATGATGCATGTACAGTATGTAATGTGTACAGTGTGTTGTGTTGTGTGTGTATGAAGCATGCATGTACAGTATATAATGTGTATTATGTGTGTATATAATGCATGCAGTGGCGGATCCAGGGAGGGGGGGGAAAATGGGGCAATTGCCCTGTCCCGTGCATGCGCCCATTGGAAAGCAACGCGGAGGAGCGGAGCAGCGAACAGGACATGTGCTGGCCAGCATGGTAAGTGACCAGCGGCACATCAGCTTCAGTGCTCCGACCACCGCTCCTCCAGTCCCGGGACCTACTGCTATGGTGGCCGGACCACTGAAGTAGGGCAGTAAACAGGCATACAGCCTCCAGGAGGCTGTATGTCTGTGGGGGAACATACTACACCTAATGTGGGGGGACTATACTGCACCTAATGTGGGGGAACTATAGCCTAATGTAGGGAGAACTATACTGCACCTAATGTGGGGGGACTATACTGCACCTAATGTGGGGGAACTATAGCCTAATGTAGAGAAACTATACTGCACCTAATGTGGGGGAACTATAGCCTAATGTGGGGAGAACTATACTGCACCTAATGTGGGGAACTATACTGCACCTAATGTGGGGTAAACTATTCTGCCAACCTAATGTGAAGAACTATACTGCACCTAATGTGGGGTAAACTATACTGCCAACCTAATGTGGGGGAATTATACTGCACCTAATGTGGAGAACTATACTGCACCTAATGTGGGGGAACACTGCTAGCCTAATGTGGGGAGAACTCTGTTGCTCCTAATGTGGGGGGAATTCTGCTGCACCTAATGTGGGGGGAACTCTGCTGCACCTAATGTGGGGGGAACTGTGCCGCACCTAATGTGGGGGGAACTGTGCCGCACCTAACGTGGGGGGAACTGTGCTGCACCTAATGTGGAGGGAACTGTGCCGCACCTAATGTGGGGGCCTCGTATCGACGTTCGCTCACGTCGCGCTCCCAGCATTCAAGGGCCGGCGATACTACGTCCTGACGCCGGCCCTAGAGCGTGACGTGCGTGAACATCAAAGGGGGGGGGCCTCCATGTCCATTTTGCTTGGGGCCCCCAAATTCCTTCAAACGGCCCTGATTCAGATCAGCCACTGTGTCAGCCTGTCAGAACTCAGGACCTGCGCACCGCAGCTACAGCAGCACACACAGGTCCTGAGTCTGACAGCTGACACAGTGACCGGAGGATACAGAGTCTGTACTACATAGTGTACAGACAGGACACTCGCTGCTGCCTCCTCCTGCTGACAGCACACAGGAACAGAAGCTGCTCAGGGGAAGATCTGCTACACTGGGCGAGAGGAGAACCTGATCATATTACTATGCGAGGGAGGCTAAGAGTCCGGCTATGTAGTGTGTGTGTGGGGGGGGGGGGGTCTCTTATGTGGCGAGAAGGGGGGGCTGAGAGTACTGCTTGCTTTAATAGATGATGGGGAAGATAGCGGGAATGCCCTGGGGAGTGCCACGAAGGGTTGGAAGGTCTGGGGCCCAGGCCTTGAGCTGTGTGAGGGGCCCCAAAATTTCTGATGGCAGCCCTGCTTGACTGTCCCCAAATGTCAAAGACAGTGGTGCCCGAACTGTGGCTCTCCAGCTGTTGAAAAACTGCAATTCCCATCATGCCCATCACGGCCATTGGCAGGATGAGTTAGGAAAAACTACAACTCCCATCATGACTTAATGGCAGTTCAAATATTGCAACCACTTGAATGCCACGGGTCGGGGAATATTAGTCTAAGGCAGTGATCTCCAAACTGTGGACCTCCGGATGTTGCAAAACTGCAACTCCCAGCATCCCCAGACAGCCGTAGGCAGGATGAGTCCGGAAAAACTACCATGCTGAGAGTTGCAGTTTTGCAACAACTGGAAGTCCACAGTTTGGAGACCACTGGTCTAAGGTAAGGCACTTAAGGGGGAGATTTATCAAAACTAGTATAGAGGAAGAGTGGTGTAGTTGCCCATAGCAACCAATAAAATAGCTTTTTTCATTTTTCACAGGCCTCTTTGAAAAAGAAGCACTCTGATTGGTTGCTATGGGCAACTGCACCACTCTTCCTCTATACTAGTTTTGATAAATCTCCCCCTTAGGGCATTTTCATTTGGGTCAAAATCTGTGCAGATTTTGAAGGTGAATCCGTATCTATTCCATTTTGAAAACCAGCATGGATGCCACATGAAAAAGCATCTGTGGCTATTATGTTTTTTGGGGTACGTTCACACGTAACTAATCCGTTCCAGGTTGCCCACTGCAATTCTGCTGTAGAATTCTGCAAGTGGTATTTCCGCTGCAGAAAATCCGCAAGCGGATTATGTTGCTATCCATTAAAGGGGTACTCTGGCGCTTAGACATATTAACCCCTACCCAAAGGATAGGGGATAAGATGCCTGATCGCGGGGGTTCCACCGCTGGGGACCCCCGTGATCTTGCACGCGGCACCCCGTTTAAAATCAGTCCCCGGAGCGTGTTCGCTCCGGGTCTGATTACTGTCGATCACGCAATGCAAGCCTATGGGAGGGGGCGTGACAGCTTATAGACATCAGGCATCTTGTCCCTATCCTTTGGATAGGGGATAAGATATCTAAGCACCGGAGAACCCCTTTAACGACGCAGGACGTATATTTACGTCCTGCGCCGGCTCTCGCGATATGAAGCGGGGTCGCGCTGCAACCCCGCATCACATCGCGTCGGTCCCGGTGCTCATCAACGGCCGGGACCCGCGGCTAATACCACACATCGCCGATCGCGGCGATGTGCGGTATTAACCCTTTAGAAGCGGCGGTCAAACCGGTTTTTGACCGCCGCTTCTAAAGCGAAAGTATCCCGGCTAGTCAGTCGGGCTGTTCGGGACCGCCGCGGTGAAATAGCGGCGTCCCGAACAACTTGCAGGACACCGGGAGGGCTCTTACCTGCCTCCTTGGTGTCCGATCGACGAATGACTGCTCCGTGCCTGAGATCCAGGCAGGAGCAGTCAAGCGCCGATAACACTGATCACAGGCGTGTTAATACACGCCAGTGATCAGGATGAGAGATCACTGTGTGCAGTGTTATAGGTCCCTATGGGACCTATAACACTGCAAAAAAAAAGTTAAAATAAAGTGTTAATAAAGGTCATTTAACCCCTTCCCTAATAAAAGTTTGAATCACCCCCCTTTTCCCATAAAAAAAATAAAACAGTGTAAATAAAAATAAACATATGTGGTATCGCCGCGTGCGTAAATGTCCGAACTATAAAAAAATATAATTAATTAAACCGCACGGTCAATGGCGTACGCGCAAAAAAATTCCAAATTCCAAAAAAGTGTATTTTGGTCACTTTTTATACCATTAAAAAATGAATAAAAAGTGATCAAAAAGTCCGATCAAAACAAAAATCGTACCGATAAAAACTAGATCACGGCGCAAAAAATGAGCCCTCATACCGCCCCGTACGTGGAAAAATAAAAAAGTTATAGGGGTCAGAAGAGGACATTTTTAAACGTATAAATTTTCCTGCATGTAGTTATGATTTTTTCCAGAAGTACGACAAAATCAAACCTATATAAGTAGGGTATCATTTTAACCGTATGGACCTACAGAATAATAATAAGGTGTCATTTTTACCGAAATATGCACTGCGTAGAAACAGAAGCCCCCAAAAGTTACAAAATGGCGTTTTTTCTTCGATTTTGTCGCACAATGATTTTTTTTCTGTTTCGTCGTGAATTTTTGGGTAAAATGACTGATGTCACTGCAAAGTAGAATTGGTGACGCAAAAAATAAGCCATAATATGGATTTTTAGGTGGAAAATTGAAAGGGTTACGATTTTTAAAAGGTAAGGAGGAAAAAACGAAAGTGCAAAAACGGAAAAACCCTGAGTCCTTAAAGGGTTAAAGTCAATGGGTTAGCACCATTAATTGCTTGTAGATTTTCCTCTGCAGAAATTCCACTTGTAGAATTCCGCAGCATAAATTCCGTTCAGCCGCAGCGGATTAGTTACATGTGAATGTAGCTTTATGGTCTATTCACACGTACAGTATTCTGGGCAGATTTGATGCGCAGATTTGACGCACAGGATTTTCTGCTGCAGATTTCAATGTAAACTGAATGACTGAACACAGCTTGAAATCGTGTACATCAAATCTGCGCAGAATACTGTACATGTGAATAGACCCTTATTGGGACTGTAGTCCTTATAGTGCAGACCTATCTGATGTGGATCTGAACATCCATGTGCAAAAAAACATCCTGCATTTCCGATGATTTTGCACAAAAACTACTTGGTAACCAGGATGTAGTTTATCACCATTTTATATATATATATATAGCCTAATGCGTGTCTATAACCGCAGTGAGCAGGTGCTTGTCATGGACTAGGATTGATAACTTTTACTTATGATTTATAGCCTGAACAGAATAGGTTTCCTTTTTTAACTATTGAACTTCTTACATAGCTGCACAGATAATTAATCTGTCTGTTAACAATAGGATCAGTGGAACGATCAACTCATTTGTGGTATCCATGGGTGGTGTAGGGAAATACCTGATCACTTCGTGACGCCAGGGCACCGTTATCCTATACATGGTCCGAGGTTGGAGACAGCTTCTTCTGGACCAGACAAGGGTAGTAAAGGAACACACCGACGTCAGGTTAACTGTCTTTACTGAGCTGGGTGCAGATGGTATTATACTGACAGTCTGATGCAGGGTGAAAGGATGCAGCGTAACCCCTTGGGAGCCCTGTTGCCTTGCTGGGAATTGTGGTGCTTTCACCAAATGAATAGATACTGGCTTGAAAGAGGCTTCTGCACACAACACATCTTTACTGCACTGTGCTGAGACTTAGCACTAAGCTCAAACTGGACTGGGGCAACTCCTTCCCCCATTACACGATATGGGGAAGAATTTAGGGTTTCCCATTGGCAGGCAGGGTCACATGGGGTACACTTCTCTATGTTAAGGGTACAGTAACATATAAATAAATATATATCAGAATAACAACAACCAGATCATTATAGGAAAATATATACATTTCTTAATAAAGTGTGAATATAATTAATAGAACAAAAAGTCCTTCTGTGGGCCCAACACTTGTGCAGCAAGGCTTCCTAAAGCATTCCGAATCCACAGGACAGCCATTGGTGCTGGGACACCAAATATTTATGGTCGACTTACATCATTGCAAGATGCAAAGATCTGCGCGATCACATAAATTATAGTATAATCTATAAGAATTACTGCAGATAGACCCTTTGACCTGCTGGGCAAGTGTTATGTATCTGTGAAGTGTCAGCTCTGCTGATCAAGTCTAGGAGAACAGTAGCAGACACTTTAACACCTACTATAGGAGCGGGCAGCTTTATTCTCTTCTTGAGGGTGTGAGGAAGGACAAAAGACTTTTCTCATAGAAATAAGACCTCATTAACTGCTTAACACCCATGCCCCCCCCCCCCCCATGGCTTCCATGTCCAGCCAGCTGATGGGACAGACTCCTCCTATGGACACACACAGAGGGGCTTTTATCTGGGTCTCCCACACAACTCTCTCACATTACTGGAATAGTCACTTCTCACAGACAAGCACACAAGTGGTCTTCAGCCAACCGAGGCATCAATAGCAGCAAGATGCTGGGCCGCTATAGGAAGCTGACCTTTGGGACACAAAGTAACGAAGGTAGGAACAACTCAATATATGTAGGTTAAAACAGAATTGTTTGATATTTTATTTTTATATATATATATATGAAGAAAGAAAAAGAGAGAGAGAGAGAGAGAGAGAGAGAGAGAGAATGAATAAATAAAACAAACAATGATAAATGTTTAAATAAATAAATTAATAAATAATAAATAAAAGTAAAATATATATTTAATTTTTTATTTTTTTACTTTTATTTATTATTTATTTATCAACTTCTTTATTTAAACATTTATCATTGTTTGTTTTATTTATTCATTCTCTCTCTCTCTCTCTCTCTCTCTCTCTCTCTCTCTCTCTCTCTCTCTCTCTCTCTATATATATATATATACATAGTAATATAATATATTATATATATATATATATATATAGAGAGAGAGAGAGAGATCATATATATATATATATAGAGAGAGAGAGAGAGAGAGAATTAATAAACAAAACAAACAATGATAAATGTTTAAATAAATAATAAATAAAAGTAAAATATATAGATTTAATTTTTTACTTTTATTTATTATTTATTTATCAACTTTTTTATTTAAACATTTATCATTGTTTGTTTTATTTATTCATTCTCTCTCTCTCTCTCTCTCTCTCTCTCTATATATATATATATATACATAGTAATATAATATATTATATATATATATATATATATATATATATATATAGAGAGAGAGAGAGAGAGAGATCATATATATATATATATAGAGAGAGAGAGAGAGAGAGAATTAATAAACAAAACAAACAATGATAAATGTTTAAATAAATAATAAATAAAAGTAAAATATATAGATTTAATTTTTTACTTTTATTTATTATTTATTTATCAACTTTTTTATTTAAACATTTATCATTGTTTGCTTTATTTATTCACACTCTCTCTCTCTCTCTCTCTCTCTCTCTCTCTCTCTCCATAGTAATATATATATATATATATATATATATATATATATATATATATATATATTACTATATTTTATACTATATTTTCATATGTTGAGCTAATAAGGTAATACTGAGTGTTTGGGGGATCAGAAGGGATCCCTGAAGGCATTTACTGTATACATATAAATGTATTATTTCTATTTATTTATTATTTGTACTGAGTTGATTCAGAGGGAGGCAAAAAACCCTCATACTAGAGGTAAAAATTCCTTCCCGACTCCAAATATGGCATCAGAATAAATCCCTGGATCAACATTCTGTCCCTATAGATCTAGAATCCATAACCTGTAATGTTATTATTCTCCAAAAATGCATCCAGACCCCTTTTAAATTCTTTTACAGAGTTCCCCATGACCACCTCCTCTGGGAGAGAATTCCACAGTCTCACTGCTCTTACAGTAAAGAACCCCCGTCTGTGCTGGTGTAGAAACCTTCTTTCCTCTAGACGTAGAGGATGCCCCCTTGTTATAGATACAGTCCTGGGTATAAATAGATGATGGGAGAGATCTCTGTACTGTCCCCTGATATATTTATACATAGTTATTAGGTCTTCCCTAAGCCTTCTTTTTTCTAAACTAAATATATCAGGGACCCTAGCATAGTGTTTATCAACCAGAATGCCTCCAGTTGTTGCAAAACTACAACTCCCAGCATGCCCGGACAGCCGAAGGCTGTCCGGGCATGCTGGGAGTTGTAGTTTTGCAACAGCTGGAGGAGCCCTGGTTGGGAAACACTGCCTTGAGTAGAGATGCTTCCTTTTCCGTACATCAGATCATTTTTATTGTACTTATATATTTATAGGGGATTCCTAACAACTCAGTCGACAGTAGAACCCACAACCTGGACAATCCAATTTACAGGTGATCAGTTGAGCAGTGCTGAATTTGTCATACACAACAGATCCCAGATTGCCATTTGACTAAGGCTTTGCTCACATGTTCACTAGAGATGAGTGAACTTACAGTAAATTCGATTCGTCACGAACTTCTCGGCTCGGCGGTTGATGACTTTTCCTGCGTAAATTAGTTTAGCCTTCAGATGCTCCGGTGGACTGGAAAAGGTGGATACAGTCCTAGGAGACTCTTTCCTAGGACTGTATCCACCTTTTCCAGCCCACCGGAGCACCGGAAAGCTGAACTAATTTATTGCAGGAAAAGTCATCAACTGGCGAGCTGAGAAGTTCGTGACGAATCGAATTTACTGTAAGTTCGCTCATCTCTAATGTTCACGTTTTTCATTACAAAATACAAAGCAAGGAACAGATCATACATGGAGGAAACATATAAAGGAAAGATGTATAACAGAGAGACTTCTCCTATATTCAGTCATCGTAATTAAAAAAACCTGAACGTGTGAACACAACCAAAAGGTGCAAGTATTACGGATTCATTTAAAAAGTTTAATGACAAACTCAACTCTGCTACATCTATAGCTTAAAGGGTACCTCTCATCAAATAAACGTTTGATATATTTTAGATTAATGAATGTTGAATAACTTTCCAATAGCATGTTAATGAAAAATATGCTTCTTTCTATTGTATTTCTAAACACTCAGAGCTGCCAGCCTGCTTTGTTCACAGCCAAACAGGCTGTGAACAAAGCAGGCTGGCAGCTCTGAGTGTTCTCCTTTGGGAACAAAGCAGACTGGCAGCTCGTAGTGTTTAGGACTCCAGCATGAGTCTGAAATGCTTGCTGCCAGGACTGGTAGGGAGACCCCTAGTGGTCATTTCTTCAAAGTGGAAAATTAAATAGAAAGAAGCATATTTTTTAATAACATGCAATTGTAAAGTTATTCCGCATACATTAATCTATAGTATATCAAAAGTTTTTTTGATGAGAGGTACCCTTTAATTGTCTTCTTGCAAAAATCCCAGGATAAAATTATAGGGATGAGGGGCTAGATAGAAAGATAGAAAAATTATATATTATTGGATATTATAAAGTTTTTATCCAACATTGGGAAATGCTGAACGAGACTGACGGACCTTTATACAATGAGCACAAACTAAGGATTGTTCCTGACAGTAAATGAGATACAGCAGAATAGCATTATATGCTAAGCTGACGGGTGGGTAGGAAAACCACAGACCAAGTCTCATTGAGAATACCATAGACGCCATTGTTTAATCACTCCCATTATGAGTTATTTGTGGGGCTTTTTATTTTTTTTATAACTATAGTAATTTCATACAAAGAAGGTTTTATCTGCCATTACATAGATAAAATTAAGTAATTTTAAATTAAATAAAAAAAAAAAAAACACTTACCTAAATTAATTAAAGTAACTCAATCATTGTCCATGTGAAGCCTTGTCACATTCTATTTAGCCATTTAGTTTCTGGGAAAAACTGGGTGACAATCAATATGGCCGCCATAGGGACTTGTACGTTACAGGAAGATTAGGCAGGTTTCTTCTTCTATGCGCTGTTGTCAGTACCTGTTGTCTTGTGGTATCAATAAAGGGGGCGTTCACACGGAGTGAATCAAGAGTAATTCACGCCAAAAAATTTACGGGCGGAAAAAAAGGATCTTATTTTTGCACGAAATTTGCACGGAATTGCATGCGGAAATGGGAGAGAAAGAAGTGAAGGGTTTTTCAGCCATTTCCGTGCAAATTGCGCACGAAAACGATGTCGGGCGGATTTTTTTTTTTTTAACCATTGACTTCTATTGATTTCTGCTAGCGGATTCCGCTTGAAGAATGAACATGCTCGTTCTTCAAGCGGAACGGAATTCAGCGTTGGAACAGGACAACGGAAATAACATTAAAGTCAATGGGCAGAGGAGATGTACATTAATTTGGAGCAGAGAATTCAAGAGGAATTACTCGAAAATTCCTATTGAATTACTCCGTGTGAACGCGCCCTGAGGGGTTTTTCAAGACTAGAAAATAGGATCTGCTTTCAGAAACAGCGCCACTCCAGTCCATAGGCTGTCTCTGGTATTGCAGCTCTGCCACGTAAGAGTTAGAGCATGTTTGCACGGACAAAAATTCCATCCTTTAGCTGTCTTGCGAATGTATTTCAATAATAGCTGCCATGCAGAACGGCCCAAAAAAGTGTCATGTTCGTGTGTTTCCCCCCCCCCCCCCGATAGTTGGTATCAATTAAATCAGTGCGTTTCTATGTCAAAATCCACATGGTTTTTACCCATGTGAACGTGCCCTAAGGGAGGGTTCACACTATGTAAAAAATAAAGAATATTTTATTTTACAGTCACATTTTCATTTTTTTTTTTTTTTTGTAATTGAAGAAAAAAAAATTACACCCCAAAAAATGTCTCTATTTTTTGTTGTACCAGTGCTTTAAGTGGGCCGGTACGTGGCGGTACTCAGTACCGCCACTTTCAAAAATGGCTCTTGAGAGTACCAGCACCTCTCCGTGCGCCTAGAACGTGGTTTTATCGTACCGGAACGCAGGAACACTTCCCACTCTCCACCGCCGCCTTCACTTCTCGCCTAGTTTCCCCCTCTGGCGCCCGGCAGATGGTGCGCGCTGGTACTAGAGATGAGCGAACTTACAGTAAATTTGATTCGTCACGAACTTCTCGGCTCGGCAGTTGATGACTTTTCCTGCATAAATTAGTTCAGCTTTCAGGTGCTCCCATGGGCTGAAAAAGGTGGATACAGTCCTAGGAGACTCTTTCCTAGGAATGTATCCACCTTTTCCAGCCCACCGGAGCACCTGAAAGCTGAACTAATTTATGCAGAAAAAGTCATCAACTGCCGAGCCGAGAAGTTCGTGACGAATCGAATTTACTGTAAGTTCGCTCATCTCTAGTCGGTACCGATGTGAGGTGGATTTTTCCAACCCATGCAAAAGTCAGACCGCTAGAGCTAGAGCGGGGAGGAGTGAGGGCAGAGCACAAGGTCGCACGTCTGCATGAGATAATTAAGCCACGCCCCCGCATGGGTTTACTGGCACCTAATAGAGTACCGGCACCTCTTTTGGCCCACTTAAAGCACTGTGTTCCACTATATCTCAAAATGCATAACATTTCCTAAACTATACCCTATATGTCTAAAAAGAGCCCCATTTATTTAACAATGGTATTTAAAGGGGTACACCAGGAAACTGAACTTATTAAAGACTTTTTAAAAGGGGTACTGAACTTATTATATCAACTGGTGCCAGAAAATTTAACAGATTTGTAAATGACTTCTATTAAAACATCTTTACCCTTCTAGTACTTTTTAGCAGCTGTATGCTACAGAGGAAATTCTTTTCTTTTTTGAATTTCTTTTTTTGTCTTGTCCACAGTGCTCTCTGCTGACACCTCTGTCCATTTCAGGAACTGTGCGGAGCAGCATAGGTTTGCAATGGGGATTTTCTCCTGCTCTGGACAGTTCCTGATACGGGCATCAGGTGTCAGCAGAGAGTACTGTGGACAAGACAAAAAAAAGAAATTCAAAAAGAAAAGAATTTCCTCTGTAGCATACAGCTGCTAAAAAGTACTGGAAGGGTAAAGATTTTTTAATAGAAGTCATTTACAAATCTGTTTAACTTTCTGGCACCAGTTGATTTAAAAAAAATAAATAAATAAAAAAAATGTTTTCCACCAAAGTACCCATGTCTGATTGTGGTGGGTTCGCGATGGACGATGGACCCCCCCCCCCCGCGATGGACGAGGTCCATGCTACTTATCCGTACTTGGCGCGTTCCAGCCCCCACGTTCCTGGACGGGAGCATGTGCAATCATCAGCTGAGGCAGGACATTACTGCGGCCGGTGATTGGCTGAACGGCCCGTCACTTGAAGGTGGAGAACAGAAGGTGTCAAGGACAGGTAGATAGCAGGGGCCCCATACAGGACATCGCAGGGGGGTCCCGGCGGTCGAACCCACCACGATCAGACATCTAGTGTCTGATGAGTTCAGTTCTCTGGAGCACCCCTTTAAGGGTATAGACAGATGCACAGAGGTCAGGAGTTTTTCTATTACCTCTATTCCTCGCTATGGAAAAACCCCAAAAAACTGCGACGTGTAAAAATGCTTCCCTTTCCCCCTCGTACATTCTAGTCTTACTGGAGCGGGCGTGTTTTTACAGTAGACATACACTGATATATGCAGCACATTACCCCTATATAGAACATACTCCGCTGATCATTATCGTGTCACCCGCAATGTATGATAATTATCAGCTGTCAAGGAAAAATCTCAAGCACGTCGTGTGATAGTAGAGGATGCGATATGACAAATATTGCTATATATATAACTCCATGGCTGCTTTACAGTGGTTATCCAGGATAAGAAGAAAAAATATTTATAGATAAATAAATAACATCGCTGCTTTCTTTCGAGAAACAGCGCCTCTCTTTTCCTCAGTTTTTGCGTGGTATTGCAGCTCAATTAAAGTGAATAAGTTCGAGTTGTAATACCACGACCCAACCTGAGGACAGGTGTGGCGCTGTTTTTTGGATAACCGGGTAACCCCCTTGAAGAAACATGCTGGGCAAAGCTTATACACTATGTCAGTGGTCTCCAATCTGTGGACCTCCAGCTGTTGCAAAACTACAAATCTCAGCATGCCCGGACAGCCGTTGGCTGTCCGGGCATGCTGAGATTTGTAGTTTTGCAACAGCTGGAGGTCCACAGTTTGGAGACCATTATACTATATTATCCCTAGTGCAGGGTCTGAGAGGATAGGCAAATGTACAGGGATTCACAGGAGACTAGAGTGAGAATCCCTAGGACATGCACCGCCCCCTCTGGCCATCACTAGACATGGCATAGCGTATCATTCTTGTGCAGAGTGTTCCTTTAAATCTATTCTGCAGGTTTGGATGAATTAAAAACGATAAAAAACTATAAAGAAAAATACTCAGGTGTCACTATAGAGAAACATAAAAACATAGAATGTGTCGTCAGATAAGAACCATTTGGCCCATCTAGTCTGCCCAATAATCTGAATCCTAGCAATAGTCCCTGGCCCTATCTTATATAAAGGATAGCCTTATACCTATCTCTATCTTATATAAAGGATAGCCTTATATCTATCCCTATCTTATATGAAGGATAGCCTTATGCTTATCCCTATCTTATATGAAGGATAGCCTTATACCCATCCCTATCTTATATAAAGGATAGCCTTATATCTATCCCTATCTTATATGAAGGATAGCCTTATACCCATCCCTATCTTATATAAAGGATAGCCTTATACCTATCTCTATTTTATAGGAAGGATAGCCTTTTGCCTATCTCTATCTTATATGAAGGATAACCATATACCTATCCCTATCTTATATAAAGGATAGCCTTATACCCATCCCTATCTTATATGAAGGATAGCCTTTTGCCTATCTCTATCTTATATGAAGGATAGCCTTTTGCCTATCTCTATCTTATATGAAGGATAACCATATACCTATCCCTATCTTATATAAAGGATAGCCTTATACCCATCCCTATCTTATATGAAGGATAACGTTTTACCTATCTCTATCTTATATGAAGGATAGTCTTATATCTATCCCTATCTTATATGAAGGATAGCCTTATACCTATCCCTATCTTATATGAAGGATAGCCTTATACCTATCCCTATCTTATATGAAGGATAGCCTTATACCTATCCCTATCTTATATGAAGGATAGCCTTATATCTATCCCTATCTTATATGAAGAATAGCCTTATGCCTATCTCTATCTTATATGAAGGATAGCCTTATACCTATCTCTATCTTATATGAAAGGATAGCCTTATACCTATCTCTATCTTATATAAAGGATAGCCTTATACCTATCTCTATCTTATATGAAGGATAGCCTTATGCCTATCTCTATCTTATATGAAGGATAGCCTTATACCTATCCCTATCTTATATGAAGGATAGCCTTATACCTATCCCTATCTTATATGAAGGATAGCCTTATACCTATCCCTATCTTATATGAAGGATAGCCTTATATCTATCCCTATCTTATATGAAGAATAGCCTTATGCCTATCTCTATCTTATATGAAGGATAGCCTTATACCTATCTCTATCTTATATGAAAGGATAGCCTTATACCTATCTCTATCTTATATAAAGGATAGCCTTATACCTATCTCTATCTTATATGAAGGATAGCCTTATGCCTATCTCTATCTTATATGAAGGATAGCCTTATACCTATCCCTATCTTATATGAAGGGTAGCCTTATCCCTATCCCTATCTTATATGAAGGATAGCCTTATCCCTATCCCTATATTATATGAAGGATAGCCTTATACCTATCTCTATCTTATATGAAGGATAGCCTTATGCCTATCTCTATCTTATATGAAGGATAGCCTTATACCTATCTCTATCTTATATGAAGGATAGCCTTATGCCTATTCCTGTCTTATATGAAGGATAGCCTTATCCTTATACCCCATGCAGGCTTAAAAACTCCTTCACTGTATTTGCAGCGACCACTTCTGCAGGAAGGCTATTCCATGTCTCCACTACTCTCTCAGTAAAATAATACTTCCTGATATTACTTTTAAAAATGTGCCCCTCTAATATAAAACTATGTCCTCTTGTGGTAGTTTTTCTTCTCTTAAATATGCTCTCCTCCTTTAGACGGTGCCGAGGTAGCAGTTGCATTGGGGCCCTGGTGCCTAAGGGGGACCAAAAGGCACCTCAGCCTCATTAAAAATGACCAGTGTTAAAAAGGGGCACATTAGGCACAGACCCTGTTACAGATCTTGCATTGGGGCCCTAAAGCTACGTTACGCCTAAGTATACACTAGTAGCCGTAGGGTCTTTTGCTCATAAGGACATGATACTGTTATCCGTGACCCAAAGATGTTCGGACAAGGCAAATGGCTGACAACACTGGACAACCCGTGGCTGTTAGAAGATGGGAGTTGTAGTTTAGCAACAGTGGGAGACGCACAGGTTGAGGAACACTGACTTAAAGTCACATGCCAACAAGATGTATAGATCTATCTACAATGGAAAGTGAGTTAATCTAGATGGGACATCTATGCTAAGCTTGTGGGCACAGCCGGCTGCCAGGTCAAGCTTGTCTTTAACGTCTGCCATGAGGTCCCTTGTCTTCCATGTCGTCCATGACCAGATACTCCAGATTTACATTATAATAAGGAGCAGACATGTGTTTTCACTGTAGACAACCAAAGACGAGGAGACGGGTGTGCTTGGAGGGTCGGTAACTGGTTGTAGAAGGAAGTGAAAGCTGTGAAGTGGTTTATATAGGAGGAGACCAGTAGGACCAGACCTAGAGACCAAGATCAGACAAGAGACATATTTGTCTCCATCAGATTTTTAAGAATTTGAGAAGCTTAGGGCACGACGACTGAGACGGGTGGAGATACAATATCTGCCCTAGCTTTGCTGTCTACATAGTCTGATCTTTCAATGAGGCTGTGCTATAGACCAGTGGTCTCCATACTGTGGCCCTCCAGCTCTAGGTCCACGGCTGAAGACCACTCCCGTAGACTAATATCTCCCCGGGTCCAGACACCTGCACTTGCGATAGACATCTAACTGCCCTTACCCTTGTTAAGATACTACCAGAGCAGATCTAAAATGATTGGTTCCAATTATTGGTCCCATCGGTCAAAATAGATGGAGGACTAGGACAACGCCATTAAGGGGTTTGTTCACACGTTTAGGTTTTTATTGGATATTATTGAATATAGAGCCAGGAATGGATCATCAATGGAGACTTCTCCCAATATTCTGTTTGTATTTAATAACGGCAATTAAAAACCTGAACTTGTAAACGCGGCCTGACTCAGAACCATCTTGCGTCATCATTAGAGATTTCCACATTTAACAACCAGTTGGCCAGTTAGGCTATGTTCTCATAACGCAAGGTCTGCCCTGGAAAATTTCCGGGCTGACATTCCACAGAAAGCGGGCACCGGCGCTAGGACCACTCAGGAATGCGCCGTCTCCATAGACGGCAATGCAATCTGAGAGAGGTAAAGGGGTACTCCCCCCCCCTTTTTTATTTTATTTATTTTTTATGAACTGGTGCCAGAAAGTTAAACAGATTTGTAAATTACTTCTATTAAAAAAATCTTACTCCTTCCTGTACTTTTTAGCAGCTGTATGCTACAGAGGAAAATCTTTATTTTTTGAATTTCTTTTTTTGTGTTGTCCGTTGTCCACAGTGCTCTCTGCTGACACCTGAAGCCCGTATCAGGAACTGTCCAGAGCAGGAGAAAATCCCCATAGCAAACCTATGCTGCTCTGGACAGTTCCTGACACGGACAGAGGTGTCAGCAGAGAGCACTATGGACAAGACAAAAAAGAAATTCAAAAAGAAAAGAATTTACCTGCTAAAAAGTACCAAGAGTATTAAGATTTTTTTTATAGAAGTCATTTACAAATCTGTTTAACTTTCTGGCACTAGTTTATAAAAAAATAAATAAATAAATAAAGTTTTCCACTGGAGTACCCCTTTAACATGTCAATTCTTTTTGCAGAGGCCGAAAGGGGCAAATTGACCAGTGACATCTCTTTCCAACATCTATGGTTGGCAAATATATAAAGATACTGTGGCTATAGCAATGGCGTACCAAACAGGGTGCTTTTTAGCATTCAGGGGGCTCCTTCTAGTGGTGTCCTGAATGGGAGTTCAAAATGGGCAATCAGTTTTATTTCCTAGGACAGTGTTTCCCAACCAGGATGCCTCCAGCTGTTGCAAAACTACAAAGTTGCAAAACTACAACTCCCAGCATGCCCGGACAGCCAAAGGCTGTCCGGGCATGCTGGGAGTTGTAGTTTTGCAACAGCTGAAGGCGTCCTGGTTGGGAAACACTGTCCAAGGGTCTATCCTGGTAACATAAGCAATTTTAGGAAATGTGAACAATTCAAGATAGTTTGAGATACCAACAATTTTTTGTTAAATGTCAATAATAATAATAATAATAAATAAAAAATAATACGTTTCTATAGACTTTAACTCGGACCACTGATCGATAGTTCAGTAAACCCTTGTTCCCGGACACTATTGATCCGTCCCATGGCCGGAGCACACAGTGCAGAATAGTTTTGTTTCCCCATTTGTACAAATATGTCGGTCACATCCTGATACCAGAGTCATGCCTGTGGAATGTGGCTCTCTGTAATCTGATAAATTCCATAAAGAACTTCTTGGTAGACGGAGCAGAACTATGTGGGTGTCTGATAAAAGGGGGCAAAAATAGTTCTGTGTGTGCCTTTTTGTATATTCTATAGAAACATTTTTCCCCATTTTGCCAAACTACAACTCCCAGCATGCCCTGAGGCCAAGCTACCAACTCCCAGCACGCCCTGAGGCCAAACTACAACTCCCAGCACGCTCTGAGGCCAAACTACAACTCCCAGCATGCCCTGAGGCCAAACTACCAACTCCCAGCATGCTCTGAGGCCAAACTACAACTCCCAGCACGCCCTGAGGCCAAACTACCAACTCCCAGCATGCCCTGAGGCCAAACTACCAACTCCCAGCACGCCCTGAGGCCAAACTACCAACTCCCAGCATGCCCTGAGGCCAAACTACAACTCCCAGCATGCCCTGAGGCCAAACTACAACTCCCAGCACGCTCTGAGGCCAAACTACAACTCCCAGCATGTTCTGAGGCCAAACTACAACTCCCAGCATGCCCTGAGGCCAAACTACAGCTCCCAGCATGCCCTGAGGCCAAACTACAACTATCAGGGCATGCTGGGTGTTGTAGTTTTGCAACAGCCGGAAAGCCACAGATTAGGATCACTGGTGTAGTGCTATAGAGTAAAAGAGATGGAGGCGAGTAGTCATGATCCCATTGGTAAACGAATCCCCGTCCCTTGCTTCAGTGTCACTTGGACTACCGTCCATTATTTAATGGGTTAATTGCAGGTGATATACTTTAATACGGCCAGCACTGTGTGCCCGTAATAAAGGGGTTGTACAGGATTAAGGCTGCTTTCTCAACAACAACAGCGCCACACCGGTCCACAGGTCATATGGGGTATTGCAGCTCAACCCCACTCAATTTTAGTGGAGCTAAAAGCTGCCATAGCAGACACAACGGGGGGGTTTATCAAAACCTGTCCAGAGGAAAAGTTGCCCAGTTGCCCATAGCAACCAATCAGATCGCTTTCATTTTGCAGAGGCCTTTTCAAAAATGAAAGAAGCGATCTGAGTGGTTGCTATGGGCAACTGGGCAACTTTTCCTCTGGACAGGTTTTGATGAATCTCCCCCATTAACCAGTGCAATCCACTCCTTATATCTGACTTTTCCCTGAATAAAAATTCATTGAATTTCCTCAGTGGATCCGCACTGGGGATTGGGGCATATGCCGCAGATGTAAACGCCGTCACATTGATAAATGGCACTTCTTTGCCAAATTCCCCCCCCCCCCCCCCCCAAAAAAAAAAAAATTAAATAAATAAATAAAAATTGAACACGTTCAATTCTTTCGCCAAAATCCAATTCCGCACCATACGATCCGCTACCGGACTTCCCACATGTGACCTAAGCAGTGAAATTCCGATTGACATCAATATGAGGCTGCTACAAGCGGAATTTCCACAGTGTAAACCAGACTCTAACATATCCAGGAAGCTGAGGAAGGTGATCTTTGTCGCCATTTGCAACAAGAACATTGTTGACAAAGTTGGCAGCAAAAAAAAAAAAAATAGATTTATAGTGAATTACTATTTTGTTAGGTTGTGTCTGATGAACCCCATTGACTTTAATGGGGGTCTGTTGTGTTTAAGTCATCGTCATAGTGGACAGAGCAGTGTTTACCAATCAGGGTGCGTCCAGCTGTTGCAAAACTACAACTCCCAGCATGCCCGGACAGCCAACGGCTGTCCGGGCATGCTGGGAGTTGTAGTTTTGCAACAGCTGGAGGCATCCTGATTGGGAAACACTGAGATAGAGGTTTAACGTTATGCTTTAGGCTGGGTTCACACTGTGTCATTTCTGGGCAGAATTTCTGCCGGAGATCAAGCCGGCGGCACTGGGACCGCACGGACTTGCACTGCCGTCCCCATAGATGTCAATGCATTTCTGAGCAGATCTCCCAAAAGATCCACCCAGAAATGCATTGCCGCCTATGGGGACAGCAATGCAGTCCGTGCGGTCTTAGTGCCGCCGGTTAAATCTTTGGCAGAAATTCTGTAGTGTAAACCCAGCCTTAACATTGCGGTCATCTCAGTGGTCTTGGTGCCATTCCTGATATCTATTTGCAACATTAAAGGGGTTATCCAGGAAAAAACTTTATATATATATATATATATATATATATATATATATATATATATATCAACTGGCTCCAGAAAGTTAAACAGATTTGTAAATTACTTCTATTAAAAAAATCTTAATCCTTTCAGTACTTATGAGCTGCTGAAGTTGAGTTGTTCTTTTCTGTCTAAGTGCTTTCTGATGACACGTGTCTCGGGAACTTCCCAGTTTAGAAGAAAATCCCCATAGCAAACCTCTTCTAAACTGGGCAGTTCCCGAGACACATGTCATCAGAGATCACTTAGACAGAAAAGAACAACTCAACTTCAGAAGCTCATAAGTACTGAAAGGATTAAGATTTTTTTAATAGAAGTAATTTACAAATCTGTTTACCTTTCTGGAGCCAGTTGATATATATATATATATATATATATATATATATATAAAAAAAAAAAGTTTTTTCCTGGATAACCCCTTTAAGTCATACCCTTATCGTTTTGGAGATCTACATGACTCTCTCATGAATATTTAGAATAGATTATAATACATTAACAAATTGCCAATTCAGCTCTGCTACCTCTGTACTGTGACTATGACCATACATAGTCCTGCCGATGGCTTAATCCTATGTAGACAGTCCTAGGCGAGTAGTCTTCATGTGTATAGCCCAGCATGTGCTCCATTGTGTGCCTTATTAGTCTTTGACCTGTTACTATCAGATGAAAAGTGGAATGTAGTCGCGCTAGTTATGCTGCATTCCCGTTTTCCAGCAGCGGCTCTGGATAGTGTCAGTGTGTGTGTGCTATGGCAGGAATCTGACTTGCAATAGGAAGCCAAATATGGCACTGAGGAAAGAGGGAGGAGCGTGGACAGGTGAGACGGGGCAGGTATCACATGGGTTGGGCTAGGACGGCTCAGTTTCAGTCGAGCACATCCAAGGGTGTAGATGAAGGATTGTGTATAATACCTGGATAGACCTGTCCTAACGCTCAGTGTGAGACTCCACTTATCCACTGTCAGGTATGTGACCGGCTCTGCTGTGTGGATTATATTCAATTGTTATCATTTATATTATATTATTATATTATAAGATTATCATTTTATTATCTAATTATTATTATGCATCAATATAGAGCTGTATTGGCAATGCTTTACAGGTAGCCGGACTCCCTTGATAAAGTCAGCGTAGCCTGACGAAACGTCGGGGGGCGGATGGCTAGCACCTTATTTTAACAGCAGCCGTATATGCTAGTCTAAACTAAATGTGCATGTCCACAGCACACAGTGAATGACCACAGGGTTACCCAATATTTATCTGGACAGACACAGCAATTCATCTGAGCATAGGCTGTGTTTTTAAACAGCACTTTACACGTTTTGTGACCTCATTTATTTTAAAGGATTGAATAAAGCATTAAAGTTTAAAAAAAATAAAACAATAAATGGGGATTTCTAGTTTTAGGCTTAACCCCTTTTGGAGATTTACCCCTAAAAGTTGTTGTTGGTTTAATTGCCCTGGAATCCTCGGGGGTATTTGTTGTTTGGGGCTTTACAGGTAGGACCCCTTAGCACGTGTATAGGTATAGTCACTTGTCGGAAGGGTATACCAAGTGGTACAACCATCCCAAGCATGCACAATCCATCATTTGAATCCAGTAAGAGAGAACAGGATGGCACTCACCAAAATGCGACCCAACGCCTTCTTTATTCCGACATGTTACAGTTCCTACAGCAGGATAACAAGCAAATGCGTTCACTACAATACGAGCAAAAATTGTTGCGCTTCCTCTTGGCTCGCATCGGAGCCACAATGCGAGCCGAGATGAAGCGCAACCGCGTGAAACAATTTTCACTCGTATTGTAGTGAACTTACCTGCTTGTTACCCTGCTGTATAAACTGTAACATGTCGGAATAAAAAAAAGCGTTGGGTCGCATTTTGCTGAGTGCAGTCCTGTTCTCTCTTACCGGATTATTATTATATTATTTTTATATGAAGGTACTGCTCGAATACTTCCCCAATTCAATGTCCGTGATCAATGTGTGAAACCGATACTTTACTACGTGAAACGATACTTTGTTCCTTTCTATATATATATATATATATATATATATATATATATATATACTTGCTTGTAAATTATGATGGTGTTTTAGAGTTTTATTGAGTCGTTACCTATTGTGATACACAGGAATGTATTATGTCATAACGCCATTGCAAGTGACACTCTGAAGCAATGCTCAGATTCTATAGGAGTCAAGGCAAATTCTCCGAATGACATTTCACTTGGTCAGAAGATTCTGCATCATACGGCTTAAGAACTTTGTAAACTCCCCATTAGCAATAGTTTAGCGTGTGTTTATGTCATAGTGAATCTTTTCTACTACATATATCTAATACGCGCTTTTTCTTGCTTGTAGATCTATCAGAGGGCTGTGTACTGCTTGGGAGCACCGCTGTGTACCGACGTCTAATGGATCCTACCTCACCCTGTACTGGTCCCGCGGTTTCTAATTACATCCAATCTACGATTAGCCACCAAGAAAGTAGTGGATTTGTACGCAAACGCTTTGAGAAATCGGAGTCAGAAGATTCTGGTGTGGAGCTACCGCCACCCTCTCCTTTTGGATCTGAGAGTAGCTACAATCCAGATGAATCGGACAGCCTGGAGAGCTCCACCCCTGAGTTCTCCGAGAGTCTAGATAATCCCACCCTTGAGGACCATGAAAACATTATTACTGAAAACCAAGGCTCCACGGGGGAGACCGTCATATTGGAAGATTCGTCTCTTAAGGATAAAGGGAGCTTTAGGATGCATCCAGACAAGGATACAGACACAATGAGATTTTTTTTGACTAAGCAACGGGAAAGAAACACATCAGGTGTGCCACATAAACTGGAACAGGCTATCCTGAGGAGCAGGAGACAGCGGAGTACTTACAGGGAGCCTATACAGAATAGAACTCCGAGGTATAACCGGCAGTATGTAGGATCACTGAAAGAGCAACGCAGAGGAAATACGTTATCCTACCAAACAAAAAGCCCAACACGTCAAAGTCAGGAAAATAAGGTACGTTAGGACCAACATCAACAATATCTATAGTGAGGGAAAAACGGAAAGACAACATGTAGATCAGTGATCTCAAACTGTGGCCCTCCAGATGTTGCAAAACTTCAACTCCCAGCATGCCCGGACAGCCGTTGGCTGTCCGGGCATGCTGGGAGTTGAAGTTTTGCAACATCTGGAGGGCCACAGTTTGAGACCACTCATGTAGAGATAGTATCTTACGATACACATGGGACATTGCTCATCAATCTTACTTTGTCTTTGTTAGGACTCAGATCCACTAGTCCTCCCAGGAGATGGTCTCCGCTACCTGGAAAGTCTATGTAATATGTTAGAACAAATTGCGGAACTGCAGCAGAAGAATCAAAGGCTTCAGCAAGAGAAAAAAGAAGCCGAAGGAAGGCTGCACAAAAAAGACGTAGAAGAAAGGCTGCACAAAAAAGACGTAGAAGAAAGGCTGCACAAAAAAGACGTAGAAGAAAGGCTGCACAACCAAGTGAGTAATAGTATGATAAACACACATACCGCTGTACGTCACCCACTGTGAGGACAAGGAGAAGCTATGCACGTCCTCATAAATAACTCTCACCGTAGGCACTGCGACAAGTAGCTGTCATTTGTAGGTACTTTGTGTACATTAAGAGTTAATGATACCTTTAACTTCTCAGAATTACATCTTAACCTTACTCTTCCACGCTCAAGATGATTGATGGCGGTGGTAATCATGTGATCTGTTTTCTTGTACAGGTCTTCTTTCTAGATTCCTGTGTATGTGGTGCCTCTAGGGACTTGGAGAATGACTTGACAGATGGCCCCAAACCCAATCAGAAGACATGGGAACCAACGCACTATAGGAAGAGATCAAGCTCTCATGCTGGGGTGCTTCTGAGCATAGCCAGACCCACAGGTAAATATATAGTCCCACCAGACATGGAGGGCTAAGGATGGGTTTTAATTTGGAAGTTTTTTTTTTGAAAACTACCATTGCAGTTTTTGAGCCAAAACCAGTAGATTCAAAAGGAATTAAAACTTTACAGATTTATACTTCTCCATCCTGCCGGATCCACTTCTGGCTTTGGCTAAAAAAAAAAAACTGCAATGGTAGTTTTCCCCCCCCCAAAAAAAAAAAATGAAAATGTGGAAACACAGGTACTTGGGTGGAATTTTTTTTTTTTCATATCAATTGGTTTCAGAAAATTAAACATATTTGTAAATTACTTCTATTAAAAAAGCTGTATCCTTCCAGTACTTATCAGCTGCTGTATACTACAGAGGAAGTTCTGTAGTTCTTTCCAGTCTGACCACAGTGCTCTCTGTTGACACCTCTGTCTATGTCAGGAACTGTCCAGAGCAGAAGCAAATCCCCATAGAAAACCTCTCCTGCTCTGGACAGAGGTGTCAGCAGAGAGCACTCTGGTCAGACTAGAAAGAACTACACAACTTCCTCTGTAGTATACAGCAGTTGATAAGTACTGGAAGGATTAAGATTTTTTTTTATAGAAGTCATTTACAAATCTGTATAACTCTATGGCACCAGTTGACTTGAAAAATATTTTTTTCTACCGGTGTACCAGTTTAATCTGATGAAATTTTTCCTGGAAGATAATTGAAGTCCTAAATGTTTGTTGTCTTTATAGACAATGTCCTGAAAAAAGCAGGAAAAATGGATCCCCAATATGTGAGTGTACCAAACCTGCAAGAAGAACCAGGACTGAGACGACAGCAAAACTACAAAGTAAGTTGCTTCTTAAATCACCTTGTCTCTATTGTCTTAAAGGGGTACTCCGGTGGAAATCAACTGGTGCCAGAAAGTTAAACAGATTTGTAAATTACTTATATTAAAAAATCTTAATCCTTCCAGTACTTATTAGCTGCTGAATATTACAGAGGAAATTCTTTTCTTTTTGGAACACGAAGCTCTCTGCTGACATCATGACCACAGTGCTCCCTGCTGATATCTCTGTCCATTTTAGGAACTGTCCAGAGCAGCATATGTTTGCTATGGGGATTTTCTCCTACTCTGGACAGTTCTTAAAATGGACAGAGATGTCAGCAGAGAGCACTGTGGTCATGATGTCAGCAGAGAGCTCTGTGTTCCAAATAGAAAACCAGTTCCTCTGTAGTATTCAGCAGCTAATAAGTACTGGAAGGATTAAGATTTTTTTAATAGAAGTAATTTACAAATCTGTTTAAGTTTCTGGCACCAGTTGATTTAAAAAATAAAAAAAGTTTTCCACGGGAGTACCCCTTTAAGGGTCAGATGCGTAAGACATGGGAAAATTATTTTTAAGTAATACGAAGATTCATGTGGCACTAAATACATGGGTCAAGCAGAAGATTTATATATCGATTAGCTCAGATACAGAGTTATAGAGAATAGTGTAATAGGGAACAGACATGATCCTAGATGGGTCTTCATCCATTATTGATGTTCTTTTTACTTTTACACTTCTGACTGGAGGTTGTAGATAAGTAGTTTGCAACCTGTGGGTCTCTAGCAGTTGTGAAGCTATAACTCCCAGCATGGTCCGACAGCCTTGGGCTCTTCCAGCATGCATAGAGTTTAGGTTTTACAATAGTTGGAGAGTCAGTCTGGAGACCACTGTTCGAGAGCATATGCTCTGGGATAGTCAATATTCCACAACAGTGGTATACCTAGAACTCAAGGTCTTGGATCCTAAAAGACTAGGCACATAGACAAAGCCCATAAACGAAGTGCTCTGTAAGGTCCATATTCATGAGAAACACCATCTAGACAGTGAAATAAGGCTGCATTCACACCTCCTTTTCACTGTACGGGTGCCGGATCCGGCTGGGGGAGGGGAAAACCGGGCGCTCACGTACCCCAGCCGGACCAGCACTGAAATCCATTCACTTTAATGAGCCGACCGGAGTCAAACGGTGACTCCGGTCGGCTCATTTTTGACTCTTATCCGGTTTTGTGACCGGACCTCAAACCATAGTATACTACGGTTTTAGGTCCGGTCAGGAAACCTGATACGAGTCAAGAATGAGCCGACCGGAGTCACCGTTTGACTCCGGTCGGCTCATTAAAGTGAATGGATTTCAGTGCTGGTCCGGCTGGGGTACGTGAGCGCCCCGTTGCCCTCCCCCGGCCGGATCCGGCACCCGTACAGTGAAAACGAGGTGTGAATGCAGCCTAATAAGAGCTTTGCCCCTACAGTCAAGTCCCATAGTCCTTTTCTAATTAAAGAGTGAAACTACTTTGGGACAACCACCCAAAATTGTACAAAAAAAATACAAAAGTACTGTCTTCTAGCGGGGGTGGCGTTCAAGAATGAGAATAATAAATGAGGAACTGAAAATCTTAGGTAAAAATGATATTGCTCACCCCCTTGCCTCCTCTGCGTCTCGGACCGGGATACTCCAATCCCACCTTAGAATCCACAAGAACGAAAGTAGTAGTCCAGCGCAGGCTCGATATTCTTTATTTACAAAACAACGGACATGTACAAAGTGACGCGTTTCGGCTGCAGCATGTCCGTTGTTTTGTAAATAAAGAATATGGCATCGAGCCTGCGCTGGACTACTACTTTCGTTCTTGTGAACTGAAAATCTGTCACAGAAAATCTGGTCTGGGTTAGGGGTGGTCTTCTCAAAAAGGTGGTCTTTTGGAGAGGTTTCACTGGGAAATTAGCATTACTACAATTACTACTTTTGAGAACACCTCAAGGCCCAAACCCCACTCATAAAGATTTTTGGCCTTTCTTTCCAAAAAATTGCACACCAGCAGCCAGCACATAGGATACGTACTATTCCTTGGTTAGGTGAAGAGTGAAGAAAATATGTAGGGAATGGATCTGGCACATGTCTAAAGTTTCTATATACAGAAATAACACTGTACCTATTGTAGCACTTGACTTTCTTGTTCCCACAGCCTGAGGCGACTCAGTGGCACCGAGTAAAAGAAATGCTATCTAGGATTGCGGGGAAAGGTGCAGGACCAGTTCAGGGGCGCAGCCAGAAAGCTGAACCGCGCAACAATTGCAGGTACAGTATAAGACGTAAAAAGCCATAATAAAATGGAGGTACTAGATGACACCAAGCTTAGATATCTAACGGCCTGTTCTTCTTCAGGACACAGACACTGCTAGAGGGCAACCCTCAACATCCGAGAAGACTATTCCTGCCTGGACTGGTGATCAGACCCCGCAACCACGGCCGACAATTTCATTGAGTTATTCCTATATTCTATGGACTGATGCACTGGAATGCACTCTAGACGAAGGATTCATGATCAGCCGTATGCTGAGAGGAGTCTGGAAGAAACGCACCAGTATCTGGGAAGATTAATATTGGCACTGAGTGCCGCTGCCAAGGAAAATACCTCCACCCCCATAGTGATACTCAGATACATCTCTCTTGTATGGTTTATATCCAGAGGACATAGAGACGTTATCCTCTGTATTACTATATAGAAAGGTGCGGTATCTGTGTATATTTCTGTACATAAGGAATTATATTTCTTTAAATTATAGATCTAAGTATTATTGGAATTAAAATATTATAGTTATTTTTATGAATATCTGTTTATTCTTTTATATAAAAAAATAAAGTCCATTATATTTTATTTGTATTTATTGCTGTCTGTAGTGCTTATAGCATAAAGAGTTGGTCCCTCCCAGTTTGGTCATGGGGGGTCCTGCATATCCATTAAAGGGGTTATCTACCATAAGGTGATTTTTGTACGTACCTGCCAGACAGTAATGTACATGTTAGGAAGGATCTGCGCTTGTCTTGGGGCTAAACGGCTATGTTGTGATATTACCATAATGCAATGGCTATCTTTTTGTCAACTGGGTATTTCCTGTTGGATTTTGTTCTCAATCTACACATCCCGTTTCATGCTTGTAAATTTGAGGTCACTTTCCTCCCTCCCACACATCAGCCACCCCACATATTGAAACATAAATAAGTTGCATTCCATTCAAAAGACCAGTGTTTTTTAATCAGGATGCCTCCTGCTGTTGCAAATGATCTCTCCCCCACTCAGCGGTCGCTCCACCCATTGAAGCAGACAGGCTACCTGTCATCAGCTGACTAGTGATGTCATGTCTCGACACACTGTAACCTGGGAAAACCCGAGACCTGAGTAATTTTGTATGCTGTTAAAAATAAATATTGAGGCGAAAATCACAGAAGAATTGTGAAGAAACCGTCACACACAGGTACAGAAACTATATTATGGACTACACTATCTTTACAGCCATTGTAACATAGTCAAATAAAAAAAAAAAAAACTCCTGGAATACCCCTTTCATTTAAAAGGGAAGGTTTCAGATTTGTTGGTGCTCGTGGCTGAGACAGCAGCACCCAGTACATTTTTTTTTTTCTTTGGTAAAACTTTCTACACAGAATAATACTTAGCATCCCTGAATTGCCATGTAATGCAACGACTGGCCTACAAAATGGAAACTCCCTGCACGCTGCAGAGATGGGTATTCCTACCGTTGCCCATTTATGCAATTTCCTAAATAGATAAGTTCATAGAATAAGGAAGACATACTAAGACACAGGGGAGTAGTTTGGTGGGTCTACCTGGGCATGTGTCTCAGGAGTAAATGGGTAACTCTAACATTAAATGGGTACTCCGATGAAAAACATTTTTTTTTTAGCTTCTATTTAAAAATCTTTATCCTTCCAGTACTTATCAGCTGCTGTATGTTCCAGAGGAAGTTCTTTTCTTTTTGAATTTCTTTTCTGTCTGACAACAGTTCTCTCTGCTGACACCTCTGTCATTGTCAGGAACTGTCCAGAGCAGGAGCAAATACACAGCCCTCCCGACATGTTTTGCTCTAACAAGCTTCATCAGGGGTCTGTGTTAATAGCGGTCACATTCCTATATGCCTTAATAAAGTGACGTCAAATTTAAGCTTTAACGTTAGGGCTCATAACAGGGTGTTATAGAGCATTTTGGTGACTACCCTGGCCATAGGCACACTGGTCTGGAGCCGACCTTATTTACATTAGTGGGAGAGTTTTCTAGGCATGCTCTGTGACCTGTGCAGAGGTCATTCTACAGGGGGGCTCGAGGCTCAGCACTGAGCATCTCCTATTGTGAAGATCCTGTCTAATCTAGAATACCGGTGTCACCTTTCACAATCCTGTCTATCGTGATAAAAAAGACTGCCGGAAAGTATCTGTACAGAACAGGAAGTCTCAGCTTAGTTTTATGCTTAGTAGTCAGAATAATACCACAAAATTTCAGGGTTATTTTTTACAAAAGATTCTAAAATTGAAAATGAGAAAAAACATTCCTGAAAATTCCTAAATATATTTAAAGGGGTACTCCGGTGGAAAAAAAAAATTTTTTATCAACTGGTGCCAGAAAGTTATACAGATTTGTAAATTACTTCTTTTAAAAAAATATTAATCCTTCCAGTACTTATCAGCTGCTGTATACTACAGAAGAAGTTGTGTAGTTCTTTCCAGTCTGACCACAGTGCTCTCTGCTGACACTTCTGTCCATGTCAGGAACTGTCCAGAGCAGGAGAGGTTTGATATGGGCATTTGCTCCTGCTCTGGACAGTTCCTGATATGGACAGATATGTCAGGTGGGAGCACTGTGGTGAGACTGGAAAGAACTACACAACTTCCTCTGGAGCAAACAGCCGCTGATAAGTACTGGAAGGATTAAGATTTTCGAATAGAAGCAATTTACAAATCTGTTTACTTCTCTGGCACCAATTGATTAAAAAGTTTTCTACCAGAGTACCCCTTTAACATAAAAACTTGACAAACAATAGGTCATTTTCTGATGTCATGTTCCCTATTAGGTTTTAGATGAGTGTGTAAGGATTTGAACTGGGGTGTGTATTAAAAATCCATGGGATGTCACTTTATTACAGATTGTCCTGCAAAAATATGCAATAGTTTTGTAGGGTTGTAGATATTGCTAAAAATAAAAAATAAACTCTGCTGATCGCAGCAAAATCCGCAACTATGGATTTGCAGATTTTAAAATATATATGTATTTTTTTTTAAACTAACAATTTCCATCTGGTCACACATCCACAATTCCTCATCAAAAGCCACACGATTTAATGTAAATTTCTCTGTGGCTTTTGAGTTATGGAAATTCCCCAGCATTTCGTATGTCAACGCACCCTCAGTGTTTGCCCCGGGTGAAGGGAAGCCTAATAACAGCTTTATAAGGACATCATAAATAAAACAGAAAAGGTGGAAGCATTTATAGCTGTCATTTCATTTACTACAATACAAGGACAACCCCAGGGACAGATAAGTCCATGGGAAAAATCTCTTACACCTGGAACTGTCCCTAGAAATTAAGGAAATGACAGGGTGTGGATCACTATAATTGACCCATGAATCACAGATACTACTACCTCATAGTCAACCAGTCGGGTATATTGTCATGAATGTATCACACATTGTGCCTCAGTCACGTTAATGCTTTCCAATGAATGGAGAAAAGAGCCTGGTCAGCGGCCAGCTCATAGAATAGCAGTGTGCAATGTGCTGCGGCATTGGATGCATGCATGGAGCGTAGCACTGAATAGAGAGCGCTCACTCTCCCATGTCCTTGTCTCTAGTGCCTTGCCGCGCTAGCATTACGGTATTCACAATACTTCCTCATGTATACCAGAAGGCACTGTCCACATAACGTCTTTCAGGTCAGGTATATGGGTTGTAAGCAAGCAGCTAGTAAAATGGAGGGGAGATATGTATCACTACGTTTTGGCCTGTTAATCGTATCTGTCGGCATCCCGCCAAAAATGGAATGCCGACATATACTGTTAACGGGAGCACCCCATTCACTTCAGCTGTCGAATAGAGTCACCCCTAGCGACTCCGTTCGGGACATATGCGCTATTTTAAGCGGACTCATGACAGGGGCTGTTGCGCTTTTGAAATAGAGCACCTGTCCTGAAAGGAGTGACTAGGTGACTCCTTTCAGCTGTAGAATTGAATGGGGTCCACTGCGCCAGTTAACCATGCGTGGTAAGCTCGGGGGGTGTAGGGTGAATAGGGTGTAGCTGTGCAATGATGAAAGGGTGTTGCATTAACCCTTAACTGTCGTGACGCCAGGGTGCGGGTTCCTCGTCATACATATATCCTACCGCCACCCGTCCCAGGAACAATAGGGAGGAATAAAGGATTGTCCACAAGCAGAATTGTAGTAAACTGGAAATAACTTTACTGCAGATTTTATGCAGGTTGAAATCAGCAAACGGTGTATACAGAGGACCGGTACTTAGGCTCCTCATAGGGTGGTAGGGACCTTGTAGGGAATAAGCTTTGAGGCTTGTTTTATGCTGTTCCACTGAATTTAGGGGTTTGATTTAGGTTCAGTAGTCACGTAGGATTTTAGGAGAGAGTTGGATAAACTCACGGTTAGCAAGATGCTGAAGAGATAGGCTTCAGGCCTAGATTTGTCTTGTAGGTATGCAGGGAGCTGTGTTCTCTCTGTTAGTCCGGAACCCAAGAGAGCATGGAGAGAAGAGAGCGATCATTGGATACAGCGCCCTTATATCTGAAGGGGCAGGCTCAAAGCTTATTGAACCCCCAAACCTGTCAGTCCTATTACAAAGGATTGTGGTACATCAGGTGGCACAATCACGTGACCTGGAAGGTCCTTAACCTTAGCAACACATTTACTGTAGATCACATGACCTAAGGTCCTGGAAGTATCCTTTATATAATAAAATATATACAATATACTCATTAAATTAAAGAAGGAAGAGGCGACTAGGGGTTATCCCATTAAGAGACTCCTATCAGGACGAAGGAACTCTAACTATGGGGACTTACGACCCCAGGTGCAGGACCATGTCCAGTAACGAGACACCACACATGTACGTCAGCATCTCGTTTTCAGCGGGATGCCAACGGATACGATTAACGGGGGCCAAAACGTAGTGCGTTCCGACCCTGAGGCTTTTTGCTTCAGTGACAAAAGACTGGAGTTTGGGTCCGGGTTTAGTGGGTGATGGAAAGATATGAAGTCACTTCCATACTAGTTCTGGTGTGTGTTGGAGTCCTGAACCTAAACTCTCAGGTGTGTGTGAGCGCAGCAGAGAGGAGTTGCTCTGAAGCAAGAACAGTTTTTCTCTGGTATGTTGAATACTAATACATTGCACCAAAAAGATTGACTTTGGGACTGAACCTGCCAAGTTTTTAGTGAGAAGCTCAGAAGTTTATGTTTATATAAAGAACCTGATGTGAAGGACGTTTAAAGGGGTACTCTCCTGGAAAAAAAAAAATTTTTCCTTTAAATCAACTGGTGCCAGAAACTTAAACAGATTTGTAAATTGCAGTACTTCTATTTAAGCCTTCCAGTACTTATCAGTTGCTGTATGTTCCACAGGAAGTTCTTTTATTTTTGAATTTCCTTTCTGTCTGACCACAGCGCTCTCTGCTGATACCTCTGTCCATGTTCTGTTCATGAACTGTCCAGAGCAGGAGAGGTTTGCTATGGGGATTTGTTCCTACTCTGGACAGAGGTGTCAGCAGAGAGCACTGTGGTCAGACAGAAAAGAAATTCAAAAAGAAAAGAAGTTCTTGTGGAACATACAGCAGCTGATAAATCCTGGAAGGATTAAGATTTTTTAAATAGAAGTAATTTACAAATCTGTTTAAGTTTCTGTCACCAGTTGATTAAAAAAATTAATAAATAAATAAATAAACGTTTTCCAGCAGAGTACCCCTTTAAGTTTCTGTTATACTGTATATTGCAAGTGGAACTTATTGCTACATGTGAATTATTACAATAAACCCAGGACTACTGAACTGTGACATCTGCCTGTATGGGCCTACTTGTTCGCTGATAAGACTGAAGGGTTCTGTTTTACAGGATTTATGTGTACGGTGTAATTCCTGTAATTCTGCCCATGTGAAATGTCATATTGTGTTGTAGCTTTGCTGAAAACAAGACCAAATGCAGAACACCAAGGAGAGATTACTGGTCAGGAAATAAGAACAGAAATGCATTGCCGTTTATGGGGACGGCAATGCAGTCCGTACAGTCTTAGTGCCGCAGGCTAAATCTCCGGCAGAAATTCTGCCCCAGAGATTCCATAGTGTGATCCTAGCCTTAGGCTAGGTTCACACTACGGAATTTGCGCCTGCAATTCCGCTTTGAAATTTCAGGCAGAAATTCGCCTTATTAAAATGTATAGTGTAGTGAATGGGTTTCCGTTCACAAATTCACACTTTGGAATTTGTGAAGCGGAATGTGTGAACGGAAAATCCGCTTGAAAATTTCCACCTGAAGAATGGCGTTGCTCATTCTTCAGGCAGAAATACTGGCAAAACACATTGCAGTCTATTGGAGACTGCAGAGTCCGTGCGGTCCTAGTGCCGACTGATTCCGTTGGCGTTGGCCGCACTCGTAATCTCAGGGGGAAAATTCTGCCCAGAGATTCCACAGTGTGAACCTAGCCTTAGGGTCTACTTACACGGCAGAATTTCCGCTTGCAGAATTTTGCCTCAAATTAAAGCCCATAGACCTCTATGGGATTCCGCACTCCCATTCACACTTCTGAATTTCTGCTTGCTCCAGAACTCAGCTCCTAATCTCAGCGCTCTCAGCCCTTCTCAGTGCTGATTTGTTTTTCGGGGTTTGGATTAGTGGTTACGGTTAGGATTATGGGTAACGCTAGGTTCAGACTACGGAATTTCCGCCTGCAATTCCGCTTTGAAATTGCAGGCGGAAATTCCGCTTGCTAAAATGTATAGTATAGTGAATGGGTTTCCGTTCACAAATTCACACTTCGGAATTTGTGAACGGAAAATCCGCTTGGAAATTTCCGCCTGAAGAATGGCGTTGTTCTTTCTTCAGGCGGAAATCCGCACGGAACACATTGCAGTCTATATGAGACTGCAGTGTCCGCGCAGTCCGTTCCCATTAGCAGGAGTGGAAATCTTGGGTGAGTTCCCTCACTTTTTTCCCAGGACTTGACCCCTACTTAACGTTGTGTAAAGAAAGGTCCAAAACACGTTGAATATTTAGTGCAAGTCATGCCATTCAGTTTTTTTGGTGCAAGTTGCCCTTGATTTTTTGAATAGGCAGGTAACGCCAAAATTCTGTGCTACCTTTTTCTAGGGAAAACCTCGATAAAGGGCTACTCCAGCCTACCTGGGTGTACCCAGCTGTCTCCGGTGCTCCCATACAGAATACATGGAGGGGGGCGTATTGTCCCCATGCCGCGCACAAGAGCCAAGCGCCGTTAAGGAGATTGTGGGGGAGGGGGGCTCAAACCGATGGGATTGGGGATAGGTGTTAAAACACTGGAGTACCCCTTTAAGTTTTATATTCATTTTTAGCCTACCCCCTTTATACTACTATGCTTCCAAATGGTGGTACATATGGTACAGTACTTTATAGTCAATGGCGCATAAAGTCTGCTGAAAAACCCTCTCAGGTTTTTCACGTTTTTTTCCCCCCCATCATTCTGCACCAATACCCCATAATGAGATATTTTTTTTTCATTCATTTATTTATTTTAGCAAATGTATTAAAAAGGAAAAACTAAAATATTGCAAATAGTATTCACTATTGAAATTTCCCTTTGGGGCCTCCCATTTCTCTTGAGATGTTTCTAAACCAGTGTTTTCCAAACGGTGTGCCTCCAGCTGTTGCAAAACTACAACTCCCAGCATGCCCGGACAGCCTTTGGCTGTCCGGGCATGCTAGGAGTTGTAGTTTTGCAACAGCTGGAGGCACCCTGGCTGGGAAAATGCTGCTATATCCAGAAGATCAGGTATTTCCGGCCTGATCTGGAGGGGTATATGGTGGAAACTGCTCTCCGGTATGACTGGTATACTGTATACTGTATCCACTGTACACAACACCTTCCCATTGACATATATACAATAGTCAATGCTTGATATCTCAGTTTGAGGATGACATTGTTTGACAAGAAGAGCTATCTGGACAGAATGTGAGTGGATTTTGGAAGGGGAAAAAACAGCTGATCCCATTAGGATGTGTGGGCAGCTGGATGGACGGAGAATTGGGACAGGGCTCGGCTATGAATGGCGTTTACCTGCCGCTCAGAAGACAGGGCTGTGCACAGTGTGGGTGCATACAGTGAGCCCCATTGTATGATAATGGTGTATTGGGCGATGGTGGCCCCTGCAGGCAGATAAGCTGCTTATGAGCTCTTTAGTTTTTGTTAGTATTCACAGTGGGGGTAAACTTCTCACTTCCCCTACAGTGAAAGAGAACAAGGCTTTGTCTGCAGAGATTGCTCTGTAAACTATTGTGTTAGGGCGATGATCACTGCACTTTACTGGGCAGCAAAATTCCCATGCACAGGTTAATTGCAAAGAGCTCCCTCTGCCTTTACATGGTGGAACTGCACGAACCTGAAAAAAAAAAATCACTATCACAGACAACACTATCACTATATGGGACACAGGAAGGTACTATCACTATATGGGGGTCACAGGTGACACTATGACTATATGGGGGTCACAGGCGACACTATCACTATATGGGACACAGGAAGGTACTATCACTATATGGGGTCACAGGCGACACTATCACTATATGGGACACAGGAAGGTACTATCACTATATGGGGGTCACAGGCGACACTATCACTATATGGGACACAGGAAGGTACTATCACTATATGGGGGTCACAGGCGACACTATCACTATATGGGGGTCACAGGTGACACTATCACTATATGGGACACAGGAAGGTACTATCACTATATGGGGGTCACAGGCGACACTATCACTATATGGGGGTCATAGGTGACACTATGACTATATGGGGGTCACAGACAACACTATCACTATATGGGACACAGGAAGGTACTATCACTATATGGGGGTCACAGGTGACACTATCACTATATGGGACACAGGAAGGTACTATCACTATATGGGGGTCACAGGCGACACTATCACTATATGGGGGTCATAGGTGACACTATGACTATATGGGGGTCACAGACAACACTATCACTATATGGGACACAGGAAGGTACTATCACTATATGGGGGTCACAGGTGACACTATCACTATATGGGACACAGGAAGGTACTATCACTATATGGGGGTCACAGGTGACACTATGACTATATGGGGGTCACAGACAACACTATCACTATATGGGACATAGGAAGGTACTATCACTATATGGGGGTCACAGGCGACACTATCACTATTTGGGACACAGAAAGGTACTATCACTATATGGGGGTCACAGACAACACTATCACTATATGGGACACAGGAAGGTACTATCACTATATGGGGGTCACAGGCAACACTATCACTACATGGGACACAGGAAGGTACTATCACTATATGGGGGTCACAGGTGACACTATCACTATATGGGGGACAGGAAGGTATTATCACTACATGGGACACAGGAAGGTACTATCACTATATGGGGGTAACAGGCGACACTATCACTACATGGGACACAGGAAGGTACTATCACTATATGGGGGTAACAGGCGACACTATCACTATATGGGACACAGGAAGGTACTATCACTATATGGGGGTCACAGGCGACACTATCACTACATGGGACACAGGAAGGTACTATCACTATATGGGGGTCACAGGTGACACTATGACTATATGGGGGTCACAGACAACACTATCACTACATGGGACACAGGAAGGTACTATCACTATATGGGGGTCACAGGTGACACTATCACTATATGGGGGACAGGAAGGTACTATCACTACATGGGACACAGGAAGGTACTATCACTATATGGGGGTCACAGGCGACACTATCACTACATGGGACACAGGAAGGTACTATCACTATATGGGGGTCACAGGCGACACTAACACTACATGGGACACAGGAAGGTACTATCACTATATGGGGGTCACAGGTGACACTATGACTATATGGGGGTCACAGACAACACTATCACTATATGGGGGTCACAGGTGACACTATGACTATATGGGATACAGGAAGGTACTATCACTATATGGGGGTCACAGGTGACACTATCACTATATGGGATACAGGAAGGTACTATCACTATATGGGGGTCACAGGCGACACTATCACTATATGGGATACAGGAAGGTACTATCACTATATGGGGGTAACAGGCGACACTATCACTACATGGGACACAGGAAGGTACTATCACTATATGGGGGTAACAGGCGACACTATCACTACATGGGACACAGGAAGGTACTATCACTATATGGGGGTAACAGGCGACACTATCACTATATGGGACACAGGAAGGTACTATCACTATATGGGGGTCACAGGCGACACTATCACTACATGGGACACAGGAAGGTACTATCATTATATGGGGGGTCACAGGCGACACTATCACTACATGGGACACAGGAAGGTACTATCACTATATGGGGGTCACAGGCGACACAATGACTATATGGGACACAGGAAGGTACTATCACTATATGGGGGTCACAGGCGACACTATGACTATATGGGACACAGGAAGGTACTATCACTATATGGGTGTCACAGGCGACACTATCACTATATGGGACACAGGAAGGTACTATCATTATATGGGTGTCACAGGCGACACTATGACTATATGGGACACAGGAAGGTACTATCACTATATGGGGGTCACAGGCGACACTATCACTACATGGGACACAGGAAGGTACTATCACTATATGGGGGTCACAGGTGACACTATCACTATATGGGATACAGGAAGGTACTATCACTATATGGGGGTCACAGGTGACACTATGACTATATGGGGGTCACAGACAACACTATCACTATATGGGGCACAGGAAGGTACTATCACTATATGGGGGTCACAGGCGACACTATCACTATATGGGATACAGGAAGGTACTATCACTATATGGGGGTCACAGGTGACACTATCACTATATGGGACACAGGAAGGTACTATCACTATATGGGGGTCACAGGCGACACTATCACTATATGGGGGTCATAGGTGACACTATGACTATATGGGGGTCACAGACAACACTATCACTATATGGGACACAGGAAGGTACTATCACTATATGAGGGTTACAGACAACACTATCACTATATGGGACACAGAAAGGTACTATCACTATATGGGGTCACAGGCGACACTATCACTATATGGGGGTCACAGGCGACACTATCACTATATGGGACACAGGAAGGTACTATCACTATATGGGGGTCACAGGCGACACTATCACTATATGGGATACAGGAAGGTACTATCACTATATGGGGGTTACAGACAACACTATCACTATATGGGATACAGGAAGGTACTATCACTATATGGGGGTCACAGGTGACACTATGACTATATGGGGGTCACAGGAAGGTACTATCACTATATGGGGGTCACAGGTGACACTATCACTATATGGAGGTCACAGGGGGCCCTATTATTATATAAGGTCACAGAGGACACTATCACTATATGTAAGGCATGGGGACAGTATTGCTATATGGGAGGCACTGGGCACTTTTGATGTATGGCGGCACAAGGGGGGGGGGGTTAATCATGCCTTGGGGGGGGGGGGGGGGGGGTCGTGTCTCAGATGTTCTTAGATCCTAGCAATGCCCCTGCTCAACTAAGTCATGGTCATATTGGCACAGATGTGTAAAGTGAAGGGGCAAGGAGGCTCAAAGTTACCCAAAGTATTTTTCTCTCTTACTGCCCTGGTATTTACAACCATGTATTCTTCTCTGTATCTACATTGAACCCACAGCTTTTCTAACACCAAGAGATCACCTCAGGTTGTTGAGATAAACTGCACCTACAAGAAAAAGAATGTGACTGTTTCACAATAACTACATGTGTCTTTATTATTATTATTTCCTATGGGAGGGGGAAAAAAAGAGAAACAATAGAAGAAAAATACAAAAACTCTCTCACGTGTGAATTGCATCATACAAAATGCTGTTCTTGCCAGATTCTGCTGTTTATCTTAACGTTATGAAATATAATGTGGACACACGGTCAGGTGACTGAGTAAGATGAATTCCAAGCGTGCCACTCCTTATCCGCATCTCCTTATCCGCATCTCCGTATGGCTGGAATCACACACAGGAATGGATCAAAGAAGATGGAAAAGTAGAAAGATATGAGAGGGGAACTACATCCGCTGGAATGTTGCAATTGGTTCATTTTAATTGTTTTTACAGCAGTCTTAGTGGTTACTGTCACTTTAAGTGGCACAAAGGGTAATGGTTAAAGTCTAACACAGAGGTACATAGCTTTATGGTTTCTTCCACACAGTAGAAAGAACAGCAGAACAGTTGCAGCAAAAAAAAAAAACAGTTTTATGACCGCCATACACCTACAATACAATCATGGCCGAAAATGTTGGCACCCCTGACATTTTTCAAGAAAATGAAGTATTTCTCACAGAGTAGGATTGCAGTAACACATGTTTTGCTATACACATGTTTATCCCCTTTGTGTATTGAAACTAAACCAAAAAAGGGAGGAAAAAAGCAAATTGGACATAATGTCACCAAACTCCAAAAATGGTCTGGACAAAATTATTGGCACCCTTAACTTAATATTTGGTTGCACACTCTTTGTAAAAAATGACTGAAATCAGTTGCTTCCTATAACCATCAATAAGCTTCTTACACCTCTCAGCCGGAATGTTGGACCACTCTTCCTTTGCAAACTGCTCCCGGTCTCTCTTATTGGAAGGCGCCTTTTCCCAACAGCAATTTTAAGGTCTCTCCACAGGTGTTCAATGGGATTTAGATCTGGACTCATTGCTGGCACCTTCAGAACTCTCCAGCACTTTGTTGCCATCCATTTCTGGGGGCTTTCTGACGTATGTTTGGGGTCATTGTCCTGCTGGAAAACCCAAGATCTCGGACGCAAACCCAGCTTTCTGACACTGGGCTTTACAGTGTGACCCAAAATCCATTGGTAATCCTCAGATTTCATGATGCCTTGTACACATTCAAGGCACCCAGTGCCAGAGGCAGCAAAACAACCACAAAACATCATTGACCCTCCACCATATTTCACTGTAGGTACTGTGTTCTTTTCTTTGTAGGCCTCATTCCGTTTTCGGTAAACAGTAGAATGATTTGCTTTACCAAAAAGCTCTATCTTGGTCTCATCTGTTCACAAGATGTTTTCCCAGAAGGATTTTGACTTATTCAAGTTCATTTTTGCAAAATGTAGTCTTGCTTTATGTCTCTGTCAGCAGTGGGGTCCTCCTGGGTCTCCTGCCATAGCGTTTCATTTCCTTTAAATGTCGACGGATAGTTGGCGCTGACACTGATGCTCCCGGAGCCTGCAGGACAGCTTGTATATCTTTGGAACTTGTTTGGGGCTGCTTATCCACCATCCGGACTATACTGCGTTTACACCTTTTCAATTTTTCTCTTCCGTCCACGCCCAGGGAGATTACCTACAGTGCCATGGGTTGCAAACTTCTTGATAATGTTGCGCACTGTGGACAAAGGCAAATCTAGATCTCTGGAGATGGACTTGTAACCTTGAGATTGTTGATATTTTTCCCCGATTTTGGTTCTCAAGTCCTCAGACAGTTCTCTTCTCCTCTTTCTGTTGTCCATGCTTAGTGTGGCACACACAGACACACAATGCAAATACTAAATTAACTTCTCTCCTTTTTATCTGCTTTCAGGTGTGATTTTTATATTGCCCACACTTGTTACTTGCCCCAAGTGAGTTTAAAGGAGCATCACATGCTTGAAACAATCTTATTTTTCCACAATTTTGAAAGGGTGCCAATAATTTTGTCCAGCCCATTTTTGGAGTTTGGTTCAATTTGCTTTTTTTCCTCCTTTTTTGGTTTTGTTCCAATACACACAAAGGGAATAAACATGTATATAGCAAAACGTGTTACTGCAATCATTTCCTGTGAGAAATACTTCCTTTTCTGGAAAAATTTCAGGGGTGCCAACATTTACGGCCATGACTGTAGCTGTTGGCCAAATGATCGAATCGACCAATACACATGAATGTTCCCTTCTGGAAATAGAAGGGATAAGCCGCTGTCAGACAGCTTTGGCTGCGGCTTATCTCTCTAAGAACAAAAGGGTCAGGCAGTTGAAATCCAACATGGCTGATCCTTCTCTTCTCAGACCTCATCTATTTAGGAAGAGTGGGAAGGCCCCATTTTTAAAATTCAGTGAGGCCTCTAGAACTGGACAGAGAATTCCAGATGTGGTCTCTGAGTTCTTCAATACAGCAGGATCAGTCTCCCTCTTACTACTGATTATACTTCTCGCTATACAGCCAAGCATTCAACTTACTTTTGGAACTCTGGGGTGGACGCCATTTGGACCCAATGCCTTATTAAGCTTAACGGAGTAAGTTTCCGTAAAACATCGTTCTCTGAAAACAGTAACTATCCATATGGACAGCGGATGCCTTGTCCCCATCAACATGGGTATTTTTGTAATTCCACAGCAGGTCTTATATTTCACGTACTGACCAGAAGAACCAAAAACACTAGCTTTTATAGACCCCAACCCTCCCCTGTCAGGTGATGAGGGGCAGTGCTTCTAGTCCTGCAAAGTCCACTGATAAGTGAGACATAAGGAATCTGTGATTCAAGCTTTTCATGTATCTGAGGAGAACCACAATGCTGGGCTTATGTGAGCTTTTGGTGGTCATGCCCCCTCTACCCTGATCTATGGGGACAGAGAGTGCAGGGAGCCGAGATTACTACATGGATGTGAACACTGTTTCGATATTCTGTCCCTACATACAGAGGCAGCTGCAGTTCCTAAGTCCAGTACTAGGTCCAGTGTTAACAATGTGCCCCTACAGCTACATTCACATCACGTTTGGGGCATGCGGCAGTTCACTGGAGAATCTGAGAACTGGCTGCTGTACCCCTGCCAGACCAGTGCCGTACCCCCGCCAGACCAGTGCCGTACCCCCGCCAGACCAGTGCCGTACCCCCGCCAGATCAGTGCTGTACGCCATTTATTCCAATGAGCTGGACCAAGTCAGCCAGTGACTCCGGTCGGGTCCTTTTTGAACCATATCTGTTTTTGTTGCTGAACTGAAAACCGCTGTCTGCTGGAGTTTCAGATTTAAACAACAACAAAAACGTGGTCTCAAATGGCTGGAGGTGCTCAACCCCAAATGTGGTTGTGCATATATACTGGGGGAGCAGATCCTGCCCTTGTGGTCTGTTGCTAGGGACGAACCCCAGCATAAAAATGCATACAATGGAGGATGCCTGCAGCGGACTACAAGTGCCACAATAGAATCCTACACCAGATAAACAGTGTTGATGTGTAACAATTAGAATAATTCAATACAGGAATATGGGTGCACTACTGTGGTAGATGTATACAATGACATTGGCTATCCCTCAACACTGATGTTGAGCCAGTATATCCTTATATGAAGGACATACCAGAGCCCGCACACCAATGCCAAGGTTTATCAAGTGGCACAGGACCTAACACTAACCTACCTGTGCGTGATAAGCAAAAACCAGGGGCCAGTGGGCAATTACAGCAGCATTAGGCCGACTCACAGCCTCCTCCCAGTTGCCTCCAGTTTAGCAACAAGAATGTATAGGGTCCATAAATTACCCCACCCGAGTGAGTTAGCAGATTTATAATAGAGCTAGAGAGGCGCAAGGGGTCTTTGCTATTCTGTAGAGTCTAAAAAATGATAGAGAAACCGGAAGGTGAGCGAGTCTGGGGCCTCTGAATCGGGCCTGTCCATTGCCTACATGTCAAAAGTTTATTTATTATTTTTTTTTTATGAAAGGTACATGTTAAGTCTATGGGGCCATCCTGAGAAGGACAGCTTAATACATTATATGCAATTTCCTAAAACCGCAGTCTTATGCTGATGCCCTGGGATTTAGTTTACTCCCTATAGATAACCCCGAATGCTACATACAATGGGCCGTATTCCGTTTATGGCCTGATCAGAAGCTACTGTGATTTTCCCAAATCCCCCCTTTGTTATAGATAAAGAAACCACCGGCAAGTTGTACATCAGAAAATGTAATTCTAACTATTGAGTACAACAATACGTGAACAACTGCGCCATCTAGTGTCCGAATGAACTATCCACATATTCGTTTTTTTATTTCTGACCATTTTATTCCCATAGAGGTACATACCTCGTACAGTGAGAATTTAAGATATTTTTAAAAGTCTCCCATTTAGTGTCAGTATTCTTGTACTTGAGGACATTATCCCAATTCATATTGTTAAGGGCTTTTCTGAGTTGGTCAAACTTTGCCTTCCTAAAGTTCATTGTATATTGTACCTGGGGGTGGAGCGGGTTAGAATAGTTAATAGTGATCGGCTTCATAGGAAGAAAAAACATACATCATTGAATTGCATGTTGTTTAATGCCAGAAGTCTGACCGATAAAACAGAGGAACTGGAGTGGTTGATGTCTGAGGAGGATTATGACATAGTGGGTATAACAGAGACTTGGTTGGACGATAGCTGTGACTGGGCGGTCAACATACAGGGTTATAGTCTATTCAGGAAGGATCGGACAAAACGGAAAGGGGGAGGAGTTTGTCTTTATGTAAAGTCCAGTCTGAAGGCCGCACTGCGGGAGGATATATGGGAGGGAAATGATAATGTAGAGTCATTATGGGTAGAAATATATGGAGATAAAAAAATAAAAAATTCTGATAGGGGTTTGCTATAAGCCACCAAACATAATGGAAGAGGAAGAAGATCAATTACTGAGGCAAATAAACAAGGCAGCAAATCAGAATGATGTGATAATAATGAGGGACTTTAACTATCCTGATATAAACTGGGAGACTGAGACCTGTGAATCTCATAAAGGAAACAGGTTTCTGACTATAGCTAAAGACAATTATCTGTCCCAAATGGTACAGGGCCCGACCAGAGGGGGCGCCCTACTGGACTTAATATTATCCAACAGACCTGACAGAGTAACTAATGTGCAAGAAGAAGGACACCTAGGAAATAGTGACCATAATATAATCCATTATAACTTGTTCTTCAATAAGGGAATCTCTCAAGGGGCCACAAAAACAATGAACTTTAGGAAGTTTGACCAACTCAGAGAAGCCCTTAACAATATAAAATGGCATATTGTCCTCAAAAACAAGAATACTGACACTAAATGGGAGACTTTTAAAAATATCTTAAATTCTCACTGTAAGATACTTTATGGTAATAAAAGGGTCAGAAATAAAAGAAAACCAATATGGATGAATAAAAATGTTAAGGGGGCAATAAATGACAAAAATAAAGCATTTAAACTACTAAAACAGAACGACAGTGAAGAAGCATTAAAAGCTATAGAGAAAAATGTTAAATATGTAAAAAACAGATACCATCCCAAAAAAAGAGAGACAGAAAGACTCATTGCCAAAGAGAGTAAAACTAACCCCAAAATGTTCTTTAACTATATAAATAGGAAAACGGTTAAAAATGAAAGTGTTGGCCCCTTTAAAAAACGATAAAGAAGAAATTATAAACGGAGATCAGAAAAAAGCAAATATATGAAAAATTCTTCGCCACTGTATTCACCAAGGAAAATGAAATGCCAGGTGAAATACAGTGTGATAAGGTAAACTCCCAGTACAGGTCACCTGTCTAACCCAGGAAGAAGTACAGTGCCGCCTACAAAAAAAATCAAAATAGACAAATCACCAGGTCCAGATGGCAATCACCCCCGTGTTCTAAAGGAATTAAATAATATAATAGACAGACCCCTATTTTTAATATTCAGGGCCTCTATAGTGAAAGGGACTGTTCCCCAGGACTGGAGCATTGCAAATGTGGTGCCAATATTTAAAAAGGGGTCAAAAGGTGACCCTGGGAATTATAGACCTGTTAGTTTAACCTCCGTTGTATGTAAATTGTTTGAGGGTTTTCTAAGGGATGAAATTCTGGAGTATTTTGATGAAAATAAATGTATGACTCAATATCAGCATGGCTTTATGAGGGATCGGTCCTGTCAAACTAACCTGATCAGCTTTTATGAGGAGGTGAGCTCCAGACTGGACCAGGGGCAAACGCTGGATGTCGTATACCTGGATTTTTCCAAAGCATTTGATACAGTGCCACATAAAAGGTTGGTGCATAAAATGAGAAGGATTGGGCTGGAAGAGAATGTGTGTAAGTGGGTAAGTAACTGGCTCAGTGATAGGAAACAGAGGGTGGTTATTAATGGTACTTATTCTGATTGGGTGACTGTTACTAGTGGGGACCACAGGGGTCAGTCTTGGGTCCTGTTCTATTTAATATATTCATTAATGACCTTGTAGAGGGGTTGAATAGTAAAGTAGCAATCTTTGCAGATGAGACTAAACTCTGTAAAGCAGTAAACACAATAGAGGACAGTGCACTGTTACAAATGGATCTGGATTGGTTTGTGGTTTGGGCTGGGAAGTGGCAAATGAGGTTCAACACTGATAAATGTAAGGTAATGCACATGGGGAAGAAAAATCCGGGCTGGGATTATGTTAATGGGTGAGCACTTGGGACGACTGACGTGGTAAAGGACTTAGGAGTCTTAGTTAACAGTAAATTTAGCTGTAGTGACCAGCGTAGGGCAGCTGCTGCCAAGGCAAATAAAATCATGGGGTGAATCAATAGGGGCATAGATGCCCACGACAAGGAAATAATTCTACCGCTGTACAAATCACTAGTCAGACCACACATAGAATACTGTGTACAGTATTGGGCACCAGTGTACAAGAAAGATATAGTGGAGCTGGAGAGGGTTCAGACACGGGCAACCAGAGTAATACGGGGAATGGGAGGACTACAATACCCAGAAAGATTGTCAGAATTAGGATTATTTAGTTTAGAAAAAAGAAGGCTTAGGGGAGATCTAATATCTATGTATAAATATATCAGGGGACAGTACAGAGATCTCTCCTATGATCTATTTATACCCAGGACTGTATCTATAACAAGGGGGCATCCTCTACGTCTAGAGGAAAGAAGGTTTCTACACCAGCACAGACCGGGGTTCTTTACTGTAAGAGCAGTGAGACTGTGGAATTCTCTGCCAGAGGAGGTGGTCATGGTGAACTCGGTAAAATAATTTAAAAGGGGTCTGGATGCATTTTTGGAGAATAACAACATCGCTGGTTATGGATTTTAGATTTATAGGGACAGAACGTTGATCCAGGGATTTATTCTGATGCCATATTTGGAGTCGGGAAGGAATTTTTACCTCTAGTATGAGGTTTTTTTTGCCTTCCTCTGGATCAACTGAGTAGGGACTCATTAGGGTTATAGGTTGAACTTGATGGACTCTGGTCTTTTTTTAACCTTATGAACTATGTAACTATCCTTCATATACGATAGAGATAGGCATAAGGCTATCCTTCATATAAGATAGAGATAGGTATAAGGTTATCCTCCATATAAGATAGAGATAGATATAAGGCTATCCTTCATATAAGATAGAGATGGGTATAAGGCTATCCTTCATATAAGATAGAGATAGGTATAAGGCTATCCTTCATATAAGATAGAGATAGGTATAAGGCTATCCTTCATATAAGATAGGGATAGGTATAAGGTTATCCTCCATATAAGATAGAGATAGATATAAGGCTATCCTTCATATAAGATAGAGATGGGTATAAGGCTATACTTCATATAAGATAGAGATAGGTATAAGGCTATCCTTCATATAAGATATAGATGGGTATAAGGCTATCCTTCATATAAGATAGAGATATGTATAAGGATATCCTTCATATAAGATAGAGATAGGTATAAGGCTATTCTTCATATAAGATAGAGATAGGTATAAGGCTATCCTTCATATAAGATAGGGCCAGGGACAATTCAGAATTTTGGGCAGACTAGATGGGCCAAATGCTTCTTATTTGCCATCACCTTCTATGTCTATGTCTCAGCTCCATCCTCTATAGAGGACATCATTACTGCAGACATCAACATAACCTGTCCAGCAACAAAGTTTGGCCTCAAGATGTAGGTAAAAATGTACAAAACGGAAGTATCTGTTCTATTCTCTGCACCAGACTAATGTTTCCCAACCAGGGCGCCTTGAGCTGTTGTAAAACTACAACTCCCAGCATGCCCTGTGGCTGTCCAGACATGCTGGGAGTTGTAGTTTTTCAACAGTTCAAGGCGCCCAAGTTGAGAAACACTGCGCCAGACACTTATGGGTCATTTCTTTTAACATTGTCCAAAAAAAGAGTGCATCTCCCCTTCTTTGTTATGTAATATCAGACATGTCATAAACAGGCGGAGCGCCGGTATACAGGAAATCCATTCTATCCACATTTACTATGCATTTCTATAGGGAAAAGAAAGAGCATTTGTACATTGGCGAGATGCAAATAAGAGAAGTAGACATCTAAGAGACGAAGGCGTAAGCTGCATTTGCACATAGAGAACATCAGTCATCCCAGATTGAATCGGGTTAGATCATATGGATATAGTAATATCTCTGTAGGGTTAGGAAGTCAGGTTATTATTCAATACAGCAGCGCAAGTCTTATAAATCCAAAAAGGAAAATGACTGGAGTACAAGGGGAGCTTCTAAGTCACCCCAACATATAACTTCAAACTTCTCAGCTTTCTGATAGATTTTACATAACTTTTATGTATGTTGATTATAGTCTGAGGATTCCTATAGGTCAGTGGCCTTCAACCTGTGGACCTCCAGATGTTTCAAAACTACAACTCCCAGCATGCCCGGACAGCCGATGGCTGTCCGGGCATGCTGGGAGTTGTAGTTTTGCAACATCTGGAGGTCCACAGGTTGAAGACCACTGCTATAGGTGGCCATAATGGTGTTGGGTTTGGTAGATAAAAAGTAAATGCTCTTTGACTGGGTCACCAGTACAATCACACTGCAGGCTCCAGCGGCTGCTGCCATCATGTGTCCGTCCTTTCCACCTTGGTACCTTCCTTCATCACCTTGATATCCTGATCGTACCTCTCTCCTTGTTCCACAATAAAATCACCATGATAACCTGTAAATATATGTATGTGGCTATGGAGAAAGCGCCTTTTTTTTTCCGTACACAGATTTGGACATTTCCAAGCATGTTTTTCCCTAATTCTTCACAAATGTCCTTTTTTTTGGTAAGGATCCTTAACGCAGTGTCTATCTGACATACCGTATATACTCGAGTATAAGCCGACCCAAATATAAACCGAGGCCCCTAATTTCACCCCAAAAACCCAGGAAAAGTTATTGATTCGACTATAAGCCTAGGGTGGGAAATACATCATCCCCCCTGTCATCATCCAGACCCCCATCATCATCCCCCTGTCATCATTCCCCCGTCATCATCCAGACCCCTGCCATTAACACCTCCGTCATCATCCCCCCCAGTCATCATCCAGACCCCTGGCATTAACACCTCCGTCATCATCCCCCCCAGTCATCATCCAGACCCCTGTCATCATCCCCCCGTCAACATCCAGACCATTGTCATCATTTCCACCCCTTCATCATCACCGCCTGTCAATCCTCAGTGGTTTTCAACCTGCGGACCTCCAGATGTTGGAAAACTACAACTCCCAGCATGCCCAGACAGCCATCGGCTGTCTGGGTATGCTGGAAGTTGTAGTTTTGAAACATCTGGAGGTCCGCAGGTTGAAGACAACTGCGGCCTTCGTCATCTTCCAGACTCCCCTTTCGTTTTCTACTCACCTCCCCTCGGTGGGAAGGAAGGGTGAGCTGGTCCGGGCCATCTGTGCTGCAGGGACCGTCCGGTGGGGAGGACAAAGGCCGATGGCTGTCCGGGCATGCTGGGAGTTGTAGTTTTGCAACATCTGGAGGTCCGCAGGTTGAAGACCACTGAGAAGGGATTGACAGGAGGAGAGTTCACTCGAGTATAAGCCGAGGGGGGGCATTTTAAGCACGCAAAATCGTGCTGAAAAACTCTGCTTATACTCGAGTATATACGGTAGACATCAGGGAAAGTGCCCAATATGTGTCTGATGTATAGTTATGATGGAATCCGTCATTTATAGCAGGGATGTCTGTGCTATGCATCCTGCAGACTTTGCCTGATTGTGCTATTCAATTTAGCAGACCCTGGCGCATATGTCCGAGGACAAAATTACACACTTTTGGCCTTCGTTTTGGTTTATGGATTCATTAACTGCATGTGCCGAGACCTTCCCAGCATTTAGGTCAAATGAAATTGGCAGTACACAGTTGGAGGTAGTGAAAAATTGGAGAAGTGGGGGGTTTGGGTCTGGCTTGCATCCGAAATTCCCAAGGTAATAATCGTGCGATGATGCAGGCACATGATCACAGTAATTATAAGTGGATAATATTATGATTCAATTGTTTTTGCGATAATCCATGCGGCCCTATGATACACTGCAATATTCTGCATTGGGTAGGGTCACACATAGCGTATACACAGCATATTCTCCTATAAATAGATACACAGGGCTACATGGTGGGAGCCCACTGTGCGCAGTAAGGTTAGGAGGCAGGCCCGCACGTCTATACATCTGTAGAGAGACCAAAAGGACGGCGCCTTGTGTGTTACCCCAATAATACAATGGAAAGGGGGAGGTGTGCACCCCCTAAAAAGAGGGAGGTGAAGGCTCTATAGAGTGGCCGCTCACCTTGAGCGTATAAAAAATATGCATATCACCTTGTATAGGGGTATAGAAGAGGTTGTGGATCCTGTGCAGCCCAAGAGGTCCAGGAACAGCTGACCGGTGTCCTGTGGATTACTGGAGTAAAGAAGACCTTGCCAGCAGGCGCTCAGGTATCCAGTAGAAGTATCACACTTGAGTCACGATAGTAGAGTATTCGGCAACTTTATTGATGTACAGCAATGACGCGTTTCGGGGTATAACCTACCTTTTCTTCAGATTGCCAAAGTACATCATGTAGATTATACCCCGAAACGCGTCATTGCTGTACATCAATAAAGTTGCCGAATACTCTACTATCGTGACTCAAGTGTGATACTTCTCCTGGATACCCAAGTGCCTGCTGGCAAGGTCTTCTTTACTCCACTTCATATTCCAGTCTGTTACATCGGCGCACTGGACCTGTCTTCAAAGTTTACTACACACAGGGCTGTCGCAGGTAGGAGAATGTGCTGCATATACGCAATGTGTTACTCTACCCTTACAGTGTATTAGGCCCACCAGTAGTATGAAGATGGCAGATCTGGGTTCTTCATCAGGCCATGGAAACTCATCAGCAACCTTAAATCATGTATCTGATACATTGATGGGGTGAGGGGCTCTCTACTGACTGCAGCCTCTAAGGCTAGCCTAAGACTGAGTGATTTCTGATGCAGTAGAATTCCATTGCTGTCATTTGAACTCTGCTGCACAGTGCGCACACTACGGAATTTCATCATTGGAGCTTCAGTTGCTGAAATTCTGCAGCCGAAAGAATGATCTTGCTCTATCTTTTTGGCGAAATCTGCACAGAATACATTGCCTATCTCAACCCAGCCTAAGGGCTCATTCACACGGGCGGATCCACATCATATTTTACACTGCGGATCCGTCGACGATGGACCCCTATAGTGTGACTCGGATGTGCCTGCTCAGAGCGGCAATCCACCGTTACAAGCGGACACACTGCGCATGCGCAGTATACTCACACACATCGCAGCTGCTCCCGGCCTAGCTCAGAGAGCATGGTGAGCAGCCGTGATTTGTGCGAGTACACTGGGCATGCGTGCGGTGACTTGCACATCACAAAAGTGTGTCTGCTCATAGCGGCGGATTGCCGCTGCGATCAGGCACGTCTGAGTCAAACTGTAGGGGTACAGTATCTTTGGCGGATCCCCAGCGTAAAATACGCAGTGGATCCGCCTGTGTGAACGAGCCCTAAGGGGGTAAATGGCAAAAGACAGAGATTCCTTCAATTTTGGTCATTACAACAGGAGCTCAGCTGCCACTATATAGCTGAACACCTAGTATTCCTGGCACAGGACACCCACCCTTACCAGTCTTAATCTGGGGTTATTCCAAGATGGAAACTTCTAGCTAATCGATGAGGATCCAACTGCTGGGACCCCCACTTATCACAAAACTGGGATTTTTTGTTCTCTAGGAGCACATGCTCAGCCACTGCTCCATTGACTCTCTATTGGAAAACCGGAGATACATTTTAATTTTTGGATAACTCCATTAAGGTCTGGTGTAAAAAGGTGTATAGTCGGATGCTATAAACAAAGTATGTACTTAAAGGGGTACTCCGGTTGAAAACTCTTAGGAAATTAGTTTTATTTGTTTTGGAAAACAGTGCTCTCTGCTGACATCTCTGTCCATTATAGGAACTGTCCAGAGTAGGAGAAAATCCTCAGAGCAAACATATGCTGCTCTGGACAGTTCCTAAAATGGACAGAGATGTCAGCAGAGAGCACTGTGCTCGTGATGTCGGCAGAGAGCTCTGTGTTCCAAAAAAAAAAAAATAATCCTCTGTAGTATTCAGCAGCTAATAAGTACTAATAATAAGTAAGGATTAAGATTTTTTTAATAGAAGTAATTTACAAATCTGTTTAACTTTCTGGCACCAGTTGATTTAAAAAAAGAAGAATTTTTTTTTTTTTTCCCACCAGAGTACCCCTTTAATAATAATAAAAAAAGAAATAATAATAATAATTCAGCCCACTTTTGTGGATGGTTTCTGTAGGCAGCAAGCAGGAACCTCTGTATCACGTGGTTGATGCAAGTGGATCAGCAATAGGGCGAGTAGATGACATAGGAGAAAGAAAAATTACAATACAAAGTTGATATTTTTATTAAAATAGAGACCTATGAAGCACAGGTACACAGTATTAAAAGACAACATTTCAGTATACAGGTTAATGACAGACTAAGGCAGTGTTTCCCAACCAGTGGGCCTCCAGCTGTTGTAAAACTGCAACTCCCAGCATGCCCGGACAGCCTTCGGCTGTCCGGGCATGCTGGGAGTTGTAGTTTTGCAACAGCTGGAGGGAAACTGGAATAAGGTAACCATAGAGAAAGAATGCTACAATCTCAAGTAATTGTATACGTGGAAGGAGTGAGGGACAAATATCAAGGGCACAGATCTCAGTCCAAAATAAATACAGGCAATATTATATGTATTTCCATAGAGCAGTGCCCTCCCACCCGTGCCTTTATAGCTGCTACAAAACTACAACTCACTTCACCTGTCACGGCATGATAAGAGTTGTAGTTTTGCAACAGCTGGAGGACAACAGATTGGGGCGCACTGCCTTATAATACAATCAAGAAATGTCTGCACAAATAGACCCCATCTGTTAGCAGCTTCTGAACTCTGTGCATGTATAAATGAATGACCAAATCCCAGATGGGGACAGGGCAGAGATTAGGGGGGGGGGGGAATTGTTTTTATTTTTTGCACGTATGGGCTGTGTATAGAACTGCAGATCCATCCTGTTCACTTGGAAGGGACTCACTTGTAATACCAGACATAGCCCATGGAGCTCCCGCCAGGAGCATTTGGGGGAAAAAATGGCTTGGGAGGGTTAAAGGGGTGTTCCAGGAAAAAACTTTATATTATATATATATATATAATCTCAACTGGCTCCAAAAAGTTAGACAGATTTGTAAATGACTTCTATGACTTCTAAAAAAAAAATCTTAATCCTTCCAGTAGTTATCAGCTGCTGAAGTTGAGTTGTTCTTTTCTGTCTGACAACAATGCTCTCTACTGACACCTCTGTCTGTCTCAGAAACTGTCCGAAGCATTAGAGGTTTGCTATAGGGATTTGCTGCTACTCTGGACAGTTCCTGAGACAGACAGAGGTGTCAGCAGAGAGCACTGTTGTCAGACAGAAAAGAAGAACTCAACTTCAGCAGCTGATAACTACTGGAAGGATTAAGATTTTTTAATAGAAGTAATTTACAAATCTGTTTAGCTTTTTGGAGTCAGTTGATTAAAAATAAATAGAAAAAAAAGTTTTCCCCTGGAATACCCCTTTAATGCAATTAAAAAGGAACAAAATACAAAAACAACCAATACAAGGCAGATCCTCTGATTACCCCTGGTGGTCTTTGGCTTTGGCCTTTGCAGTCAATCACTGGGCTAGGCGGTGTACAGCGCTAGACCACTAAAGCGTGAAGTGACTGGCTGTAGTGGTCAGGTACAGCGATCCCTCAACTTACAATGGCCTCAACATACAATAGTTTCAACCTACAATGGTCTTTTCTGGACCATTGTAAGTTGAAACCAGACTCAACATACAATGTACGGACAGTCCAGATCTGTGAAACGTGTCAATGGCTGGAAGAAATGACCAATCAGAATAGGCATTCACTGGTAAAACCCCTGTATTACTGAAGCGTATGCACTGACTGGTGTCTGGTAGCGCCCCCTACAGTACAGGGAGGTATTACATGTTCTTTACACTTTACCTGTACCAGGGTTACCTGCTCCTTTGGACACCAGGTGAGGGTGGCTCCATGTTACTTTTTTACGACACTGCGTGTACTGTACAGGACCCTGAAGAAGTTCCTGTCCTCTACATAGACCAGTGTTTCCCAAGCAGGGTGCCCCCAGCTGTTGCAAAACTACAACTCCCAGCATGCCCGGACAGCCGAAGGCTGTCCGGGCATGCTGGGAGTTGTAGTTTTGCAACAGCTGGGGGCTCCATGCTTGGGAAACACTTAGACAGAGATTTACAGCTCCCAGCAGATCTTTCTTACTTTTATATGTAAGGATTTTCTTTATCTCTATTAGTTATCTACTTATTTTTCTTTAATACTCACTTTTTCCTAATTTTTTGGGATGACATTTTGGTGCCTTTAGAACCAATTACCAGGTTTCCATAGAGTTCTGGTCTCAACATACAATGGTTTCAACATACAATGGTCGTCCTGGAACCAATTAATATTGTAACTTGAGGAAAGACCAGTAGGTATTATTAGAGTAATGGCGGTGGAGCGACAGGCCATCTTTCAAGTTTACAGGTGAAACTCGAAAAATTTGAATATCTTGCAAAAGTTCATTTATTTCAGTAATGCAACTTAAAAGGTGAAACTAATATATGAGAGACTCCCAACATGCAAAGCAAAATAGTTCAAGCCGTGATTTCCGCAGACGAGTTGCATTCCTGAAATAAATTAACTTTTGCACGATATTCTAAATTTTTTAGTTTCACCAGTAGGTTTTGTGATTTTATGCCATTTTTCCCTTTAGGCCCTAACTCACACAGTGGAATTTCCCAGCGGAATCGGAAGGAAAAATTCCACTAAGAAATTCCCTTCCAGCGGACTCCCATTGTATTCAAAATTTAATTCTTAAGCACTGGCACATGGCTGAATTTCTGCAGCAGAAACATCTGGTGTGGAAAATTTGATTCCAGCCTCTGCACAAAGAATTGACAGGTCCGTGGAATCTGCTCAGAAATGCGTTGCCATTTACAGAGACGGCATTTGTGAGCGGTCCTTGCACTGGCTCGGTCTGCCGGCACTTTGCTGCTTGTCAAGTGTCCGCACTAAAATTTTCACACTGATATTTTGCAGTGTAAATGGGGGCTTAGCCACTATTTTCACACCTTTGAAAAACCCTTTATTAAAAAAAAAAAAAAAAAAAAAAAAAAAAAAAGAATTTTCCCCATCTTGGTAAAACATTGCTTCCCAGCCCTCTCTGGTCTTTTGCAGTTGCCGGAAAAAGTTGGGAAGTCGAAAAAAGAACCTTAGACTGCTTTTCTACTCGGTTTGCATAACATCTATTGAAACGAATGGGAGTTTTGTAAAAGGTCATTGGGGGGAATTTATTAAAACCTGGGCAAAGGAAAAGTTGCCCATAGCAACCAATCAGATTTCTTCTTTCATTTTGCAGAGGCCTTGTTAAAAATGAAAGAAGCGATCTGATTGGTTGCTTTGGGCAACTCAGCAACTTTTCCTCTGGACAGGTTTTGATAAATCTCCCCCATTGACCTGTGAGCTATGCTGTTTAGTTTTGTGGACAGCATAGCTCCCATTCCTACCATTGACACAACTCTCATCAATGTTACTTGGAATTATAAAAATTGTGTAAGACAGCCGACCCGCCCGTTTTTGGCTTCCCAACCATCTCCAGAGGCTGCCCATGTTTTACTAAGATGGAAAAGAAAAAATGTAAAGGGCTTCTCCGGTGGAAAACAATTTTTTTTTTTAAATCAACTGGTACCAGAAAGTAAAACAGATTTGTAAATTACTTCTATTTTAAAAATCTTAATCCTTCCAGTACTAATCAGCTGCTGTTTGCTCCAGAGGAAGTTCTATTCTTTTTGAATTTCCTTTCTGTCTGACCACAGTGCTCTCTGCTGACACCTCTGTCCATGTCAGGAACTGTCCAGAGCAGGAGAAAATCCCCATAGCAAACCTATCCTGCTCTGGACAGTTCCTGACATGGACAGAGGTGTCAGCAGAGAGAGCACTGTGGACAGACAGAAAAGAATAATACAACTTTCTCTGTAGCATACAGCAGCTGATAATTACTGAAAGGATTAGGATTTTTAAATAGAAGTAATTTATATATCTATTCAACTTTCTGGCACCAGTGGATTTAAAAAAAAAATAAAAAAAATAAAGTTTTCCACTGGAGTACCCCTTTAAGTATATTTGACTTTGTCAAAGTTAGCTGACATGCAGTATCTTCCAGACAGATTGTCATCAAGCTTCCCCTATACCTCATTGTTAAACTAAAGAAAAAGATTAATTCACTGAGCAAGAAAACTGCCAACTGAGGTTACAGACGTGGCCTATACCCCAAACATCCTAATGAAATAGAATAAAGTGGTCATTCTTCACGGATGCAGTGAAGATACATATGAGAATACTGATCTTATCTCAGATACGCAAAAAGGGAGATGAATAGTTAGTAATATCTGATAATTAGAGCTAGTATATAGTCAAATAAATAATCTATGGCCTATATGAGTAGTATGATGTACGAAAAGGGATAATAAGAGAAGATGTTGTGTGCTCTGTAGGTAGGTGAAAGAATGGTGAAACAATACAAATATGAAATAAAAAGTAAGAAATCTATATAAATAGAAATAATAATCAAATATATTTTATGTGTCCAGTAGATTTAAAATATAATATATATATATATATATATATATTTTTTTTTTTTATAAAAGAGAACAACTAAGGTTTGTCACAGGGCCATTGTGTTTGTATATTTATATTAAGTGTAAAGGGTATTATGTAAATGATATTAGATATCTTAATTATAATCATTTTAACCCTTTACACTGAATATCTGTATGTATACACACACAATGGCCCTGTGGCAACCTTAGATATGTTCTTTTATAAATACATAATTAGAAATAATTATTTTTATAGTTATAAATTATTATTTTTATTTGTACTTTTTATTCTTATTTTTTTTTCACCATTCTTTCACCTACCTATAAACAGACATCTTCTCTTATTATTCCTTACAGCCCTGTACATTGTGACAACAGCTGTACCTGCAAACAACCATTTGTGTCAAATGACAAACTCTGCTCTGCTAGATCTACAAATGTGCAATGGGCTTTTGCTCATACGGTTAAAGGTAAATCACATAATATGGATGATGATAAACCCTGCCATGTCTTAGCTTAGATAACTGGCGAATGGACGGAGAGGGACAAATGACCATCTAGTTCTTTGGTAAGCAGGTGAGGTAGCATATAGGGATCATACTTATATTGTACACTCACAGAGCATACCACAACCTTAAAACCCAAATGATTTGGAGCATGGCCTGAAATTCCTTCAGCTTTATAATGTGTGTGAACTTCTGTTTGCAGCGACATACAAATACCGTATTTTTCGCCATATAAGACAGGAGGAAAATCTAGAAAAAAAAAAAAAGATTCTGGCCCAAATACAATGTAAAGTATAGGACAGTGATCTTCAACCTGCGGACCTCCAGATGTTGCAAAACTACAACTCCCAGCATGCCCGGAAAGCCGCTGGGAGTTGTAGTTTTGCAACATCTGGAGGTCCGCAGGTTGAAGACCACTGGTATAGGAGGTAATACTCACTTGTCCCCGCCGCTCCGGACCAGTCACCGCTCGTCACCGCTGCCCTGGATGTCGCCCTCAATCGATGTTGAAGCGTCCCCGGGGTGTCCCCATCGCTCCGGAACGTCTCTGCTGCCCGGTATCTTCGCTCTCCGTCGCCGCCATCACATCGCTATGCACGTTGCTCCTATAGGATGATAGGACGGCGTGCGCAGCAACGTGATGACGACGAAGGAGAGCACTGGCCATGCAGGGGATCCAGGCACGGAGCAGACACCGAGGAGGCAGGTAAGGTCCCTCCCTGTGTCCTGTAAGCTGTTCGGGACGCCACGATTTCACCGCGGCTGTCCCGAACAGCCCGACTGAGCAGCCGGGTTAGTGTCACTTTCATTCAGACGCGGCGGTCAGCTTTGATCGCTGCGTCTGAAGGGTTAATACAGGGCATCACCGTGATCGGTGATGTCCTGTAATAGCCGCTGGTCCTGGCCGTTGATGGCTGCAGGGACCGCCGCGATAGGACATTGTTTTAATGTGTATTTGCCAGATAAGACGCACCAACTTTTCCCCCCCAGTTTTGGAGAAGAAAAAGTGCATCTTATACGGCGGAAAAATACGGTACCTAATGGAGGAAAACCTGCATGCAAGTAAACTTCTTATTTCTATGTAACTTACAAGCCCTGCGATCACAAGTTAGCATACCCTCATATGTACAAAGAGGAACTGATCTGGAATGTGACCCTACTTGACAAAAATGGCTTCCAAAAGTGAGTTTTGCTACTAGTGTGTTCAATTTCACATGAGTGTCATGGCGTCACATTTTTGTGCACATATAATTTATACAGCTGCAAATCTTGTCTGCAGGTCTATTGACCCAAACTGACAGCATCATAGAGGACTATGTTTGGTTCAGTAGATCTGCGGTCAGGCTGAAATACATATACAAAAATGCAACCTTTAAAAGGAGTACTGCAGCCTTAGACAACTTATCCCCTTAGTGTCCGACCACTGGGGCCCCCTGCAATCTCGCGTACGGGGACCCAGAACTGCCGCGGCTCTGCGCAGCTAATGCTTGGGTAGTCAACATCACCAAGAGGTCGACAGACACCCCCTACATTCAGCTCTATGGGAGAGACGAGGATGCACGAACACTGCATCTCCACCTCTCTCATAGAGATAAATGGAGGGGGGGGGGGGGTTGTTGGCTGCGGTTGACACTCCTCCTGCATGGGGAGAGCCGCTGAAGAGCCGGGGTCCCATACAGGAGATCACAGGGGAGTCCCAGCGTTCGGACTCTGCGATCAGACACTTGGGTGTGACTCAGCCTTGGGATAAATTTTATTAGCCTTGGGATAATTGGCCCAAAGCTGCAGTACTCCTTTAATAAGTTAGCATTTTTGTGTATGTATTACAGCCTGACCATGGTGCATGTGTGAAACTGGCATAATGGTTCTGTAAAATACAGATGTGTGTGACCAAGAGTATACAACAGTCAGCTGATATTAAGGTTAGCCAGAAGAGGGAGTATGCGTACCATAAAACAGGTGTCCTTTCCCAACCAGTCCTAATGTGATGAAGCAACCAAAGTGGCATGTGAGGAAGAACATGGCGTTTCAGACCACTATTGCAAGTATGACAACAAACAACAATCTACATGTAACATAAAAGTAACGTACAACTTACAGTAACCTTCCTAACCAAGCAATGCTATGAGAGATAACAGTCATACAGCAGGAGGGACCTACTGTATCATGTGCAGCAGGTAAAAAGAGATGACAAAAAATATATGAAAAATAATGGGGGATTTTTTTCTTCACAAAAGGCACTTAAAGATTTAGTTAAGCTCCTGGCCACAACCATACCGCCCTGGTTCTTCCTTTATGGCTTCTATCAGGTAAGTAATGGGTCCATGTGGGAAGCCATTAAAAACCAAACGTTGAGGGCAGCAGTGTATTACTCTCTGTATCAGTAGTTTGTGGATTATAAGGTTAGCGCAGGCGTGGATAATGGTCAGTTCTTTAGACATCACCTGATGTTACAACGTTGACTATAACCCTATCATTGTTCCTTCAGTAACGATCGTCGTCAGTCATCCGCTACGATGGACAAGGCCCGCAGTTCGGCTAGTTTTGCCTCGTTTTCCCTCTCTCTCTCGGCGTCTGACAGATGCACCTCATCCACCTGCTGCGCCAGCTCTCCAAATACCCGGGACATCTCCGTGTAGTAGACCACCTAGGGGAGGTAAGAGTAGCAGGATAAGGAGTCATATCTGAAAGTGTCCGAATGTGAACGGTAACCAAGACAAGGAGTAGATATGATCATGTGGAAAAGAGCTCCTCCTATACCTCTGCTCTGATCAATGACTGGAAGCTAGGCTTGAAGAAATCTATTCGACTGTTGTAAAACTTTGGCATCTCGTCCAACAGCTGGCGGTTCTTCGCCTCAAAATCTTCCCGGATGGGGCGCAACTCTTCCCTGGCCTGTGGATCGGGACATAGCATGTGAAATGTTAACATAACAGATGTAATTCTTGTGACTTATCACTAGATGGCAGTGTTATGCATCTTATGTTACAGGTCATAAAATCTGCAGCAGCTGACTGAACTTTTGCTTGCTATTCCCACATTTGCCCATGGTTTGTGTCTTGTATTGCCACTCCGCTCTACTGAAATGAAAAAGGCCGAGTTACCACCTGAAAACACACCCAACAGATAAAATAGCAAACCCAAAATCGCCTCTGTCAGCTAAAGGTCCAGTTTCTTCTTTGTATAGACTGAAAACAAACTTCCCCGTCTCAGCCAGTAAATAGGAACGTTCTTGCTTACGCAGAGAAAACCCATAATAACCCAGTAATGGTTTGCTAACATTTATCAGTGTGGGCAATGCCCTGTGAGCTAAACATAGAAAACAGCACAGATCTGTCTCTTGTCCTGCATTCTGGGCTGATGGCGTGCAATGACACATGGCAACAAACTCTCAGCTGGGTGAGCAGGACTAGGTCAGGGCACGTTCTCCGCCTTTGTCGGCATACAAGAATGCTTGGATTCACTGACAGCAAGCAGCTATCCTGAGAAATGTGAGGAACTGAATCACAAGGCATAGCTAGAACACATCCGTGCCGTGGTTTACGGTTGATACTATGCACCCCATGACAGATACCACTATATTGGGATTGTCAGGCTCTGCTGGGAGAAATAGCGTAATTGGGGGGGGGGGGGGGGGGGGGGGGGGGGGGGGACGGGACTCATAAAAGGGCTGAAAGAGGAGTTTGCCGCCTGTCTCTGCCCTCTATAAACCCTATTCAGTATTTACCTGGATTAAAGGGGTTATCCAGGAAAAAACTTTTTTTTATGTATATGTATGTATGTATATATATATATATATTAATATTATATATATATATAATATCTCAACTGGCTTCAGAATGTTAAACAGATTTGTAAATGACTTCTATTAAAAAAATCTTAATCCTTTCAGTACTTATGAGCTTCTGAAGTTAAGGTTGTTCTTTTCTGTCTAAGTGCTCTCTGAACTCGGGAATTGCACAGAGTAGAAGAGGTTTGCTATGGGGATTTGCTTCTAAACTGGGCGGTTCCCGAGACAGGTGTCATCAGAGAGGACTTAGACAGAAAAGAACAACTTTACCTTAAGAAGCTCATAAGTATTGAAAGGATTAAGATTTTTTTAATAGAAGTCATTTACAAATCTGTTTAACTTTCTGGAGCCCGTTGATATATATAAAAAAGTTTTTTCTGGATAACCCCTTTAAGCGGGATCAACTCTGGTCTAATGACTGGCATTTTTGGGGCTTATCCTTTCCTTGGGATTGTGCCCACTATTTAGCACTTTTTTCGTGGGACCCTGGGTTGAAATACAATCAGGGAAACATCTGCATAGAGCAGTGTTTCCCAACCAGGGTGCCTCCAGCTGTTGCAAAACTACAACTCCCAGCATGCCCGGACAGCCTTTGGCTGTCCGGGCATGCTGGGAGTTGTAGTGTTGCAACATCTGGAGGCACCCTGGTAGGGAAAGTGGTATGTATGTTCTCTTTGTGTGGGTTTCCTCCCACGCTCCAAAGACCTATTGATAACTTATTCTGGAATTTCAACCGTGAGCCCCAAAGGTGAGGAAAATCTGTGTACATCGCTGGCGAATATGTCAGCGCTATCTAAAATAAATAACTCGATCTAAAACAGAGCCCGTCCTGCTGACAGTTCCCCTTTAAGAGCTGAGAGATGTATACTTGTATTGTAATTGCTGCTTCACATCACGATTATGTACCCCACATCCCACTACTGAGCTGTAAATAATGTACCGATAAATATGAAAGTAAAGTAGGCTGCGAGGAAAAATGTTGATGCTACGGTACCACGCATATTACTACTGCTGCCCCCACTAAATACAATACAAATTACCCCCCCCCCCCCCCCCCCCCCCCCGCTCACGGGTACAGCCAGTCACCCCCGAGATGAGTCTTACAATAAGTGCCGGTATTTTGGACTTGTCATCTTTTCTTAGTTACATGTTAAAGGGGTTATCCAGGAAAAAATATGTTTTTATATATCAACTGGCTCCAGATCCAGAAAGTTAAACAGATTTGTAAATTACTTCTATTAAAAAATCTTAATCCTTTCAGTACTTATGAGCTTCTGAAGTTAAGGTTGTTCTTTTCTGTCTAAATCCTCTCTGATGACACCTGTCTCGGGAACCGCCCAGTTTAGAAGCAAATCCCCATAGCAAACCTCTTCTAAAGATGACTTTCTTTCTAGCAATCACAACCGCAAGAAGGTAAGCAAAATACAGGACGTGTCATCTTTCCTAATGCCAAAAGGGTGATAACTCACTGGTAATTGGGTTTCCAGGAACCCACGACAGCACTCCGCTATAAAAGGAGAGAAGACCGGAAAATAGTAAAATTCTAGCTTATACCTGGACATCTATTTCCTTGGATTACTTGCAAAGAACGGAGGTGTGGCGCCACCTATTTCTTTTCATATTCTCCGGTCTCCCTGTCCTGTGGTGGGATGTGATCTCCAGTAATGCTGTCGTGGATTCCTAAAAACCCAACCCCCCCCACCAGAAAAAAATAAATAAAAAAAAACAGTGCCCCACCTGTCTTAAGGTTGTGTGTGGTATTATAACTCTGCTCCATTTACTTCAGTAGAACTGAGATGTAATACCACATACAAACTGAGGACAAGAGTGGAGCTATTTTCTGGAATAAAGCCGCTGTGTTTTTCCATTCCTTAAAAAAAATCTTTAAAAATGTATAGGTCATCGAGAGGCACCGGCTCTCCTTAAAGGGTTCTCCTCTTTGTCAATGGACCCTTCTAACAAGTAGGGATATTCCACAGTCCTAATGTCCAAGCAAACAGCTATGATCTGGGGGAAAACTTAAAGGAGTACTGTGGGGCAGTTTTAAATCACAGGGGTTTGACTGCTGGGACCCCCGCGATCTTCTGCATGGCCCCCAGGCTTTCCCCAGGAAGGGAGTGCATTCAGGTTCAGGTATCTCCGGCTCTCCTACAGAGATACATGAAGGGGGAGTGTCGGCTGCAGCTTAGTGCAGGGGTAGACACACTCCCTTCCTGGGAGGAACCAGGATGCCGTCCAGGAGAATGCTGGGGTTCCCAGCAGTCAGACCCCCACGATCTAAAGCTTATCCCCTAACCTTTGGAAAGGGGATAGGTTTTACTGCACCACAGTTCTCCTTTAGCGTAAGCATTACACAATGTCCATTTACGTTAATAGGTTGTCTGAGTAATGCAGGGCAGGACAGGCCCCTCAGAAAAAGAGACACTCTCTGTAACCATTCTCTACTTTGGACAAGAGATGAGATTTCCTCTATTTTACATAAGAATTTTCAATTAGAATATCAGAAAATGTATTTTCTAAACTAGACAAACATCTGCTGACTGGCTGAACGCGTTGTCAATTGCGCTAGTCTCAGAGGGTGGGGACTGTAGTGCGTCAAGGACGGGTAAGTAGAGGAGCAATGTACAGAGGAATGCAGAGGGTCCCAGCGATCGGATACCCCGCGATCATCTATCCTGTGAATAAGGGATACGTTTCAGTTGCCCAGGGTACCCCTTTAACCCCTTAAGGACTCAGCCCATTTTGGCCTTAAGGACTCAGACAATTTAATTTTTACGTTTTCATTTTTTCCTCCTCGCCTTCTAAAAATCATAACTCTTTTATATTTCCATCCACAGACTAGTATGAGGGCTTGTTTTTTGCGCGACCAGTTGTCCTTTGTAATGACATCACTCATTATATCATAAAATGTATGGCGCAACCAAAAAACACTATTTTTGTGGGGAAATTAAAACGAAAAACGCAATTTTGCTAATTTTGGAAGGTTTTGTTTTCACGCCGTACAATTTCTGGTAAAAATGACATGTGTTCTTTATTCTGAGGGTCAATACGATTAAAATGATACCCATTATTATATACTTTTATATTATTGTTGTGCTTAAAAAAAATCACAAACTTTTTAACCAAATTAGTACGTTTATAATCCCTTTATTTTGATGACCTATAACTTTTTTATTTTTCCGTATAAGCGGCGGTATGGGGGCTCATTTTTTGCGCCATGATCTGTACTTTTTTTTGATACCACATTTGCGTATAAAAAACTTTTAATACATTTTTTATAATTTTTTTTTTAATAAAATGTATTAAAAAAGTAGGAATTTTGGACTTTTAAAAATTTTTTTCGTTCACGCCGTTCACCGTACGGGATCATTAACATTTTATTTTAATAGTTCGGACATTTACGCACGCGGCGATACCAAATATGTCTATAAAAAATGTTTTTTACGCTTTTTGGGGGTAAAATAGGAAAGAACGGACGTTTTACTTTTTTATTGGGGGAGGGGATTTTTCACTTTTTTTTTACTTTTACTTTTACATTTTTTTTTTACACTTGAATAGTCCCCATAGGGGACTATTCATAGCAATACCATGATTGCTAATACTGATCTGTTCTATGTATAGGACATAGAACAGATCAGTATTATCGGTCATCTCCTGCTCTGGTCTGCTCGATCACAGACCAGAGCAGGAGACGCCGGGAGCCGCACGGAGGAAGGTGAGGGGACCTCCGTGCGGCGTTATGAATGATCGGATCCCCGCAGCAGCGCTGCGGGCGATCCGATCGTTCATTTTAATCGCGAACTGCCGCAGATGCCGGGATCTGTATTGATCCCGGCACCTGAGGGGTTAATGGCGGACGCCCGCGAGATCGCGGGCGTCGGCCATTGCCGGCGGGTCCCTGGCTGCGATCAGCAGCCGGGATCAGCCGCGCATGACACGGGCATCGCTCCGATGCCCGCGGTTATGCTCAGGACGTAAATGTACGTCCTGGTGCGTTAAGTACCACCTCACCAGGACGTACATTTACGTCCTGCGTCCTTAAGGGGTTAATGAGCCAGGACATTTTTTTTTTTTGGCTCACGTTTTTTTTTCCTACTTACCTTCTAAGACCCCCACCTTTTTATATTTCACCTGCAAAGTTGTATTAGGGCTTATTTTCTGGCTGACTAGTTGTACTTTTCACTGATACCTTTATTTTTTATTACTTTTTTTTAAACATACACTTGCATTAAGGGGCGTGACATGAGGGGGCGGGGCCGTAAAAAATCACGATCCTCCGGCCACTGCATCGCCAGTCATTAGCTCACTCTGTGCACCAGATGACAGGGGGTGCTGCAGGAGAGATATCGCGGGGTTCCCTGCGGCGGGACGAGATAGGGGATAAGAAGATGTGTAGGGGCGGAGTAACCCTTTAAGCAATCACAGAGCCAGGGAAGATGCCGAGGATAAGGTAAGGCCTGGAGCTTCCCTCCTAGAAACATATAGCCCCCGCGCGATTAGATCCGGGGGGGGGGGGGGGGGGGGGGTCCAAGTTTTAGATTGTGGGGGGGGGGGGGGGGTCCAAGCGATGTGGCCCCCCGCGATCATTTGTATGGAGCCCCCGGCTCTCCCACAGAGCGCCGCATCATGACTGCCGCCCGAAGCCCCCTCCATATATCTCTATGGGAGAGCTGAAGATTGCTGAACGGCTCTCCCACAGAGATATGTATGCAGTCATTACCGGCAGATGTCAGCTTTATGTCATGGGTCAGGAAGGGGTTAAGGCATCTCATTCAGATCAGTCAAAACTGTACTCTGTACAACAAAGGGAAAGTACCCTTAAACAGTCGTCTACAGATAGGAATCTGACTTGGCTTACATCCCCAGTCCTATCACAGGTTCGGACATTGACATACAGGGGAGCTACCTATAGGTGTCACTAGTTATCTTCTTTCCTTTGGGCCAAATCTAATTTGCATAAACGTTTTGAGAGAAACGTGGGCGACCGGAAAGGATTCTGTGTGCAATGTGCCCAAGGCCTGAGGTGAAACGAAAAAACGAGTCACAAGGCACACCCCCTACCCCCTCGGTCCTATCTCCGATACTGAAACTAAGCCCATGAACTGTTTACTACCAGTCACATGCAGCTAAAACTCTCTAGTGGATATTTTTAGGAAGTTTAGGGGAACTGGCTGCTTATAATAGAAGTTAAAAAGGAAGTGGCAGAAACAGAAATTGTAACTACATGTTTCAGATGACAACAGGTAAGAGATGATACAATGACACTAGACAAGAAACCTGGAGGGTGGGATCGGGGGGCTTGGCTCACTCCATTGACTACATCAGTGGTCTCTAAACTGTGGAGCAAAACTACAAACTGTGGAGCAAAACTGTGGGCAAAACTACAACTTCCAGCATGCCCGGACAGCCGTTGGCTGTCCGGGCATGCTGGGAGTTGTAGTTTTGCCCATCTGGAGGCCTACGGTTTGGAGACCACTTGACTACACCATTAAAGGGGTTATCCAGGGAAAAACTTAGAGATATATATATATATATATATATATATATATATCTCTATCTGTATCTCTCAACTGGCACTAGAAAGTTAAAAACAGTTTTGTAAATTACTTCTATTAAAAAATATTAATCCTTTCAGGACTTATGAGCTGCTGAAGTTGAGTTGTTCTTTTCTGTCTAAGTGCTCTCTGATGACACCTCTCTCGAGAACTGTCCAGAGTAGAAGCAAATCCCCATAGTAAACCTCTTCTACTCTGTGCAGTTCCCGAGACAAGCAGAGATGTCAGCAGAGAGCACTGTTGCCAGACAGAAAAGAACAACTCAACTTCAGCAGCTAATAATTATTGGAAGGATTAAGATTTTTTAATAGAGGTAATTTACAAATCTGTTTAACTTTCTGGAGCCAGTTTTTTTCCTGGAATACCCTGTAAAGCCTCACCTGATGTAACTTGGCGATCACTGCCCCCGTTCTTTCCTTTTCTTCGTATTTCTCAACTTTTGTCTGAAGCCTCTTGTACTCCTGTAGTGCCTGCTCCCTGCGATTCACTGCCATTTTTAGTGAGGGGAACACACTGCTGTACCTGTGTGGAATATATAGATAAAGTTATATATATATATATATACACACAATGGCAGAAAAAAAAAATAACAACGCACAAAGAAGGAGTTTTTGAAATGGAATGACACTTTATATGTGTGAATATAATGATGATCTATGGAGGTGATTACAATATTAGAGATAAAGAATAATTTTATTGGGGAAAACTGTACAAGTGAATGGAGGCTCTAGGACCCTGTCAGTCACCTCTAGCCTGGATACAAGAGGAGATACGGTTGGGTATGGAGGCATATAGGTTCTGTATGGCATCCTGCGGCACATTTTGTCCATAGATGTTGCAGTTGGACCTGTAGATCCTGCACAATTGTTTCATAAAAGCTCGATTGACGATAAATCTGGTGACCGGGCAGGTCAAGGGAGTCCTGTAATCTGGTGGAGACATTCCTGAGAAACCCTTGTGTATATTTGAGCATTATCCTGATAAAAAATTCCACTGGAAGTCATGAGAGGCAACACTAGTGGCCACAGGATGTCCTGTGGCCCTCTTAAGCTGTCAGTGTCCCTCTTATCACTACTAGGGGTGACTGACTGTCATATGCACAGGCATGTGGAATTCCTATCGCCCGACACCCGGGACATGCAGTTCCAGGCGTCGGATAGGTGAATTTTTCCGGCCCTTAGCCCGGGCAAACAGGGCCGGACCTGACCAGATCTGTGGCGCTCTGCAGTATGAATGGCTCCCGACTCCTGCCCGCTCCGTACTCTGCAGCCCCCGGCTGTGGAAACTTGCGCCCCGCGCAGACCTGCGTCCTCTGCCTTCGCTCCACACAGCTCTAGCTTCACAGAGCTGAGGGGAGGAGCGGACGCAGGTCTGCACGGGGCACAAGTTTCCACCTCACACCGCCGATAACGGCGCTCAGCAGTCTGTATGGAGTGGGCTCCGGACTCCTGCCCGCTCCATACACTGAAGCCCTGGGCTGATTTCAGTAGCCAGGGGCCGCTGCTAATAGCCAGCATGCGGCGATCGCGCGGCTGGCTATTAACCCTTTAGATCGCCGCTGTAAAAGCTGACAGCAGCGTCTAAAGGGACATGTGTATGCTCCCTGGTGGGCTAGTGGGGTGGATCGTCCCTCCTCCCCGCAGCATGATCGCAGGGGGGCAATCCACTATAGAGGTAGCCAGAGGGCTTACCTCTGTTCCCTGCTGTCCCATGGCTCTGTCATTGATAGATCCTGGCTGGACCAGGCTCTATCAATGGATCACAGAGCACACAGATCAATGAGTTCAGTAGAACTCTATTCATCTGTATGTGGAATCTAACGATTCCTCTAAAAAGTCTAATAAAGTGTAAAAAAAAAATTATAAAAAGTTTTAATAAAAGTTTAAAAGACACACATTAACCACTTCCATGTTAAAAGTTCAAATCACCCTCTTTTTCCTATATAAAAACATGCAAACATAATAAAAATAAACATATTTGGTATTGCTTCATGCGTAATTGCACGACCTATTAAAATATAACATTATGTATCCCGTACGGTAAACGTAAAAAAATAAATACCAAACCACAGTATTCCAATTTTTATATCCCAGAAAAAAAAGTTAAAAAACGATTAAAAAGTCAGATCAATACCAAAATGGTACCGATACAAAAAACAGATTATGGCACAAAAAATGAGCCCTCATACAGCCTGGTATGCGGAAAAAAAAGCAACAGGGGAAAAATAAATAGCAATTAAAAAATTTCAAAAAAAGTTCAGATTTTTTTTTTAAATAAGTAAAACATGACGGAAACTATACAAAACTAGTATTGCTAACATGTTAGCTCAACCACAAGGTAAATGGCGTAGAAAAGAAAACCACCAAATCTGCAAAATTATCTTTTACTATTTCAGAGAATATTTTATTGAAAAATTAAAAGGCATCATTATAGTAGGTAGTTATGGCTATTATAGGGCGAGGAGAAAAAAGTGAGAGTGTAAAAGCCAAAATTGTCCCGGACAAGTGGATCGTCATGAGGGACAAGTAGATTTTGCTCCATTTTAGTCCCGTGAACACCCCTGTATGCAATGGCTCCCCAGTTCATTACACCCGTAGTTGGGGCAGTGTATCGCTCCACAGCAAAGACAGGACTGAAGCGCTCATTACAGGGCCCCCATTCTTGGACCCAATTGTCCTTAAATTCCAAACAGAACCTGGATTTAAAGGAGTACTCCTTTCCTAGACATCTTATCCCCTTTCCAAAAGGATATGGGATAAGATGTCTGATTTGTCATTCACCACACCACTAAGGCAACAGTAGCTGGCCATTAATGGCAGGACATGAAGTAGGTGCCATGATGCCAAAGTTCCTTCTGCTAATCACCTGGAAATGGTTTGGGCAGAAAGAGGGGTGTGTACTGAAAGTACCTGGATGTTGGACAAAAACTGTGGAAGCTGCTCGTTCTTTTTGATAAAACTAAATTCTCTACTCTACTGGGGGAATGTCAAGAGCCGCGTGTGCGTGACCTCATGTAACCATTGCTTCCTACAAGTCCTAACAGATTGGTCAGATTGGCCTAGATGGCCGTCAATTCATAGACCAACCATCTTTTCTTGGTCAAATGATGCACCCTTTCTCAATGGCTGTCAACTGGGCAAAATGTCTTTAAAAGGGGTACTCCACTGCTCAGCATTTGGAACAAACTGTTCCGAACACTGGAGCCGGGAGCTCGTGATGCATAGCCATGCCCCCTCATGACATCACGCCCCGCCACCTTAATGTAAGTCTATGAGAGGGGGTGTGACAGCTGTCACGCCCCCTCCCATAGACTTACATTGAGGGGGCGGGGCTATTAAATCACAAACTCCCGATGCCGGCTCCAGTGTTCGGAACAGTTTGTTCCAAACGCTGTGCAGCGGAGTACCCCTTTAAGTGCGTTTTAGAGGCATGTCTAGCAGTCAGTGAGAGGGCAGCGGGAAATGTTTATCTATACAAAATTGTGCTCATAAAATAAAATGTTACTTCATTTAATCAAGCAAACAGAAGTACAACAGGGCAGCATAAGTTTAATATACCTTTTAAGTGGATCCATGACAGTTTTCTGAATTTGGTTCACCTGACAACAGGGAAAGCATGTGAATAAAATATCTCTGAGTTATGATATACTCCTAAAATGCATCCAACAATCTACAGTTGTAGAAAAGCACATTTAGATATATACGATCAGTAAATACATACAGTCAAACCTGTCCATAAGCCCCCTCTTTGAGAAGACCAACCCCTTATCTAGACCAGATTTTAAGTTCCACATTTAAATATGCATTATTTAAAAAGATCAACCCCTACAAGGCCTATTTTATGGTGGTCTTCTCAGAGAGGTTTCACTGTACACAATTCTGCGCAATGTAAACTCGTAAAGAAAGAAGGACCGCACTCGCCATTCCAGGGAACGAAAACAGCTGGAAACTGCATAGCGTCAGACATCATGAAGGTAAAATTACAATCAGCATGGGGTCAGGATGGCACTCGCCCGCCATCCTGACCCCATGCTGATTGGACTTTTACCTGCATGATGTCTGAAGCTATGCAGTTTTTCAGATTAAGGGTACGTTCACACGGGCGGATTTTTTTGCGGGTTTTATGCTGCGTATTTGAAAGTGGGCGGGCTCTTCTCGGCTGTCCACAGCAGATTTTCCGTAGCGGAATTTACGCTGCGGAAAATCCGACGCAAGCCCCATTGAAGTTAGTAGGGACTGCAGCAGATTTTCCGCACCGTAAATTCCCCTGCGGAAAATCTGATGTGTACAGCCGAGAAGAGCCCACCCACTTTCAAATACGCAGCGGGAAAACCCGCATAAAAATCAGCTCGTGTGAATGCAAAAGCTGTTTTTGTTCCCTGGAATAGTGAGTGCGGTCCTTCTTTCTTTATGAATTTACATTGGCCAGGATCTACCTTCCTGCACCCCATATCGGGAACTAGGTCAGTCAGCAGTTTGGTCCTAGTGGTGCGTGTTCAGATTGATCTGAAATGGTGCAGCCGTTACTGCAGTCTCTCGTTTTTCAGTGTACACAATTCTGACCTGGGGTGATCATACATAGAAATCAGTACAAAACATCTGAACATCTATTGTGTTCTTGGAGTTCATAGATGTAACACTTCTATTGAAGCATGTTATTTGTCATAGATCCAACCACATATGTACATTGTATGTTCAAATCTTGAACATTTTCCTCCAGATTGCATTTTTAACATATATCTTTAAGTAGAACATGATATAAGCTCTGCTCCTGTACATGTATGACGAATTGTGCAAACCACTTGACAACACAATATTTACACAAGGACATCATGAAGGAGTTTACTAAGAATTCTCTAATAGATTTGGGAATAAAAAATGTTTTTCTAAACCTGACTTTTTATTTATTTATTTATTTTTTAATAAGAAAACTTTCCTCATTCTCGGACTATGTTAAAGCTGCTGGCACTGTTACTTTAATAGTAAGTTAACCCTCTCTACCTTTTCTTGATTAAAGGCATCCATACGTTTCATTGCCGTGTCCAGTGCAGTCACCATGGATAGGAAATCTTCGTCCGGCTCACACAGTGGATTCCCAAGAAGGTCTGATGTGATCCTGACTGCAGACCTGGACATAGCTGAACGAAAACACAAAATTGTCATATTGTTTATATACCGTATATACTCGAGTATAAGCCGACCCGAGTATAAGCCGAGACCCCTAATTTCAACCCAAAATCCCAGGAAAAGTTATTGACTCGAGTATAAGCCTAGGGTGGGAAATACCTCATCCCCCCCTGTCATCATCCAGACCCGTCATTAACATCCTCATCATCATCCCCTTGTCATCATCCCACACATCCCCCCTTCATCATCCTCTTATCATCCCACACATCCCCCCTTCATCATCCCCTTATCATCCCACACATCCCCCCCTTCATCATCCCCTTATCATCCCGCACATCCCCCCTTCATCATCCCCTTATCATCCCACACATCCCCCCCTTCATCATCCCCTTATCATCCCACACATCCCCCCTTCATCATCCCCTTGTCATCATCCCACACATCCCCCCCTTCATCATCCTCTTATCATCCCACACATCCCCCCTTCATCATCCTCTTATCATCCCACACATCCCCCCTTCATCATCCCCTTGTCATCATCCCACACATCCCCCCTTCATCATCCCCTTGTCATCATCCCCTTGTCATCATCCCACACATCCCCCCTTCATCATCCCCTTATCATCCCGCACATCCCCCCTTCATCATCCCCTTATCATCCCACACATCCCCCCTTCATCATCCCCTTGTCATCATCCCACACATCCCCCCTTCATCATCCCCTTATCATCCCACACCCCCCCTTCATCATCCCCACCCCCCTTCATCATCCCCACACCCCCCCTTCATCATCCTCTTCTCATCATTCGCCCTCAGTGGTCTTCAACCTGCGGACCTCCAGAGGTTTCAAAACTACAACTCCCAGCAAGCCCGGGCAGCCATCGGCTGTCCGGGCTTGCTGGGAGTTGTAGTTTTGAAACCTCCGGAGGTCCGCAGGTTGAAGACCACTGCGGCCTTCAACATCATCCAGCCCCCTCTCACCCCCTTTAGTTCTGAGTACTCACCTCCGCTCGGCGCTGGTCCGGTCCTGCAGGGCTGTCCGGAGAGGAGGTGGTCCGGTGAGGAGGTGGTCCGGGCTGCTATCTTCACCGGGGGCGCCTCTTCTCCGCGCTTCCGGCCCGGAATAGAGGCGTTGCCTTGACAATGACGCAGAATTACGTTGGCAATGAACGCACCTCTGCGTCGTTGTCACGGCAACGTGACTATTCTGAGGCCGGGCCCGAAGCGCTTAGAAGAGGCCTCCCCGGTGAAGATAGCAGCCCGGAACACTATCCCACCGGACCACCTCCTCACCGGACAGTCCTGCAGGACCGGACCAGCGCCGAGCGGAGGTGAGTACTCAGAACTAAAGGGGGTGAGAGGGGGCTGGATGATGTTGAAGGCCGCAGTGGTCTTCAACCTGCGGACCTCCGGAGGTTTCAAAACTACAACTCCAAGCAAGCCCGGACAGCCGATGGCTGCCCGGGCTTGCTGGGAGTTGTAGTTTTGAAACCTCTGGAGGTCCGCAGGTTGAAGACCACTGCGGGTGGGGGAGTTCACTCGAGTATAAGCCGAGGGGGGTGTTTTCAGCACGAAAAATCGTGCTGAAAAACTCGGCCTATACTCGAGTATATACGGTAGTATCTTTATTACTTTGAAAAACTTCAGAAATGACAGAAGTTTTGTTTGGTGGTGGTCAGTGTGCTTTGCCCTTTTCCTTTAGCAAAAAGAGGTGCAAACAATGAATAAATTCATAGAAAGACTACAGGAACCTGTACACCACTCATGCTGCTGTCCAAGGATGGAAGAGTATTGCCAATCAAAAACAAACGGGCAAAACGCTCAGTGGAACGCTTCTCTCTGCTCATTCTCTTGTTGGGGGGTTCAGCACCCACACCCTGACCGATGAAAATCTCTGACATATAAGAGGTCTTTAAAGGGGTACTCCAGCGCTAAGACATCTTATCCCCTATCCAAAGTATAGGGCATGAGATGCCTGATCGCGGGGGCCGCTGGGGACCCCCGTGATCTTTCACGCAGCACCCCGTTACCATCAGCCCACAGAGCATGTTCGCTCCAGGTCTGATGACTGCCGATCACGGGGCCGTAGTATTGTGACGTCACGGCTCCGCCCCGTGTGATGTCACGCTCCGCCCCCTCAATGCAAGCCTATGGGAGCTGTCACGCCCCCTCCCATAGGCTTGCATTGAGGGGGGGTAGGGGTGGGAGTGTGATGACACACAGGGGCGGAGCCGTGATGTCACAATACTCCGCTGATGGTAACGGGCACCTTATGATGGTAATGGGGTGCTGTGTGAAAGACCCCTGCCCGCGATCAGGCACCTTATCCCCTATCCTTTGGATAGGGGATAAGATGTCTTAGCGCCCGAGTACCCCTTTAAAGTGATAAGTTCTCTTTAAAAGCAGAATACTACTCTCAATATCCCAAGTTTAGAAGGCTTAGATACCTAGGTCTGCTTCTATACTTTTCTTCATGTCTTTTTGCAGCTTTTTGGTTTGGTCTTCCAACCTGTGGATAGATATATTGTCATCAGGTGGACATAAATAGGGCGATGATAGAGTCATCCTATGTCAAGTAAAGTAATCATCAACATGAACCAGGCTGAATGACATGCACAAAACAGATCAAAAAAGGGACAGTACCTTTAAAAGCTTCTTTTATGGAGGATTCATTAAAAAAAAAAATATAACAAGTAATAAAAATCACAAGAGCATCCCGGGGAATGCTCAAATAGACAAGTTTCGAGTCTTTCGACTCCTAATTGTAATCACATCTAGATACACACAGAGATTAAATCATTTACATAATACTCAATAGAGTGTTGTGATACAACATAATACGCCCTCCAATATCGTAAATGTAAGAGTATGGTACAAAGAATTTTTTTTTTTTTTTTATAATATATTAAATCCGTTCAACTATTGACGGCTGAGAGCAGACCAACAGGTAATTCCAAAAGACTGTCCTCAGCCTATTCCTGGCGGAGTGCTCTCAGCCTCTCTCTTCCCTAACAGGCTGCCTGAAAATTCCAATCCCGATTTAGAAAAAAAAAAAAAGAAGGTCACATTGCCCACATGAACATCTCCAAAATGTTGCGATGCATTGGAGATGTAAACACTAATATACCCGCTAAGATACTGGAGGCCATATTATGTGTTATCATAACACTCTATTGCAGTGGTCTTCAACCTGTGGACCTCCAGATGTTGCAAAACTACAACTCCCAGCATGCCCGGACAGCCAACGGCTGTCCGGGCATGCTGGGAGTTGTAGTTTTGCAACATCTGGAGATCCGCAGGTTGAAGACCACTGCTCTATTGTATAGTATGCAAGTGATTGATCCCCCAGTGTACCCCTAACCCACAAGGAAGTTCCCCGGGGTGGTCTTGTCATTTGTATTGCTGGTCATGCAATTTTAAACGATTCTCAATAAAAGAAGTTTATTGAGGATAGAAGAAGGTGCTGGTCGTTTTTGGATCTTTTTTTTGATCATGTGAGCATTCCATTGGAGGAGCCGGATGTGCATCACGCCCAGGTGAGTTGACTTCCCATAGACTTCTGTCAGGCTAAACAACAGTTCAATCAACACAAAATGATAGAATTCTAAATTTAAAGGGGTACTCCGGTGAAAACCTTTTTTCTTTTAAATCAACTGGTGGCCAAAAGTTAAACATATTTGTAAATTACTTCTATTAAAAAATCTTAACCCTTCCTGTACTTATTAGCTGCTGAATGCTACAGAGGAAATTTCTTTCTTTTTGGAACACTGATGACATCACAAGCACAGTGCTCTCTGCTGACATCTCTGTCCATTTTAGCAACCGTGCATAGCAGATGTATGCTAAGGGCAGCATGGTGGCTCAGTGGTTAGCACTGCTGCCTTGCAGTGCTGGGGACTTGGGTTCAAATCCCACTAAGGACAACAATAAATAAAGCGTTATTATTATAATAACGTCAGCAGAGAGAACTGTGCTCGTGATGTCATCATAGAGAATTCCAAAAAGAAAAGAATTTCCTCTGTAGTATTCAGCAGCTAATAAGTACAGGAAGGATTAAGATTTTTTAATAGAAGTAATTTACAAATATGTTTACCTTTCTGCCACCAGTTGATTTAAAAGAAAAAAGGTTTTCACTGGAGTACCCCTTTAAAAGTAGAGATGTAAATAAACTGAAAGTCAAGAGGGTATACGGGTAGATTACTCACTGCTGGAGCTTGCCATGTTCCCGCTCAAAGTCCCGCTCTACCTGAAAAAAACAAAAACTCATCAGCGCCTCACTGTGGACATCAATATAATAACTATACCGCAGTGTTTTCTAGACTGAGCATCTACAGCTACAGTTCACACCATATCCTGACAGTCAAAGAGCTGCAGGGTGGGGAACAATTCCCTACAGAAATGTAACATGGAACATACAGGTGACATACAGGTCCAGTGCTTTTACTATGTGGGATCCCTAACAGTGAGCTGGCGTATTGCAGGCGGTACATGGCCCACTCCTCAAATATTAACTGTATACAGTGCCAGCATATCCCATAGCTATGTACACAATGTAATGACTTACTTCAGCCCTTTCAGGACTCACAAAACTCCAACTGATCAGATGAATATTGAACATTCTGAAGTATACAGTGTATATTAGACTGTTCCTTAATATAGTCTGTGGCTGCACATGTAGACAAGTACATAGGTTCTGGGAAGGAACCGGCACTGTGATAGGGACTCTGGGTCCACGTGGGTGCTCTGCTCCTAGGGACGTGACTCAATATCCCACGACTTGAAGATCCATAGAAGAAGAAGCGGCACTCCAATTAAATTGTGATAATGTGGATTTATTCACCCATCAAGTCAAAGAGGTGCTACGTTTCGGTCTGCACAATGAGACTTGAAAAAGGTCTCATTGTGCAGACGGAAACGTAGCACCTCTTTGACTTGATGGGTGAATAAATCCACATTATCACAATTTAATTGGAGTGCCGCTTCTTCTTCTATGGATAGACAAGTACATATGTATTACACAGACCAATAGCCCCCACCTGTGGCTCTCAGGGTCCACAATCCAAATCCAAAATAAAAGTTGCGGAATTTACAACCCCAGATCCACAATTGTGGATCTGTCCACTTTAAATCCGGAGGATCCGGTGTGTTAATGCATCCAATTAACAGTGTTTTCCAGCCAGGCTGCCTCTGACTGTTGCACTACTACAACTCCCACTATTGTACAATCAGGTAGCAGCACCTGCTGCATTCATTCCCTGTCTGTATCTCTGCCTGTGGCACTGTTCAGCATGAAGCAGCATGGTATCAACACACCTCATTGTTGCCCAAAAATTATATATATATATATATATATATATATATATATATATATATATATATATATAAATATATAATATTTAATAAATATATATATATATATATATATATATTATATATTATATATAGGGAGATGGTGATGTAGGCTGTAGGGGCTGGTCAGAGGTGAGGACATCACCTAAGGGGAAGGGCAAGAGCACAGAGCAGAGTTTCCAAACCAGGGTGCCTCTAGCTGTTGCAAGACTACAACTCCCAGCATGCCCGGACAGCCTTTGGCATGCTGAGAGTTGTAGTTTTGCAACAGCTGGAGGAACCCTGGTTGGGAAACACTGGCTCAGAGTCAAGATCCAGCCACACCTCCTGAGACAGCAGATGATAATGTGTCATCTTGGGAAAGAGAGAGACGAACCAGGGAGCTGCTGAGACAACACCACATTGACAATGAGAGGACTACACAACTTCCTGTCAGGGATGAATCACACAAAAGCATGCTGAAGCCAATACAATTTGTGATAACACTATATTACAATTACAATTTATACAACTATTTTGATACTGAAATAGTCTTTAAATTAGTCTTACTGTCCCTTTTATTGTCTTTTTAAATAAACACAATTTTATAGTGAACAAGCTTCTGAAAAAAAACATTACATAATAAAAAAGGTCAAACTTTTCTGGTCCCTTACGCCCAAAATGCTGGGCATGTCTTGGCTGTTTTACATGAGTTAGTACTAGAGGACAAGACAAAACAAATGCTTCCTTGGAAAGCGGTGTTTTTTTTACACCCTTTGCATTTAAATTGGATCAGAATCAAGGATGTTGTTTACTTTACACGACTGCTCTTCATTGCTCTATACCTTATATTTCGGCATAGACAGATCTAGGAATTCTGCCAGAAGCCCGACAAGGATTATTTCCCAATCTGTGTCGTATCAGACCGATTAGTAAATATCTATGTTCCATGACTTTGTTCTTCTTATAGTGGTGGAAAGCAGAACTCTGTAATGATTGACAGGAATAGGAAGTGCCTTTTAATCTCCGTGCCCATGATGTCAGAGCTGCGGCGGCCCACTCTCCGGAGACAGAAAAAGGTGGAATTTATGTAGATGATGTGGGTGCAAAGGTACACAGTCACATACAATGGAGGCTTTGTGGAGAATGGGAGTCAAAATCCCAAAACATACAGACTGCATTATCTGCCCACTCTGTACAGCAGAAGGGCAAGCACCCACAAGACTCTGCTCGCTGTGGGCAAAGTTTACATGATGATCGCAACGTCAATACATGGAAAGGTCTTCAGGCCTGATGTGAGGAAATGGCATTTAGTGTACAGTATCTGCAAAAGAAACCGGCTACAGGCACCATTTTGGTGGAGCCTATAGGAAGGAAGAATGGAAAACTGTCCAGGCTATGGGGAAGATTTATCAAAACCTGTGCAAAGGAAAAGTTGACCAGTTGCCAATAGCAACCAATCAAATCACTTCTTTCATTTTCAAAAAGACCTCTGACCTCTACGTTTTGCCAAAATGAACTTGAGTAAGCCAAAATCCTTCTGGGAAAGTGTCTTGTGGACAGATGAGACAAAGACAGAGCTTTTTGGTAAAGCACATCCTTCTACTGTTTACCAAAAACGGAATGAGGCCTAAAAAGAAAAGAACACAGTACCTACAGTGAAATATGGTGGAGGGTCAATGATGTTTTGGGGTTGTTTCTCTGCCTCTGGCACTGGGTGTCTTGAATGTGTACAAGGCATCATGAAATCTGAGGATTACCAACGGATTTTGGGTCGCACTGTACAGCCCAGTGTCAGAAAGCTGGGTTTGCGTCCGAGATCTTGGGTCTTCCAGCAGGACAATGACCCCAAACATACGTCAAAAAGCCCCCAGAAATGGATGGCAACAAAGCGCTGGAGAGTTCTGAAGTGACAGCAATGAGTCCAGATCTAAATCCCATTCAACACCTGTGGAGAGATCTTAAAATTGCTGTTGGGAAAAGGCGCCTTCCAACAAGAGAGACCTGGAGCAGTTTGTAAAGGAAGAGTGGTCCAACATTCCGGCTGAGAGGTGTAAGAAGCTTATTGATGGTTATAGGAAGCAACTGATTTCAGTTATTTTTTCCAAAGGGTGCGCAACCAAATATTAAGTTAAGGGTGCCAATAATTATGTCCAGACCATTTCTGGAGTTTGTTGACATTATGTGCAATTTGCTATTTTTCCTCCCTTTTTTGGTTTAGTTCCAATACACACAAAGGGAATAAACATGTGTATAGCAAAACATGTTTTACTGCAATCCTTTTCTGTGAGAAATACTTCATTTTCTAGGAAAAATCCAAGGGTGCAAACATTTAAGGCCATGACTGTATGTTCATTTATAATGATAAAAATAGGTTTATAAATGGTATTTAAACCATATTACATCTAGACCTTCATGAAAGACATCTCAAAATCTTTGTAAGTTCTTCAGTCTCACCTGAAGATAAGCAAATCCTGGAATACAATTCAAATACAGAGAATGCTATTTTTTAAAGAAGAGCAATATGCATTTCTGTCTCTAGGGGCGCTGCAGGGAAAAAGGTTTCAGTTTAGTTTGGCTGTGGCTGGGCTCCATCTGGTTGGTATTACAGTAGTTTAGTGTTCTTGTCCTCTCAGATCGGCCTCATAGGGGTACTCCGTTTTTATTTATTTTTTAATGAACTGCTGACCAGAAAGTTAGACAGATTTGTATATTACTTCTATTAAAAAAAATCTTAATCCTTTCAGTACTTTTTAGCAGCTGTATGCTACAGAGGAAAATCTTTATTTTTTTTTTTTAGCTTTTTTTTTTGTCTTGTCCACAGTGCTCTCTGCTGACACCAGATGCCCGTATCAGGAACTGTCCAGAGCAGGAGAAAATCTCCTAAAAGGATTCAGATTTTTTAATAGAAGTAATTTACAAATCTGTTTAACTTTCTGGCACCAGTTCATTTAAAAATAAATAAATAAATAAATAAATAAATAAAGTTTTCCACCGGAGTACCCCTTTAATTCACATTTATCATAACTGATTCCTATTAAATGTTCTCCCCCACAACAGGAAAAAATATACCGTCTTTTTTTCATGGCTTCAAAATTTACAGAAATGTTACATCTCTAGGTCTATGCAGGTACTGAGTGAGCAGAGCTTTGGGGACTTTCGTGCTCCTCAGCACTGAGTGGCTCCGCTCTATAACTTTACGTGGTTGCTGTGGCTCCACTCCTCAATACCACTCACATATCTAGGAAGAAAACATTTCGGGAAAGGACTTTAGAGCCCTTCAGAACAACCCATCCTTTCTTAAATGTTTGTAAACCGGATACATTGGTAAGAACTGGATTTTATACATCTATGGCAATGGGTCTGAATGATACAATAGAATTCATTGATTAAGATATGGGGGCCAACACTTTTGGTAATATAGTACTGCTTCTTAGAAGAGTTGGGACCCAGAGGTTCCAAAGATGTAGACACACCTATATAAAAAATGGAGGTCCCTGTAGAGATAAAGAAGCTGCTTCTATAACTCCAATAATGTGTTCTGCTGTTTATACATTTGCTGTCTACTGTGGTTTGCTGGAAATGTCACTGACTGGAGTTATTTGTTCAATGCCCAGCAGCTTTACTATATAAGGTGTCAATGACAATATTTCCTTTTCCTGTTTTGTAGCAGTTCAGAGTTATCCCAGGCACATAGTGTGGATACAAATCACTGGGGACATCAAAGTTAACATCTTATTAAAAAAAAACAAAAAAAAAACAGCTCTTCTGATATGTCTAAGTCAGTTCTTTCCAATCGATGTGCCTCCAGCTGGTGAAAAACGACAACTTCCAGCATTCCCGGACAGCAAACGTGTGTGTATATGTTCCTGCATCACCTCCAAATGGCTGGAGATAAAACACTACACTACCACAAAATAAAAACTACACTACACTACATATACCCCTACACAGTTACACCCCCCCCCCCAATAAAAATTAAAAACTTCTCGTATGGCACTGTTTCCAAAACGGAGCCTCTAGCTGTTGCAAAACAACAACTACCAGTATTGCTGGACAGCCATTGACTGTCCAGGCATGCTGGGAGTTTTGCAACAGCTGGAGGCACCCTGTTTGGGAAACACTGCTATAGGCTAATCGGAGGCAAGTGTGATTCTTGGATCCGGGTTGATCAAAGTGAATCCCTAATATAGGCCTCAAATGTGCATGGCGCTCTCTCACTTCGGAGCCCTGTCGTATTTCAAGGCAACAGTTTAGGGCCACATATGGGGTATTTCCATACTCGGGAGAAATTGCCTAACAAATTTTGGTGTCTTTCTCCTTTTACCCCTTATGAAAAGGTAAAAGTTGAGGTCTACTCCAGCATGTTATTGTAAAAATGTTTATATTTTTTTTACACCAACATGCTGGTGTTGCCCCATACTTTTCATTTTCACCAGAGGTAAACGGAAAAAAAGACCCCCAAAATTTGTAACAAGTTCTTCTGAGTACGGTGATACCCCATATGTGGGCATAAAATGCTCTGCGGGTGCATAACAAGGCTCAGGAGTGAGAGCGCACCATGTACATTTGAGGTGATTTGCACAGGGGTGGCCGATTTTACAGTGGCTCTGACACCGCAACAAAAAACACGTGTGACCCCATTTTGGAAACTACACCCCTCACGGAACGTAACAAGGGGTATAATGAGCATTTACACCCCACAGGTGTCTGACAGATTTTTGGAACAGTGCTCCGTGAAAATGAAAAATTTAATTTTTCATCTGCACAGCCCACTGTTCCAAAGATCTGTCAAATGCCAGTGGAGAGTAAATGCTCACTGCACCCCTCCGTGAGGGGTGTATTTTCCGAAATAGGGTCACATGTGTCCATGGTTCTGGTAGCATGGGGGCTTTGGAATGGAAGTCGTGGGCCATGTGCGTTTACAAACAAATTCTCTCTCCAAAAGCCCAATGGCGCTCCTTCTCTTCTGAGCATTGTAGTTCACCCGCAGAGCACTTTACATCCACATATGGGGTACTTCCATACTCTGCAGAAATGGGGTTAACCCCTTAAGGACACATGACGTACTGGAACCTCATGTGTCCACTCCCGATCTATAACGCGGGGCCACGGCCTCTAACAACGGCTGGGACCCATGGCTAATAGCACGCGGCATTGATCGCGGTGCCGCGTGCAATTAACCCTTTAGACGCGGCGTTCAAAGTTGAACGCAACGTCTAAAGTGAAAGTGAAAGTGAAACCATGCCGGTTAGCTCAGTGGGCTGTTCGGGATAGCCGCGGCGAAATCGCGGCATCCCCAACAGCTTACAGGACAGCAGGACCTCCTCGCTGTCCGATCGCCGAATGACTGCTCAGTGCCCGAGATCCAGGCATGAGCAGTCAAGCGGCAGAATCCTCGATCACTGGTTTCCTATGAGAAACCAGTGATCAATGATAATGATCAGTGTGTGCAGTGTTATATGTTCCTATGGGAACTATAACACTGCAAAAAAAAAAAGTGAAAAAAAAAAAAAAAAGTGAATAAAGATCATTAAACACAGTTTAAATAAAAATAAACATATATGGTATCGCCGTGTGCGGAAATGTCCGAATTATAAAAATATATTGGTAACTAAACCTCACGGTCAATGGCGTACACGCCAAAAAATTCCAAAGTCTAAAATAGTGCATTTTTGGTCACTTTTTTTGATCAATGAGTCCTATCAATGCAAAAATGGTACCGCTAAAAACTTCAGATCACGGCGCATAAAATTAGCCCTCATACCGCCTCACACGCGGTAAAATAAAAAAGTTATAGGGGTCAGAAGATGATAATTTTAAACATATTAATTTTCCTGCATGAAGTTATGATTTTTTTCCAGAAGTCCGACAAAATCAAACCTATATAAGTAGGGTATCATTTTAATCGTATGGACCTACAGAATAAAGATAAGGTGTCTTTTTTACAGAAAAATTTACTACGTAGAAACAGAAGCCCCCGAAAATTACAAAACAGCATTTTTTAAAAAAAAATTTGTCTCACAATGATTTTTTTTTCCGTTTCACCGTAGATTTTTTGGGGAAAATGACTGATGTCATTACAAAGTAGAATTGGTGGAGCAAAAAATAAGCCATCATATGGATTTTTAGGTGCAAAATTGAAAGAGTTATGATTTTTAAAGGCAAGAAGGAAAAAACGAAAATGCAAAAACGGAAAACCCCCCGATCCTTAAGGGGTTAAAGGGGTATTCCGGGACTTTTTTTATTTGACTATGCTACAGGGGTTGTAAAATTAGTGTAGTTCATAATATAGTGTCTTTACCTGCATGCAACGGTTTTCTCACAATTCTGTGATTTTCATCCCAATATTTATTTTTAACAGCATACAAAATGACTGTTGTCTCAGATTTTTCCCAGGTTGCAATGCGGTCGAGACCTGACTCACTAGTCAGCTGATGATAGGGAGCCTGTCTGCTTCAATGGGTGGAGAGAGCAATCTGCAAGTAATGCAACAGCTGGAGGCACCCTGGTTGAAAACCACAGTTCTCCAGCTCATTTATGTTTCAATGGGTGGGGTGGCTGATGTGTGGGAAGGAGGAAAATTGTATCATGGGCTTGTAGGCAAACAAGAAAACTGAAAACAGGAAATACAAGTTCACAGAAAGATAGCCACAGTGTTATGGTAATCTCACAGCATAGTCATTTAGCCCAAGACAAGCACAGATCTTTCCTAGGCATGTCAATTACTGTCTGTCTGCCAGGTACGTACTAAAATCACCTTATGCTGGATATCCCCTTTAAACTTTTTTGAAGGCTTTTTCTCCTATTACCCCTTGTGAAAATAAAAAAATTTGGGGTAACACCAGCATTTTAGTGAAAAAAAAATCTAAATTTTTCATTTTCACACCCACAACTTTGGTGGAAATTTGTCAAACACCTGTGGGGTGTAAAGGCTCACTATACCTCTTGTTAGGTTCATTGAGGGGTGTAGTTTCCCAAATAGTGTGCTATGTGGGGCTTTTTTGTTTTTTTTTGCTGTTCTGGCACCGTAGGGGCTTCCTAAATGTGACATGCCCCCCAAAAGCAATTTCAGCAAAATTTGCTTTCAAAAAGCCAAATGTGGCTCCTTCTCTTCTGAGCATTGTAGTGCGCCTGCAGAGCACTTTACGTCCACATATTGGGTATTTCCATACTCTGAAGAAATGGGGTTAAAAATGGGGGGGGGGGCATTTCTCCTATTACCCCTTGCAAAAATTGTAAATTTGGGGAAAAATCTGCATTTTAGTAGAAAAAATAAAATTTCATTTACACATCCAACTTTACAGAAAAGTCATCAAACACCTGTGGGGTGTTAAAGCTCACTGTACCCCTTGTTACATACCATGAGGGGTGTAGTTTCCAAAATAGTATGCCATGTGTTTTTTTTTTTTTTTTTTCTTTTTGCTGTTCTGGCACCATAGGGGCTTCCTAAAAGTGACATGCCCCCCAAAAACCATTTCAGCAAAATTCACTCGCCAATATCCCATTGCCACTTCTTCCCTTCTGAGCCCTCTAGTGCACCCACAGAGCACTTTGCATCCACATATGAGGTATTTCTTTACTCAAGAGAAATTGGGTAACATTTTGGGGGGCTTTTTCTCCTTTTACTTTAAAAACTGGGTCTACAAGTTAGTGTAAAAAAATTTAGATTTTGAATTTTCCCCTTCACATTGCTGCTATTCCTGTGAAACACCTAAAGGGTTCACAAACTTTCTGAATGTCATTTTAAATACTTTGAGGGGTGCAGTTTTTATAATTCGTTTATGTATGAGGTATTTCTAATATGAAGGCCCCTCAAATCCACTTCAAAATTAAACTGGTCCTTGAAAAATTCCAATTTTGAAAATTGTGAAAAATTGGAAAATTGCTGCTGAACTTTGAAAGCCTCTGATGTCTACCAAAAGTAAAAACATCTCAACTTTTTGATGCAAGTAGACATATTGTGTGAATCAATATATAATGTATTTGGTATGTCTATTTTCTTTACAAGCACAGAGCTTCAAAGTTCGAAAAATGCAAAATGTTCAAATTTTTCATGCAATTTTGTAAATACAGACGAAAAATGTACCACTATGTTAAAGTAGAATATGTCATGAAAAAACAATCTCGGAATCAAATTCATAAGTAAAAGCATCTCAGAGTTATTAATGCTTAAAATGACAGTGGTCAGATGTCCAAAAAATACTCTGGTCCTTAAGGTGAAAATGGACTTGGTCCTTAAAGGGGTACTCCAGTGAAAACCTTTTTTTATTTTAAATCAACTGGTGGCAGGAAGTTAAACATATTTGTAAATTACTTCTATTAAAAAAATCTTAATCCTTCCAGTACTTATTAGCTGCTGAATGCTACAGAGGAAATTCCTTTCTTTTTGGAACACTGATGACATCACGAGCACAGTGCTCTCTGCTGACATCTCTGTCCATTTTAGCAACCGTGCATAGCAGATGTATGCTAAGGGCAGCATGGTGGCTCAGTGGTTAGCACTGTTGCCTTGCAGTGCTGGGGACTTGGGTTCAAATCCCACTAAGGACAACAATAAATAAAGCATTATTATAATAACGTCAGCAGAGAGAACTGTGCTCGTGATGTCATCAGAGAGCATTCCAAAAAGAAAAGAATTTCCTCTGTAGTATTCAGCAGCTAATAAGTACAGGAAGGAAGGATTTTTTAATAGAAGTAATTTACAAATCTGTTTAACTTTCTGGCACCAGTTTTCACCGGAGTACCCCTTTAAGGGGTTAAGGAGTAGTATTGTGAGCAGCGCCCTGTTCATCAGCCATCTGTCCCCAATCACTCCCAGAATTGGCAGGAAAAGAAACAAACATAGGGAAAAATAACTAGGCCTAGTATAATCTTTTATCTCATGAAACAAGCAATAAGTAAATGAGATGACTCCCCAATGTAAAGACATCATCCGTCCCACGGCTGATCCCACTCTTTACCCATTGACTTACTGTTTTAGGAACAATCTGCTTTTTCGGCCCAGCTTTAAAGATGTTCCTAGAAGATACAAAGAAAGTATTTTGATAAATAAAAAAAGGAAAAAAATATTAAACCCTTGAGGACACATCCAATTTTTTATTTATCATTTTTGTTTTTCCTCCTCGCCTTCTAAAAAAAAAATTTACTTAATTTTCCATCCACAGAGCCATACAAGGGATTGTTTTTTGTGCAACCAATTGTACTTTGCAATGACACCATTCATTTCCCCATAACATGTATGTCATGACCAAAAATTTTTTATTTGTGGCGGGAAACAAAAATAAAACCACCCAAAAGTTGCAAAATTAAGGTTTTCTTTTCAATGCCGTTCACTTTACGGTAAAACTAACATATGCTCCTTATTGTGAAGGTCAATATGATTACAACAATACCCATGTTTGCATGCTTTTTATTATTGTACTATTTTTAAAATAAGGTAAATGTATTAAAGAAAAGAAGTATGTTTAAAATTCTGACTTACTTTGGTTCATTAACATTTTAAACAGACATTTCCATATGCAGAGATACCAAATATGTTTATTTCAAGGGGTTTTCCAGGAAAAAACTTTTAGATATATATATCAACTGGCTCCAGAAAGTTAAACGGATTTGTAATTTACTTCTATTAAAAAATCTTAATCCTTTCAGTACTTTTGAGCTTCTGAAGTTAAGGTTGTTCTTTTCTGTCTAAATCCTCTCTGATGACACCTGTCTCGGGAACCGCCCAGTTTAGAAGAGGTTTTCTATGGGGATTTGCTTTTAAACTGGGCGGTTCCCGAGACATGTGTCATAAGAGAGGATTTAGACAGAAAAGAACAACCTTAACTTCAGAAGCTCGTAAGTACTGAAAGGATTAAGATTTTTTAATAGAAGTAATTTACAAATCTGTTTAACTTTCTGGAGCCAGTTGATATATAAAAAAAAGTTTTTCCTGGAATACCCCTTTAATTTTACCTTTTTTATTTGTAAAATGGGCAATTACATTTTTTGGGATTTTGTATTTGTAAGGTTACTTTCACACTGCCGTCATGTTCCTGCCATTTGACAACCCTTCAGATTCAGCAATAACGGATCATGAACTAATGGATCAAATAACTGATTACAACGGATCGTAACAGATGGCCAATGTCTTAGGCTCCTTTCACACTATATTATTGTTCCGTTTAGGAACTTCCGTCAGAAGTTCCGTCACTATATCGGGGAAAACCGCAGGTTACAAAACCCCTGACGGCCGCGACTAAATCGCATTGCAGCCTATGGGGTTTTGTAACTACCCGTTTGCACCCGTATATGCCCGTAATTCATTACGGACGTTATACAGTGACGGGACATCGTGGGGGAAAAATTACTGCATGCAGTAACGTCCGTATAATGTCCGTAAGGAATTTCGGGCATATACGGGTGCAAACGGGCAGTTACAAAACCCCAGAGGCTGCAATGTGATTTAGTCGCGGCCGTCAGGGGTTTTGTAACGGCAGGTTTTCCCCGATTATAGTGACGGAAGTTCCAAAACGGAGCAATAATATAGTGTGAAAGGAGCTTTATTTAAACAAACATTCTGTTAAAATAACGGACATTGACCATCCATTATTTTATCCATTATGATCCGTTATTGGCCGCCAATTTTAACCCATTTTTTACTTCCTGGTTGTGATGCTGTAGTGAGCATGCTCAGTAGCAATAACTGATCATATGAACTGACAATAACGGATGTCTTTTGTGAACAACCATCACCCATAGGCATCAATGTTAAAATGTTAACGTCTGTTATTCTACCAGTCAAAAATAACAGACAATCATAACGGGCTATAACTGATGAAGGATGGTCAAAAAAATCCAACTGAAATTAATGGGATTCTTTGATGACCGTTTTATGGACTTTGTGATGGAAGATCGTGACGGGAGATTTTGCGGGAACATGACGGTAGTGTGAAAGGGGCCTAAGAGGGTGGTTTAATTTTTTTGTATTTTCAGGGTCAAACCTTGAAGCTTTTATTGGTGATCAAGGTACAGATACAATATAATAGAGTAGGAAATGTAAACAAAGCCCTTACGGGCAGTAACAACATAGTACAAAATAGTGAGGAGGATAATGAACAGTAAATGCCAGCGCCCACTTAATAAAGAGACAAACAATGTTGAAGAGAAGGGCGATGGAAAGAAGACATTCAGGGTGGCCACAAAACATTAAAGGGGTACTCCACTGCCCCAGCGTTCGGAATATTTTAATCTGAACACTGGATGCGGGCTGCAGGGGGTTGTGATGTCACGGCCATGGCCCTCGCACCGTCACGCCACAACCCCTCAATGCAAGTCTATAAGAGGGGGCGTGGCAGCTGCCACGCCCCCTCCCATAGACTTGCATTGATGGGTTGTGGCGTGACATCACGACCCCTGCAGCACGCACCCAACGTTCGGGACGAAATGTTCCGAACGCTGGGGCAGTGGAGTACCCCTTTAAAACGGTCCACTGCAATGTCATGAATGGCAGATAACTTCTCATTCAATTGAATCAAATTGACCCTGTCAATAACCTTGCCAACACCAAGGAGGGGTTTTTCCACTGCGAAACTATTTCAATAGGAGGTTGCGAAAAAGCTAAAATTGAGCTAGTCTGAACATTTGGAAGGGCATCCTACTAGGTTAACCGCTCAGAAGGCAGAATGAGGGAGTCCAAGCGATGCGGCACTCCAAAATTTCAGCTAGGACATCCAGTACCTGTTTCCACAGGTCAGCTACCATTGGAGAACTCCACCAAACGTATTTTTATTGTATTTGTAAGAGGGTGATTTTTTATTGGGGGAGTTATTTTTTTTTTTTTTTTTACATCAATCATTAAATTGCTATTACTGTTCAATGCTGTGCTGGCCCCTGGGCCAGTATCTGTATGATTTCTGATATTCTCATAGTGGTGCATTCACACACAGGATCTGCTGAGGATTTGAAGTTATAAAATCCAAAATTACAGATCCACATCTGCAGAGTTTACAAGGCAATTTTTGTTTCCTTTTGACTGCTTTGTGTGTGTGTGTGTGTATTATATATATATATATATATATATACACACACATACATATATCCCGTACTAGTGACTCTTGCATAAGCAATGACAATAAATACTTTAATTTCCATTACACTGATGTTACAATAGCTTAAAAATGGAAATGGAAAAGCAAGCAGCAAGAAAAAGAGGAAGATAAGTACAAGTATTAAGTACAAGCTAAGCTAAAATTAACCCCAGCTTCTGTTTTCCTGTTTGCACTGTACACACCAGTGGAACAGAACAGGTTGGGTTTCCCTGAGTTCACATCTGCTCTCCTTACACCAAAAAAAAACCCAGAAGCTCCAATGATTCCATGAAGACAATGGGAGGAAGCTATTAACCCACATATACCAATTTGCAACATTTTTTCCCCCTGATACTGCCCCCCCCCCCCCCCGATTTTCTATAATTTATGACAGACATCGGTGTAAATTATAGCGAAAAATCTATTACTCACAGCTGGCATAATTTAATTTTAAGGGCACCGGTTAGCCAAAGATGCGGCAAAGAGGTATAAGACTTACTTCTTCTTAGTTTCATTTGAATTTGCAAAGTCAGACTCCTATACTTTTTATATGCTGTGTATTCTGGCAAAACAACCTTTCTGATATAAGTCATGAGAAAATGTATTTCTTTTTTATAGAAATCATGGCTTATTTAAAAAAAAAAAATTTTTTTTTTTTTAAGACCACTAGGGGTCCCCATAGCATCCAGAACATAATCCTGTCCAGCTGCAACATCATCTTTGTCCCAGCTGAAACAAAGGCTGGGACAAACTCCAGAAAAAAGGGTGGGTCTAGCACTCCTCTGTGCTCACTTTTGTCCTATCAGACTGCAGCATGAAAACAGAGTGGAGGGGGTTACAGACCAGCCTGCAGTGAATGAATGAAGAGACTCAGCACAATACAGCAGACTCAGGGAAGAAGTGAATGAGTAGTGAGGACACGCCCCTCCCAGAGCAGAGAATGAAAAATCAAGTGGGCAACAGATAAAAAAAGGTAACTGTATCATAACAAGGATGACACGGTGCACTCACCAGGTAAGTATATCCAGCTGTTTCTTTATTGTGCTACAGAACACACAGGGTAAGACATGCAGTGGAGCAGATGAGTCACAGACAAGGGGGTATAGAGACAGGCGGACCGTTGCGCGCAAAATGGCTTTGTCAGGCCTTGATGGATATACTTACCTGGTGAGTGCTCCGTGTCGTCCCTTTTATGATACAGTTATCAGGCATCTCTCACTGTGAAGCGTGACAGCACCACGTTTTGCTGGCTTCTAGGGGCCGTGTTGAAATATAGCCATAAGTCTTGTTATTCTAGCGTGGGAGCTTCTTGTGGTGCAGAGTTTACTCCTTTGTGGATGGATAGATAAAAAAAAAGGTATTTGTGGGATATGGCAGATACTCTTTAAAGGAGATATCCAGTCGTGGAAAACGTATCCCCTATCCTAAGGATAGGGGATAAGTTTCAGATCACGGGGGGGTCCGACCACTGCCCCCCCCCCCTGCAATCTCTCTGTATGGGGCCCCGGCAGCCCACGGGAAAGGGGCGTGTTTACCACGGCACAAAGTGGCGGCTGACACGCCCCCTCAATACAATTCTATGGCAGAGCTGGAGCGCTGCCTTCGGCAATCTCCAGCTCTGCCATGGAGTTGTATTGAGGGGGCGTGTCGGCTGCCGCTTTGTGTGGTGGTCAACAAGCGCAATCTGGCCAGCAAGCCGGGGCCCCGTACAGAGAGATCGCGGGGGGTCCGCCTGCTGGGATAAGGATAGGGGATACGTTTTTCTCCACTGGACTACCCCTTTAAGGCTGGCGTACGAAACTCGGCAGTGTTAGGGCGTGGTCACATGGCAGATTTCTCTGTGGAAAAGGAGATGTTGAATCAAAGCCGAATCTGCATCTGAAGCCTGCAATGATTTACTAGGAGATTTTCCCAATCTGGTGCAGATTTTGCTGTGGGATTCAAACGGATTTTGTGCTGATGTTTTATCTCCCACAGATTTCAATAGGGAAAAGCTGAGAGCAAACACATCCAGAAGGGTCACGTTCATTTTCCTAGCATCTGAAAATTCAGCATCGCAGTTTTCAAAACAGTACACAGAGAGATCTGCATCTCGTGCCCAAGCCGCTACACATTCAAGGGGAAACTGTTCGAAGGCACATACAAATGCCAACTTGGGCATGGAACACATTGGCGCTGAATTCTGTAATGAGAAAAGTGACCCAAGTAAATGTACTGTATGTGCTAGGGAGGACATTGCTAAAAAGGGATTCCGAAAGAACAGGAAATGCTCAAAGAAACAAAAAAAAAAAAAAACACCAAAAATTTGTAAAGAATAGGTTCAACAAAAAAACATAATTTAAATGGGCACTTACAGATAAGATATGCTAGCATTTACTGCAGCGTTTCTCAAGCAGCATCCCCTCAGCTCTGGCAAAACTACAACCCCCAGCATGCCCGGGCATGATGGGAGTTGTAGTTTTGCAATAGTTGGGGCATACTGGATAGGAAACATTGATTTACTAGAAGTTGTTCCCCTGTCAAAAGGCAAAAAAAAACAAAACAAAAAAAAGTGGGATTCCTGTAAGGGGCACCGTATTATTCAATCTACATTCACCGATTGACTTGTTGATGCAGTTTATATTTTCACATTATAACAATATAATTAATTAGAATATGACATTGGGATCAGCCTATCACTGAGCGAGGCGGGACATCGCTGCGGCCGGTGATAGGCTGACGGCTCTGTGACATTCTCATCCCCAGCTTGAGGCCGTTACCGGAGCAACGGGGGAACGTAGGAAGGCGAGTTCAAGTTTATTTTGTTTATTTTTGCAGCCTGGGCACAGGAATATGTACTACAGTACAGAGTTCCAGCGCCGGCGGCCCGCAACTCCCAGGAGGACGAGGAGAGCAGCGCTTGTGGGGGGAGATAGGATTAGTTCCCTGATGTGGGGGACAGCGCAGCGCTGGTCTGATAATTCATTGGGGGGGGGGGGGAAGAGAAGCAGAACAGCGCCCGCGGCGGGTCACATATGATTAGTTCCCCGATGTGAGGAGAGCATGCTGCGGCTGATAATTCATTCATTCAAGGGGGGGGGCAACCGGCATCGTGCAGGAATTTTTTTTCCGGTATAACCGATATACCGCCCAGCAATATATATCACCTCAGGGACCATTTTCACCTTAATGACTCAGCCTTTTTTTGCAATTCTGACCACTGTCACTTTAAGCATTAATAATTCAGAGATGCCTTCACTTTTTATTCTGATTCAGAGAAAGTTTTTTGGTGACATATTCTACTTTAACATAGTGATAAATTTTCGTCGTTACTTGCATCCTTTCTTGGTGAAAAATCCCCAAATTTTATAAACATTTTGCAATTTTCTAACTTTGAATCCGTCTGCTTGTAAGGAAAATAGACATACTAAATAAATTATATATTGATTCATATATGCATAATGTCAAACTATGTCAATTTGGCATCATAAAGTTGACATGTTTTTTACTTATTGAAGATATTAGAGGGCTTCAAAGGATAGCAGCAATTTTCAAAATTTTTATGAAAATTCAAAATCTGAATTTTTCAGAGACCAGTTAAGTTTGAAGTGGATTTGAGGGGCATTTCTGTGAGAAATGCCCCATAAATGACCCCATTATAGAAACTGCACCCCTCAAAGTATTCAAAATGACAATCAGAAAGTTTGTTAACTCTTTAGGTGTTTCACAGGAATAGCAGCAAAGTGGAGGAGAAAATTCAAAATCTTCATTTTTTACACTCACAGGTTCTTGTAGAGACATTTTTGGAATTTTTACAAGGGGTAAAAGGTGAGAAATCCACCAAAATTTGATTTCTCTAGAGTAAGGAAATACCTCATATGTGGAAGTAAAGTGCTCTGTGGGTGCACTAGAGGGCTCAGAAGAGAAGGAGCGACAATGGGATTTTGGAGAGTGAGTTTTTCTGAAATGGTTTCTGGGATGGCATACTATTTTGGAAACTATTCCCCTCAAGGAAGGTAACAAGGGGTATAGTGAGCCTTAACACCCCACAGGTTTTCGTTAAAGTCTGATGTGTAAAAAAATAAATAAATTAATCACTAAAATGCAGTTTTTTACCCAAATTTTTTACAAGGGGTAATAGGACAAAATGCCCCCAAAATATATAACCCCATTTCTGCAGAGTATGGAAATACCCCATATGTGGATGTAAAGTGCTCTGCAGGTGAACTACAATGCTCAGAAGAGAAGGAGCACCATTGAGCTTTTGGAGAGAGAATTTGGTTGGAATAGAAGTCGGGGGCCATGTGCGTTTACAAAGCCCCCATGCTACCAGAACAGTGGACCCCCCACATGTGCCCATATTTTGGAAACTATGCCCCTCACGGAATGAAATAAGGAGTGCAGTGAGCATTTACACCCCACTGGCGTTTGACAGATCTTTGGAACAGTGGGCTGTGCAAATGAAAAATTACATTTTTCATTTTCACCGACCACTGTTCCAAAAATCTGTCAGACACATGTGGGGCGTAAATGCTCACTGTACCCCTTATTACATTACATGAGGGGTTTAGCTTCCAAAATGGGGTCACATGTGGGGGGGCTCCACTGTTCTGGCACTATGGGGGCTTTGTAAACACACATGGCCTTCAATTCTGGACAAATTTTCTCTCCAAAAGCCCAATGGCACTCCTTCTGTTCTGAGCATTGTAGTTCGCCCGCAGAGCACTTTACATCCACATATGGGGTATGTTCTTACTCAGATGAAATTGGGTTACAAATTTTGGGGGGCTATTTTCCTATTTTCCCTTGTTAAAGGGTACCTCTCATCAAAAAAAACTTTTGATATATTATAGATTAATGTATGCAGAATAACTTTACAATTGCATGTTATTAAAAAATATGCTTCTTTCTATTTAATTTTCCACTTTGAAGAAATGACCACTAGGGGTCTCCCTACCAGTCCTGGCAGCAAGCATTTCAGACTCATGCTGGAGTCCTAAACACTACGAGCTGCCAGTCTGCTTTGTTCACAAAGGAGAACACTCAGAGCTGCCAGCCTGCTTTGTTCACAGCCTGTTTGGCTGTGAACAAAGCAGGCTGGCAGCTCTGAGTGTTTAGGACTCCAGCATGAGTCAGAAACGCTTGCTGACAGGACTGATTGGGAAAAATACAATAGAGAGAAGCATATTTTTCATTAACATGCTATTGGAAAGTTATTCAACATTCATTAATCTAAAATATATCAAAAGTTTATTTGATGAGAGGTACCCTTTAAAATGCTGGTGTTAACATAAATTTTTCATTTTAGAGGGAAAAAAAAAAATGTTTTCTTCCATTTTCCCATACAACTTTAACGAAAATGCGTCAAACACCTGTGAGGTGTTAAAGCTCACTATACCCCTTGTTACATTCCGTGAGGGGTGTAGTTTCCAAAATGGGGTCACATGTGGGTATTTATTTTTTGGCGTTTATGTCAGAACCGCTACAAAATCAGCCACCCCTGTGCAAATCACCAATTTAGACCTCTTAGTACATAGTGCGCTCTCAATCCTGAGCCTTGTTGTGCTTCTGCAGAGCATTTTACGCCCACATATGGGGTATTTCCGTACTCAGGAGAATTTGCGTTACAAATTTTTTTCCCCTTTTACCTCTTGTGAAAATAGAAAACTATGGGGCAACACCAGCATGTTCGTGTAAAACATTTTATTTATTTATTTTTACACTAAATGGCTGGTGTAGACCCCAGCTTTTCCTTTTCATAAGGGGTAAAAAGGAGAAAAATCCACACAAAATTTGTAACGCAATTTCTCCCCAGTACAGAAATACCCCATATGTGGCCCTAAACTGTTTCCCTGAAATACGACAGGGCTCCGAAGTGAGAGAGCTCCATGTGCATTTGAGGACTAAATAAGGGATTGCATAGGGGTGGACATAGGGGGTATTCTACGCCAGTGATTCCCAAACAGGGTGCCTCCAGCTGTTGCTAAACTCCCCCGGCTGTTGAAAAAAAATTCCCAGCATTTCTGGACAGCCACTGACCAGAAATGCTGGGAATTTGTTTTCAACGGCCGTAGGCTCCGTTTTAGAAACACTGCCGTACGATACGTTTTTCATTTTTATTGGGGGGGGGAGAGGGGGGGGGGGGGGGGAAAGACAGTGTAAATGGGTGTATATGTAGTGTTTTACCCTTTATGTGTTAGTGTAGTGTAGTGTTTTTAGGGTACATTCACACAGTTGGGTTTACAGTGAGTTTCCCCCGGTGGAAAATTTGCCACAGCTCAAACTTGAAGCAGGAAACTCAATGTAAACCCGCCCGTGTGAATGTACCCTAAAAACACTACACTACACTGACAGACCGTGCATGCTGGGAGTTGTAGTTTTGCAAAAGCTGGAGGCACACTGGTTGGAAAACCTTCAGTTAGGTTCTGTTATCTAACTCAGTATTTTGCAACAGCTGGAGGCACAATGATTGGAAAACTACAACTCCCAGCACGTACTGATCGCTAAAAGGCATGCTGGGAGATATAGTTGTGCAACAGCTGGAGGCACACAACTACAACTCCCAGCATGCCAAGACAGCCATTTGTTGTTTGTGCATGCTGGGAGTTGTAGCTTTGCAAGATTTACAGGGCCACGGTTTTGAAACCACTGCACAGTGATCTCCAAACTGTGGCCCTCCAGATGTTGCAAAACTACAAATCCCAGCATGCCCAGACTACAAACTACTGTGTGGGCATGCTGAGAGTTGTAGTTTTGCAAGATCTGGAGGGCTACAGTTTAGAGACTACTGTATATTGGCCTCCAAACTGGCCCCCCAGATGTTGATAGGCGACATCGCCGCACCAGGGATCTTCCACCGCCAATGGTAAGGGACTTCCACAGACGCCGGTTGCAGGACAGTTGCCCCACTCTGCCCGGACTACCATGGGTAGGCAGAGTGGGGGAACTGAACTTTAATGCCCCCGCCCCTGATCTGCTATTTGTCAGTCGCTTCTGACCGCCTCACTCCTATCCCTTCAGGGGGATCGGGGCTGTCTTGGACAGCCCCTATCCCCCTTATTGTCTGGGTCACTGGAGACCTGTAGGACCCGAAATCCCCGCAGATTTCTGGTGATCGCAGATATGGGGGGGTCTCAGGACCCCCCCCCCAGGCGTTGTCACGGGATGCCGAATGATTTAAGCAGGCATCCCGGTGTGATCCCCGAAATTCCCACGGGCATACCTGTATGCCCTGGGTCCTAAAGGATCGGGGATACAGGGCATGCATATATATATATATATATATATATATATATATATATATATATATATATACATATACACATACACATACATACACACACACACACACACACACCTCCAAAACAAGATTTCCATTTGCTAGTTTAAAAGTCCGGAAATGTGGCACAAGATAGATTTACTAAATGTCTATGCCAAGCAACATATTCTGAACACACTAAGTAAAAGTGCTTTAATATGGAGACAGATGGTCCGGAAATATTGCTATACTGAACAAAACTGAACACACAAAAAAAAAATTCCATGTGCAAGAGAATAGCCTTAAATACCCCCTAATAAACAAATACAATTAGATGCCATGATCATGTGACAATTTTTCAGTACAGATGAATGAAGTAAACAAGGGGAGGTCACCCCAAAAATGGCTGCATAGGACAATAAATATTCAGCATAGTTATTATAATCAATAGCTTATAATTTATTTAGATTTCAACTGAATTTTTATTTATTTTTGAAACATTTTTTAAGGGGTACTCCGGAGGGAAAACAAATGTTTTCAAATCAACTGGTGCCATAAAGTCATACAGATTTGTAAAGTAATTCTATAAAAAAAAAAAAAAAAAAAAATTAAGTCTTCCAGTACTTAGCTGCTGCATGCTCCAGAGAAAGTTGTGTAGTTCTTTCCAGTCTGACCACAGTGCTCTCTGCTGACACCTCTGTCCGTGTCAGGAACTGTCGGGAGCAGGAGAGGTTCGCTCTGAGGATTTGCTTCTACTCTCGACAGTTCCTGACATGGACAGAGGTGTCAGCAGAGAGCACTGTGGTCAGACTGAAAAGAACTACACAACTCCCTTTGGTGCAAACAGCAGCTGATAAGTACTAGAAGGATTAAGATTATAAAATAGAAGTAATTTACAAATCTGTATCATTTACATCTAGCGCCAGTTGATTTGGAAAAAAAATTCCCTGAGGAAGGTAAAAAAACAAAAACAAAACAAAACACGCTTCAAGATCCAATAGCTGGAGATCTCAATAGGATTTGCTAATTTTGCCAGGTAAAATGTATGATAGGTGACTCATGCCATGTCAGCAGGTTCCCACACCTCCTCATCTATACAGCAGATTTGTTACATTGCTTTGATAGCCTTTGGCCGGTAATGGCATTTATGCAATTCAGAAAATGGCTATAAACCAAAATGACTATCTAGACATATGTGACCTTAGCTTTTCACACACACACACACACACACACTCGTACATGTGCAATGTCTGAATCAACTGGACGGACAACATTCCCTTTTGTTAGATGTGCAAAGCAACTTGTCTAAGATCATTCAGTCCGTTTAGTACAAACAGTAGTCACCGAAGCCCTCCCCATCCCCAAGTAACTACACTCAGAAATGTCAGATTGTGGCAAAACTCAGCACCCAGTCGAAAGACTTTAACAGATGGCACACGATGGGACTGAGAGAAGTAGGATGGTCATGTCAATAAATGGTCCACCATATACGTTGTTCTGACCAATCTGTTAGGAGGTGTTGGGAGCAGTGGTTACATGATGGCACATATACGCCAAACAGGCCCTGGACAGCGCACACAGACCACCTGTACAGAGTTTGATCCACCAACAAACATGAGCAGCAACTTGTCCAAAATCTAGACACCAGTGGCACCTTCTTTACTCACTCCATCTCTGCCCAGATGATGTCACAGTGCCCATTACGTGTCCTGCCATTGACACTCCAGACGCCGTCGCCATTATTTGCAATGGTGTTGTGAATGAGAAACCTGAACTACTACGGAGTGAAATCCTATCACTGCTCCAATTACTGGTGTAATGATTTGGGGGTGGCCATCACATACGACAGTCGGTCATCCCTAGTAGTGATACGAGGGACAATAACAGCTCAGTGATATGTACAAGACGTCCTGCAGCCACAGAAATCAGGACTTCCAAATGGCATTTTTCAGCAGGATAATACGATATGCTTGGAAATAAACCAAACATAGACACTAATACACCACATTCAGTCAGGTGAACACAATGGACCCAGCACAGATACGTGCTATAACATACGTAATACCCCATAGTCTCCATTATCAAGTAAGAATATAGCCTAAGACAAAGTACTCTGGTTCACTGTTTGGGCACAGATGCTAGTATTATGGATAAAAAAAATAATAATTAAATGAGAAACTGTAATAAGATGCCACCCTCAGATTTTACAGAAATATTTTATTACTCACTATATATTAAGTAGGTCATATAGCGATAGGCTTTTTAACAAACAGGCACAAGAAGCTGATATAGTGATGCCGATACACCCACAGGGAGATGAGACGCTATCTTACAATACACAGCCGGTGCACCGCACACCCCCATCATGGGTGAATGAGATGATAGAGCAGGATACACACTCCTGTATAGGGGCATCGAAGTCATCCATTGATCAGGCTTCATCTGATCAACAGATACCAGACTGAGGGAATTTCATCTATTGTTGACTCTGGCGTAGTGGAGATGTTCCCTCATTTTCAATACCTGGGTTTGCTGGATTTCCGAGGACCTTGCAATGGAGAGAAGGAGAAAAAAAATAAAAAATAAAAGACCACAGGGGGCGCCTTGTGCGTTACCCAAAACACCAGTGCAGGTGTCAGGAGAGTATATATTATATACATCTAGTGCTCATCTTGAGCATATAATAAATATGCATATGACCCTATTTTAAAGGGGAACTCTGCTGCTCAGCATTTGGAACAAACTGTCCCGAACGCTGGACTCGGCAGCTAGTGATGTCATAGCCCCACCCCCTCATGATGTCAAACCCCGCCCCGTCAATGCAAGTCTATGGGAGGGGGCGTGATGGCTGTCACGCCCCCTCCCATAGACTTGCATTGAGGGGGCGGGGCGTGACATCATGAGGGAGCAGGGCTATGACATAACGAGCTCCCAGCGCCAGCTCCAGCATTCAGAACAGTTTGTTCCAAACGCTGAGCAGTGGAGTACCGGTATCCTGGGATGTTGCTTTGCCACAGAAACGTGGAGATACAAGTCTGCAGTGACATGATAGGAACAGAATAATTAAAAAACCCTCTGTAGGCGCTACAAACCGAGGAAACAGACAGGAGACTGAAGTTATCAAATCGGATATTCTAAAGGCAGACAGATAACGCGTTTCAGGGTTGACCTCTACATCAGATCAGTAAGTGTTCCTCTTCCGAGGGATATTTTTATTGATTCTGTTACTATCGGATTTCTGAGGAGTCCTTGATAAGTAATGTTTAGTGGAAAGAAGAATATAAGATATGTGGTTGTTTATCATGGTTTGGGTGCCAAAGGCTATGGTATACAAGGATATTCTACATGTGCAGCGTCCAACAATTTAGGGGGCCAGGATTTCATTATTGTGCATTATTTTATTTTATTTATTTATTTATTTTTAAGAGCTATTAAATCCTGGGCGCTGTACAGAGCTATATGGGACCCATCTTACAATGTAAAAGTTAAAAGGGATTTTCCAGGACTTTTTTATTGATGGCCTAGTCCGAGAAATATTTGAGAGATAGTTGTTGCACACTCTGATGTTGGCAAATTGCCACATAAACAGAAGGTCCACAGCAGTATAGAAAAAGTGTGTCACTCAATTCTCCCAGTACAATCTTTATCTGCACCAGATATGATCAAGCTCCAAAAATGTAAAAGTAGTAAAAAAAAACTGTTTTATGGACTTTGCCACAACTTTGCCCGGCACTGCTACTTCACTAGGTAATGTCCTGCTACGCTCCTCTAGCTCAGAAGACCATTTCGGTGCTCATATCTATAGTCCAAACTATTTCCAATACAGAGAATATGAAGAATGGAGCACTCACCCGGTCTTGATGAAGAATGTGTTTCTTTATTGTATCACAAAACGTTAGCGTTCCACGACATGCAGGAGAGCGGACGGAAACAGAGGGGTAGGGGAGTGGGTTGGGCAATGGTCCGTATCGCACAATTAGCGCTTCGTCAGGCCCCTAGAGGGCTGATTGCGCGATACGGACCGTCGCCCAACCCAGTCCCCCACCAATCTGTTTCTGTCCGCTCTCCTGCATGTCATGGAACGCTAACATATTGTGATACAATAAAGAAGCATATTCTTCATCAAGACCGGGTGAGTGCTCCATTCTTCATATTCTCTGTATTGGAAATAGTTTTATGGACTTTGTTTTCAGGGTGTTTTGGTCAATCCAATCTTCGTCAGCAATCCATCTTAGGGTCTACTTACACATACAGTATCCTTCACATATCTGATGCGCAGGACTTAAAGCTGTGTTTAGTCATTTAGTTTACATTGAAATCTGCAGCTTCAAATCCTGCACATGAAATCTGCGCAGGATAATGTGTGTATACAGCGTTAATGTAGGGTCACTTATACCGTATTTTCTGCAGCCGATTTTGCTGCCCATAGACTTCAATGAGTAGGAAAATACACAGCAGCAAATATGCAGCAAACTACGGCCCTACAACGAGAAGGAGTTTGGGACAGAGGAGGAGTTGTTCCCTTATATCCATTAAAACCTCTGGCTTAAAATGTTACTGCTATTTAAATTAACTTTCGACAGGTCATACAGACATGTGAAAAGTTTTGATGGGTTAGAGGTCTAATCCAATGTAGCAGCCCACCCAATGAACAGATTGTGTTATGGAGGGCTAGAGAAGTGAAAGGGTGCGTGGGACACAATAACTACCTGAAGCAAGGGGATACTGTCCTATACAGTGGTAACTATCAAGAGGAGGGCAGATAGAATGCCAGAGGTAACAGATAACAGATAGAATGCCAGACTATTGTTGCATCCTAACTTTTGGAGCCAGCTCTTAGACATAAGCTCTGTCCAAGCCAGTGTCAATGGTACCAGAGGTAACAATGCCAGGTTTATAGGCTACCTGCTCTGGCATTACATTCATGGACGCACGGGTAGTTCGATAGAACTCTGGTTACTTATCAGAGTCTTTCCTGTTGCTTGGTTAAGATCTCTAGTCTGCAGCTAGGAAGCAGAATCTGCTCCAGGCAGGCCAAGGACTTCCGATTACTTATTCTTGGCTTAGTCTCCCCCTCCTTCCGTCCATACCCACAAGCCATACAATTATGGGCAGGTAATCACTGGCTGTGGCCTGGACTCCTTCCTGTTTATTGTTACAGCACAGGAGGACACTGACCACGTCACTCCTGAGTAACGCTAAATAAAATATCACATAAAAAAAAAAATCCTATGCCCAGAGGATTGTCCCCTGGTTCCTCATACTCCTTCAGGAACACCATTTAGGAGAATGTCATGCAGTTAACTCCTTCCCTACCAGAAACCTAGAGATGTCTGGCTCTACCAGGCTCAGTTTAATAACCAAAAAAAATCAATGGAGAAAAAAAATTTAAATAAAATAAGCATGGTAAGAGCGGCCCGACTCGCAGAGGACACCCATGTGGATGCCTTGCAGTGAGAGAGGCACGGTCTAAGTCGGTAAACAATACATTGTAATTTACTACCAGTCTGACTGAAGCCTTATAAAAAGAAACCATTTCATTCTTGTCAAGAAATGCCCGACGCAGGACTTTAAAGAGAAACTCTGGGGAAAAGAACCAGAGTTTCCCCACGTGAATTCCTACCTGAAATCATGAATTCTGAAGTTTTCTGCAAAATAAGAGGTAGCAGTCCAAAGAGAAATCAGGGACAATGGTAGAACTGAATTACCATGCGGCACTGTCACAAAGATCCCTTTAAAGCAGAGGTTGTGAGGCAAGTAATGACGCTGCCAAATAAGAGCCAGGACTCTTCTAATGCGTCACAAAAGAGTGTCCTTTATGGACTGTATACATTGTAGTGTTTCCCCCATACACCTCTGATCTGATTTCCCAATACCGCCTCTCACACACTCTCCGATCATTTCAAGACCTCTGTCTATGCTGTCCCCTTATCCGCACTTCACACGACCATACATTAGAACTCACTAACCAGACACATTCAGCTCTCAACCACCATCAATACCTTTAAGAGCAACCTCAAGACCCATCTAGTTAAGCAAGCCTAAAACCTACAATAATCCCGCTGCCACTGTGCCCTATGATCGGATACTTTCCTGCCTGCTCACAGATGACTTCCGTTCCCCTCAGCTACTGTTTCCTTCCCATCTCCTTGTAATCTACAAGCCCTTGCTGCGGCCCTCTTTCCCTCTATGTCAGTCAGTCGGCAAGATAATGCCCATGAACCAAGGATGCTATATTTATAGATATAAATAATAATAATTGTAGTTAGGGATGTCCCAATACCAGTATCTGTGTCGGGGCCGATACCAGGTATTTGCATGGTATCAGGGACTCATCTAATGTCCCCGATACCAAATCTGATACCTGGTGGAATGCTCCGGTCCACATCACTGCCGCTGGCCCGTTCGACACCAGACAGGCACAACTGAGCAACTACAAGGAAGGGGGGTGGTCACGCTGGCTACAAGGGGGGTCCTGCTGTGTACAAGAGGGAGGGGGCCTGCTGTGTACAAGAGAGGGCCTGCTGGCTACAAGGGGGAGAGGGGCTGCTGTCTACAAGGGGGGGACCTGCTGCTAATGTCGGCAGCTATCTATACTCCAGACGTAGAACAGGATATCCGGTTCCCAATGGAGTATAGTAAAATCCAACTTTATTAGAAATCCATAAAAATAGTACGGGTAGGTGAAAAATTATAAGAAAAAATGGGGGGAATAAAAACACAAACGAAACGGCATTTCGTTTGTGTTTTTATTCCCCCCATTTTTTCTAATAATTTTTCACCTACACGTACTATTTTAATGGATTTCTAATAAAGTTGGATTTTACTATACTCCATTGGGAGCCGGATATCCTGTTCTACCTCTGGAGTATAGATAGCTTCCTAACTGACCTTATGCTGATGCTGCCGTGTGTGCAGTTTACGTAGAAGGGGTGAGCTGCTCTATATTACTCTTTTTATACTACCTACAAGGGAATACTACCTACTATTAAAAGGCAATCTTACAGCAGAGTCACCTGCACTAACTTGAATTTATAGTTAGATAGGTCAGGTGACCCAGTTTCTACCACTGCTAACCATGTGAACATCAGCGCAATTGCTCTGGAGACATCGGCCTCTCCGCCAATGCAAATTCCCTGTTCTGCCCAATGGAGAAGAGAGAAATCTTGGCTCATACTACAGCAGCCGCCTCCACTGCACACAACAAGGAACCCACATATACGGTAAGCAGCGCCAGAAACAGTGTCACCCTGGTGTCAGATTCCCTTTAAAATATAAGTACTCGTAATTGGTATCGGCAAGTACTAGAATTAAAGTATCGGTACCCTTAATCTGTCTTTAAAAAAAATGGTATTGGCTATATACCAATATAGGGCTATAATATTGGGTGAGGAATATATCTAAAAATGTGTGCACCAGAATTTTCTATTGTTTGCACAAAAACACTAGCACATGACAGTTATTAAAAACTAGATTTTCACCATGCTCGACAAAGGGCAAGGCTAAGGCTCGGTTCACACTGAGGAATTTCCATCCAGCGGGAGTTTGGGGGAATAGGGCTTGTCTGGCTGCTGGTACTCCCCTGTGATCTGTAGAACGGGGCCCTTTTCTTACCTCGGATCGATACGTCATCTCATCCCCCCTTCCTAGACAAATTGGTGTTTGGAGCAATGGCTTGCTTCGCCAATTACCGGTTAAGACAAGGCATCACTATGGCCGGTAAATACCAGAGGGGGGTCGTTACTCCAGAGATGCAATTTATACCCTAAAATTACCCCCAAAATATCTGAAAATTTATGTTTCAAACCATGCTACCATACTAGTATATGTAGCCCATCTACTGATACGCATCTGTTTTTTTTTTTTACAACATATTGGGGGGGGGGGGGGGGGTTTAGGGTATGAATTACATATGGTGTAAAAGTGTAAAAACTTCAGGACTACTGTAGTCGTAATACAGTGACCAATTAATAGAATTCAGAGATCTGGCGGTGGTTTAATCAAGTTTCTATTTTTTTGCAACTCGTATTTACATCTTTACCAAAAGTTTTACCAAACCGGAGTACCTCTTTAACTATCTACAGAGAATGATCAAGGACAATCAAGAAGAAAGCAAACAAGACAACAGAAAAGACATATCCGCAAAGACTGAACTCCTTCTCTGTGCAAGAACAAACATATCTATCAAGAGATAGGAATTGTTCCCAGGACCATCAGCTCTATTGGCTTTCTGTAACTATATACTCTATGAAGCATCTATATTATACAGTGTATTCACGATACACTTATCACCGCCACCTGGAAATAGATTTTCTATAAACATCACAGCCCATCATACATTCACCTAAGATAACAAGTATACACTTATAGCAGACAGGAAGGGGAACGGGAGATGGTGGAGGAGAACAGGAAGAAGTGCGGGTGTCAGGAACAGACTGAGGTCTAACCACTAATAGATACTTCTATCCCACAGCCTGCCCAACAAAAACACATACTGTATGCCACTGTATCATAGGGAAAACGGGCACCAGCGTAGAGAGCTATCCAGCATCATTATAAGGTGTACATTATCAGTGTATAGCTACACATCATTATATAGTGTATAATATCAGCGGAGAGAGATTATGTATACACTATATAATAAACAGTATCACTGTATAGAGGTACCACAGTGTGGACATTATGATATGTAATGACCCAACGTGTGGACCCGCTGTGCCACAATACTGGTTTGACTTTGGGCCAAACTTGGAAGTGGAGTATAAATGTACCACTAGTTTTCATCCTTCATCCTGCGAAAGCTGGACTCCTGCTACAGTGGAGATATCAAGTTGTTACCAAAAAGAATGGTCCCGGTTAGGTTGTGGCTGGCTAGGCAGGCCAGAAGGCTCTAGCGCCAAGCACCATGGATACAGGCAGATATGACTAGCCGATGCTGTAGGTGGAGGTAGTGTGGCAGAGCTGAGAGGGCTCAGGTACATGCAGGTGATGACAAGCTTGACAAGAAACACCAGCACTGTCGACAATCGATAGTCAGGCACAGGAGGTCAGCAAAGTACAAAAAGGGTCAGGCAGAGGCAGTGTAAGGATATCAGGCACAGGCAGACACAAATCAGCTATAAAGGACTCCGACACCTTTGCTTGTAGTAAGCTACACTATTGCACAGGCACCAGAGGATGGGTGGAGCCTGGCAAGGACTGGTGGGGGGAAAAAAAAAAAAAAAAAAAAAAAAGGAGTTTGAGAGTATGCCCTTTAAGAAGCAGCCGGGGCGCATCAGAAACTGTCACGTCATGTATGTAAGAGGAAGCCTGGAACATGCAGCAAGGAGGGAGAGCAGAATACGTGGCTCGACAAAAGGTAAATGGTGTTGCATTCCACATGCAGACAGGAAACCCACCAACACCACCACCACCTTCTTCTCAGATCTGATGCGGAAGTAGTATTTCTTCAAGAAGCTTGGGGCATGTATACTGCTCAAAAATAAAGGGCACACTTAAACAACACAATGTAACTCCAAGTCAATCACACTACTGTGAAATCACACTGTCCACTCAGGAAGAACACTGATTGACAATCAATTTCACATGCTGTTGTGCAAATGGAACAGACAACAGGTGGACATTATAGGCAATTAGAAAGACCCCCCCCCCCCAATAAAGGAGTGGTTCTACAGGTGGTGACCACATACCACTTCTCCGTTCCTTTGCTTCCTGGCTGATGTTTTGGTCACTTTTGAATGCTGGCGGTGCTTTCACTCTAGTGGTAGCATGAGATGGTGTCTACAACCCACACAAGGGACTCCGGTACTGCAGCTCATCCAGGATGGCACATCAATGGGAGCTGTGGCAAGAAGGTTTGCCGTGTCTGTCAGCGTAGTGTCCAGAGCATGGAGGCACTACCAGGAGACAGGCCAGTACATCAGAAGATGTGAAAGAGGCCCTAGGAGGGACACAACCCAGCAGCAGGACCACTACCTCCGCCTTTGTGCAAGGAGGAGCAGGAACACTGCCAGAGCCCTGTAAAATGACCTCAAGCAGGCCACAAATGTGCATGCGTCCACTCAAACGGTCAGAAACAGACTCCCCAATGACGCCCTGTGCTCTTCACAGATGAAAGCAGGTTCACACTGAGCACGTGACAGAGTCTGGAGATGCCAGGGAGAACATTTTGCTGCCTGCAACATCCTCCAGCATGACTGGTTTGGTGGTGGGTCAGTAATGGTGTGGGGGGGGGGGCATTTCTTTGGGGGGCCACACAGCCCTCCATGTGCTTACCAGAGGTAGCCTGACTGCCATTAGGTACCGAGAGGAGATCCTCAGACCCCTTGTGAGACCATATGCTGGTGTGGTTGGCCCTGGATTCCTCCTAATACAAGACTATGCTGGAGTGTGTCAACAGTTCCTGCAAGAGGAAGGCATTGATGCTATGGACTGGCCCGCCCATTCCCCAGAATCCGATTGAGCACATCTGGGACATCATGTCTCGCTCCATCCTCCAATGCCACGTTGCACCACAGACTGACCAGGCCACCTCATCAGGAGCATGCCCAGGCTTTGTAGGGAGGTCATACGGGCACGTGGAGGCCACACACACTACTGAGCCTCAATTTGACTGGTTTTAAGGACATTACATAAAGTTGGATCAGCCTGTAGTGTGGTTTTCCACTTTGATTTTGAGTGTGACTCCATATCCAGACCTCCATGGGTTGATAAATTTGATTTCCATTAATAATTTTTGAGTGATTTTGTTGTCAGCACATTCAACTATGTAAAGACGAAAGTATTTCATACGATTAGTTCATTCATTCAGATCTAGGATGTGTTATCTTAGTGTTCCCTTTATTTTTTGAGCAGTGTATATTGTTTTCTGGTTCTGAAGCGATTACTTCTGGACAATAGTTCTTCCAATCCACCAGAAAATACTTTTTGTCACCAACTACTTTGCAATCGAGGATATTTTTTACTTCAAATTCAGACTCTCTGTCTGCAGCACCAGATGAAGAGGTTAAAGAAGACTTCAAATATGAGTTGAGGACCAGAAGCTTCAGAAGTGACACATGAAAGCATTTGTAAATATGAAGGGTGAAGGCAGCTGGAGTTTGTAGGAGACTGGGTTTATTCGTTCCAGAACCTCGAAAGGCCGAGGAAACAGAGGAGCAAACTTGTTACAGGGTACCTTTATGTGGGTATTCTGAGAAGAGAGCCACTCCTTATCAACAGGAGAGAAATGAGGAGGTGGTGGTCTTCGTTTGGTATCTGCATTTCTCTTAATACAGGACACCGCTTGAGAGATAGTCCTTTGTCTGTTTCGAGGTACAGAGGAAGTCTCTTTGAAGAGTAAGCAGCAGAAACCCTAAAGCTGCGTTCACACTTGTTCATTATTCAGGAAATATCCTTTCTGCAGACATTGCCTTCTACGGGGACGGCAGTGTTTGTACAGTCCTAGCGCTGACTGATTCACACTCTGAAGCTCTAAAGTCCGTACACAATGTAGAAGGAGGAAGAGTCAGTAGATATTCCAGAATGGTTTATATAGAAGTCTATGGTAAGAGACATACTGATTCATCATGTGAAGGAGAAAAAAAATGTTGCAGGTAGTTCTTCAAGATCTGGTTTACTCGTTCAACCTGTTCATTAGACTGTCTGTTCATTAGACTGTGGGTGGTATCCGAAAGAGAAGACCAACTTGACTACGAGTAGATCACAAAGTGCTCTCCAGAATCTTGACTTGAACTGAACTCTCGATCAGATACAATATGCAGAGGAAGGCCGGTGAGACTGAAGATGTGCTCCAAAAAAAAAAAAAAGATGGGCAAGATGGGTGGCAGAAGGTAGCCCCGGGAATTGGAACAAAGTGGACCATTTTGGAGAATTTGTGCACCACAAGCTTGCATAACAGCTAGCAGAAGACAGGAGATTGGTAATAAAATTCATAGCTTTATGCTGACAGGGCACTTTAGGAATAGGTAATGGTTGAAGCCAAACAGCAGGCTTAGCTCTGGAGATCTTATTGCAGGATCAGACAGTACAGGGGGACGCAAACTCAAAGACATCCATAGTTATGGTAGGCGACCAGTAATACCGAGACAGTAGGCCAAGAGTTTTATGCACTCCAGGGTGAAGAGAGAGAGACAGACAGAGACAGAGAGGGCTCCAGACTCGTGCCCGCACCATACCCGGCAGCCCCCAGCTGATTTCAGTAGCTGGGGGCCGCCACTAATAGTGATCGCCGTGGCTGGCTATTAACCCTTTAGATCCCCGCTATCAAAGCCGACAGTGGCGTCTAAAGGGACATGTAAATGCAAAGGAAAAAAAAAGGTGGAGGATGGCACTTCAGGCTTCTAAACAATCAGGTTCCCTGGAGGTACAGGTGCGATTCCCAGCCAGATCCACTCTCAGCGTTCCATTCTATCCGCTCCTTCCCATACTATTGTACCCGCCTGATTTATGTGACTGAATAAATCCAAGTTTTTTGCATTCCAACTGCGAGTGCCATCCTCTTTTCCTTTCTATTGGAACTAGGACATGTAAATGCTCCCTGGTGGGCTAGTGGGGTGGATCGTCCCCCCTGCAGCGCAATAAGTGTAAAAAAAAAATAAAAAAAAAGAAGTTTAATATTTTAAAAGACACACATTAACCCCTTCCATATTAAACGTTCAACTCCGCCCCATTCATACACACACACATATATATATATATATATATATATATATATATATATATATATATATATATATATATATATATAAAAAACGCAACGTGTGTGTGTGTTCGCGTGTGTATGTATGTATGTATGTTCCACAAAAACTTCCAAACGGCTAAAGATATTAACATGAAACTTGGCACACATGGTACTTATATGTCAACAACAAATATAGGATAGGTGATTTAACCCTTACTCACCCCCATTTCCCAGGGTCGGGGTTTATGTATAACCTCTTCAGGACCCATGACGTATGCATACGCCATCACACCCTGGGTCTTAAGGACCCATGACGTATGCATACGTCATGTCTTTTCCTGGTCTACGCCGCTCACCCGGTGGAGATCGGAAGCGGATCCCTGCTGAAATCCTTCAGCAGGGATCCAGGGCAAACGCCGAGGGGGGCCATGTATGCCCCCCATGTCGGCGATCGCCGCAAATCGCAAGGGAAATCGCCCTTGCGATCTGCGGCGATACCGGGCTGATCGGGTCTCTGGGACCCGACCGCCCGGTAATTTCGCATGATCCCGGCTGTCACAGACAGCCAGGACCATGCTAAAGCATAGGAGCGAGGTGGCAAACCGGCCACCTCCTCCTATACCCTGCGATCTGTCGGTTAGTTAACCGACCAATCGCAGGAGGGGGGGCGGTTACTTCCTCCCGTCCTGCCCGGCCCCTTGAAGTCCGGAGAGGACGGGAGGAAGACCGGAGGATGCGGCGGGGGACGGGGGAGTGCTGGGGACCGGCCCCGGTACTTACCTCGTCCCTGAAGACCCGGATCCCGGCGGGGAAGATGGCGGCGGCGACAGGTGAGTAGATCTTCAGCCGCGGTCGGGCCCTTTACAGCAATGCACGTCGCCGTAAAGCGACATGCATTGCTGTATTGGGATCCTATATACTACAACTCCCAGCATGCCCAGAAAGCCCTTGGCGTCTGGGCATGCTGGGAGTTGCAGTTTTGCAACATCTGGAGGACTACAGTTTGGAGACCACTGTGCCCTTCCAGATGTTGCAAAACTACACATTCTCAGCATGCCCTTACTGTCCAGGCATGCTGGGAGTTGTAGTTCTGTAACATCTGGCCCTTCAGATGTTGCAGAACTACAACTCCCAGCATGCCTGGACAGTTTTGGCATACTGGGAGTTGTAGTTTTGCAACATCTGGAAGGGCACAGATTGGGAACCACTGTATTAGTGGTCTGCAAACTGTAGTCCTCCAGATGTTGCAAACTACAACTCCAAGCATGCTGGGAGTTGTAGTTCGGCAACATCTGGCTCTAAAGATGTTGCCGAACTACTACTCCCAGCATGCCTGAGAATGTTTGGGAGTTGTGGTTTTGCAACAACAGGAGGCACACTGGTTGGGAAACATTGTCTGTTTCCTAACTCAGTGTTTCCCAACCCGTGTGCCTCCAGCTGTTGCAAAACTATAACTACCAGCATGCACTGATAGACTGTGCATGCTGGGAGTTGTAGTTTTGCAACAGCTGGAGGTCCCCCCCTGTGAATGTACAGGGTACTTTCACATGGGCAGGGGCTTACAGTGAGTATCAGGCTGCAAGTTTGCGATGCAGCAAATTTTGCGCGGCAGCTCAAACTCGCAGCGGGAAAATCGCTGTAACCCCCCCTGCCCGTGTGACTGTACCCTAAAAACACTACACTACACTAACACAAAATAAAATAAAAAGTAAAAAACACTACATATACACATACCCCTACACAGCCCCCCTCCCCTCCCCAATAAAAATGAAAAACGTCTGGTACGCCACTGTTTTCAAAATGGAGCCTCCAGCTGTTGCAAAACAACAACTCCCAGTATTGCTGGACAGCCGTTGACTGTCCAGGCATGCTGGGAGTTTTGCAACAGCTGGAGGCACCCTGTTTGGGAATCACTGGCATAGAATACCCCTAAGTCCACCCCAATGCAAATCCCTAATTCAGGCCTCAAATGCACATGGCGCTCTCACTTCGGAGCCCTGTCGTATTTCAAGGCAACAGTTTAGGCTCACATACGGGGTATCGCCGTACTCGGGAGAAATTGCCTTACAAATTTTGGGGGGCTTTTTCTCCTTTCACCCCTTATGAAAAGGTGAAATTGGGGTCTACACCAGCATGTTAGTGTAAAAAAAAAAAATTTTTTACACTAACATGCTGGTGTTGCACTATACTTTTCATTTTGACAAGAGGTAAAAGGGAAAAAAGCCCCCCACAATTTGTAATGCAACTTCTCCAGACTACGGAGATACCCCATATGTGGGCGCAAAGTGCTCTGGGGGCGCACAACAAGGCTCAGAAGGGAGAGTGCACCATGTACATTTGAGGTGATTTGCACAGGGGTGGCTGATTGTTACAGCGGTTTTGACAAACGCAAAAAAAAAAAAAAACCCCATATGTGACCCCATTTCGGAAACTACACCCCTCACGGAATGTAATGAGAGGTGCAGTGAGAATTTACACCCCACTGGTGTCTGACAGATCTTTGGAACAGTGGGCTGCGCAAATTAAAAATTTTGTACAGCCCACTGTTCCAAAGATCTGACAGACACCAGTGGGGGGTAAATGCTCATTGTACCCCTTGTTACGTTCCTCAAGGGGTCTAGTTTCCAAAATGGTATGCCATGTGGGGGTTATTTTGCTGTCCTGGCACCATTTAGGCTTCCTAAATGAGACATGCCCCCGAGCAAAATTTGCTCTCAAAAAGCCAAATATGACTCCTTCTCTTCTGAGCATTGTAGTTCGCCCATAGTGCACTTCATGTCAACTTATGGGGTACCTCCATACTCAGAAGAGATGGGGTTACAAATTTTGGGTGCTATTTTCTGCTATTAACCCTTGCAAAAATGTGAAATTTGGGGGGAAGCACACATTTTATTGAAATTTTTTAACATTTTTTTTACATATGCAAAAGTCGTGAAAGACCTGTGGGGTATTAAGGCTCACTTTATTCCTTGTTACGTTCCTCAAGGGGTCTAGTTTCCAAAATGGTATGCCATGTGGGTATTTTTTGCTGTTCTGGCACCATAGGGGCTTCCTATATGGGACATGCCCCCCAAAAACCATTTCAGAAAAACGTACGCTCCAAAATCCCCTTGTCGCTCCTTCCCTTCTGAGCCCTCTACTGCGCCCGCTGAACACTTTACATAGACATATGAGGTATGTGCTTAGTCGAGAGAAATTGGGCTACAAATAGAAGTATACATTTTCTCCTTTTACCCCTTGTAAAAATTCAAAAATTGGGTCTACAAGAACATGCGAGTGTAAAAAATGGAAATTGTGAATTTTCTCCTTCACTTTGCTGCTATTCCTGTGAAACACCTAAAGGGTTAAAATGCTGACTGAATGTCATTTTGAATATTTTGGGGGGTGCAGTTTTTATAATGGGGTCATTTGTGGGGTATTTCTAAGATGAAGACCCTTCAAATCCACTTCAAACCTGAACTGGTCCCTGAAAAATTGTGATTTTGGAAATTTTGTGAAAAATTGGAAAATTGCTGCTGAACTTTGAAGCCCTCTGGTGTCTTCCAAAAGTAAAAACTCGTCAATTTTATGATGCAAACATAAAGTAGACATATTGTATATGTGAATAAAATAAAATAATATTTGGAATATCCATTTTCATTACAAGCAGAGAGCTTCAAAGTTAGAAAAATGCAAAATTTTCAAATTTTTCATCAAATTTTGGGATTTTTCACCAAGAAAGGATGCAAGTTACCAAAAATTTTTACCACTAAGTTAAAGTAGAATATGTCACGAAAAAACAATCTCGGAATCAGAATGATAACTTAAAGCATTCCAAAGTTATTAATGTTTAAAGTGACAGTGGTCAGATGTGCAAAAAATGGCCGGGTCCTAAGGTGTAAAATGGCTGGGTCCTTAAGGGGTTAAAGTCCCACACAACTCTATGGGAAATATATGTTACTGCATAACTTCCAAACGGCTGGAGATATTTTGATAATACTTGGTCACATGTTACTTATATGTCCACTTAAAATATAGGATAGTTAATTTAACCCTTAACTACCCCCATTTGTGAGTGTTGGGGGTTTTGTTTAAAGTCCCATGCAAATCAATGGGAAATGTATGTTCTCACATAACTTCTGTACGGCTGGAGATATTTCAATACCTGGTACACATATTACGGGTCGGGACAGGAGGACGGGACGACGAGACGGGAGGAAGGGACGGGACAGGAGGAAGGGACGGGACAGGAGGAAGGGACGGGACAGGAGGACGGGACGGGACAGGAGGACGGGACGGGACAGGAGGACGGGACGGGACAGGAGGACGGGACGGGACAGGAGGACGGGACGGGACAGGAGGACGGGACAGGAGGACGGGACGGGACAGGAGGACGGGACAGGAGGACGGGACAGGAGGACGGGACAGGAGGACGGGACAGGAGGACGGGACAGGAGGACGGGACAGGAGGACGGGACAGGAGGACGGGACAGGAGGACGGGACAGGAGGACGGGACAGGAGGACGGGACAGGAGGACGGGACATGACAACAATATATGGGGATGGGATTTGAAGTCAAAAGCTTCCTCCTCTGTTGATTTTCCTCCCCAACAAGGATTAGGAAGGAAAAACCGGGCAACGCCGGGTACTCAGTTGTATATATTATTATATATAATGTTATATTTTAATAGTTCGGACAATTACGCATGCGGCGATACCAAATATGTTTACATTTTTTTTATTATGTTTTATATATAACATAATAAAAAAAATGTAAACATATTTGGTATCGCCGCATGCGTAATTGTCCGAACTATTAAAATATAACATTATATATCCCGTACGGTAAATTATGTAAATGTAAAAAAAAAAAAAAAAGAAAGAAATAACATTTTTTATAACATCCCAGAAAAAAGTAAAGAAGCTAAGGTTATGGCGCAAAAAAAAGCCCTCTTGAAGCCTGGTATATGGAAAAAAAAAATTAAAGTTACAGGGGGTCAAAAAAGGCAATTAAAAAAAAAATCCTTATTTCTGTATTTTTTTTTAATTAGTAAAATGTGATGGAAACTATACAAATTTCGTATAGTTGTGATCAGAAAAGTATCAAAATAACATGTTAGTTTCACCACAAGGTAAATGGTAGAGATAGCTAGAGATGAGTAAAGTTACAGTGATTCCATTTGTCACGAACTTCTCGGTTCGGCGGTTGCTTACTTTAGCCTGCATATATTAGTTCAGCTTTCATCTGCTCCGGTTGGCTGGAAAAAGGAGGATAAAGTCCTAGCAGACTCTCCTAGGACTGTATACACCTTTTCCCGCCCACTGGAGCACCTGAAAGCTGAACTAATTTATGCAGGCTAAAGTCATCACTGTAACTTCGCTCATCTCTAGAGATATTGCTCATTATACAATATGTACATCAGTAGGGCTGCAATGATTAATCGATATTATCGATAAAAAATCGATAAAAGGAAATTGTTGTCGACGATTTCAATCATAGATTAACCTGTTAGGGGGAGTGGTCAAGTAACATAATATACCTACTATTGTTACTACTTTCCCTGCATTTTAGCCCCTCAGTCTCCCATTTTGAACATGCTGCTGGCCTGCAATATCTGCGACTTAGCTCCAGCAGGTCTGGAGTGCAGTCTGGAAGCCAGTGCAGCCTCCTTGTCCTCGGTGCCTCTGGTGACAAGAAACCTGTGGTCCTGACATCACGGGAGCCCCCCTGTGGGTCCAGAAGCTCCGTCTTCATTCTGTGCAGTGACAGGTCTTCCTGGTGCAGAGAGAACGGCAGTCACTAAGGTCTGTAGACTGCTTCTTCTCCCCTGCAACAAGGTTCAAGTGTTAACCCTCCAGGTGCTGTCCCCTATCTTTTCCCCCTGTTAACTCTTCCCAATGCGGTGTTCACTTACTTGGGTCCTCCCGTTAACCCTTCCCAGGCCCCCTAACCTTTCCCCCCCATCTGATTAATTGAACCAATAATTTGCTACTAATCGATTTTACAATAATCGTAAGTTGCAGCCATATATTATATAAATCTCCATGCAAAGCTCACTTTTTTTTTAAAGCACACTCGCTTTTTGTCCTAACACAACCTTGACAACCATTTGCCAACCAAGGAAGAAGACGTCCGGGTGGCACCAGACAGTCACATCTCTCCATTCTCCGCTCACAAGTTTAGTCCTCGTTTTCCTTCGCCAAACTTTTCTTCCCGATAATCGGGATGTGCCCGCATGCTGGCATCGATGGATCTTTGGCAGCAGAGGATAATTAAAAAGAAAAAATAATTATGAAAAAACATACCAGCTCTGCACATGGCAACCAGCTTCCCCTCAGCCAATGGGGTGGCAGCGTGGCTGGACGGCTTTTTGGAGGCTGGCGATGCATCGGTATATTTAGAAGGCCTGACTCACAGCTTGTTTACAGTACAGATCTCCAGATGGACTCGTGGAAAGCACAATCCACTGCAGGGAAAATATACAGATATATTACTGCTTTTTAACATCTCGAGATGCAGCCTCTGTTAACCCTTTTCCTGCTCTCTCAGTTCTTCACATAGTGCTGAAATACCATGACTACACAATAAACCAGGCGCTTCGTGTTAAACGCCTTACAGCGATCCGCAGACCCAGCTCAGGAGACTCGCAGCCTGATCACGAGTAGCCAACAATGTGGCATCCGTGACAGTTGTGGCCCAAATATCAGCCCCGGATTCTGAAGGCCAGTCAAAGTCTCATCTACATGGGGATAAGATTACCACCCCATACCAGTCCATTAATAAACCCCCCTCCAAATCTAAGGCAGTGTACTAATAGAAATGGTCCGTGCGGCTTCTCCACGGAAATTCTTGGCATCTACAATCGTGCAATCTGTTCCCAGAGCAGAGGATATAGCAGCTTGTGGATTTTTTATAATGTATGGATAATCACAGCATCTTACAGGAAAGAGCCCAAGGGCTCGGAAAACTCCATTAATCTGGCAAGCGCTGGACTATTAGAAGTCAGAGCAGAGATTCAGGCCAGGGACTCATCTACCAGGTCCTGTCCGTACCCTCTATGCTCCCCTCACAGCTTGGAAAGAGTAGTGTTCACTATGGTCTTTACGAGCACTATTGGCCATACCCATTAGATTACTGTTGCTAAAGCCCAACAATTTCCCCAGGATCAGCAGACTAATGTGTATGGCGTAAAGATATGAGGGAGAAAAGAATCATGTAAGTTGGATTTCAACTCATCCAATCTTTTTGTTCCTAGGTAGGTACACTATCGCCAGAGGTCTGGCAGTGGTTTAAGTTAGGCTGGGTTCACACCACATTTTTCAAATACGGTTACCGTATACAGTTTTCCGCTAAAAAACGTATGGCAAAAACCGTATGACTCCAAATTAAAACGTATACGTTTTTTTCCCCCTATACGGTTCCAAAACGTACGTACGGTTCTATCCGTTTGCATCAGTTTTTGCCAACGGTTTTGCTATTTTGCTGGAATTAGTTTTCCAGCAATTTAATAAAGTTACTATTGAAATTCCAATCTGCGCATGTGTCAACTCCAAAAACGGATTACAAAAACCGTGTAGAACAGTATTCTGAAATTCTGTGTACGGTTCTCATAGACAACAATGTTAAAAGAACCCCATACGGTTCGCATACGGTTTTCCAACCGGAGGCAAAACCGTATCCGAGGCAAAACAGATGCAACCGTACACAACATTTGGAATACGGTTTACAATGCATTCTCTATGCATACGGTCGTATACGTTTTTTTGCGGAAAACCGTATTTGAAAAACGTGGTGTGAACCCAGCCTTAGCCTCCCCAATAACAAAAAGATTGGGTATTTAAAATTCAATATAACCAACCCAAAGCTTCTCTTTTCCAAAATCACTTTTTGTGAGCGAGTCCCACTGAAATTGGCAGGTTCAGTAATTTTTATTTTTATTATGTATGGGAGCATTCCGTTCCTGTTAAAAACACATGCACGCTCTGCTAAACCAAGCATGCAAGCGTATGAGAATGGGAAAAAAAAAAGGGGATCAGGTAGAATACCAGTTGGCCAATAGGATCATTCATTCATGGAGCTTTATGGTAAGGGCAGGGGAAATAACTGTTTTGGTAGAAAGCCATTTTATTTGTATGTGCAACTTTATGGTTTTGATCTAAAGGAACCATTGCTGCATAGAGAATACACTTAATAACAAAAAATAAAAAAATAAAGTGTAAAAAAGAGGAGTAGTATATGCGAGAGAATTACCCTACTGAAGAATACCAGCATGAAGCCCTGCGGTGAGGGGCAAAACATGGAGGCCACAGGATTGCCTACACATATCGCTGAGATGTTGTTTCCCCATAGTAGTGATACAAGTGGCACTAACGTATGTGATGGCTTCCCAGATTATTACATCAGCGGCTGGGGTAGTGTTTCTCTTCACAGCAAAGGCAGGATTGAAGCTTTCATCACGGGGCCTTTATACTCAAACCAGATCGGTGTTGGATTCCAAATATAACCTGGATTCATCTTTGAAGGAAAACTGTCATACATTTTCTCCTGCACTATCCACAGGTACCGATGGATAGTGTGGGAGACCCTGAACATTTTGAGTCCTACCTTGCCCGGATGCGCTGCGCCGTTCGCACGTTATAGCAGTTTTTCTGTATATTTAAATTAGCTGCTAACTGGCACGGGCGGGGGTTACTGCCTTCTTCTGGCACTGTGTCGTAACCGCCGCACGGCCCGCAGCACCGCCCAGCTAATGAATCTCTATATATATAACTCAACGTGTGTGTGTATGTTCCACAAAAACTTCCAAACTGCTAAAGATATTAACATGAAACTTGGCACACATGTTACTTATATGTCAACAACAAACATAGGCTAGGTGATTTAACCCTTAATTACCCCCATTTGCCAGGGGCGGGGTTTATGTTTAAAGTCCTATACAAGTCTATGGGAAATATATGTTACTGCATAACTTCTAAGCGGCTGGAGATATTTCGATAATACTTGGTCACATGTTACTTATATGTCCACTTAAAATATAGGATAGTTAATTTAACCCTTAACTACCCCCATTTGTGAGTGTCGGGGGTTTTGTTTAAAGTCCCATGCAACTCAATGGGAAATGTATGTTCTCACATAACTTCTGTACGGCTGGAGATATTTAAATACCTGGTACACATATTACAGGTTGGGATGGGAGGTCGGGATGACAAGACGAGATGTGAGGATGGGATATGAGGTTGGGATATGATGACGGGATAGGAGGTCAGGATATGAGGACAGGATATGGGGTTGGGATATGACAATATAGGAGGACGGAATATGAAGTCAAAAGCTTCCTTCTTTGATTATTTTCCTCCCCAACAAGGATTAGGAATGAAAAACCGGGCAACGCCGGGTATTCAGCTAGTATTCATATAATGTCTTACACTCTCCTTCTCATCCCGGCCGGCTCATCACTGTGCATGTGAGGGATTTCCTACTATACTTGGAAGCGGTCTTCAGTGCTGCTTTATTATATTGCTAATTATACTGCTTCTGGGCATAGTATGAAATCCCGCCCATGCGCAGTATCGGCCGGGATGAGAAGGAAAGTGTAAGACATTATATGAATATTCATTAGCTGGGCGGTGCTGCGGGCCGGGCGGCGGTTACGTCACAGTGCCAGAAGAAGGCAGTAACCCCGCCCATGCCAGTTAGCAGCTTATTTAAATATACAGAAAAACTTCTATAACGGGCGAACGGCGCAGCGCATCCGGGCAAGGTAGGACTCAAAATGTTCAGCGTCTCCCACACTATCCATCGGTACCTGTGGATAGTGCGGGAGAAAACATATGACAGCTTTCCTTTAAAGACTTTACGTTTTGGTCTCTACCAGTCCAGGTTTATCGTTCACACCCCTACAAAACACAGGCAGTGATGGTTGGCAGTCAGTCAATGGCAGAACATGTAATGGGTGCCAGGAGACCAAAATTCCTTCTGAGAAGCTCATGGAAATGGTCCAGGCACAGACCGGAAGGGTGTAATGAAGGGTACACCTGTGACTAGATGGTGGACTGCAGGGGTGTGGAAATGAAAAAAAAAAAAAAAAAACTACTTGTCCAAGGGACTAAAGCGGAACACAATCTACTTGTCCCCCAAGAAAATCCACTTGTCCTGGTAGATAAGATAATTTCAACCAAAATAGTACGATCCCCCCCCCACTAGACCACCAGGGATGGGTAAAAGATCCCTTTAGACACTGCTGTCAACTTAGACAGCGGTGATCTAATGGTTTAATAGCGGACACGGTGATCGCAGCATGCCAGGCTATTAGCGGCGGGAGAGCTGTAGCTCGCTCCTTTTACACCCGAGGCAAGCCCAGAAGATTGCCCCCCCCCCCATCTGACCCCTATAACTCCAATTTTTCAATATACAGGGATGAGGGTAATCTTGTGTGACATGATCTGTAGTTTTTATCAGAACTTTTATTAGGAAAGGGGCTTATTCACACATATACGCACTTCTTAAAATATTTTAATCACTATTTTTCAGTCTTCATAGGGACTTATATATGGAGTCTTTTGCTTTGAAAACACTGAACGCTGCTGTGTTACTGGGGGGGGGGGGGGGGGGTTCTGCTTCTCCAGTTTATGTGATGCATTTTATTTACTCTAATTATGTGTCAGAAAATGCTGGAAGTTGCATTTAGTTACTAGATAACTACAACACCCAGCATGCCCTGATGCAGCCTATGGTTGTGTGGGTGTTGCAGCATGTTGCACTGTATAGTAGTACAGTTAAGGTTATTGTGTAACATGCTGGGAGTTGTAGTTTTGGTTTGTGTCAGCTGCAGAGCCATAGGCTGTGTCAAGGAATACTGGGAATTGTAGTTAGTAACTACAAAACCCAGCATGCCTTGATGCAGCCTATGGCTCTGCAGCTGACCCAAACCAAAACTACCAACTCCCGGCATGTTACACTTTATAGTTTTACAGTTTAGGTTACGGAAGTTGTAGTTTTGGTTCGGGCGTGTTTGCGTGCATCCTTGGGGCTCTTGGTCGGCGGGCGAGTATGAAGGGGCTGGATTCTAGAGGGTGCAATTTAGTGCGGGTGGCCAGAAGCCACAAAAAATAAATAAAATTATAAAGCACAACTGGCAGCAGCACTTGTCAGTCCGCCCCTGTACAAAACATACCTTAATCATCTCCTGCAGATGTGCGATCTCGGGCTCTGCCCTCTCTCCTGAGATCCCCTCACACCGGCTGGGGGGCTCTGAGCAGCGGCCCCCGGCTACTGAAATCAGCTGGGGGCCGCCACTGCCCCCTCCATACACCCTAAGCGCCGGTGTGAGGTGCAGACTTGCATCGGCTCCTGCACCTCACACCGGCATTAAAGAAAAATAAGGGAGAAGACGGTCTGTCCCTGCTTGCCCGATACAGGGCTAAATCTATAAAAAAAAAAATCACCAGCCCGGTGCCCAAAACTACTTGCCCCAGGCGTCGGGCGATAGGGGTTTACTAAGGATAGAAGTTGTCAAACCAATCTAATTTGCTTTTATGAAGAAGTGAGTAGAAGCCTTGACAGAGGAATGGCTGTGGATATAGTGTTTCTGGATTTTGACAAAGCGTTTGATACTGTCCCTCACAGACGTCTGACAGGTAAGTTAAGGTCTTTGGGTTTGGAAATTTTAGTTTGTAACTGGATTGAACACTGGCTCATGGATCGTACCCAGAGAGTGGTGGTCAATGATTCGTACTCTGATTGGTCCCCGGTTATTAGTGGTGTACCCCAAGGTTCAGTACTGGGCCCGCTGCTGTTTAATTTATTTATCAATGATATAGAGGATGGTATTAACAGCTCTGTTTCTATCTATCAGATGACACCAAGCTTTGTAGCACGGTACAGTCTATAGAGGATGTGCATAAGTTACAAGATGACTTGGATAGACTAAGTGTCTGGGCATCCACTTGGCAAATGAGGTTCAATGTGGATAAATGTAAAGTTATGCATCTGGGTACTAATAACCTGCATGCATCGTATGTCTTAGGGGGGATTAAACTGTCAGAGTCACTGGTAGAGAAGGATCTGGGTGTACTTGTAGATCACAGACTACAGAATAGCATGCAATGTCAGGCTGCTGCTTCCAAAGCCGGCAGGATATTGTCATGTATAAAAAGAGGCATGGACTCAAGGGACAGGGACATAATACTCCCCCTTTATAAAGCATTGGTACGGCCTCACCTGGAATATGCTGTTCAGTTTTGGTCGCCTGTTCATAAAAGGGACACTATGGAGCTGGAGAGGGTGCAGAGACGCGCGACTAAACTAATATGGGGCATGGAACATCTTAGCTATGAGGAGCGATTAAAGGAGTTACAATTGTTTAGTCTTGAGAAGAGACGTTTAAGGGGGGATATGATAAACGTATATAAGTATATAAATGGCCCATACAAAAAATATGGAGAAAAACTGTTCCAGGTTAAACCCCCCCAAAGGACGAGGGGGCACTCCCTCCGTCTGGAGAAGAAAAAGTTTAGTCTAAAGGGGCGACACGCCTTCTTTACCACGAGGACTGTGAATTTATGGAACGGTCTACCTCAGGAACTGGTCACAGCAGGAACAATTAACAGCTTAAAAACAGAGTTAGATACATTCCTGGAACAAAATAACATTAATGCTTATGCAGAATTATAAAACGACATCCCTTTCCCTTATTCCCTTACACCCTTCACTTCAATACCCTGGTTGGACTTGATGGACGTATGTCTTTTTTCAACCATACTAACTATGTAACTATGATTTCCACATCCCTGTTGGACTAGAACACTGTGGGAGCTACTCATGCTGATCGGCGGATCAAACTATCCTCTGTACTGGTGGTTTGTCCGGAGCCTGTTCAGAGAGTGAGAGTGTGAGTGTGTGAGTGAGAGAGTGTGAGTGAGAGAGTGTGAGTGAGAGAGTGTGAGTGAGAGAGTGAGTGTGAGTGTGTGTGTGTGTTCTTATGTAACCACTGCTCCCCACTTCTCCTAACAACGTGGTCAGAACAGTCTAGAGAGCTGATAATTTAAAGCAATGTTTATATTAGATAAATACATGTACAGAAGTAAAGAAGCTGTGTAATTTATAAAGCATGCTTCTTATTAAAACTGAGACATTCCCCACCATTCTCTTTTCTTACAGCTTTGTCACAGTATTTTGTCACTGATACAGGGAACAAAACGCACAAACCTTGCGTGCGCAAAACATAGATTTGGATAATAGAAAAACATGACACATTTCAATATGGCCTGTGTTTGTAATCGCAAATGGAAGCCAATGAAGTACATTAATTCTGACAGTGCTCGAAAATACGGGGCGACTCCAGAAGGATGGTGCAAAATCATAGCCTTGGTATTACTAACAGAAAACATAACACAAAATCTACACACTATAAATGTTACAAGTGATTTCCATTGGTGACACGGCAGATGTCTAGGTGGTGGTCCAGTTCTGTCCAGACGTGGCCAGCAGATCGGACATGGACTCCACTGTCTCAGTGGTGTGTTGTCTCAGGTCATTCAGATTCTGGGGCCGAGGGTGCAGATACACTGAGCCTTGATGAAGCTCCACAGAAGGAAGTTGCAGGGTGTTAGATTTGGCAAATGTGGAGGCCAGTGCAATATAAGTGAATTATTGTTTCCGATATGGCTGATGAAAAGTTCTGGTAGAGCTTCATTCAGGTATTGGCAAACATCTAAATGTTAATGTGGACAATCCTGCTGATCTGCCGAGCATAGTATGTGGCATAAACCATTCCTTTTTATCAGTATCCTCGACAAAAATGAAGGGAATGTTGACTTTGCGATGGCTCACTGCACAGAACAGATTTACAAGAGGCCAGTTCCTCATGTGCTCGATAATGGTACATTGTTCTTCTGAACTCCTAAATTCTCACTTTAAAAGGTGATTTACCTTCCCACTGAGGTGACAAGTCGCCTCATTGCTGAGCACCAGCCTGTTAGCAAATTCACCCTCTTCTAATTGGCCCGGCAGGTCAATGCAAAAGTAATTTATCAAAACCTGTGCAGAGGAAAAATGGAGCAGTTGCCCATAGCAACCAGATTGCTTCTTACATTAAAAAAAAAAAAAAAAAAAGTTGCAATCCTCTTTATAGGTTTACATAAATCTGCCTTGTAGTGCTGTGGCTTTTTGTCCGGTTTCACCTCTGTATGGCTTACAACGCAGAAGTTTTCGTAAGATATGCCAATACCATGGTTTGTGACACCTGTAGTTCCATACTAGTCAGCCTGACCAGCTTTCTAGGACTGCACTACACGGCTCAAATCCTGTTTATTGTCATTTCTGAAGTCTTTGGGTGGCCCAGACTTTTCCCAAGACAAACACCCAGTGGTCTCTTCGCCAAACATGAAATGCAGCTTCTATGAGGAGCACATTTACCAGATTTATCCTGCACAGTCACAACAGACCCCGTTCTTCCAAATACCAAACACGTAAAAAGCTCTTTCTTGCTTCAATATCACCATCCTAGGTCCCACTATGCAGCGCATTTCACATCAGACTTATGAAAACGAAAGCCGTACTGTGATTGGTTGTGATGGGCAACTAATTCAGTTTTGCTTTGATTTTTGATCACAGGCCATTAACCACTAATGTTACTATACCTACAAGCCTTTACTTTTGCCCCATGCTTTTTAAATCTCCCAGTAAGGTTAGAGTATAGAGGCAAAAACAGATGGGTAAACTTTCCTTCTGGAGAGATCTCAGGCTTGGCAAAAGTCCCAGTTAGGGTATGTTCACATGGCGGAATTCTGCCATAATTTACCGTATTGTGAAATGTGATTCCATAGTCCCACTCAGACAGTAGAATTTCTACTTTCGGCATCCCACAAAAATATAAGACCAGTCTTATGGTTTGTGGAATTCCATTGTGGAATCCCATTAAAATCAATGGGGCTTGAACTTATGCGGAATTCTGGGACTTGCAGAAATTCTGCTGTGTAAACATACCCTTATTCACACAGTTTGGAATTTCTGCTATTCCACTCAAATTCTGCACAGAAAAGCAGACTGCAGTTTTCCCGCAGTTTTGTAGAAGTTGAACAGAATTTGGGCGAAATATCTGTGCTTTCAAAAAACTTCAATGGGCAGTAAATGTTGCGGAATCCACGGCAGAATAATTCCGTGGACATTCAGACATGTAAACATGGCCTTAGATTCTAAAAACTATAGTTGAAATTAAAACTGACATTTAGGGGGAACAACCTGAAAAGGTGGTGTGATTGAGCTACCGTACTTAACAAATTCTTGTAATAATAATAAAAAAAAAAAAAAAAAAAACACACATAAAAACAGTATTAACCATTCACAATAGTTGATGGAAACAGCTCTGCTCCTCCAATTCCCCATGCAATAACCCCTACACGAGTCACAGAGCATGACAACAACACTCTCCCATTGAGTCCCCTCCAGATTGCAGGTTCCTATGGGCCACATGGTTTGCTATAAAACATATCCCTGAATGCTGTTAACAGCACCTTAGACAAGATTGTGGCTTTCATAATCATATACTGAAAATCCAATTTATTAAAAAACAAAAAATAAAACAAATCCTCGAAAATCTGCAAAATAGCATTTTTCACCCAATTTTATTTCCACCCTCTTTCCAGAATAATAAAAACTTGGCTTTAAGAAATATAATTTGTAAAAAGCACCTAAAAACATCTACAATCAAATCAAATAATCAAACAGATTATGGTCTTCGTGTCACTAGCAAAGAATGGTTTCCTGCCCTGTGACCAGCGACAACTCCAGTCCCGGCAGCGGTCACTGGTCACTGTTTTAAGATGGTCCCAGCGAGACTGCAGATCTTCAACAAGCAGCCGGCACCATGGCAACTTTAAATCAGTTACCAGTGACGGCTGTCTGGACATCTTTACCCCACCTCCCCCTCTGATCCCGTGCTTATTTTTTTGTTTGTTCTTGTCCGCTTACCTGGCCTGCGCGCTCCGGCAGGCTCAGGTTCTGGTGACATCTGGGGCTGACTGCACACTGACGAGTGACGTCCTCTGCACGGCCTCAGGGACATCACTCGCCCAAGGCGCAGTCAGCCCCAGACGTCGCCAGAACCTGAGCCTGCTGGAGTGCGCAGGCCAGGTAAGGGGACAACATTCAAAAAACAAGCAGGGTATCAGAAGGGGAGGTGGAGAGAAAGATGTGGTACATGGGGGAAAGATGTGCAGAAAAGGGGTAATCATTAAAGGGGAACTCCGGTGGAAACAAGTAGAAAGCAAATGTTTTCAAATCAACTGGTGCCTGAAAGTTACAAAGATTTGTAAATTACTTCTATTAAAAAAATCTTAATCCTTCCAGTACCTATTAGCTGCTGTATAAAACAGAAATTTGTGAATGTCTTTTCTGTCTGACAACGGTGCTCTCTGCTGACACCTCTGTCCGCGTCAGGAACTGTCCAGATTAGAATCATATCCCCCATAGAAAACTTCTCCTGCTCTGGACAGTTCCTGACATGGACAGAGGTGTCAGTAGAGAGCACTGTTGTCAGACAGAAAATAACTTCACAAATTTCTCTGTTCTCTGTAGTATATCTGCAGTATTCAGCAGCTGACAAGTACTAGAAGGGTTAAGATTTTTTAATAGAAGTGATTTACAAATCTGTTTAACTTTCTTGCACCAGTTGATTTGAAATTTTTTTTTTTCCACTGGAGTTTCCCTTTAAGGCGAAATATGTGTAGCATAAGAGATCAGTGAGGGGAATGATGTGTGGCACAGAGGCTGATAAAGAGGGAGCTTCCAAGTAATTTATTAAAATTTTATTGTTGTGCTTTCGTTTTTTCCTCCTCGCCTTCTAAAAATCATAAAAATTACATGTTTTCTATATTCTGCAGGTCAATGCGATCAAACTGATACCCATGATTACGTATTTTTCTATTATTGTACCGCTTTAAAAAAAATAAAAAAAATCACAAACTTTTTAACCAAATTAGTATGTTTAAAATCCTTCTATTTTGAGGACTTATAACTTTTTCAATTTTCCGTCTTAGCGGCAGTATGAGGGCTAATTTTTTGCACCATGATCTGTACTTTTTATTGATACCACATTTGTGATTATGAAACTTAATTTTTTCATAATTTTTTTTTTTTTAAATAAAATTGACAAAAGCAGCAATTTTGGAGTTTTTCCTTTTTTAACGTTCACGGATCACTAACATTGTATTTTAATAGTTCGGACATTTACGCAAGTGGCGATACCAAATATGTTCATTTATTAAAATTTTTTTTTTTTTTTTTTACAGCAATCACTTGGTTGCTAATACTGTTCAGTGCTATGTATAGGGCATAGCACTGATCAGTATTATCAGCGAACATCTGCTCTGGTCTGCTGGAAGGCAGATCAGTGCAGAAGACGCCGGGAAGGCAGCGGCAGTGGCAGGTGAGGGGGCCTCTGTCCGCCATATTAGCTGGTCTGATGCTCGCGACTGTGCCACGGGAGATCAGATCATCCGAAACTGTATCTGTATTAATCAAGGCATCTGAGGGGTTAATGGTGGATATCCGCGCGATAGCAGATATCGGCCATTACCGGCGGGTCCCTGGCAGCAGCTGGGACCTGCCGTGCATGACCCGAGCATCGCTCCGATGCTCGTGGTCACGTATAGGACGTATATGTACGTCCTGGTGCGCGAAGTATCGCCGCACAAGGACGTACATTTGTGGTCGTTAAGGGGTTAAAATAAGGGTGCATGTTATTTGCCGATAAATACAGTAAATACATTTTTTTTTTTATTATTATTATTTTCCTGCATGGTTCCCCCACTGCCCCCCTGTCATCCCAAAGGTGTCCGATCCTGGATGAGCAGCGCTTTCAGCTTTCATTCTGACAAGCAGTTTATCCCCAGTTAACCCATCACTGACAATAGAGGAGATGAAAGCAAGAAGCGCTGATCGGTGCACACTGGGCACTGTAGGGACAGCTGTATTGCCACTCTCTTACATTCATGGGCCAGGTTGGGTGCATTACTCTGCCTTGTCCAGTGTGTTAGCAACATGCCAAGCTGTCGAGAGGATCTGGACATTTCGAATGAATGGGATTTTCTACAAGCCATAAAATATTGGGAGTATTGGGGATTGTTTTTTTTTTTTTTTAATTGTTTGTGCCTCCACATAGCCCAGTAAGTAGATAAGTAACAAGCCCTCAAGCCTTTCAGGTTGACGCTGCCAGAAACAGGGACATGATGATGATCTGGTATGGGTGAATGTAGCACAAGGTGAGTCAGGGCTCAGAAGAGCGAGGGAGGAGGGAACTTTGCATGGATTCTGTTTGCAGAACATACTTGGCTGTATAAGATATTTTTCTCTAGGAGCTGGAGGGTGGCCAAAAATACCCAAGAATGGGCTGTGCAGAGAGTTCTGAGCTGTCAAAGCTATGTAACTCTTGTGCTGCCAGGAAACGCACATCTCCAGGCATGTACTAGGGCCCATACTATCTGCACAGTATATTATACAACTCCGATCATTCCTATTTTCCGGGGGGGGGGGGGGGTCTCAGGTGTGAATTGTGAATGATTTCAGCAGGCATCCCGATCCGGTCCCCAACCGGCTAGCGGCGGGGACCGGAATTCCCACGGGCGTATCCATATGCACTCAGTCCTTAACCTCTTAAGGACCAATGACGTTGTGGAACGTCATGGCACCCTGGGCTTTAAGGACCAATGACGTCCCACAACGTCATGGCGTTTTCCGGTCCCTGCCGCTCGCCGGGCAGAGATCGGAACGGCATGCCTGCTGAAATAATTCAGCAGGCATGCCGTGCAAATGCCTAGGGGGGTCCCGGGACCCCCGCATGTCGGCGATCGCAGAAAATCGCATGTCAATTCAGACATGCGATTTTCTCCTATTCCGGGCTGATCGGGTCTCTGGTGACCCGATCACCCGGAAAATAGGGATGCCCGGATCTGTCAGTGACAGGCCCCAGCATCCTGCAGGGTAGGAGGGAGGTCGCAATGCTGATTCTGACCAATGGCAGAGCAGGACGGTGGGTTGCCATGGAAACCCCTGTCTGCCCACCCCTGGATGTCAGGCAGAACGGGGAGGGAGAACATGGAGGCCGGTACCTGGAGGAGAAGACTCGTGGGGCCCGGCAATCATCGCAGATATTCACCTGGATCCCGGCGGGAATCGACGATTGGGGGGAGAAATGAAACTGAAAGTAAAGTGATTTTTACTGTGGCAACCACTAGGAAGGACAAACTGCAACTCCCAGCATGCCCAGACAGCCAAAGGCTGTCTGGGCATGCTGGGAGTTGTAGTTTTGCAACATCTGGAGGGTCACAGTTTGGGGACCACTGTTACAGTGGTGCCCTAACTGTAGCCCTCCAGATGTTGCCAAACTACAACTCTCAGCATGCCTAGACTGCCCAGGCATGCTGGGAGTTGTAGTTCTGTAACATCTGTCCCTTCAGATTTTGCAATTTTCATGAAATTTTTGAAAATTGCTGCTCTAATTTGAAGCCCTCAAATTTTTTCAAAAAGTTAAAATATGTCCATTTTATGATGCCAACATAAAGTGGACATATTGTATTTGTGAATAAAAATAAAATTTATTTGGAATATCCATTTTCTTTACAAGCAGAGAGCTTCAAAGTTAGAAAAATGCTAAATTTTAAAAATTTTCATGAAATTTTGGAATTTTTCACCAACAAAGGATGCAAGTAACGCCAAAAATTTACCACCAAAATAAAGTAGAATATGTCACGAAAAAACAATCTCAGAATCAGAATATTCGGTAAAAGCATCTTAGAGTTATTAATGCTTAAAGTGACGGTGGTCAGATGTGCAAAAAACGCTCTGGTCCTAAGGTGTAAAATGGCCTGGTCCTTAAGGGGTTAAGGACTATAAAACGGGGGCGTATGGATACGCCTGTCGTCCTTAACAGGTTAAAGAGTACCTCTCATGATCTTGTTACATTTTATAATCCTTCCAGTTCACTGCCCAATCATGATAAACCATCCCCTGCCTTTATTTTTATTATTTGTTAGTTTTCTACCTTGCTATTGCTCTGTATTTTCTGCTCAGTCAGATTCACAGACTGGGAAGGGGCGTTCCCTAGCAGGCGTGACATCATCTGAAGCCATACAGGGGAGAACTTCCTCCCTCACTCTGCTACACACAGCCCAGGGAAGTTCAGTGTGAGATGAGCTATGATAAGGTGTAATCACAGGGGTCCCGCTGCTGGGGACCCCCCCGATCTCTCCTGCAGCCCCCCCAAGTCATCAGCTGTACGGAGCCAAGTTTGCTCCGTGGCTGATGATTCACAATATAAGGGCCGCCGGTTTGTGACGTCACGGCCCTGCCCCCTTAATGCAAGTCTATGGGAGGGGATGTGATTGTGGCCACGCCCCTCCCATAGACTTGCATTAAAGGGCTGGGCGTGATGTCACGAGGGGCGATTCCGTGATGTCATGATACTCCGACTCCGTTAGTCATTAGCCATGGAGCAAACTAAGCTCCATACAGCTGATGACTCAGGGGGCTACAGGAGAGATTGTGGTGGTCCCCAGCAGTGGGACCACCACGATCAGACATCTTATCCCCTATCCTTGGATAGGGGATAAGATGTATAGGGGCGGAGTATCCCCTTTAAGGACGCATGGGGTGGCCACCTGACTTGAGCCTGCACCATTGATCTGTATGAGGAATCTAACGATTGCTCATACAAGTATCTTAAGGGGACTAATAAAGTGTAAAAAAAAAAAAAACGTAACATAATAAAAATAAACAATTTTGCATCGCCACATAAAGTGAAGAGGGGGCCCAGCACACACCATCTTCTGTTTCCTGCAGCTCCTTTATCAGCTATTGTGAATCCCCAGTGGTCAGACTCTATGCCAGTGTTTCCCAAACAGGGTGACTCCAGCTGTGGACAAACTACAACTCCCAGCATGCCCGGTTGTCAGACTCTATGCCAGTGTTTCCCAAATAGGGTGACTCCAGCTGTGGACAAACTACAACTCCCAGCATGCCTGGACAGCCTTCGGCTGTCCGGGCATTCTGGGAGTTGTAGTTTGGCTACAGCTGGAGGCACCCTGTTTGGGAAACACTGATCTATGCTAATGGCCAGACTTGCAACAGCTGGAGAGAAAAAAATGCAGGAAGTGGAAGATTATGTGTGCAACAGAGTATCGGGGTGTAAATATATCAATAGGACATACAATATGTCTAGAGTGCATCCCCGATACAAAGGGGCTTCATATATGGCCTCCAAAAATTGTTAGACAAAACACCAAGAGAACGGAGTCATTGGACGAAGGTTCGCCGAAACGATCGTAGGGGTGGCGTCACTCCTGCTCTGCTGCTGGTATTATCAATCACATCTTACGAGTGGTATGCATGTTTGTATTTTTAACTATGTGCACTTTATAGAGGTCTTTTCCTGACCCTTTGATGTATGCACTTTATCCAATGCACCATGCACCTTTATTGTATTATAGTATTATGCACATGAGCAGGTAGTGTCGCCCCTTTGTGTCTAACCTCCCACAGTTAGTTTGTTCTTTCCCCTTTTTTATGTTTTTATGGAACCAATAAAAGCAATTATGTTTTAATTCTATTTAAATGACTCCGTTCTCTTGGTGTTTTATGGTCAGAATTAGGTACTGGGTGATATATTTAAAAAAATGGTGTTTTTTGTTGGATCTGATGGGTACGCTTTAAAATCGAAGGGGGTTCCAGCACTGAGACTACGACCGATCTTAAACTTTTGACATGTTTGTGCGACATCCGTACATTTGCTCTCAATGCTCTACTGTGATGGTTTATTAGTCGACCATATAAATGTTTAATTGTCTGATCTTCCTTTACCTCAACATATACTGAGTCAGGAGGCTCCATACACATTAGATGGACAATTAGTCAGGGCTGTGGAGTCGGTAGATAAATGTTTCGACTCCAACTCCTACTCCGGAGTTTTCTGTGCTTCCAACTCCGACTCCTCTGTAATAATATGTGAAGGAAAGAAAGGCAACATACCTGTCATTACCACAGGACTACTGGCTGGGAAGCCAACAGTCTACTGTACTGAACAGTTTATGTGCTGATCTGCTGCTGAAGATAGGGCAGTGGGAGGATCCAGGAAGGGGCATTCATTATAAAACATGATTTCCCTAGTAGAATCCCATAGTCAAGTTTAAAGGGGTACTCCACCCCTAGACATCTTATCCTCTATCCAAAGGATAGGGGATAAGATGTCAGATCACCGGGGTCCTGCTGCTGGGGAACCCCGGGATCGCCACTGCGGCGCCGCGCTTTCATTACTACACAGAGAGAGTTTGCTCTGTGCGTAATGATGGGCAATACAGGGGATGGAGCAGCGTGACGTCATGGCTCCGCCCCTCGTGACATCACGGCCCGCCCCCTTAATGCAAGTCTATGGCAGGGGACGTGACGACCCCCACGCCCCTTCCCATAGACTTGTATTGAGGGGGCAGGCCGTGATGTAACGATGCTCCGGCCCCTGCATCGCCCGTCATTACGCACAGAGCGAACTCACTCTGTGCAGTAATGATAGCGCGGTGCCGCATCGGCGATCCTGGGGGTCCCCAGCACCAGGACCCCGGCGATCTGACATCTTATCCCCTTTCCAAAGGATAGGGGATAAGATGTCAGATCGACGGGGTCCCGCTGCTGGGGACCCCCGGGATCGCAGATGCGGCACGGCGCTATCATTACTGCACAGAGCGAGTTCGCTCTGTGCGTAATGACGGGCGATACAGGGGCCGGAGCATCACTACATCACGGCTCCGCCCCTCGTGATGTCTAGGGGCGGAGTACCCCTTTAAGCTAACAGTCGAGTTTACAAGTTTTTATAGCCTTAGCTGAATGGCAGCAGTTTTTACAATGGTTTACAGCTTCAGTCTTGAACTATTGACCCTCCATTCCCTTCACTTATGCAAGTGTCTCTAGTCCTGCAAAAAACATATTTCCTTAATCCCTTATCAGTTAGAGGCTAGGTTACCCATGGGTTCCCTGTAACAGCAGAACACAACACTATGGAAAGTATAAGTATTGCCGCTCCTAATTGTGCGTTGTGTGCCAAATAGTAAAGCACATGAAAAGCTTCTTCACAGTCACTTAACGTGTTCGTTTTGCGGTTACATGAGGCACTGCATGCATTGATCTTTATTCTTATAGTAGAGAATTCATTAATTATAACTTTTTGTGAATTGGGACATTTAAACTTTTTTTTTTTATTCCAATCTAAATTTAGTAGGAGTCGGTGCATTGTTTGCCGACTCCGAGTACCCAAAATTGTGTCCGACTCCTCAGCCCTGCAATTAGTCAACAAGATTGGTCAACATCCCAGTAATGTGTAGGGCTTAAAGGGGTTGTCCAAGAATTAAAAGGAAAACTGTCAGCCTGTTCACCCACACTAAACCCACTACACTGGGTTATAATGTGGGTGAACAGGAGTCCATACACTGATCACTTACCTCCAACGAGGGGTCACTCAGTAGGTCCTGAGATATGTCCCCCAGAAGAAAATCTGCTGAATTCAGTGAATCGTACCCACAGGGGGCAGGGCTTCACCAGCTCAATTTACATATTCATAGTCTGTGACTCCACATCCTAGTCAAAAGTTCAGATCGCACCGGGTTTCAATCTGGAGACCTACTGCAATTGTGAGTTAGTCTGGTGAAGTGCGCAGCAGTGTGCATCTCCCTGGCTGTCAATCAAATCTACCTTTTTTCCTGTGTAAATATACACAGGGAGGAGATGAGGGGACGGTAATAACTGACACACAGGGTGGAAGTGAGGAGACAATAACTGTGACACATAGTCCGTGCAGTGCTATCACAAAGCACAATGGCCGGAATTTATCATTGTGTTTAACCTTTTTTCCGTCTATATTTGGCACTATTTTGGTTTAGACATTTCTGATGATTTTTAGTTGTAATCCACTGATTTTGCCAATACGCATTTTATGGACGGGTTTTTAAAAACTTCTAAAAAAAAAAAAAAGAAAAAAGGCGCAAGATCCCCGAAAAAAAAAGTCTCTAAACTACACCAGCCCAGACTTAGCTTAGCTTTTTGGTGTATGTGAAGAGTGAAATTTCAGAAAATGTGACCTGCACAAAATTTATGAAATGCTCTGCGGCCATTTAATAAATTTGGCGCTACTACAAAATACCAGCACACAAAAAGGTGTAAAAAAATGCTTCACTTACACCTACAATGATAAATGCCGCCTATGAGTATTACACAGCAACCACATCTACATCTACATTGCAGTTGCCATAGAAACCTCTTAGATGGTCTACATTCAGTAGAACAGTCCTGACTGGTCCCACTAGGATGTGGACACATCAGTCCTTGAAGAAGAGATTTACTATTACACCAGTGACTTTCCAGCTCTTGTAAAAACACAACTTCCATCATGTGGCTTTGAGGGCATAGTGGGAGTTGTAGTTTTTCAACAGCTGGATAGGGACAGGCTGGAAATCACTGCATTACACAATGCTTCAGACAGATCAGATACAGGAAAGAGAGTCAGAAGTATAAAGCAGGGGGGGGGACAGATACAGGAAAGAGAGTCAGAAGTATAAAGCAGGGGGGGGGGGACAGATACAGGAAAGAGAGTCAGAAGTATAAAGCAGGGGGGGACAGATACAGGAAAGAGAGTCAGAAGTATAAAGCAGGGGGGGACAGATACAGGAAAGAGAGTCAGAAGTATAAAGCAGGGGGGGACAGATACAGGAAAGAGAGTCAGAAGTATAAAGCAGGGGGGGACAGATACAGGAAAGAGAGTCAGAAGTATAAAGCAGGGGGGGGACAGATACAGGAAAGAGAGTCAGAAGTATAAAGCAGGGGGGGACAGATACAGGAAAGAGAGGCAGAAGTATAAAAGCAGGGGGGGGACAGATACAGGAAAGAGAGTCAGAAGTATAAAGCAGGTGGGGGACAGATACAGGAAAGAGAGTCAGAAGTATAAAGCAGGGGGGGACAGATACAGGAAAGAGAGTCAGAAGTATAAAGCAGGGGGGGGACAGATACAGGAAAGAGAGTCAGAAGTATAAAAGCAGGGGGGGACAGATACAGGAAAGAGAGTCAGAAGTATAAAAGCAGGGGGGGACAGATACAGGAAAGAGAGGCAGAAGTATAAAGCAGGGGGGACAGATACAGGAAAGAGAGTCAGAAGTATAAAAGCAGGGGGGGGACAGATACAGAAAAGAGAGGCAGAAGTATAAAGCAGGGGGGACAGATACAGGAAAGAGAGGCAGAAGTATAAAGCAGGGGGGGACAGATACAGGAAAGAGAGTCAGAAGTATAAAAGCAGGGGGGGGACAGATACAGAAAAGAGAGGCAGAAGTATAAAGCAGGGGGGGGACAGATACAGAAAAGAGAGGCAGAAGTATAAAGCAGGGGGGACAGATACAGGAAAGAGAGGCAGAAGTATAAAGCATTCTGGGACCGGTGAGTGGCTCTGGCAAATCACATGACTCCCATTACAACTCACACAGGGGAAGACGCCCCATTTTCCCCCACTCAACTATGCAATAACATGTCCTGATACTTCATAACGTCGTCTACAGCGTGACGTAGCACTACAAGTCTCAGCACACGCTCCAGAAGGAGTGTCAATCAATGTCAGGTCTGTATGAAGGCTCCGAACTCACCAGCTCATCTTCCCCCGGGACTTGAGGACGATCCCGTTCTCTTTCTCCCGTCTCGTTGTTTACCTTCTATAACTTCCGGGTTTCTGTCGGTCTCTAGGAAGTTGACATTTCTAGTGACGCCCTGAGCGGACGTGACGTCATGCCGTAGGCGTAGTAGGCAAGCCAAGGATGCCGCTGGTAAGCGTTTCCATAGCGACTGCTTCACGTCTGTAGTGCGCATGCGTTGAACTAAAGGCGGGAATTGTCAGTATAGAGGTGTGCGCAGACTGTGTGGTGTTCATTGTTAACTGTCTCTTTGTTTACACTGCCTTGGTGTGTGGGTGTATATATATATATATATATATATATATATATATATATTCATATATGTATTAATGTGTATATGGCTAATGTGTATATAGTATATAATATGTAATGTGTATATGCAAAACTACAACTCTCAGCATGCCCTGACAGCTGTTCGCTGTCCGGGCATGCTGGGAGTTGTAGTTTTGCAATAGCTGGAGGTCCACAGTTTGGAGACCACTAATACAGGGAGTCCCCTTAGGGTAACCATAAACAATTTTTCGTTTTTGTTCAACCCCCCCCCCCCCCCCCTTCGCCTTTTAAGAGCAATAACTCTTATTTTACCATCCACAGACCCATACGAGGGCTTGTTTTTTGCACTACCAATTGTACTTTGTAATGACACCTTTCATTTTACCATAAAATGTACAGAAAAAAAATAATAATTATTTTGGGGGGAATTGAAATGAAAATCACTCGAAAAGAAAGGTAACTTTTTTAACCCCTTAAGGACGAAGCTCATTTTGCCCGTAAGGACGAGGCCAATTTTTATTTTTGCACTTTAGTTTTTTCCTCCTCCCCTTCTAAAAATCATAACGCTTTCAATTTTGCACCTATAGACCCATATAAGGGCTTGTTTTTTGCATCACCAATTTTATTTTGTAATGACATCACTTATTTTATAACATAATCTGTGGCGAAACAAAAAAAAATACTTATTTGTGGGGTGAAATTAAAAGAAAAACGCCATTTTGTAAATTTGGGGGGCTCCCGTTTCTACTAAGTGCAGTTTTCAGTAAAAATTACACCTTAGGCTGGGTTCACACCACGTTTTCTTAAATACGGTTCCCGTATACAGTTTGGAGGAGAGGGGCGGGGCTTAATCGCGGCGCCCGCACTCAGCCGTATTCGGGAACCGTATTTAATGCAAGTCTATGAGCCGACCGGAGTGAACCGCAGCCTCCGGTCGGCTTCGTTTTCGGCCGTATGCGGTTTCCCGACCGCAGGCAAAAACGTGGTCGACCGCGCCTCGATTAAGCCCCGCCCCCCCTCCTCCAAACCGTATACGGGAACCGTATTTAAGAAAACGTGGTGTGAACCCAGCCTTATCTTTATTCTGTAGGTCCATGCGGTTACAACGATACCCAATTTATGTAGGTTTTATTTTATTTTAGTACTTAAAAATTATAACTACATGCACCAAAATTAGTATAGTTTAAAATTGTCATCTTCTGACCCCTATAACTTTTTTATTTTTCCTGCTTACGGGGCTATATGAGGGCTCATTTTTTGTGCCGTGGTATATGAAGTGACCACAAGTGTACAATTTTGGACTTTGGTATTTTTTTTACGTGTACTCCATCCACCGTGCGGTTTAACTATCCTTATTTTTGAACAGTTCAGACATTTACGCACATGGTGGTACCACATATGATTATTTTTATTTAATTTTAAAAATGGGTAAAGGGGAGGGGATTCAAACTTTTATTAGGAAGAGGTAAATCACTTATAAACTTTTTTTTTAACACTTTATTATTATTTTTTAGCCCCCATAGGGGGCTACAACATGCAATCTTTTGATTGTATATACTGATCAATTCTCTGCAGCTCCAGCCTACAATCCTCCAGCCTGCATAGCAGGCAGGGAGCATCAGATCATCGATCGGACAACGAGGAGGCAGGTAAGGCCCCTCCTGCTGTCCTCTCAGCTGATCAGGACATTCACCGTGATGGTCCCGATCAGCTCGGCTGAGCTGCCGGAGTGCTTTTACTTTCGGTTTAGACGCAGAGAGGTGATATTGACAGGATATTACTCCAAAAGGAGTGCAGGTGGATATATGAATTGCGGACATCTGCCCGGAGGGTCTCAATGACCAACTCAACTATGCCTGTTTTCTTTAGGTTACCTGTGGTCTCTTCATTCCAACGGAGATCCATAGGTAGATAAGCAGTAAAAAAAGGTTGGGGGCGCTCTCTCGTGGGTGATGGGGGCGTGGTGGAGTTGTCAGGAACCACTGCACTCTGGGGGGTGTGATGTCCCGCTGAGGTTATCAACGGTGACAGCACCTCACCTGGCGAGTGTGAAGTGGAAGGTAGTAGCGGCAGTTGTGCTGCTCGAGACCCCCTGTCCATAACCGCGATGGGGTACGGAAATAATGAAACCAGGAAAAGGAGAGTAGAAAAAGAGGGGGTTCTAGACGAGCGCTACTGCTGGAATAAAAGGATTCGGAACGCCAATAAAGCACAGGACAGTTTATTGTGGTTTAGAACAATCGGACAACGCGTTTCGGCACCAGCATGTGTCTTCTTCAGGTCCATAAAACAAATGATTCCGGCGTCCTGAAGCCTATGATGTGCTGTGGTTAGCACGCCACCACAGCACATCATAGGCTTCAGGACGCCGGAATCATTTGTTTTATGGACCTGAAGAAGGCACATGCTGGTGCCGAAACGCGTTGTCCGATTGTTCTAAACCACAATAAACTGTCCTGTGCTTTATTGGCGTTCCGAATCCTATTATTCCAGTATCGCTCGTCTAGAACCCCCACTTTTTCTACTCTCCTTTTCCTAGGTAGAGAGTGGAGATCCTAGAGGATCTGGAAGTAGCATCACCGATAGATCAGGTTGAGTTAGGCCAAGTAGGAGGTACGAGAGCAGGGCCGCCCTTCTCTACACCTTGCCTAGGTAGTAGGGCTACAAAGTTAGGCTAGGGTCAACTTAGGTACCCTAGGCCCCTATCTATATTTCCACCCTGGTCAGGTAGAGATCCCATGAAGGGACCACGACATGGGAACTTCTCCCCCCCCCCCCCCCCTCCCTCTTTTATGTAATCTCCTCAAAATCATATATGGTTCTTTTGGGGGTCTGGTCCTGCCCCTTGGAGCAATGTATTATCATACTATCCCGAAAGGGATTATGACATCCAGTTTTGTTCCATTCCATTACTCCATACATATATGCCTTAAAATGCCTCATATTTTTTATTATGTCCTACTTAGATTCCTATATTCTATACGCAAATGCCCTAAAATAAATAGTTTCTAGTCTCTCAAAAATGATTTATACACTTCTTGTTCTTTATAGATACTGATAGTTGTGGGGATTGTTGAGTGATATGGGGGACCATCACCCCTAAGTTGGCAGGACCCTGTGTGCCACGTATAACTAGGGCACATAGTGATGCTCCCCCATATGACCGGCATATCCCCCAATAAAATCAGTGTCCAGCTTAAAATAGGTGCTCCCAACAATAGTTAGTATACTCATTGTATCTTGGCCACTACCACAACTTTCCCTTATATGGTGTACAGTTCACAAAATACATATTAAGTAGCCCAAATCGCTATTATACTTTTGATCTGGCCAAACTATGAGCACCGATATCGGCATCTATGTCCGGCCTGGCAGCGACATCATAGCGGGGCGTGACCTCTGACCTATCTCTCTGGCACCAAGATATGATGTCAGACGCCATAGGACACAGGCTGAGAGCACGCTGTAGCCTTCAGTAAACAGATGGCTCCCCGCCACTGCAGGTTCAGCGCTCCGTCCATGGACCATATCCGGAAACAGAAACGGGACCGTATTCCTGGGATTACAGTTAGGACTACTCACCTAAGGCGGACATACCCAGGTCCCTACTGTTGCAACTTCATAACTACATGTTGAGCATATTGTATCGGATGCTCTCTATATTTTGGGCCACAAACCAAGTGCATGACTACTTAGCTTAATATTGTGGCCATCAACTTAGCTGCTGATTCTTGTTTATTTGGAACAACTGTCTTTTTTCTCCCCTGATGACACCATAGCCTCATGGTAGAAACACATTGGGAGTTACAAAATAACATAATGCATATGATGCAATAGCAGCATACTATACATTGAATTTCATACCATCATTGGTACTGCGGACATTCGCTATTCTTAACCCATTATTTGATTAATTTGGATATTTTGACTTTTCTTTTGGCATGGTGTTGCTCTTATTATAATTAGAATAAAAGTTATGTTTTATGGCACCTTCCCTCCCATCAATTTTTAGATTAATTAATATACATAATTCTAAACCGGGAGCATATAAAAGCCTATGTCAGGATTCGGCAGGCTGGAGGTAGATCCTCTGTGTCAGAGAGGGATTGGCGTGGACCGTACCGGTGGACCGGTTCTAAGTTGCTACTGGTATTCACCAGAGCCCGCCGCAAAGCGGGATGGTCTTGCTGCGGCGGTAGCAACCAGGTCGTATCCACCGGTAACGGCTCAACCTCTCTGATTGCTGAGACAGGCGCGGTACAGAAGGACAAGGCAAGAGCAAGGTCGGACGTAGCAGAAGGTCAGGGCAGGCAGTAAGGGTCGTAGTCAGGGGCAACAGCAGAAGGTCTGGAACACAGGCTTGGGACATACACAAAACGCTTTCACTGGCACAAGGCAACAAGATCCGGCAATGCTGGGAAGGGGAAGTGAGGTTAAATAGGCGTGGAGCAGGTGGGAGCTAATTACACTGATTGGGCCAGGCATCAATTAGTGGTGCACTGGCCCTTTAAATCTTAGAGAGCTGGCGCGCGCGCGCCCTAGAGAGCGGAGCCGCGCACCAAGGACGTGACAGCCGGGGACCAGGACAGGTGAGCAGATTGGGATGCGATCTGCGAGCGGGCGCGTCCCGCTATGCGAATCGCATCCCCGCCGGCAGTGTCAGTGCAGCGCTCCCGGTCAGCGGGTCTGACCGGGGCGCTGAAGAGAGAAGAACGCCGCGAGCGCTCCGGGGAGGAGCAGGGACCCGGAGCGCTCGTCGTTACAGCCTATATGCAAGAATTGTTGATTGTTCCCTATAAGTTTATTATTTTTCCGTATATGAGGCTTATTTTTTTGCACTATGATCTTTAGTTTTTAACGGTATCCTATTTGTTTTGATGGGACTTTTTTTGGTTGTTTTTTTATTCTTTTTTTATAAACATTGCGACAGCATTCTTGTTGTTTGGTATTTTCTTTGCTTTTACACCGTTCACTGTGCAGAATCATAAGCATTAGATTTTAATAGTTTGAACATTTAGGCACGAAGCGATACCACATATGTTTATTATTATTATTATTTTTTTTTGTAAAATGGGAAAAGGAGGGTGATTTTATTTTTTATTAGGGGAGGGGCTTTTATATAAAAAAAAAATTTACACTTATAAGACCCCATAGGGGAGCTCTGCTTTCCATGAATACAGGCCTGGCTAAGTCATTGGATTGGTGATCCGGAGACAGGTTACAAGACCCTCCATTTTAGCTCATCGGACATAAACGTGGGGATTGAGCCCACTAAGCTAACCAACATATCTTATTTAATGCTTTAGACAGCGTGATCTGCATGGATTATGGCATTTTAAGAGTTAATGACTGGCAGCATTTAGTGTCATTAGCAATGTGTTTCTTGCTACTGATAATAGCCCACATTCAACGTTATAAAGCCATTATAAGATTCACTCTATAGATAAGACAGGAAGGACAAGGAAAACAACAACTGGTAGGGGAACAATTCTCCGGGGAAGGGATCAAGCAACCCAACAAAGAAATTTCGAAGACTGATTCAATCCCAGGACAACTACATCCTCGAGAAGCAGTCTGAATGACCGATTTTGGCTTTCACCAATTCCTTCATCCTACATATCCTATTAAGAGTCTTAATAAATTCCACCTTCAAGGTGGTCACAGAGGATTTCCAATGCCTAGGTAACACAACACAGGCAGTCCAAGAATTAGACCCTTCTTGGCCTGCCCTGAGTAGCCTGGGACCTAAGAAAGTAGAACCATCTCAGGTTTCGGGAAAGAGCATCAGGGCAGACCACACTGTAGAGGTTAAATACAGAGGCCCCAAAAGAAGCGATCAGGAGGCAATTCCACCAGATGTGTAAATACGTGCTTTGGGCACCCAGGCAACTCCAACTGCTGTCAGAGGACAAGGGGGAACATTTCATGAATCCTCACTGGGCATCTGTGCCAACGAGAATGTTAAAATTCTTTACCTGATTTATGTGTATGGAGAAACATTTTGGAAAGGTCCACCGAGAAGGACCAACCCAAATCACATTAACCCCTTGGCAATGTTTCAGGATGACGAGTCAGCCTCAGCAGATCCTCGCAGCACTCCATAGACTAGAGAGACCACATGAGAGGGAGGAAAAGAAAGGACAGATAACTGTTTGAAAGAGGTCAGTGATCTGTGCAGATAATATGGGAGTATAGAGCCATAGAAGCGTTGCAACCATCTAAAAAGTAAGCCTATTACCCAGAGATAAAAGGGAAGACTGAGAGAGGGAGAAAATGGGAGACTGAGAGGACCTTCCGTGGACGCAACGTCACGTCAATAGGAGAAACCTAAAAAAGTGAAAGCTGTCTGAAAATGAGCATTGTTAAATGGGGGAGTCAACAGACCAAATCTGGAGGAGAGAGCCTGTCTCACAATGATAGACTCCCAAATTGGTAGCAACAGAAGTTATGGCTTCATCACTCCTGCAACACAATCATGGAGTACCAATTTGTTGCCATGGCAACTGGAGGACTTTTGAAGGCTTCTGCATGTGCAATAGTAGATATTCTGCTACAGCCTGTCACAGGTAAGCTATACTAGCAAACTTTAAAGGTCAATGCAATAGGAATTGAAGTGAATAAGCAATCAACAATTGCTTATAAGGCCGGGTTCACACTAAAGAATATCCGAACAGAATTACGCTTTGAAATTCTGCTCAGTACTTCTGGTGCTGGAGAGACCCATTGCTGACAATGGGATTTTGCTGCACAGAGGACACTAGTGAATTTAAGCAGCAGAGCTTTCCTCCGCTAAAATTTCTTCACCAAAAGAATTACTATTTTTATTCTTTAGGCAGGATACCCTACAAAATGCAATGCCATCTTTTTGGATGGATCTATATGCGCATGCGGTTTTAGCGCTGGCTAATTCAGTCAGTGCAAGTGTGAATCCAGCCTTAAAGTCTCCGGGGGGGGGGGGGGGGGGGGGGTTTACATTTTTTTTTTATTATATATTAAAACATCTCCCCAATAAAAATGTAAATCACTCCCTTTTCCATTTTTTTCAAATAAAAATGTTTATAAACTCCAAGAAAACCCCTTTAACGTGTGTGTTTTAACCCTTGGAGGATGAAGGACACATGTGCGCAGTGCTCTCAGGAGCTGAGCATGCTTCATACCCTGTGGGTTGCAGTTGTCAATCAAAGTTGATTGCAGTTTCTAGATGTAGGAAATTAGCTTGCCTGTTAGCTCAGGCAGGAGATCGTGACCACCTCATTGAAATCTGAGAGGACAGGCAAAGGTCATTTTAATAAATGTGAATAAGTCCCTTCCCTTATAAATGTTCAAATCACCCCCTTTTCCCATTTTTCAAATAAAATAATGTAACCAAACATAAACATATGTGGTATTGTCCCATGCATAAATGTGTAAACTATTATAATATAACACGAATTAAACTGCACGGCCAATGGCATAAACTTAAAAAAGCACCAAAGTTCAGAATTGCTGATTTTTGGTCACCTTTTATACCAGAATTTTTTTTATAAAACAAGATCAAAAAGTCTGCCGCGGGGATCCGATCATCCAGAATGGCGGACTGAGGTCCCCTCACCTGCCTCCGTTGCCTTCCACGGGTCTTCTGCTCTGGTCTGAGATTGAGCAGACCAGAGCAGAAGATGACCGATAACACTGATCAGTGCTATGCCCTATGCATAGCAGTGAACAGTATTAGCAATCGAATGATTGCTATAAATAGTCCCCTATGGGGAGTATTAAAGTGTAAAAAAAATGTGAAAAATCCCCTCCCCCAATAAAAATTGCCCATTTTCTCCATTTCACCACCAAAAAGTGTAAAAAAAAAAAAAAAAAATTAATAAACATATTTGGTATCGCCGCGTGCGTAAATATCCGAACTATTAAAATATAATGTTAATGATACCGTACGGTCCAAAGTCCAAAATTGCTGCGCTTTTATAACATTTTATTTAAAAAAATATATATTAAAAATGTATTAAAAGTTTTAGATATGCAAATATGGAATCAATAAAAAGTACAGATCAAGGCTCAAAGAATTAGCCCTCATACCACCGCATATACTGAAAAATGAAAACATTATAGGTCTTCAAAATAGAGGGATTTTAAACATACTAATTTGGTTAAAAAGTGTGCGATTTTTTTAAGCGCAACAGTAATAGAAAAGTATCTAATCATGGGTATTATTTTAATCATATTGACCCATAGAATAAAGAACACGTCATTGTTACCGTAAATTTTACGGCATGAAAACGAAACCTTCCAAAATTAGCTAAATTGCGGTTTTCTTTTTAATTTCCCCACACAAATAGTATTTTTTTGGTTGCGCCATACATTTTATGGTAGAGTGATGGCATTACAACGGAAAACTGGTCGCGCAAAAAACAAGCCCTCATACTAGTCTGTGGATGAAAATATAAAAGTTATAATTTTTTTGAAGGTGAGGAGGAAAAAACTAAAACGTAAAAATAAAAATTGTCTTTAAGGCCAAAATGGTCTGAGTCCTTAAAGGGTAGCTCCCACCATCCTATTTTCCTATTTTTTTTTTTTTGCTAGCCCGTTCCCCCCCCCCCCCCCCCCCCCCCGCTACGGCACTAGCCCGTTCCCTCCTCCCAACCCCCCCCCCCGCCCCGCATACCCCGTTCCCTCATTACACTTGCAGTTACTACAGAGTCCGGCAGCGGGCGTGCAGGGACAGCGGCGGCAATGAGGAGGCGGCGGCGATGTGCGGGAGGAGTGGCCTCCCAGCCAGTGGCCGGGGAGCCAATGCGCTCGCTCCCGCCTGTCTGAATGACAGGCAGGGAGCGAGTGCAGCCTAACTGAAAAAGGACTGATTGCCACTCAAAAATCAGTCCTTTTTCAGTGGCCGGTTTTTAAATGTAAATTAAACCTTTTTAATGAAAAAAATAATAATAAAAGTATATTAGAGATTTGTTGTAGTACATAAGTACTACAACATATCAAAAAATAAAGTTGGTGACAGTGCCCATTTAAGGGGTTCAAAAAAAAGTTTGGTTGCTGTGGGCAACTGCTCCACTAATTCTGTGCACAAGGTTTGGTAAAATAAGGTTTAAGAATTTTTGGTTGTTTTTTTTTCTAATGTTTCATTTTCCTATTTTTATTTTAAAATAATCTTGCAGTATTCTTTCTCACCACTAAGCCAAAAACTCCTATAAAATGTACCTGAAGTTAGCAAAACCTTTTTATATGATGTAGAAAATAACATTATATGTATACTGTATTTGTAATTTACAAAGGAAAACTTTTCCCTGAGGGAAAAACTGGCACTTTCGTATGATAAAACTTGAAAGCTTTATTGATCCATATTAAAAACATGTGCAAAAATTGGGGGAAGAGTAAAATATATAACAAAAAACCGACACGTTTTTGGATAGAAACCCTTTTTCAAGGCATGATGTGAACAGTATGAAAACCCGATCTTATACTGAATTTCAGGACGATCCGCCCCCAATCACATTTCCAGGAGCTCACACAGCTGAGAGTTATCCCTCGATGTACCTCATGATGCACCAGTACAAACCATTAGAAAAAACATACATGTGCAGATATATAAATGCAATACAAAATGTCATGATAAATAGCAGCAAAAAAAGCAGGAAAATGCACATACACATTAATAAAAATCGTCGTGGCGCAGCACAGGCTTTTTTCGCACGCTTCTCTGGCAGCAGGTTAACTCTCTCTGACCGGACCAGAGGATCATAACATGTATTCACTACTTGCTTTACACATTTCTGCAGCCAATAAATTTTCGCCTCCCCCCTTACTTTTCGCGTGCGCTCTCTGCACGCAACACCATACACATGACTCCATACACTTAAATGGTGGTTTGCAGCACATTAGTAAAGTCCTTTACATAGGGGGGAGTAAACTTTAACTGGTGGCAACAGCTGTAGGCACACACCCGTATCCTTTTCGTAGGACACCAAAGAGCTATGTGATAGCCTGGGGGTGTAGGGTATATGGGATGTAGCTGTGCGGTAATTAAAGGGTGTCTGATTAACCCTTTCTATTCGTGACGCCAGGGTGAGGGCTCCTCTGCAATGCTTGTCCTACCGCCACCCTTCCCAAGAGCGATAGAGAGGTATGGAATAATTGAATGTCCACAACTGGATAGTTTGCTGAAAACAGTCAGAACTTTTACTGAAGATTCAGAGATGTGGAATTCCTATCGCCCGACACCCGGGACTAGCAGTTTTGGGCGCCGGCAGGTGAATTTGTCCGGCCCATAGCCCGGCTTCGGGCAAGCAGGGCCGGACCTGACAAGCTCGGACGCGATCTGCAGTCTGTATGGAGCGGGCTCCCGACTCCTGCCCGCTCCATACTCTGCAGCCTGTGTCCTCCGAAGCAGAGCAGGGGAGATGAGAAGCTGTGTACAGTATTTGTCTTCTCTCCCCTGCTCTAAAGACGTGCGGGGGGAGATGAGGGGGCGTGGCTTCTTGCTCCCCGTGCAGACCTGCGTCCTCTGCCTTCACTCCCCCCAGCTGTAGCTTCGGAGAGCTGAGGGGAGGAGGCGCGTCTGCACGGGGAGACTGTATGCGGCGCTCTGCAGTATGTATGGAGCGGGCTCCGGATTCCTGCCCGCTCCATACTTTGCAGCCCCCGGCTGTTCTCAGTAGCCGGGGGCCACCGCTAATAGCCAGCATGCGGCTGGCTATTAACCCTTTAGATCGCCGCTGTCAAAGCTGACAGCGGCGTCTAAAGGGACATGTGAATGCTCCCTGGTGGGCTAGTGGGGTGGATCGCCCCCCCGTAGCGCGATCGCAGGGGGCGATCCACTATAGAAGTAGCCAGAGGACTTAACTCAGCTTCCTGCTGTCCCGCTCTGTCACTGATAGAGCCTGGCTGGACTAGGCTCTATCAATGGATCACAGAGCACACAGATTAGTAGAGTTCAATAGAACTCTATTCATCTGTCTGAGGAATCGAATGATTCCTCCTATAAGTGTAATAAAGTGTAAAAAAAAAAAAAAAAAGTTTTAATAAAAGTTTTAAAGACACACATTAACCTAGTGGTCTTCAAACTGTGCCCTTCCAGATGTTACAAAACTACAATTCCCAGCATGCCAGGACAGCCGTTGGCTGTCCGGGCATGCTGGGAGTTGTAGTTTTGCAACATCTGCAGGGCCACAGTTTGAAGACTGCTGCATTAACCCCTTCCATGTTAAAAGTTCAAATCACCCCCTTTTCCTATATAAAAACATGCAAACATAATAAAAATAAACATAATTGGTATCGCTTCAGGCGTAATTGTACAACCTATTAAAATATAACTGTTACGCCGAGCGCTCCGGGTCCCCGCTCCTCCCCGGAGCGCTCGCTACACTCTCCCCACTGCAGCGCTTCGGTCAGATCCACTGACCCGGGGCGCTGCGATTCCGCTTCCAGCCGGGATGCGATTCGCGATGCGGGTAGCGCCCGCTCGCGATGCGCACCCCGGCTCCCGTACCTGACTCGCTCTCCCTCGGTCCTGTCCCGGCGCGCGCGGCCCCGCTCCCTAGGGCGCGCGCGCGCCGGGTCTTTGCGATTTAAAGGGCCACTGCGCCGCTGATTGGCGCAGTGATTCCAATTAGTGTGTTCACCTGTGCACTTCCCTATATCACCTCACTTCCCCTGCACTCCCTTGCCGGATCTTGTTGCCATCGTGCCAGTGAAAGCGTTTCCTTGTGTGTTCCTAGCCTGTGTTCCAGACCTCCTGCCGTTGCCCCTGACTACGATCCTTGCTGCCTGCCCCGACCTTCTGCTACGTCCGACCTTGCTTCTGTCTACTCCCTTGTACCGCGCCTATCTTCAGCAGCCAGAGAGGTGAGCCGTTGCTAGTGGATACGACCTGGTCACTACCGCCGCAGCAAGACCATCCCGCTTTGCGGCGGGCTCTGGTGAAAACCAGTAGTGACTTAGAACCGATCCACTAGCACGGTCCACGCCAATCCCTCTCTGGCACAGAGGATCCACTACCTGCCAGCCGGCATCGTGACAGTAGATCCGGCCATGGATCCCGCTGAAGTTCCTCTGCCAGTTGTCGCTGACCTCACCACGGTGGTCGCCCAGCAGTCACAACAGATAGCGCAACAAGGCCAACAGCTGTCTCAACTGACCGTTATGCTACAGCAGTTACTACCACAGCTTCAGCAGTCATCTCCGCAGCGAGTGGCCGCTCCTGGTCTACGCCTATCCTTGCCGGATAAATTTGATGGGGACTCTAAGTTTTGCCGTGGCTTTCTTTCCCAATGTTCCCTGCATCTGGAGATGATGTCGGACCAGTTTCCCACTGAAAGGTCTAAGGTGGCTTTCGTAGTCAGCCTTCTGTCTGGAAAAGCCCTGTCTTGGGCCACACCGCTCTGGGACCGCAATGACCCCGTCACTGCCTCTGTACACTCCTTCTTCTCGGAAATCCGAAGTGTCTTTGAGGAACCTGCCCGAGCCTCTTCTGCTGAGACTGCCCTGTTGAATCTGGTCCAGGGTAATTCTTCCGTTGGCGAGTATGCCGTACAATTCCGTACTCTTGCTTCAGAATTATCCTGGAATAATGAGGCCCTCTGCGCGACCTTTAAAAAAGGCCTATCCAGCAACATTAAAGATGTTCTGGCCGCACGAGAAATTCCTGCTAATCTACATGAACTCATTCACCTAGCCACTCGCATTGACATGCGTTTTTCCGAAAGGCGTCAGGAGCTCCGCCAAGATATGGACTTTGTTCGCACGAGGCGTTTCTTCTCCTCGGCTCCTCTCTCCTCTGGTCCCCTGCAATCCGTTCCTGTGCCTCCCGCCGTGGAGGCTATGCAGGTCGACCGGTCTCGCCTGACACCTCAAGAGAGGACACGACGGCGCATGGAGAACCTCTGCCTGTACTGTGCTAGTACCGAACACTTCCTGAGGGATTGTCCTATCCGTCCTCCCCGCCTGGAAAGACGTACCCTGACTCCGCACAAAGGTGAGACAGTCCTTGATGTCTACTCTGCTTCTCCACGTCTTACTGTGCCTGTGCGGATGTCTGCCTCTGCCTTCTCCTTCTCTACTGTGGCCTTCTTGGACTCTGGATCTGCAGGAAATTTTATTTTGGCCTCTCTCGTCAACAGGTTCAACATCCCAGTGACCAGTCTCGCCAGACCCCTTTACATCAATTGTGTAAACAATGAAAGATTGGACTGTACCATACGTTTCCGCACGGAGCCCCTTCTAATGAGCATCGGATCTCATCACGAGAGTATTGAACTTTTGGTCCTCCCCAATTGTACTTCGGAAATTCTCCTTGGACTTCCCTGGCTTCAACTTCATTCCCCAACCCTGGATTGGTCCACTGGGGAGATCAAGAGTTGGGGGCCCTCTTGTTCCAAGGACTGTCTAAAACCGGTTCCCAGTAACCCTTGCCGTGACTCTGTGGTTCCTCCAGTAACCGGTCTCCCTAAGGCCTATATGGACTTCGCGGATGTTTTCTGCAAAAAACAAGCTGAGACTCTACCTCCTCACAGGCCTTATGATTGTCCTATCGACCTCCTCCCGGGCACTACTCCACCCCGGGGCAGAATTTATCCTCTCTCTGCCCCAGAGACTCTTGCCATGTCTGAATACGTCCAGGAAAATTTAAAAAAGGGCTTTATCCGTAAATCCTCCTCTCCTGCCGGAGCCGGATTTTTCTTTGTGTCCAAAAAAGATGGCTCCCTACGCCCTTGCATTGACTACCGCGGTCTTAATAAAATCACGGTTAAGAACCGCTACCCCCTACCCCTCATCTCTGAACTCTTTGATCGCCTCCAAGGTGCCCACATCTTTACTAAACTGGACTTAAAAGATGCTTATAACCTCATCCGCATCAGAGAGGGGGATGAGTGGAAAACGGCATTTAACACCAGAGATGGACACTTTGAGTATCTGGTCATGCCCTTTGGCCTGTGCAACGCCCCTGCTGTCTTCCAAGACTTTGTTAATGAAATTTTTCGTGATCTTTTATACTCCTGTGTTGTTGTATATCTGGACGATATCCTAATTTTTTCTGCCAATCTAGAAGAACACCGCCAGCATGTCCGTATGGTTCTTCAGAGACTTCGTGACAATCAACTCTATGCCAAGATTGAGAAATGTCTGTTTGAATGCCAATCTCTTCCTTTTCTAGGATACTTGGTCTCTGGCCAGGGACTACAAATGGATCCAGACAAACTCTCTGCCGTCTTAGATTGGCCACGCCCCTCCGGACTCCGTGCTATCCAACGCTTTTTGGGGTTCGCCAATTATTACAGGCAATTTATTCCACATTTTTCTACCGTTGTGGCTCCTATCGTGGCTTTAACCAAAAAAAATGCCGATCCCAAGTCTTGGCCTCCTCAAGCGGAAGACGCCTTTAAACGACTCAAGTCTGCCTTTTCTTCGGCTCCCGTGCTCTCCAGACCTGACCCTTCCAAACCCTTCCTATTGGAGGTTGATGCCTCCTCAGTGGGAGCTGGAGCTGTTCTTCTACAAAAAAATTCTTCCGGGCATGCTGTCACTTGTGGTTTTTTTTCTAGGACCTTCTCTCCGGCGGAGAGGAACTACTCCATCGGGGATCGAGAGCTTCTAGCCATCAAATTAGCACTTGAGGAATGGAGGCATCTGCTGGAGGGATCAAGATTTCCAGTTATTATTTACACCGATCACAAGAACCTCTCCTACCTCCAGTCTGCCCAACGGCTGAATCCTCGCCAGGCCCGGTGGTCTCTGTTCTTTGCCCGATTTAATTTTGAAATTCACTTTCGGCCTGCCGATAAGAACATTAGGGCCGATGCTCTCTCTCGTTCCTCGGATGCCTCAGAAGTTGAACTCTCTCCGCAACACATCATTCCACCTGACTGCCTGATCTCCACTTCTCCAGCCTCCATCAGGCAAACTCCTCCAGGAAAGACCTTTGTTTCTCCACGCCAACGCCTCGGAATCCTCAAATGGGGTCACTCCTCCCATCTCGCAGGTCATGTGGGCATCAAGAAATCTGTGCAACTCATCTCCCGCTTCTATTGGTGGCCGACTCTGGAGACGGATGTTGTGGACTTTGTGCGAGCCTGCACTATCTGTGCCCGGGATAAGACTCCTCGCCAGAAGCCCGCTGGTTTTCTTCATCCCCTGCCTGTCCCCGAACAGCCTTGGTCTCTGATTGGTATGGATTTTATTACTGATTTACCCCCTTCCCGTGGCAACACTGTTATTTGGGTGGTCGTTGATCGATTCTCCAAAATGGCACATTTCATCCCTCTTCCTGGTCTTCCTTCAGCGCCTCAGTTGGCAAAACAATTTTTTGTACACATTTTTCGTCTTCACGGGTTGCCTACGCAGATCGTCTCGGATAGAGGCGTCCAATTCGTGTCTAAATTCTGGAGGGCTCTCTGTAAACAACTCAAGATTAAATTAAATTTTTCTTCTGCATTTCATCCCCAATCCAATGGACAAGTAGAAAGAATTAACCAGGTCTTGGGTGATTATTTACGACATTTTGTTTCCTCCCGCCAGGATGACTGGGCAGATCTCCTTCCATGGGCCGAATTCTCGTATAATTTCAGAGTCTCTGAATCTTCCTCCAAATCCCCATTTTTCGTGGTGTACGGCCGTCACCCTCTTCCCCCCCTCCCTACCCCCTTGCCCTCTGGTCTGCCCGCTGTGGATGAAATTTCTCGTGACCTTTCCATCATATGGAGAGAGACCCAAAATTCTCTCTTACAGGCTTCATCACGCATGAAGAAGTTCGCGGATAAGAAAAGAAGAGCTCCTCCCATTTTTTCCCCTGGAGACAAGGTATGGCTCTCCGCTAAATATGTCCGCTTCCGTGTCCCTAGCTACAAGTTGGGACCACGCTATCTTGGTCCTTTCAAAATTTTGTGTCAGATTAATCCTGTCTCTTACAAACTTCTTCTTCCTCCTTCTCTTCGTATCCCTAATGCCTTTCACGTTTCTCTTCTTAAACCACTCATCATCAACCGTTTCTCTCCCAAATCTGTTCCTCCCACTCCTGTTTCCGGCTCCTCGGACATCTTCTCCGTCAAAGAGATCCTAGCTTCTAAAAAGGTCAGAGGGAAAACCTTTTTTTTAGTGGATTGGGAGGGTTGTGGTCCAGAAGAGAGATCCTGGGAACCTGAGGACAACATCCTAGACAAAAGTCTGCTCCTCAGGTTCTCAGGCTCTAAGAAGAGGGGGAGACCCAAGGGGGGGGTACTGTTACGCCGAGCGCTCCGGGTCCCCGCTCCTCCCCGGAGCGCTCGCTACACTCTCCCCACTGCAGCGCTCCGGTCAGATCCACTGACCCGGGGCGCTGCGATTCCGCTTCCAGCCGGGATGTGATTCGCGATGCGGGTAGCGCCCGCTCGCGATGCACACCCCGGCTCCCGTACCTGACTCGCTCTCCCTCGGTCCTGTCCCGGCGCGCGCGGCCCCGCTCCCTAGGGCGCGCGCGCGCCGGGTCTTTGCGATTTAAAGGGCCACTGCGCCGCTGATTGGCGCAGTGATTCCAATTAGTGTGTTCACCTGTGCACTTCCCTATATCACCTCACTTCCCCTGCACTCCCTTGCCGGATCTTGTTGCCATCGTGCCAGTGAAAGCGTTTCCTTGTGTGTTCCTAGCCTGTGTTCCAGACCTCCTGCCGTTGCCCCTGACTACGATCCTTGCTGCCTGCCCCGACCTTCTGCTACGTCCGACCTTGCTTCTGTCTACTCCCTTGTACCGCGCCTATCTTCAGCAGCCAGAGAGGTGAGCCGTTGCTAGTGGATACGACCTGGTCACTACCGCCGCAGCAAGACCATCCCGCTTTGCGGCGGGCTCTGGTGAAAACCAGTAGTGACTTAGAACCGATCCACTAGCACGGTCCACGCCAATCCCTCTCTGGCACAGAGGATCCACTACCTGCCAGCCGGCATCGTGACAATAACATTATGTATCCCGTACGGTAAATATAAAAAAATACCAAACCACAGATTTGCAATTTTTATAATATCCCAGAAAAAAAAGTTAAAAAGCGATTAAAAAGTCAGATCAATACCAAAATGGTACCGATACAAAAAGCAGATTATGGCGCAAAAAATTTGCCCTCATACAGCCTGGTATGCGGAAAAAAAATAAAGCTACAAGGGTTAAAAATTGGCAATTAAAAAAATTTGAAAAAGTTCAGAATTAGTAAAACATGACGTAAACTATACAAATCTGATATCGCTGTAATCAGGCGGCCTAAAGTATAAAACGAACATGTTACCTCAACCACAAGGTAAATGGCGTAGAAAAGAAAACCACCAAATCTGCAAAATTATCTTTTACTATTTCAATTTCACTTCCCTTAATATATATATATATATATTTTTTTTTTGGTTCAGAGAATATGTTATTGAAAAATTAAAAGGTATCCTTATAGTAGGTAGTTATGGCCATTATAGGGCGAGGAGGAAAAAATTAGAGCGTAAAAGCGAAAATTGGCACGGACAAGTGGATCGTCATGAGGGACAAGTAGATCTTACTCCATTTAGTGGACAAGTTGTTTTTTTATAAAATTTCCACACCCCTGAGATTTTATGCAAGTTTCATAACCGGAACAGTCTCTATACAGGCAAAGTCTCTTAGAGATTGACAGTGGTTGGCACTTTAAGCATTTTAGAGTCTGTAGACTGATATGCGCTGTTACGCTGGATTTAGGGGATTTAGTTGGGGTCCAGCAGTCACGCTAGCTTTTGCGGGTATTTAGTTTAGGACTCACGGTTTGATTGAGGCTGAGGCGGGCAGGCTTCAGGCCTAGAGTGTCTTTGTAAGCTGCGCAGATCCGTCCTGATAGTCCGGCATCCACGAGAGCAGCAACCCAAGAGAGCGATCATTGGCTACAGCTCCCTTATATGGGCAGGGGCTGGCCTTAAGCTGATTGGTCCAGTACTTCTGTCAATCATCTTTACAAAGGGTTATGGGTAATCATGTGACCCAAGGACCTCCAAAGGTCCTCCAACATACCATAGAGGAATTAACATAGTCACATGACCGAAGGTCCTGCGATGCTACAAAGGTAAGTATGCTAAAATGGTCAGACACACACCTCAAATATCTGGGGGTAAATATCACAGCGAAAATGGGTTCACTATGCAATGCTAACTTCAGCAGTTGATGAAAGACATAAAGACCATATTAGATGAATATGACTTGCCCCTGATCTCATGGCTAGGCCGACATAATGTCATCCAGTGCTATGTTCTCCCCAAAGTCACTTACAAACTTTCAATAGTGCCCATCGCACTCCCGGATAGATTTTTCACCACAATTAAGAGATTATTCTCCAGTTATGTATGGAAGCAGAGGAGGCCCCGTATGTCACACACACACTTCTTTCTCATCTGAAGTCAGAGGGGGGTATCAGGCTGCCAGATGTCCGCAATCTTTATAGGGAAATTCAGCTTCGGTGTTGGGTGCACATAACTCAGTCGTCACTGGCGCACCGTGGCTTCCTCGTCTCCTGAAATCACTGAGGATGACCCTCTTGCGGGCATCTGGCTGCCCTCTACAACCCGCACCAAATACAATGCGAACAGTAAACACTTATTACTTGATGGTGTCATCTCTTCCTTGTCTTCCCTTTCCCCCTTTCTTTCTCCTGGTGTTTCCCCTCTTCTTCCCTCACATCTTATACCTGCTGTCGTGGGGATGGACTCGCCTACCTTCACCTCAATGTGGAGTAAGCTCTCTAACATCCCAGTCTCGCAGTTGTTCTCTGACCTTCCTGCATCAAAACCATTTTATCTCATGTTTTTGCTAAGCGGCACCTACCCCTCAGAGCACTCACCGATTTCGAGAGCTCCCTGCTCTCCCGGGGGGATAGGCCCTGGAGACTTTCTGACTCCTAGACAGCATGCCGGAGGGCGATGCCGCGGGGGAGGCCAGGTTACTTAGCCTCATGGGAACGTGAATTGAACCTTCCCCTGAGTGATATGGAGGTGGAGCGAATCCTTTCCTTTTCACAGGGCCCGTCTAGATGTGTACGTCTACAAGTTAATCATTTTAAGGTCCTCTCCCGCTGGTACAAGGTACCTGAATTTCTCCATGCACATGGTCTCACGCCCTCCAATTTATGTTGGGGATGCAAATCCCAAGTTGGCACACATTCACACATCTGGTGGTACTGCCCCAGCATAGCTTTGTTTTGGAAGGAAGTAGAAACTAAGCTTGCCGCCATTACAGGGAACACTATCCAACTTACACCAGAGGCGGTCCTATTGGGATGCCCCTCTATATCCTATGTCCCTGCATCCGACACTTTGATTTCTCAGCTTCTTGCGGCTGCCAAGTCCCTGATTCCCTTACATTGGTTACAGGCTTCGCTCCCCTTCCTGCAAGACTGGTATGCGAAAATATCCCAAATCTGTAGGTTTGAGGAAATGTCTAGTCGAGTGCACAGATCTCACGATACCTTCCTTAAGACATGGCAACCTTGGTTGGATTCCCCTTATTCACTATGAGAGTCCCTGGCTGCGGTTGCTTTTTCGCTCCCTTGCCCTTTCACTCTCTTGTAGGTCTCCCATGTCCTCTTGCGCATGCTCCACACTTTACTGCACCTAGCTTCTTCCTTTCTTTATTTCTTTCTCTCTCTCTCTTCCTTTCTTTCCATCTACCTCTCTTATTCTTCCATAATTCTCTTCTTTACTCCACCTATTGTTTCCCCATCTCCCCCCCCTCCTTTCCCGCCCGCCTGTGTTCCCCCTGTCCCTTTTTGATTCTTACCCTTGATAGAGCAACGCTTGATACCCGTCTTTTTACCCTTCATCTCCCTTTATTCGATCCCCCCCTCTCCCACCCTGTCCCTGCACTCAACTGTGTCAGGATAGCGAATCCAGATCTGAATGGATTTATCATACTTGATTTTTGTTTGTTACGTTTTCACATGTGTATTTGTCATTGAGTTCTGATATCTATGGAAAAACTGAGCTTCTTGCACTTGTTCCACCTGCGAGTGGACTTCATTACCTGTTTAACTTTTTTGCTCAATAAAAATTATAGTTGAAAAAAAAAAGGTAAGTATAATAATATGCATTATATTAAATATACCCATTATTAAATATGTACGCATAAACATTATAAAATTAGAGAAGGAGGAGGCGACTAGGGGCTGTCCCACCTGGGGGACCCTACCTGAACGTAGTAACTCTGACTTTGGGGACCACCATACAAGGTAAAGTTAAACAACCTTGTACCGGGACACCACAAACCCCCTTACTTAAAATAAGTCGGCCTTGACGTCTGTCCCCTAAGACAGAGGGACGAAGTGAAGGTTGCTTTATAACAGTCCTTGGCATAACTTTTCAAATGTCCATTAGTCAGGCTGTTTAAATACTACAAGGTTGTTTAACTTTTTTAGGTACAAACATAGGCATGGGTAAACTCATGAACAGGATTACTTGGTTCATGAGTTTAGTAACAGGATGAAATTATTATACATGAGATACATCCTAACACTTTACTTACTTTTTTGAATCTCACTAGACATTTTTGAATCTCACTAGACATTTTTGCCACACTAGTTACCTGTTTAGTACACTGAGGGTTTTACTGGCTTGCCTGAGGCTATCTACCAATAAATTAGCTACTAGGGTCCATTGGCTACACGTTCTTATTTATTTATTTATATAGCGGCTACAGATTCAGCAGCGCTTACAATTATGGGGTACAGCTCTTATCCCTAGAACACAACAGATAAACCTTACCTAGGTTACCTTTTGATTACGTGTATTATTTTAGCTCGCAAAAGCACCTACTGGCCGGGCAGGGCATCTCGCACACGTAAGGGAGAGAAGAGAACAGTTAGTGTACATAACAGTGGCAGGAATTTGAAAATGACATAGGCTACAATTCCCAAAGCGTTTACTTGAGTGTGAGATATCTTTTTTGTTTGGTGTACTAAGTTTAAGTGAGGTAAGTACACTTGAGTGGTTAGTTTGAGGTACTATGTGTACAGTATTACGTGCAAGGTCAGTCTTGGTACCTTAAGGGTGGTTTTCCCTGTATAGACCTTTGAGAAGGTTTTAGTGATGGGTGACGGAAATGTTACTCCCAGAGGAGCTGAGAGAGCCACCTACTAGCAACTACTACAACACTTATTATTTTACTTTTTATGTACACGTTCATAAAGCAAAGTTGTTTTTTTTTTTTCGTGTACAGAAATCATTTGCATTTGATTACCTTAGCACAAACATTTATTACAGGGTTCAGGTGCATTCACCTGATAAGTGCAATTAGAGCAAAGAATATTATGTTACTGTTGAGGTATTTACATGAAAACAGGCACGCAAGGATCATCAGTCCACCTGCGCTAAGAGTCCACAGATCACGGCTACCACATTTAGCCGGGCACACACTTACGAATCTCCTAAGGGGCTAGGAGTATCTTGGCCTAAGGGCCAGGCACAAAAGCTTGATGGTTACGGATTAACGGAACAGTCTTAGCAAAGTCCTGCTAGGCACACTTCTTGAACGTTGCAGAAAAGTCTGTGAAGATAAAGCTTTAGAAAAACATAAATGTCACACTTCAGAAGAAACTCTTGCAGTGTAGCCCTGCTCCTCTTCTGAAACCTCTACCCCTCTCAACATCAGAACCAGGCAAGGAATTGATGTGACTTTCCCACACCACATTAGTGAGGGTAGAGTGGGACACTGTAGGGTTGAGATTAATCATATGGTTACTGGTCACTGTGGTCGTGGCCAAAGGCAGACTGGTTGGTACTGGTTGAGTCGGCCACACCTCCTCCTCAGGAGTGGGCCACAGCACTTTCGTTGGTGCCTGGTGGATAGGCCAAACCTCCGGACAGGGAGTAGGCCTAGGCATGGAAGTTGGTATCCGCAGTTTAGGCCAAACCCCCTCAGTAGGAGTAGGCCTGGGTACTTCACTGAAGATAGAGGTATCCGGATGCTGTGGAGGAAGACCTCTGTCGTGGGAGGCAATGGGGATTGACCTCTTTGGCCTCAGTCCATGCAGATCCGCCTCCCTGAAGATTACCCCCGGAGGGGTAGCCGGGCAGTCGTCATCGCCATCGGGCAATGGGGCTAGTTCACAGGCCCCCTCCGTGTTCAGCGACAACTGCTGCAGACGGTCGGCAAGTTCTCGGAATAGTTGGGCTGCGACCGCCACAACTATTCCTCTGCTCCGGCGCCATCTTTGTGCTCACGCCACGTGGAACGCTGCTGTCTGCCATGTCTGTTCTCTCCATCTCTTCCTTGTGCAGACTGAAGAGGTTGCTGTGCAGGGCTCCTTTTATAATGGGCTTCTCCAAAATGGCCGCCGGCCGGAAGGACGTCCTCGGTGCAGCCCCGACTTCCGGTCCCCCGGGAAACAACAGCAGTGAATTTAAGTTCCCCTCAGCTGCGACACATTTACTTGGTAGCCACACCCAGGGGCGGGTCGTGGCGCAGCACAGGCTTTTTTCGCGCGCTTCTCTGGCAGCAGGTTAACTCTCTCTGACCGGACCAGAGGATCCTAACATGTATTCACTTCTCACTTTACACATTTCTGCAGCCAGTAAATTTTCGCCTCCCCCCTTACTTTTTGCGTGCGCTCTCTGCACGCAACACCATACACACGACTCCGTACACTTAAATGGTGGTTTGCAGCACATTAGTAAAGTCCTTTACATAGGGGGGAGTACACTGTAACTGGTGGCAACAGCTGTAGGCACACACCCGTATCCTGTTCGTAGGACACCAAAAAACTATGTGATAGCCTGGGGGTGTAGGGTATATGGGGTGTAGCTGTGCGGTAATTAAAGGGTGTCTGATTAACCCTTTCTATTCATGACGCCAGGTGAGGGCTCCTCTGCAATGCTTGTCCTACCGCCACCCTTCCCAAGAGTGATAGGGAGGTATGGAATAATTGAATGTCCACAACCGGAGAGTATGCTGAAAACAGTCGGAACTTTTACTGAAGTTTCATAACCGGAACAGTCTCTAAACAGGCAAATAGAAGTAAAGAAGATCCCGGCACACCATCTTCTTGCTGAAGGTAAAGCTTTTATTCAAGCATGTATCACACAGGTGAACGCAGCACGCGTTACAGCCATTCCAGCCTTTATCAACTGCATAGTAATAATACAGACCAACGTGCTATATATGCGCCAAAAACACAATCAATACGTCATGAAATGGTCCCAGACCGCCTCCCCCTGTGATGTTGTACTCTCACAAATTTATAAATGGAGACAAGTCCGTAGTATCGGGGGTGGTGCTTCAGACCGGACGTTGCAACTATGGAAAGAAAACAGATACGTAAGTGGCTATATATGATATTATTCAATATAGAAGACTAGATAGTTCATTGTCCCGGTTCAGACCACGAGGCTCCAATGTATCCAATTTATGGATCCAATAAGCCTCTTTGCGGGCTAAAAGTTTTTTAATGTCACCGCCCCTTCGTGGGGGAATTACTTTGTCAATTACCTGGTATTGTAGCTGGGAAATGTTATGCTTTTTTGAATGAAAATGGTTCGGTATTGGCAGCAGTAATTTTTTGCATCTGATGCTGGATTTGTGCCTGTTGATGCGGTCCCCTACACGCTGGGTGGTCTCCCCAACGTATAGGAGACCGCACGGGCATTTAATAAGGTAAACTACATTCCTGGACTGACATGTGAAGAAATCGTTTATTGGAAAGGATTTGCCGGAGTATGGTTGAGTAATTTGATTCTGCTTCATAACATTGCTGCATTGAGCACAACTTAAAATCATTGACACCATGGGTTAAAACAACCCCAGCATTTCTTTTGGATACCAATGATTTTGTGAGAACAATTGAGACAGTAACAGGGATTACAGATGATACTATATAGGTAACTATAGATGTTGTATCATTATATACGTCAATTGATCACAGCAAGGGGATTGAAGCAACCATGTGGCTACTTCAACGAAGTGAATATGCTACATCACAAAAAGAATTTCTGGAGGAAATGTTAAATATTGTTTTAAGAGAAAATTTCTTTCTTTATGAAGATTCATTTTTTCAGCAGCAGCGAGGATCGGCCATGGGGGCGAATGTGGCCCCCCCGTATGCTAATGCCTATATGGCATTTTTTGAAGAACAGTACGTCTACACTAATCCCTTATTTCAGCAATATGCCAAAGTTTGGCGTCGTTATATAGACGATATCGTATGTATATGGGAGGGGCCACATTCGTCATTGATCGAGTTTTTTGAATTTTTGAACAGTGTAAGATCGGAACTGAAATTTACATTGACACAGGATAAAGAGAAGGTCAGCTTTCTGGATACTATGCTCCATAAGGACGGCAAAGGGGGTCTGTGTGCTGACCTCTACCGTAAACCCACAGATAAAAACAGTCTGCTTCATTTTTCTAGCTCTCTCCAGCAATAAAAAAAATCTATTCCACTGTCCCAGAAACAAAGAGTTACCAGGATAGTGAAGGACCCCATTATAAGAGAGCAACGTCTACAAGAACTGAATGAAAAGTTCAGACAACAGGGCTACCCGGAGAAAATTCTGAATGGGACCCCCCATATATCCCCTTTGTCATAGGATTGACAAAATTGTTAAAGAACACTGGCGGATTCTTAGAATTTATTAATGCTCCACTAATCTGTAATAAGAGGGCTCCTAACATTAAGGATAAATTGATCCAAGCAGACGTTGGAAGTATGAAGAAAACACGTCAGTCTTTTTTGAGCACCCAGAAAAAAGGCACATATCCTTGTTTAAGTGCTCAATGCAGCAATGTTATGAAGCAGAATCAAATTACTCACCCATACTCCGGCAAATCCTTTCCAACAAACGGTTTCTTCACATGTCAATCCAGGAATGTAGTTTACCTTATTAAATGCACGTGCAGTCTCCTATACGTTGGGGAGACCACCCAGCGTGTAGGGGACCGCATCAACAGGCACAAATCCAGCATCAGATGCAAAAATCTACTGCTGCCAATACCAAACCATTTGCATTCAAAAAAAGCATAACATTTCCCAGCTACAATACCAGGTAATTGACAAAGTAATTCCCCACGAAGGGGCGGTGACATTAAAAAACTTTTAGCCCGCAAAGAGGCTTATTGGATCCATAAATTGGATATATTGGAGCCTCGTGGTCTGAACCGGGACTATGAACTATCTAGTCTTCTATATTGAATAATATCATACATGGCCACTTACATATCTGTTTTCTTTCCATAGTTGCAACGTCCGGTCTGAAGCACCACCCCCGATACTACGGACTTGTCTCCATTCATAAATTTGTGAGAGTACAACGTCACAGGGGGAGGCGGTCTGGGACCATTTGATGACGTATTGATTGTGTGTTTGGCGCATATATAGCACGTTAGTCTGTATTATTACTATCCAGTTGATAAAGGCTGGAATGGCCGTAACGCGTGCTGCGTTCACCTGTGTGATACATGCTTGAATAAAAGCTTTACCTTCAGCAAGAAGTTCATGTGCCGGGATCTTCTTTACTTCTATTGGATTTACCCTGGCCCCCGCCCTTATTCCACAGTGCCGTCCTAACTATTCTTTTGATTTCTATACAGGCAAAGTCTCTTAGAGTTTCACAGTGGTTGAGACCTTAAGCGTTTTAGAGTCCGTAGACTGATATGCGCTGTTCCGCTGTATTTAGGGGATTTAGTTGAGGTCCAGCAGTCACGCTAGCTTTAGCGGGGATTTAGTTTAGGATTCACGGTTTGATTGAGGCTGAGGCGGGCAGGCTTCAGGCCTAGAGTGTCTTTGTAAGCTGCGCAGATCCGTCCTGATAGTCCGGCATCCACGAGAGCAGCAACCCAAGAGAGCGATCATTGGCTACAGCTCCCTTATATGGGCAGGGGCCGGCCTTAAGCTGATTGGTCCAGTACTTCTGTCAATCATCTTTACAAAGGGTTATGGGTAATCATGTGACCCAAGGACCTCCAAAGGTCCTCCAACATACCATAGAGGAATTAACATATTCACATGACCGAAAGTCCTGAGACGCTACAAAGGTAAGTATACTAATAGGTATTATATTAAATATACCCATTATTAAATATGTACACATAAACATTATAAAATTAGAGAAGGAGGAGGCGACTAGAGGCTGTCCCACCTGGGAGACCCTACCTGAACGTAGTAACTCTGACTTTGTGGACCACCATACAAGGTACGGTATGCAATACGGTACCGGGACACCACACCAGTAGGTGCGCGTGTCCCCAAGTTAACAATCGAAAAAGCTCCTCTAGCCAACATCCTAAGAGAGGAGAGGGTATAACTTAGCATACTGCTCTAATATTCAGATACCAACACAGAAGACAACTCTAGGGCGGCCAACGGACAGCTAACGGCTGTCCGGGCATGCTGGGAGTTGTAGTTTTGCAACAACTGAAGGCACCCTAGTTGGGAAACACTGGAATAAGGGATAAGTGTCTGATCGTGGATGGTCTGACTGCTGGCACCCCACATGATCTCCAGAATGGGCTATGGCTTTCTGTGTGTCATGGAGCTGCAGATGGCACTTCATCCAGATGGAGAGCTGGAGATACCCGAGTACAGCACTCCCATAGAAATGAATGGATGACGTGCAGTCTACAGCTCCATGACACACAGAGAGCCAGGTCCACCTTCTAGAGATCGTGGGAGGTCCTAGTGGTTGGATCTCCAGAACGGGGCCTGTGGACAGGGGATACGGTCAACCCCTTTAAATATGATTCCATTTCTGTCCACATCCATTGCACTAGTCCAATGCCTTACACTTTGTGTTACCTCAACCTTTGCACCCCTAAAAAATTTGAGAAAGGTAAGAGTGTTCTTTTTTGTTAACTTATCGCCTACCTGACCAGATTTTAAAAAGAAGGTTATTGCCGGACTACCTCTTTAATGTCTGATAAATGAGGTTCTGCCTCTGGACCTTGGAAGTCACATAGATGCATTCACCATAGTTTTTAGTCATGTTAATAAGAGACTCTACATATTTCATAGTGATGGAGCCTGTATTTGAAGTCCCTATGTGAGACCCTATTGGGGTTGGATCTGAGGGGGGAGCTAGCTGAGGGCATGTTGGACACAGCAATAGAAGGTGGATTGCCACTCACCTATAAGGCTACTAGGGCTAAGCAGTGGTACACACAGTACAGTTTATTAATTGCCGTGATTTATTTACTCTCTCTTTATTTACTTGTTTCAGCTCATATGACATGAACCTCCTGGGTGACAAGGAGAAGGTGTCCAAGTTGTGAGAAACTTCTGAACCTCCTTCTGTGCTCAAAAGTCTGTAAAAGTCCATCAATAAGTAAATCTAAAAATCTGTATTACTTTGGGGCACCTATTGTTTTATTATAATTTGTTATTCCTAGAGAACCCCTTTAATTCCATTAGTATACTAGATAAGGGTCTGGACTCTATTTTTATGCTATTTCAAACAGCCTCCAGCTACCACTTGGGGGATATGTTTATGCATTTATGGTAGCTGTTTTAGGGTACTGTCACGATGCCGGCTGGCAGGAGGTGGATCCTCTGTGCCAGAGAGGGATTGGCGTGGACCGTGCTAGTGGACCGGTTCTAAGTCACTACTGGTTTTCACCAGAGCCCGCCGCAAAGCGGGATGGACTTGCTGCGGCGGTAGTGACCAGGTCGTATCCACTAGCAACGGCTCAACCTCTCTGGCTGCTGAAGATAGGCGCGGTACAAGGGAGTAGACAGAAGCAAGGTCGGACGTAGCAGAAGGTCGGGGGCAGGCGGCAAGGTTCGTAGTCAGGGTGAATAGCAGAAGTACTGGTACACAGGCTTAGGACACACAAAACGCTTTCACTGGCACAAGGCAACAAGATCCGGCAAGGGAGTGCATGGGAGGAGGTCAGATAAAGGCAGGGAGCAGATGGAAGCCAATTAAGCTAATTGGGCCAGGCACCAATCATTGGTGCACTGGCCCTTTAAGTCTCAGGGAGCTGGCGCGCGCGCGCCCTAGAGAGCGGAGCCGCGCGCGCCAGCACATGACAGCAGGGGACGGGAACGGGTAAGTGACCTGGGATGCGATTCACGAGCGGGCGCGTCCCGCTGTGCGAATTGCATCCCCGACGGCCATGACAGTGCAGCGCTCCCGGTCAGCGGGACCGACCGGGGCGCTGCGGAGAGAGAGACGCCGTACGCGCTCCGGGGAGGAGCGGGGACCCGGAGCGCTAGGCGTAACAGTACCCCCCCCCCTTAGGTCTCCCCTTCTCTTTGTCCGGTAACTGCCTCCCCTGGGATGAGGACACCGGGAAAGGATGGAGGGATTCCTCAACGGCAGGCAGTACCGCAGGAGTGGGAATGGGGAGGGAGGGCAGAGGGCGAGGCCTGGCACGGGGCAGTGTGACACCAGGACGAGAGCCATGAGGAGGCACCGAGGCTTGCCTGACTGGACTGGGAGGGGGGGAGAGGCACTTCTTAAGGCGGGCAGAGTCCATAACGACCTTAGGGAGACCGGATACAGGAGGAACCACAGGGTCACGGCAGGGAGTACTGGTAACCGGTTTAAGGCAGTCCTTGAAGCAAGAGGTACCCCAGCTCTTGATCTCCCCTGTGGACCAATCCAGGGTTGGGGAATGGTGTTGAAGCCAGGGTAGTCCAAGGAGAATTTCCGAAGTGCAATTGGAGAGGACCAAAAACTAAATTTTCTCATGATGAGGTCCGATGCACATTAGGAGGGGCATCGTGCGGAAACGCACGGTGCAATCCAAGCTGGCTCCGTTGACCGCGGAAATGTGGAGTGGCTTGACAAGACGGGTCACCGGGATGCGGAATTTATTCACCAAGGACTCCCGAATAAAATTCCCAGAGGCACCAGAGTCCAGGCAGGCCACGGCTGAGAGGGAAGAGCTGGTTGAAGAAGAAATCCGTACAGGCACCGTGAGACGTGGAGAAGCCGACTTAGCATCAAGAGACGCTACACCCACGAGAGCTGGGTGCGAGCGTGCGTTTCCCAGACGTGGAGGACGGATGGGGCAATCCACCAAAAAATGTTCGGTACTGGCACAGTACAGACAAAGATTCTCTTCCTTACGGCGATTCCTCTCTTCCAGGGTCAGGCGAGACCGATCCACTTGCATGGCCTCCTCGGCGGGAGGCCTAGGCGCAGATTGCAATGGAGACTGTGGGAGAGGTGTCCAGAGATCTAAGTCTTTTTCCTGGCGGAGCTCTTGATGCCTCTCAGAAAAACGCATGTCAATGCGAGTGGCTAGATGAATGAGTTCATGCAGGTTGGTAGGAGTATCTCGTGCGGCCAGAACATCTTTAATGTTGCTGGATAGGCCTTTTTTAAAGGTCGCGCAGAGAGCCTCATTATTCCAGGATAGTTCTGAAGCAAGAGTACGGAATTGTATGGCGTACTCGCCAACGGAAGAATTACCCTGGACCAGGTTCAGCAGGGCAGTCTCAGCAGAAGAGGCTCGGGCAGGTTCCTCAAAGACACTTCGAATTTCCGAGAAGAAGGAGTGTACAGAGGTAGTGACGGGGTCATTGCGGTCCCAGAGCGGTGTGGCCCATGACAGGGCTTTTCCAGACAGAAGGCTGACTACGAAAGCCACCTTAGACCTTTCAGTAGGAAACTGATCCGACATCATCTCCAAATGCAGGGAACATTGCGAAAGAAAGCCACGGCAAAACTTAGAGTCCCCATTAAATTTGTCCGGCAAGGACAGGCGGAGGCTAGGAGTGGCCACTCGCTGCGGAAGAGGTGCAGGAGCTGGCGGAGGAGAAGGTTGCTGCTGCTGTAGCTGAGACTGAATCTGCTGTAGCTGCGACTGGAGTTGCTGAGTCATGGTGGTCAAGTACGACAGCTGGTGATCTTGTTGGGCAATCTGTCGGGCTTGCTGGGCGACCAGTGTGGGGAGGTCGGCGACAACAGGCAGAGGAACTTCAGCGGGATCCATGGCCGGATCTACTGTCACGATGCCGGCTGGCAGGAGGTGGATCCTCTGTGCCAGAGAGGGATTGGCGTGGACCGTGCTAGTGGACCGGTTCTAAGTCACTACTGGTTTTCACCAGAGCCCGCCGCAAAGCGGGATGGACTTGCTGCGGCGGTAGTGACCAGGTCGTATCCACTAGCAACGGCTCAACCTCTCTGGCTGCTGAAGATAGGCGCGGTACAAGGGAGTAGACAGAAGCAAGGTCGGACGTAGCAGAAGGTCGGGGGCAGGCGGCATGGTTCGTAGTCAGGGTGAATAGCAGAAGTACTGGTACACAGGCTTAGGACACACAAAACGCTTTCACTGGCACAAGGCAACAAGATCCGGCAAGGGAGTGCATGGGAGGAGGTCAGATAAAGGCAGGGAGCAGATGGAAGCCAATTAAGCTAATTGGGCCAGGCACCAATCATTGGTGCACTGGCCCTTTAAGTCTCAGGGAGCTGGCGCGCGCGCGCCCTAGAGAGCGGAGCCGCGCGCGCCAGCACATGACAGCAGGGGACGGGAACGGGTAAGTGACCTGGGATGCGATTCGCGAGCGGGCGCGTCCCGCTGTGCGAATCGCATCCCCGACGGCCATGACAGTGCAGCGCTCCCGGTCAGCGGGACCGACCGGGGCGCTGCGGAGAGAGAGACGCCGTACGCGCTCCGGGGAGGAGCGGGGACCCGGAGCGCTAGGCGTAACAGGTACATTCATATGTAGAAAGAGGAAAAGAACGTAGTTCAGCTCACCACTCGCTGTAGGCATCCATTGATGGGTATGTGGCTATCATGCGGTTTTGCAGGTAGTTTTGAAGCGCGGACAATGCGGGCCGTATCCCGGAAAGTACAGAGCCAGGGAATGGAAGTCGGGGGTCCAACTTCCATTCCCTGGCTCTGTACATTCACATGTACATAATTGGAAAACCTGCTGTGGATTATTACGTGTGAGCGTATCCATAGTCAGTAAGTGCATGCAGACAGAATTTTGTCATTTGATTATGTGACCTCATGGAGAAGCACCAGTGAAACTGATCGGTCCCAGCCCTCCTCCTATCATGGCCATCATAGCATCTTCTACACCACTGTATATAAAATTTCATAGATGCCTGGATTGGGGAAAGAAATTTTGGCCTCATTTGGTCTATTGATAACAGTGAAACATGGGTGGAGGGTGGTAATGGTCAAAGAAGTGTGGGCCCCTTTTATAGACTTATTGTTTGTGCTACTTATAGAAGTAACATCTAATAACACCTTTTGTGCCCTGATGGCAAAGCTTGCACCAATAGTTCTCACTTTACAGATTTCACATGGGTTTTGGTGCAGATTTCATGCTTAAAAAAATTCCGCTTGGAAATTCCATTGAAGCAGAGTCCCATTGTTTTGAATAGGATTCTGCTGCACCGTGCACATGGCGGGATTTCTGCTGTGAAAATATCTGCCATGGAAATTCCAATTCTGGCCTCGGCAAAAAGATTTGACTTGTCATTTACAGCGGAATTTGATGAGAAATGCATTGCCGTCTATGAAAACGGCACATTTCTGTGCGGTCCTAGCGCCTGGATGTTCTTTTGGCACCCCCTATTTGCAGAATGTCCGCCCAGAAACATTCCGCTGAAAATGACGTGTCAATTCCACAAATATTCCGCCATTTGAACATGGCCTTAGACGGTCAGCCTATCCTGCAGAGAACGATGGGTTCAGATTAGTTTTGAATAGTGTGTATTGGGGCCTTTAGTCATCATTCAGACACATAAAACCTGCCTGATTCAGTGTGCACTTTATATGGTCTCTGACAACTTTCCTTGTTGTTCCTTGATAGGATATCAGTTGCATTTATGACATTTGCCAGCTTTCAGTTTCTATAAAGCACAGGTTTGTTTTCATCGTGTACATACCTTTTTTCAGCCATCCACAGCGACGCACCTGTTCACATTCCCATGCACTTACACACACACACATCCTTCTTTACACACATTCTAGACACAAATGTTAATTATTTGAGTTCTCTTCTTGTGCGGTTTGCTTCTGTTGCCATGGTAACTCTGATCTGTTTACCTCACTTTCGCTGCATGAGGCCAGCCAATCATAAACCTGGGATCTGCATCTGGTCTTCCGATCATGTAAATCATTTACTAAGCACTGGAAATCTGAAAAAAAAAAAAATGTATATTTTGTTCTAGATGAAAAACGATTGTGGGTTTTTATAAACAGCTTAGGTGGATTCTTATGTGTAAGGAATCAGGATGGCCATATTACTGTAACCATTACTTCTATCCGTATGTAATGCCCAATAGTGATGAAATGAAGACTAGGTTCATTCTATATCTCGCTGGCCTGGTGGGCACTGCCCCCAGCAGTATATAGTAGTAGTGTCTTCCATTTATTTGCTATGAATTCCGCTTGCAAAACCTAAAGTTTAAAGTGGCCATACAGTGCAAGGACGGACTTGTGCACTGTGGCCTGATGAGTTAATGTTTGCTATATATGCACTTTTTTAAAAAAAAATGTAATGAATTGACTTTATTGTAATTCAATGTGAAAAATAATTACAGCCGTATAGCTCACTGTTTATGTTGTTTGACTGTCTTTACTGTTGCAAAACTAAAACTCGCAGCATGCCCTGGCAGCCTTCGGCTAGCCGCTTACCCCTCCCCTCATTCAGTTGGCCAATTCGAACATTCATGTGTGGTGGCCCAGTACGAGATGGTGTGTGCCCGTACATTTCTCCTGCCCCATCAGGCAGAATCCCTCCATGTCCCCAGGGCCCCCCTTACAATGTAAATCCTACTGTATATACTGTATATACTCGAGTATAAGCCGACCCGAGTATAAGCCGAGGCCCCTAATTTCACCCCAAAATCCCAGGAAAAGTTATTGACTCGAGTATAAGCCTAGGGTGGGAAATACATCACCCCCCCTGTCATCATCCAGACCCCCGTCATTAACATACTCATAATTATCACCCTGTCATCATCCAGACCCTCATCATCATCACCTGTCATCATCCCCTTGTCATCATCCCACACCCCCCCTTCATCATCCCCTTGTCATCATCCCCACCCCCTTCATCATCCCCTTGTCATCATCCCACACCCCCCCCCCTTCATCATGCTCTTGTCATCATCCCCTTGTCATCATCCCCTTGTCATCATCCCCTTGTCATCATCCCCACCCCCCTTCATCATCCCCTTGTCATCATCCCACACCCCCCCCCCCCTTCATCATCCTCTTGTCATCATCCGCCCTCAGTGGTCTTCAACCTGCGGACCTCCAGAGGTTTCAAAATTACAACTCCCAGCAAGCCCGGGCAGCCATCGGCTGTCCGGGCTTGCTGGGAGTTGTAGTTTTGAAACCTCTGTAGGTCCGCAGGTTGAAGACCACTGCGGCCTTCGACATCATCCAGCCCCCTCTCACCCCCTATAGTTCTGTACAGTACTCGCCTCCGCTCGGCGCTGGTCCGGTGCTGCAGGACTGTCCGGTGGGGAGGTCGTCCGGTGGGATAGTGGTTCCGGGCTGCTATCTTCACCGGGGGCGCCTCTTCTCCGCGCTTCGGGCCCAGAATAGAGGCGTTGCCTTGACGATGACGCAGAGGTACGTTGGTAATGAACGTACCTCTGCGTCGTCGTCAAGGCAACGCGACTATTCTGGGGCCGGGCCCGAAGCCCTTAGAAGAGGCCTCCCCGGTGAAGATAGCAGCCCGGAACCACTATCCCACCGGACGACCTCCTCACAGGACAGTCCTGCAGCACCAGACCAGCGCCGAGCGGAGGTGAGTACTGTACAGAACTAAAGGGGGTGAGAGGGGGCTGGATGATGTCGAAGGCCGCAGTGGTATTCAACCTGCGGACCTCCAGAGGTTTCAAAACTACAACTCCCAGCAAGCCCGGACAGCCGATGGCTGCCCGGGCTTGCTGGGAGTTGTAGTTTTGAAACCTCTGGAGGTCCGCAGGTTGAAGACCACTGCGGGTGGAGAGTTCACTCGAGTATAAGCCGAGGGGGGTGTTTTCAGCACGAAAAATCGTGCTGAAAAACTCGGCTTATACTCGAGTATATACGGTATGTTTGTATTACTAGTGTACTGTTGCTTTAAATATTATACGTGTAATATATGTGCTTGTTACCCTGGAGGCAATAGTGACCAGGTGACCCCCAAGGCACTAGTGACCAGGTGACCTATGGGATCCTTGCTAAGCTCCCCTATAAAAACCAGATGAGGGGCTGCAATCTTTCTCTTGGAGCTCTTAGCTCTCTTGTTACTCTCAGCTCTTATTCCTGAGGTCCAGTTCAGTCAAGAAGTTTCAGAGTGTGTCCAGAGCATTGGAGGCCTCAAGCCTAAAGTCTGCAGCCACAAAGTCAGCTCAAGTATCCTCAAAGTCATCTTCATGTCAATTGTCAAGTCAATCAAGTCAAGTCTTCTATATAGTCACTGTGGCCTGCACTAAAGTGTCTATGTACTGCAAGTCCCAGCAAGCCTGCGAGGTCTCCTGTGTCACTGGTCCCCTCCTTGGGATATTGGCTGTACTGCATAGACTGTATCATCTGTCTACCCTCAGTAAAGCTACTGTTGTCAGTAACTTGGCGTAGGTGTCTTCATTGCCCCCCGTGACTAGCCCAGGACCAGCGGTATTACCTTCGGGTGGTTAAGGCTAAACCATGCTCTGGTGTCATGACAAGAAGGGGTTAATAACATCTGCCACCAGGGTTACAACATCTGCCCTTCATTGCGCCCCACTATACCACACATGTATATGGATGGATCGAGAAAGACAACTGTTTATTTAACTCACAGCTATCGCATGTGTATGGGTACCACATTCACACTAAGGAAATGGCGAGGAGAAATTTCCACGCAGAAATACTCTTTCTGCTCCATGGTAAAATGAAGAGTAAATGGAGCTTATTGTTGTTGCAAAAATTAAAAGTCCCATTGACTTCATGGGATTTTACATGGATTCCAGTAGAAGTATTGACACGGCAGAAGTCAGATCCGCATCAGAAATTCAGTGCGGAAATTACTCTGTATAAACAGTTGTGGAAATCCCATAAAAATAAAAAAGCAGAAACCAAATAGAACATGGAATCCATGACAAAGCTCTTGTATTTTCCTCATTCATTTTCTCAGTGTGATCTATCCTTAAGGGTATGATCACATAGCGGAATGTCCGTGTGGAATTCCGCTTGAATATTCCGCGCAGACATTCTGCTGCAGTCCCATTGATTTCAATGGGTTTCTGCTGCACTCTGCACATGGTGAAAATCCGGATTCTGGCGTTTTCACAAAGAACAGACATGTCTATTCTTTCTGCAGATTTCACTCGGAAATGCAATGCCGTCATTGAGATGGCGCATTTCCGACCAGTCCTAGAGCCCTCCCATTATAATTTGATACCTACCAGGTTTTTATCAGGACATATAATTCTTTATGCATCTAAACATTTGATACAAGTTACACACTAGTGCCAGTCACATAATCTGATATATATCTGATATTTATCTATATTTCTGCTTTCTTTCAGCCATCAAGCATCATCCAGTCATCCAGAATAAAGACACCGGGACACATACATAGAGTTGAAAATTTTTACCAGTCTTTAATTGAAATGCTTTTATAGATCAGCCTGACACGTCCACGTTACAGAGGGAGCAAAAAACGTGGGATCTGGCAGACTTACTGGCAGCATAGTATCTCCCAGACAGCAGATATGCATTGCAGGTCCCTCTACCTAAGATCAAGGTAAGCCACTGGTTCCTGGAAATATAGCTATATATATTTATTTATTCACCTTATTATAAGGTACATAGAAATCTCTCTGGGAATATAAACAGCCACAAAATATATAGGACATCTGCTTTCACTTTTTTTTTTTTTTTTTTACAATTTTATACAAAAAAAAAAAAAAAAAGAAATAATGATAAGCGTTTATTAAAACAGCCGCCATTTTGGAAAATATCCCCACAAAAGCAGCAGTTCCCCCTCCCGTGACTATGAACATTTAGTGCGCACATAAAAGCAAGTGGCAAGTATGACGTGTACCACGTGGTTGTGTGGGGATTATAGAGGTACTCAGTGTCATTACACATTATAAGTGTATAGAGTTAGTTGGTATCATTATACAGTGCAGCATATTCAGACACCACCATAAAGTGCATCACATCAGGTATCAACCATGTCACAACACCAGCCCAGTTTTGTGACATATATAAGAACAGGATTGGGAGTGAAGATGCTGCCCATCGTCATATCCCGTACTGTTACTGCTTTTGTAGATTGTTACATACGTACATAGAAAAAGGACTTTGTGAATTGCCTTTAACCCCTTTGCTGATTCCTAAATAACACATGTACATATACATTTCACCAGCTGCATCTAGAAGTCTTGATATGTACAGTAGCATGGGAATCTGTGTGCAAGCATCGCTTAAAGCAGATGTACAGTCATTGACATAGACCAGTGTTTCCCAATCAGTGTTGCCTTAAGCTTTTGCAAAACTACAACTCCCAGCATGCCAAGACAGCCAAAGGCTGCCCGGGCATGCTGGGAGTTGTAGTTTTGCAACAGCTGGAGGTACTACTGGTTGGGAAACACTGAATTATACACTGCATTGAATCCTGTGTAAACCTGAGAAGACATAGAGAGAGGTGACGGGGGAGGAGAGAGCATGAGCTATGCATTTATTTGAAGTCAGGGTGACTGTGTAACTAACATTAGATGAATGTTGTCTGAACCCACCGATTTTGGCAGGACCAGCTGACTATCTAATGTGTATGGATGGCCTCCCAACTCTCCACCACAGAAGTCATCGGAACAGATGGATTGAGCATTTGGATTCCAACATAAGATAAGCCACCACCAGAGATGTCTGCCAGCAGCTTATCCCCCTCTCTATTCTCTGTATGATGGTGGTGTGTAAGAGGAAATTAGTTGTCATCTGAATGATATCTAAGAGATATCTAAGGTATATTGCCACCTTTAGTCATAGCTTTATAGCTGCCCATCAATGGGTCCTTTAAGGTAGGGTCACACGTAGTGTATATGCTGCATATTTTGCTGTGTATTTTCTGCAGCTGATTTTGCTACCCATTGCCAGAATATACAGCATATACAATATGTGGGGCCCTACTCTAAAATGGAATTTATCATCTTTATTTTTTTCTAGTAAGTAAAACAAACTGGCAATAAATATTCCTTATTTCCAATCTCCTTTGTATCTATTAATGGTACATGTATTTATGCTATTCTCTGTATATGATTAGGGGAGTGCCCATCTTGCTTGAGCTGCTAAAAACAGCATTTGGAGATATGTTTTACAGTAGGAACATAGGAACATGGACCATAAGAACAGGTAGTCTGAAGCGGACCTATTTACTTCTGTAAAAGAGTTTTTGAAATCTGTCTGTGATTAAAAGAAGAGACTGCTGAGAAGTTTTTTCTACAAAACAGGAAGTGTCAGCCTAATATTAAAGGGGTACACCGCCCCTAGACATCTTATCCCCTATCCAAAGGATAGGGGATAAGATGTCTGATCACAGGGTTCCCGCAACTGGGACCCCCGCGGTCTCTGTGCAGCAACCGGCATCCGTGTAGAACGCTGGGTGCGGGCTTCGGGGGTCGTGATGTCACGGCCACGCCCCTTGTGATGACACTCCACACCCCCTCAATTCAAGTATATGGGAGGGGGCATGGCGGCTGCCGCGCCCCCTCCCATAGACTTGCATTGAGGGGGCGAGGTGTGACATCACGAGGGGGCGTGGCTGTGATGTCACGACACCCACTCCTTGCGTTTGGAACAAAATGTTCCGAACACTGGGGCAGCGGAGTACCCCTTTAAGCTTGGTGGACAGAGTGAAAACTGCTAGATTGTTTTAGTATAGTTCTGTGTAAAATGAAATACATAACTTTACCATAAAAATTGGTGTAAACAATTGGCTGTTGTCTATTAACACATTCCCTGTAACTTTTTTCCATTGACCCAACTAAAAGAAAAAGGAGAAGGTGTCATAAATATAATTAAGTGTGTTGGGAAACAGCACACAGAGGTAGAGGAAGAATTCTCAGTACAGGTAAGTGACCATAGATCTGCTTTAAGAAGAAAGTGCGGCATTCATAGGTACAAAGAGTAATGTGAATAAAGTGCCAAATAACAATTCCACAATGTGTTCTTATTACCAAAATTTCTACATTTGCAAGTAGGAGAATTTCAAACAGAAAGAAGCCAAATTCCTTATAATGTCCAAGTCACCCCTCCCATCATAAAGTGATAGCATATCCCAGCAATATACCATCACTTTTTAAGAAATGGGACTGTTGAAGATTGTACTGAGCTGTGTTCTGTAGTCCTAGAGTGAGGGAATTGAGCAGTGATCAAGCATGTGCACTACCCTGCATTCACTCTGGGGACACGGAACCTCTGTACTTGTGATCGGTGAGGGTCTCAGCAAATGGACCCTCACCATTCAGATGCTTATCGCCTATCCACTGTATAGAAGGTAAGTTATAATCTTGTGATAACCCCATTGAGGAGTTGCTATTGTGCAGTTTCTCAGTAATGTTAACATCATCCAGATAAGTGGACATTCTGGAATAGTGTTACAGGTCAGAGTGCTAACTGGAAACAATTGAACGACATGCTAGAAAAGCTATCCTTTCCTTCATCTGTGCAGCAATAAGATATATAATATATACATGACCTCAAGGTGGTGGAATGATCCCCCAGGATGGGACTGGCCAGGTCATTTTATTGACTAGTTAAAAGTCAAAAGGTGTCAGGGCAGAAAGTGACCCATACACTGAAATCCATTACTGCACAGAATGGATGGGGGAACCCCTAGCCCTTGCCCACTATCCAGTTGCTCAGAAGTGCAAAATTCATACAGTATAATCTCACTTACATGGTAATAAAGTGGCTTATCGGGGGGGGTTACACTTTTGTTCCCTTACATAACAATGATGGAGAACAGAATTCTGAAAGCATGAGTTGGTCTTGATAAGCTTCAAAGCATCACCCTGTTGCAAAACATTATGGTATACAAATCTGGTGTCCATGCAAACTACGTTAAGGACAATTTTTGTTTCCTTTAAGGTTAGACATGCTTGGTGATTTAATCTACTTATAAAAGCACATTAGGTGTTGTTGCCCTTTATATGAGTCCATTTTCCCTGTAAAGCTGAAATTTTACTCCTTATGCTTATCAATTAACCTTTATACCGTACCTCGCAGGCAATATTTTTAGTCTTAGGACTGGTAGCAAAGGTGTCAATTTTGTGTTTGCTTGTTTCATTGTTTAGATTATGTGTATAATAATATTTTTTTTTGTTTTTGTTTTTTTTACCATAGCAGCAAAAAGATCATTAGAACAAAAAATATGCCACTTCTTTTTTAGACCTGACTGTCATGCAGACATGCAAGAAAGAGAGGTGGGATGGTGCACCCCCAAACCCTGCCCCCACTGACTCTTCTCAAAGTGACAAACACATGTCATTTTATAAAAGGAGAGGGCTGAAGCACAGGCAGGATTATCTGGGAAGAAGGGAGAATGACAGCGAGTGGAGAAAGCACAAGTGACAAGAAGAATATAGGGAGAGAAAAGAAATTAGGTGAGTGAATTAGAGATGAGTAGCTGACAGACTAAAAGTGATCAAGGTGGAGAATAGAGAAAACTGGAAGAAATACCTGTAATCCTATAGGAATTTAATAGCTTTCTATGAAACAAAACAGACAGCCAATGACAGATAGATATTCCTTCACAGAATCTGTAGTCATTAACCAATATCATATTCCAAGAATGCACATAAAATAATAGTTGATGGTGGGAGCCGCATCTTAGGGTAGATTCAAAGCACTTTTATGCCCTCTATGGCAATTATATGTCGGCAAACTGTATAAAAATGGGATACCGACGTATCTGTGCACGAACAGGAAAGGCCCCATTGATTTCAGAGACAGAACGTAGTCAGCTAGTGACTACATTCAGGTAATTTTCCGAGTGTAAACCACACTATAGTGCCAGAGTAAAATACATGCTTGGAAAAATACCCAAGTATAGTAACTTACTATGTACATGCCATCATAAACAATGGGGCATGTGCCCGTCCATGCACAGACACATCAACATCCAAATTTGACTTTTTGCTGTATCTGTGCCACATAAACAAGCCAAAGCGGCAATTACTGCCTCTGCATTACCTCTGGATATACCCGTGCCAATGGGCAATGCAAACTTGCAAAAGTTTCCCCTTTCAAAGAAAAGCAATACAATACTAGCAAACAAGAAAGGGGAACCAACCCAAGGGTCACATCTTTTTTCTCTGGACAATAAAATTGGAGGGGAGTGAAAATTTTTTATAGTGGGGATCTCTGTCCCATAAAACTTCTTTCACATTTTAAAGCAATGATCCCCAACCTGTGATTCTCCAGCTGTTGCAAAACTACAACTCCCAGTGTGCTCTTTGAGCCAAAGCCTTTAAGTGTCAAGGCATGCTGGAAGAGCCACAGGATTGCTTCACAAGGACAGTCCTTGCCCATATGTCCTATAAGGGCAAATGGACATCATAAAGAGGTGTTTCATTTTTTCAGGGTGTACCAATATGGTACTAGAAGAACCCGCTTCCAATAGATAAAGAGAATCATGGCGCACTACACACCTGTCAGTCTGTGAGGTGATACATTTAGGGAGCTGTGGACTTCAAAGAGTCACCTGTTCCCCAGCAAAGAGGTAAGGAGTGTTCCAGTTTCAAGTGTGTGTAGTTTGGTCTGGTCTGAGTTGGATGCCATAACTACGCTTTGTGCAGCCCTTATATAGAGAATTTGGCATAGGTGCTTTTTTGGCCCTTTCAATTGCACATGATTCATTCAGATCAAATTTGATTATTTGTAGTACAAATGACTCCTTATGTGTCATTGATCTGTCTTGACCGATAATGCAATACCTGTTTTTTTGCAACTATTGGATAAGCAACACTTATAACACAACTGCAGAAGACACCAAACTCTTTGGTCAAAAAAATAAATAAATAAATCTTTGCGCTCCTCCTATTCTTCCATCCCTCTACAGCTGAGGACAATGAAACTTGGACTACTGATAGAAATCATATATTATCATGCACACACTGACTCAAGCTGTAGATGTTTTTTTTTCCAATAATAAAATTGTGTGACAGACGTTGAAAAGAAATAGTGGTGGTGATGGGGAAGGGGAGGGGGGGTTGTATGAGAGAAAGAGAGAGAGAGAGAGAAACAGAGGCGAGGGGGGGATGGATAGGAAAGAGAATGAGAAAAGATCTTTAAGGGAAAAGATGTGAAATCTGCCAGATGTGATACTAGAAAAATGATGATCGCAAGATGGGTATAGATAGAATGACAGATAGAAAAAGGATGACAAGGACAGCAGGCACGTGAGGAATTAACATTTGGACGTAGCAGCAGAACATTTTTGCCATAGCAGCAAATAAGCGACCCTGCCTCAAACTATGGATTTAGGTTTTCCAAATCCTGTGTACCCTGAGACCCTTGTGCCGCCAAATTCTCATCAATGAGGTTGTACAAGTCAAAGAGGATTGCAGGTAGAGTATAGGGGAGCAGGTATGCACATGAGAGAGCAGGAGGGCTCCATAGTTTGAGTCATTCTCTGCATATTTATCAATGTGGGGTAAAAATGTCTTCAGGAGTGTGATGGTTTAATGCTCCGATAATGGAACTTGAAGGAGTAATGCTCTGAAGATCACTAGAAATGTACTATAAGCCTTAAACCTGTGACAGCTCAACAGATGTAATAACCAGTACTGTATAGAGAATGAATAGTCTGCAAAGGATTCAATAACCACAAAGAGGACACAGATTTAAGCATTCTCCTTCAGGACAAGTGAGAAGTCAAGCACATGTGGTTACTGCTGGTGCCACAGAGGGTGAGCAGACTGCCTTATCCCCTCCTTTCTTGTCTTTCTGTTTGAGGTGAATCTTGGCATGTCTCTTCCTCTCATCACTGCGTGCAAACTTGCGTCCACAGAAGTCACAAGCGAAAGGCTTCTCCCCCGTGTGTGTGCGGATATGGGTTGTCAGGTGATCAGAACGGCTGAAGCTCCTCATGCAAATACGACACTGGAAGGGCTTGTGGCCAGTATGGATTCGAAGATGGCGAGTCAGCTCATCGGAGCGCGAAAAGCGTCTATCACAGCCTTCAGCAGGACAAGCATGAGGTCTCTCATGTAATGGGGTTTTGCTAGGGCGGTTGGGGTATTTTCTTGGCCGAATGGGTTTAAGAGTGAGCGGAGGTTGATGGTTCATACCCCCAAAGCTTGGCAAGACTTGTTTTTCCTTGAAAGCTTTGATGGTTTCCAGTGGAGTAATAGGTGGTGGGTTGACCCGCATTGCTTCCATGTTTTGGAAAGGTTTTTGGTCCACTGTGGGAATCTCTGTGTTGTGGTGAAACAAGTTATAGTCTGGTATCATTGGGAATATACTAGAGTCTAAACTCTGTTTAGTTGATGGGTACTCCTGCGAGGAGTATGGAGCCATACCGCCTCCTTGAAAACCCACTTGATCATGGTAGAGGTCCCCACAACTAGAATAAGGTGGAAGACTGTGGAACATAGACTCCACATCACTTTGTGCTTGACCCATAATGCTTCCACTGTTCCCACTACTTCCTCCTCCACCACCATTGGGCGCTTGAGAAGTTGGCACACCAAGGATACCCGCGCTCATAAGGCTGATGATGTTTTCTTGGCACCAGTTGGAAGGGGAATCAAAAGAGAACTTTCCCAGATATGTGACAGTCTTGTTGCCTGGCTGGAATGTACTTGTGTAAGAAAGATCCTGGGATGTCTTGTCATTTGTCAAACCTAAATCCATTACATTATCTGAGGAGAGAGAGAGAGAAAGAGTATAAGGGGCTGACATATACACACGGTCAATGTAGTTACACTGCCTGCTCCCCAGTCATGGCAATATTTAGCAATAAACCCCTAGGATAAACATTGTATGATGTGGGGAGTGGATAATACATCAACCGCATATGTATCATACATGCATCCCCTGCAGCAACTCAGGGGCCCTTGAAGTGGAAGTACCCAGTACAATAGAGCCCTTCTCCATGGCAGTGTGCAACTATGGGTTCTTCCTTTCCATGGAGATATATAGCAATCGAAGGCAGGGACTGACCCAAAAGTCTCACAATCCTCTCCTACCCCTGGTCGGCTATAATAGAGGTGAAGGGAAAACAAGTGTTGCTCCCTCTTTTTATATTTTTAATGGCTATACTTTTACTGTGAAGACCCCATTCTTCTATTTGTACCCCTGGTATTAATGTATTACTATGAAGGGCACAAAAAGCATCTATGCCATTAATTTAATCTTTTATTGAATGTAACTTTGATAACTGCTGTATCTATCTATCTATATATATTTTTTTTTATAAAAATTTTCTTAGTAAAATTGCAGACTCTGAACCTGCCCCTCTCTCAGTGAGAGAGTTACAGATCTTTAATATATCTCCATAGCACCAGAAGCCAAAGTAAGCGTGCGGGTAATTCAGTGATAAGACGACCAGGCAGCATTACTAGTGAATTGTTCACATGTTTGTGGCCCAGATTGAATGTATATGCCAGAATATATAAACAGATGCCATACAGTGGTATGTCACCCATAATTTTTTCTGCACTTTACTGTCATGAACTGATACCAAAAAAGCATGCTGCCCTATCGACACATTAATCATGCATGTTCGGGGCTTTGCCAGCGTACACACTAAACATACATGAACATATTATTACAACCATATGGGGGAATCTGTATGACTAAAATAAATGTAAATGTTGCTGAAAGAAAACATTACAAGATAGCGTTTGTTGAAAGCATATGGTTACATAAAGTATATTATAGTGTATGTATAGTATAAAGTGTGTAACGTGGATCACAGTGAGTACTATGTACCTGCAGACACTTAATGTGTCGTCTTATATGCCTCCATAAAGCATTATATACTTCTTATGAAGCAATGCTGTTATAGGAGAAAACCTATGGAATATGGAATGTGATAGAATATGCCATGATTTTTTCAGTGTGCTTCCTTGTATAATGGGCCGACAGAATTCAATGAGCGCTGTATTATGCATCCATACAACATGGATGTGTACATGAGGCCTAAGAGATCAATGACTTGGCTGCAATACACCACAGACTACCAAAGAACTGTTTGTTTTTACACAACACTAGAACACTACCCATGTTCTTAATACATTCTCTTACTCTTCTGTCCCCTATTATTTTTGTATTAATATTAGTCTACGTATGCCCTATCGATGCCTTAGTTGGTAATGGGTCTCTCCATGTTCAGGAATCTATGTAGGTAGCCATCATCTCTGGACGGTTATGTCCCTGTATGTGCACTTGTGTCCATCGCTTTACCCACTTTGGCATCTCTACTGTAACAGGTTGGGTTACATATAAAGATTATGTCCCAAATCAGAATTTGTCTCAAAATATTCATACAATTCTGTTGCAATGGGGGCAGTTTTGTAAGCAAATATCTCTCCCATCATAGATACATGAAGCTATTCTTTATAATGAGGTCTATATCAGAAAAGTTTCCCATTAGTGGAAATAATCATTTTGGCCATTTGTATATTGCAAATACTACTACAAGTGGCCTGACTGTAGGCGTAAGAGATGAGTGGATGCCCCTTTATTAGATTGGCCATATATATATATATAATTTTTTTTTTAATGATCAGGACATAGGTCTCAGCTCAGCATTTACACACAGAGATAACATCAGTGCACAGTAAATGTCGTTTCCTATCAATAAGGTTTTCCAATCTGGTTGCCCTTTACATGCTATAACCTTGATCAGATATAATACTGATGGGATCTATTATTGTTCTTGTATACACATAGCCTGACTGTGATCAGATACTTAAAGTATCTATCAGATTTGTCCTTTTTATACAAAGTGTGACTGTAGTTAAATACTAATAGAGTATATTAGAATTTTTTCTATATTAACACAGCATGTCTATGATTAGATCAGATACTAACAGGATATGTATATATATATATATATATATATATATATATATATATATATATATATAGTCTGTTACCAGATACTAATAGGAAATGTAAGAATTTTCATAGTGTGTATATATATATATATATATATATATACACACACATTATATACATTTTCTCTGTATGTACATAGCAATTATTATGCTATCTTTCTAAAGTGTAAAGAACACCCAAGTGTTAGAATGTAAATAGAATGTTAGAATGGATAGAAGATGACCTGTGTATAACTATTATAGTACTAGTAGTAATTATATATATATATATATATATATATATATATATATATATAGTTAGTGGGGTGCCATAGCTTCAGACTGCTCCTTGTGTTATAAGTTGCCCATGGTCTTGGGTATCATCCATATACTTGTAGTTCTGTCGACCTGTGTCTCCAGCTGTTACAAAACTACAGCGCCCAGCATGAAGGCTGTCAGGGCATTCTGGAAGTTGTAGTTTTGCAACAGCTGGAGAGCCACCACAGGTTGGGCACCACTGATGATGATGGTATATACTTTCTATAGACCCTGTCCATACTCAGGCGAAGTTTCCTCCACATCCATCCCTTGTGCACAATAAAGTTTTTAAAGGTCATCCATATCTTTTAAGGAGTTAAACCTGGAAATCCCCCCCATTTTACACCTACTCACCCACTATCCTGTGAGCTGTCACCAGCTGCCCCCACAAGTCACCTCCCAACTCAGTCGCCTGCCACCCCCACACACCGGGCTGGGAGCTCCCCCACCTCCGCAACCATATTTAAAGACTTCTTCCTTCCCCCACAATGTGACGTTCTCCATGTCTGGGGGGTGGGGGGATTGGAGGCATCTGGCACTGCCTATGGGGGCACTCTGGTGGATGGGTAACAACTTGGGGTATAGTTCCCCCCCCCCTTACCAGATCAGGCGCTATAATGGGGAGTCCAATGCCCCAGGTATAAATAGGCAGCACAACGAGATACTTCTCCCTACTGCCTCTGACAAAGGGATATGTGACATGCGGCTGAGAATGTATCCACAGTGTAACATTCCTACACATATAGACAAACTTGTAACCATTAGATACAGCATTATCTCATCTTAGATACATGACTAGTGCCCCCTGAATACATCAGTCACCCCCTTTATATGCATAGATCAGACACAATGCCAGGACAGTGCCCCCCATCACTCACCTGCAGACATGGCAGAATAATGCTGCTCGCTGCCCCCTCCAGGGTAGATGGCCAGGGCCCCGGTCAGATCCTGCCCTTCCTCGGAGTACAGGGTGTCCGGTAGAAGGGACGTCATATTAACGGGGAGTTTATCCAGTAGCTTCCCGGTCATAGCACCGGCCAGTGCCAAGGAATGAAGTGATGCCCACCGTGCAGCGCAGGAGAAATCCCACAATGTGACTGCGATCTGTGCCTGACAAATGCTCTGCCACTCAGTGTGCCCCCCGATAGAAGGAAGAATAGGGGGGACTAACGGTGTTTCATCATGAGGGGGGGTTCTCACATGTGCCCCATACGTAGTGCTGCCCCCTGGCACAAGCCTATGAAGGAGGCAGGAAAGGTGGGTGCAGAATGACTTGATGGAAGATGCTACCCCATAAGATGGTAGAGCGGGTCTGACCAGAAAGATAAGAGGGGGGCGAGTGAGGTGTGAACGAGGGGTATGGTGTGAAGAGGATGGGGCATGAGATGGGTAACAGGTGTCCTGAATGGAGGATGTGCCCGCCTGCCCTGCACAGTGGGGGCAGCTGGATGTGTTAATGTGGCATTTAAAGGGTGTGGTTATCTCAGGTGCCCCCCTTCCCTAAGATCCGGTATAGAAGTGGCAGCTAAGGAGTTAACAGACCTTTCTCTTTTTTTGCTCCCACCCGGTAGGTGCTCTGTGTATTATCTCTCCTGTCCTCTTTGGAAACCCGATGCTCTGTCCGGGGACTCCGGCTGCTTTTTATCTCCGCCTGGGGAAGCTCCAGTGACGTAACTGTCCATATATGGACACACAGTGCAGTGACGTCACAATGGAACCTCCTCATAATGGAACCTTGAGAGTATGCAGGAAGCGGCTGCTATATGGAAGCACGTTCTATTATATCTGTATACACATGTACGGAATATAAGTGCACCTATCATTTATTGTATGTGTGCTGTGCTGACAGGAACGGATAGTATTACAGGGGTTATAGACAAATGGGAAAAAGTCCATTGACAGGTAGGTATTGTATTGTAACCCACTATATTGGCAGACTGGCATGAATAAAACACTGACAGGTAAGTATTGTATTGTAACCCACTATATTGGCAGACTGGCATGAATAAAACACTGACAGGTAAGTATTGTACACACTATATTGGCAGACTGGCATGAATAAAACACTGACAGGTAAGTATTGTACCCACTATATTGGCAGACTGGCATGAATAAAACACTGACAGGTAAGTATTGTACCCACTATATTGGCAGACTGGCATGAATAAAACACTGACAGGTAAGTATTGTACCCACTATATTGGCAGACTGGCAGGAATAAAACACTGACAGGTAAGTATTGTACCCACTATATTGGCAGACTGGCAGGAATATAACACTGACAGGTAGGTAGTGCAGCGACTATATAGGCAGAATGGCAGGGCTGCTGCAAGGATTTTTGCCATCCTAGGCAAAATCAAATTGTTCCGCCTTCTTGACTCCACCAATTGGCCTTCCCTGTGACACGTCCCATGCTGGCTGAGCAAGTGGTTTGGATACTGGTTGTAACTTTCTTGTGGCAGGCAGAGCTGCGCCACCCATCAAGAAGGCACTCTAGGTGGCTGCCTATTTTGCCTATAGGCAGAGCCGGCCCTGCAGAATGGCATGATTATTACAGTGACAGGTAGCTATTGTACCCACCACAGAGGCAGGCTGGCAAGTGCAGAATTACACTGACAGGTAGGTGTAGTAAAAACTAAATAGGCAGGTTCTCAGGAGCAGTATTTGACTAACAGATATTTTACCTATTATGTAGGCAGGCTGGCAGGAGGGTAACACTGACATGTAGGTATTTTAATCAATATATAGGCAGAATTTCAGAAGTATAACACTGGCAGGTAGGTATTGTACCCACTATAAGGGCAGGCTGGCAGGAGTCTAACACTAACATGTATTGTACCCACCATGTAGGCAGGCTAGCAGGAGTACACAGACAGGTATTTCACTCATTATATAGGCAAAATTTCAGAAGTATAACACTGACAGGTAGGAGTTGTACCCATTATATAGACAGGCTGTCAGGAATATAACACTGAAAAGTAGGTTTTGTAGAGACTATAGAGGCAGGATGGCTGGAGGATTACACTGACTGGTAATTGATGTACAGAGACTATATACACTGCTCAAAAAAAGAAAGGGAACACTAAGATAACACGTCCTAGATCTGAATGAATGAACTAATCGTATGAAATACTTTCGTCTTTACATAGTTGAATGTGCTGACAACAAAATCACACAAAAATTATCAATGGAAATCAAATTTATCAACCCATGGAGGTCTGGATATGGAGTCACACTCAAAGTGGAAAACCACACTACAGGCTGATCCAACTTTATGTAATGTCCTTAAAACAAGTCAAAATGAGGCTCAGTAGTGTGTGGCCTCCACGTGCCCGTATGACCTACAACGCCTGGGCATGATCCTGATGAGGTGGTGGATGGTCTCCTGAGGGATGTCCTCCCAGACCTGGACTAAAGCATCCGCCAACTCCTGGACAGTCTGTGGTGTAACGAGACATGATGTCCCAGATGTGCCCAATCGGATTCAGGTTTGAGGAACGGACGGGCCAGTCCATAGCATCAATGCCTTCCTCTTGCAGGAACTGCTGACACCCTCCAGCCACATGATGTCTAGCATTGTCTTGTATTAAGAGGAACCCAGGGCCAACCACACCAGCATATGGTCCCACAAGGGGTCTGAGGATCTCATCTCAGTACCTAATGGCAGTCAGGCTACCTCTGGCAAGCACATGGAGGGCTGTGCAGCACCCAAAGAAATTCCACCCCACACCATTAGTGACCCAAAGCCAAACCGGTCATGCTAGAGGATGATACAGGCAGCACAACATTGTCCACGGTGTCTCCAGACTCTGTCACATGTGCTCAATGTGAACCTGCTTTCATCTGTGAAGAGCACAGGGCGCCAGTGGCGAATTTGCCAATCTTGGTGTTCTCTGGCAAATGCCAAATGTCCTGCACTGTGTTGGGCTGTAAGCACAACCCCCACCTGTGGACGTCGGGCCCTCATACCACCCTCATGGAGTCTGTTTCTGACCGTTTGAGTGGACACATGCACATTTGTGGCCTGCTGGAGGTCATTTTGCAGGGCTGGGGGTAGCGGTCCTGCTGCTGGGTTGTTACCCTCCTACGGCCTCCTCCACGTCTCCTGGTAGCGCCTCCATGCTCTGGACACTACGCTGACAGACACAGCAAACCTTCTTGCACAGCTCGTATTGATGTGCCATCCTGGATGAGCTGCACTACCTGAGCCACTTGTGTGGGTTGTAGACTCTGTCTCATGCTACCACTAGAGTGAAAGCACCGCCAGCATTCAAAAGTGGCCAAAACATCAGCCAGGAAGCATAGGAACTGAGAAATGGTCTGTGGTTACCACCTACAGAACCACTCCTTTATTAGGGGTGTCTTGCTAATTGCCTATAATTTTCACCGGTTGTCTGTTCCATTTGCACAACAGCATGTGAAATTGATTGTCAACCAGTGTTGCTTCCTGAGTGGACAGTGTGATGTCACAGAAGTGTCATTGACTTGGAGTTACATTGTGTTGTTTAAGTGTTCCCTTTATTTTTTTGATCAGTGTAGATAGCCTAGCAAGAATATAACTTTGTCAGGTAAGTGTTATGCAGTAACTATATAGATGTCAGGATGGTAATGCTTAAATAACGCACATAGACTATATAGCTAGGATTTTAGGAGTATGATATTATTTACGCTCAGTATTTTAACCCCTTAACGTCGAAGGACGTATATTTACGTCCTCCGCCGGCTCCCGCGATATGCCACGGAGTCACGCAGTGCCCCGCGTCATATCGGGTCGGTCCCGGCGGCTATCAATGGCCTGGGACCCGCGGCTAATACAGGACATCACCGATTGCGGTGATGCCCTGTATTAACCCTTCAGACGCGGCGATCAAAGCCGACCGCCGCGTTTGAAGTGAAAGTATCCCGGCTGCTCAGTCGGGCTGTTCGGGACAGCCGCGGTGAAATCGCGGCGTCCCGAACAGCTTACAGGACACCGGGAGGGCCCTTACCGATCGGCGAATGACTGCTCCGTTCCTGAGATCCAGGCAGGAGCAGTCAAGCGCCGATAACACTGATCATAGGCGTGTTAATACATGCCAGTCATCTGTGTAAAAGATCAGCGTGTGCAGTGTTATAGGTCCCTATGGGAGCTATAACACTGCAAAAAAAAGTTTAAAAAAATGTCCGAACTATAAAAATATATCGTTAATTAAACCGCACGGTCAATGGCGTACACGTAAAAAAAATTCCAAAGTCCAAAAAAGCGTACTTTTGGTCACTTTTTATCCCATTAAAAAATGAATAAAAAGTCCGATCAAAACAAAAATGGTACCGATGAAAACTTCAGATCACGTCGCAAAAAATTAACCCTCATACCGCCCTGTACGTGGAAAAATAAAAAAGTTATATGGGTCAGAATAGGACATTTTTAAACTTATAAATTTTCCTGCATGTAGTTATGATTTTTTCCAGAAGTACAACAAAATGAAACCTATATAAGTAGGGTATCATTTTAACCGTATGGACCTACAGAATAGAGATAAGGTGTCATTTTTACTGAAATATGCACTGCATAGAAATGGAAGCCCCCAAAAGTTACAAAATGGCGTTTTTTTCTTTGATTTTGTCGCACAATGATTTTTTTTTCCGTTTTGCCGTGGATTTTTGGATAACATGACTAATGTCACTGCAAAGTAGAATTGGTGACGCAAAAAATAAGCCATAATATGGATTTTTAGGTGGAAAATTGAAAGGGTTATGATTTTTAAAAGGTAAGGAGGAAAAAACGAAAGTGCAAAAACTGAAAAACCCTGCGTCCTTAAGGGGTTAAAGATCTCATGATCTTGTAAAATTTTATAATCCTCACAGTTCACTGCCCCCATGATGATAAACCACCCCCTGCCTTTATTTTTATTATTATTTTGTTTTCTACCTTGATATTACTCTTTATTTTCTGCTCAGTCCCAGTCAGATTCAGACTTGGAAGGGGTGTTCCCCAGCAGGCGTGACATCATCTGAAGCCATACAGGGGTGAACTTCCTCCCTCATTCTGCTACATCCAGCCCAGAGCAGTTCAGTGTGTGAGATGAGCTATGACTGGCTAAGGCTAATTTCAACAGCACTCCAGACTGCATTTCCTGATTTTGGACTTCTGCCAGGCCAGCAGGAGTCCAAAGTCTGTGCAAGAGATAGGGGGAACATGTAGGGGGACACCTAGTGGCAGCTTTTTTAATCACAAATAAAACAGAAAACTTCATTAGAATTTTTTTTTATTTACCAGTAGTGCAATAGCAAAAATTTGTTTTAATGATTGTGCCCATTTAAAAGACAATACTAGTAAGTATGTATTGCCCAGATATTTTGTGGCAGACAATAAGGTATGTTCACACTGTTATGGATTCTGTCAGGATGTACATTGTGAATAATCTGCAGTACTGGACCACTCTGTAGGTAGAAAATTTTAAAAGGGTTCTCCGGAGAAAGAGTTTTCAAAGCAATTGGTGACAGAAAGTAAGATTTGTAAATTACTTTAAAAATCTTAATCCTTCCAGTACTTATCAGCTGCTGTATGCTACAGAGAATGTTGTGCAGTTGTAGATTTTTAAATAGTCCTTACAAATCTGTATAACTCTCTGCACCAGTTGATATGATTTTTTTTCCCTCTAGAGTACCCCTTTAACTGAAAGATGGGTGTGGTGAAACCTGAAAATCTAGTATGGCCTTTTACTCCAACCAGGCTGCCTTCAGCTGCTTCAAAACTACAATTTCCAGCATGCCCGAGCAGCCTTCGGCTATCCGGGCATGCTGGGAGTTGTAGTTTTGCAACAGATGAATGCACCCTGGTTGACATACACTGCTATACTTTTATGGCTGAGGGTCCTGAATGGCAGCTAGTCATTTTTCTTATGGTGGCTTGTGAAAGGCACTAAACTGGTCAGCCTCCAATAGAATGGGGTATTGTGGGATTATGAAGATATTCCCTTTATGGTCAGTGGGGATACAACCCCTGGGAACCCCACCGATCCTGGGAATGAAGGGTTTATTTCACAATATGCAGAATAAAAGAACAGAGTAAGTAGCATACAAAAGATTGTGAAGAAATATCACAAAGATGCTAGATCTTACATTTGATGACACGTTACTAAACTCAACCCTCTAGTTTGTGAGAGATAATGGCCCCAACTACCACAACTAGTAATATCCCTTTAAATAATAGAAAGTGAAATTACACAGAGAGCCAAATAGTGGAATTTTTAGCATACGCTCAGCTTGCCAGCTGTTAGTTACTATTGTCAGCAATAGATAGTTTTGTAAAAATTGATTGCTACAGGGTAGGAAAATGGTTACTAGGCAATGTGATTTCACGTGTGCTACCCATGGTCATGTGGTTCACTTTGCTGTTCTTGTGTGATCTTCTTTGTTTGGCTTTGTTCGCATCTTCTATCATGTTTCTATCACAGTTATACTGTACAACATCTGAAGTATTCCCTGAGATACACTTCCGACAGAAGCCACCAGTGTATCACACTGTATTGGCATACGTTAACTCCAATTGTACAAAAATGTTTACAATGTGGTATGTGGTTTTTTTACATTTTTATTTTTACCATGCCCCTCTAAGTGGGAAAGAATAGTAAACAAGGCTTTTCTATATAGCAATGTTAAAAGGTATGCTGGCGTGTACTAGCCCAATGTAATCTTTTTTTTTTTTTTTTTTTTTGCATAAACTGGAAAAATGGGATAAAGTGGACACATAAAACATGTACACAGGGAGCACACATTCCCCCGACAAATGTCATTTTCCTCCTTTAGATGCCGTGAATGGTAAAAGGAGTAGTCCAGCTTTAAAATCTATTTCCCCTATCCAAAGGATAGGGGATAAGTGTCAGATCGTGGGGGTCTGACTGCTGGGACCCCCTGCGGTGCGATTTCCTGTACGGGCCCCTCTACTCCTGCACGGAGCTGTGGTCAACATGCCCCCTCCATGCATCTCTATGGTAGAGCTGGAGATACCTAGGTACTGTACAGCGATTCTGCTATCCCATAGAGATGAATGTAGAGCACATGCCGACCCCCGCTCCTTGCAGGAGGAGAGCCAAGACGCTGGGTAAGAGATTTCAGGAGGGGGGTCCAAGTGGTTGGACCCACCACAAGCTGACACTTATCCCCTATCCTTTAAATAGGGAATACATTTGAGCACAGTTCTTCACAAACAGTTAATGCTGCAGGACCTAAATATACCTCATTTTGCATTGATGTATTCCCGCCCATGATGTAAATATATTTTATAGGGCGGGAAGGGGTTAAAGTCCCCTGCTGGATCCCCCATTAGTTGTAATACAGAAGTGCAGTTTCACTCTGTTATTATTTTTATTATGCTCTATTTATCTTTTTTTTCCCTTCAGAGGTTTATACTGGGTATATTTCTCTATGCGCACCTCAACATATACTGTACTGTGGAAAAATTTAAGACAAGTGTGGTAAAAATGCTGGAAAGTAAGAATGTTTTTAAAAATAGAAGTGTTAATAGTTCATTTGTACCAATTAACAAAATCCAAAGTGAAATAACAGAAAAGAAATCTAAATCAAATCAATATTTAGTGTGACAGCCCTTCAGTTCTTCTAGATACTTACACACAGTTTTTGAAAGAACTTGACAGGGAGGCTGTTCCAAACATCTTGGAGAACTAAGGCTCCTTTCACACTGCCGTTTGTGCCCGGCAATGTGACGCCCGTTCGAGGATAGTGGGAGAAAAATTTGTGCTTGCGACGTCTTTTTCTCCCGCTATCTTCCAGCGGAATAACGGGAGTCATAACGGATGTCAGAGAATCCCATTCAAGTGAATGGGATCCTCTGTGCCGTTATGACTCCCGTTAGGCTCCGGTACAAAAACGGACATTAAAGGGGTAGTCCAGTGGTGAAAAACTTATCCCTTATCCTAAAGATAGGGGATAAGTTTCAGATCGCGGGAGGTCCGACCGCTGGGGCCCCCCGTAATCTCTCTGTAGGGTGGCCAGGCTCGCTGGCCAGATAGCGCGTGTTGACCACCGCACGAAGCGACGGCCGACACACCCCCTCAATACAGCGCTATGGCAGAGCCGGAGATTGCCAAATGCTGGCTCTGCCATAGAGTTGTATTGTGGGGGCGTTTCAGCCGCCGCTTCGTGCTGTGGTCAACACACCCCCTTCCCGCGGGCTGTCGGGGCCCCGTACAGGAGATTGCGGGGGGCCCCAGTGGTCGGACCCCCCCAATCTGAAACTTATCCCCTATCCTTAGTATAGAGGATACATTTTTCACCGCTGGATATCTCCTTTAATGGCAGACAAAGTGAAACAAAACCTTAATGTCCATTTGTAACAGACCCTAGTTTATAGTGTGAAAGTAGCCTTAGCATAGATCAGGAGTTCTCAACCAGTTGTGCGGGGATACGCAATGCGCTGACAAATACTGGCCATGCATTGGCCAGTATTTGTCAGCGCAGAGCGGGTAATGGCCGCTCTCTGTAAAGTACCGCGGCCGCAGCTCTGGACGCGGCTACTTTACGGGAGCTGCGTGGTTGCCAGGCAGACGTGTGACGTCCCCTGATGTTGCGCGGAGGTGCCGCACAGCGCAGGAGGACATCACCCTTCTGTGCGGCCCAGCTGAACGGGACTCGGGGAGCGCCGTATACCCGAACAGGCCAGGTAATGTTAAAAAAAAGGAGGGATGGGGGGAGATTGTTATTGTGGATGTATATATGTATTAGCCCAGGGGGATCGGAGGGGGGGGATGGGGGGAGAAATAATGGCACAAGGGCATTAAGATGGAGGGGGGGGGGGAATAATAGCAAAAGGGGATCTGAGGGAGGGGAGAATTATGGCACAGGGGGATTATTTCCCTTTGCCATTATGCCATTATTCCCCCTTCATCTTAATCCCCTTGTGCCATTATTCCCCCCCTTCGTCTTTATCCCCTTGTGCTGTTATCCCCCCCTTCATCTTTATCCCCTTGTGCTGCTATCCCCCCCCTTCGTCTTTATCCCCATGTGCTGTTATCCCCCCCTTCATCTTTATCCCCTTGTGCTGTTATCCCCCCCCCCTTCATCATTATCCCCTTGTGCTGTTATTCCCCCCTCTCTCTGATTCCCTTTTGCCATATCAGATAATAATGGCACAAGAGGATTAAGATGGGGGGGGGGGCAAAAGGGGATCAGAGGGAGGGGGGATAATGGCACAAGGGGATTTAATATCGCATTAGTATAAAGGTAAGCACACGCCATTTTGAAAATAAGTAATTTTATGACTTATTCTGTCCGCGGGTACCCCTTGTGCGTAAGTTCCGCGCGAGGGCTACCCGCGGACATACTTTCACCCTTTGGGGGTACAGTCGCGAAAAAGGTTGAAAACCACTGGCATAGATCTTCTTTGGATGTTGGCTTGTTCACATTATTCTGTCTCTTGATGGTGCTGATGTTGAGATCAGGGCTCTGTGGGGGTCATATCAGCACTTCCTGTTCTTTTTTAATCCCTTAAGGGCAATAGGGGGAAATTATCAACCTGTGCAGAAGAAACGTTCACCAGTTGCCCATAGCAACCAATCAGATTACTCCTTTAATTTTTAAAAAGAAAAAAAAGACATTAATTGGTTGCTTTGGACAACTGGTTAACTTGTCCTCTGCATAGGTTTTAATAAATCTCCCACAATGGACATAAATAGACTTAAAGCACCAGGGTGTACATTTACCCTGTAACATGGATAAGGAGGTTTGATAGATTTGGATGCCCTCTGGAAGTCTGCTCACCTGCTCTGTGCGGGTCCCAGGTCTGATCTGGTTACAGAGCCTGCCTCATCAGTAGATTGCTTATAACACATAGCATAATATTATTCAGTTTTAGCAAGCTGAAGATTGCATGTAAAAGTCCCCTATGGGGACAGTGTACCGTTGTTAACAAAAACCTTTAATATAATGTAGATAATACCATTATATGTATATTTGTAATATACATTGTTAAACAATGTGTATATTTTTGTCCCTACAAGCTATTGCCTGTGTGTCTGTGAGGAGACCAAATACAGGAAGTGTGGGCGGACAAGCGGGGCTCTGTGCACGGAGGACAAGCGAGGCTCTGTACACTGAGGACAAGCGGGGCTCTGTACACTGAGGACAAGCAGGGCTCTGTACAATGAGGAAAAGCAGGGCTCTGTACACTGAGGACAAGCAGGGCTCTGTACACTGAGGACAAGCGAGGGTCTGTACACTGAGGACAAGCGGGGCTCTGTACACTGAGGACAAGCGGGGCTCTGTACACTGAGGACAAGCGGGGCTCTGTACACTGAGGACAAGCGGGGCTCTGTACACGGAGGACAAGCGGGGCTCTGTACACAGAGGACAAGCGGGGCTCTGTACACGGAGGACAAGCGGGGCTCTGTACACGGAGGACAAGAATGGCTCTGTACACTGAGGACAAGCAGGGCTCTGTACACTGAGGACAAGCGGCACTCTGTACACTGAGGACAAGCAGGGCTCTGTACACTGAGGACAAGCAGGGCTCTGTACACTGAGGACAAGCAGAGCTCTGTACACTGAGGACAAGCAGGGCTCTGTACACTGAGGACAAGCAGGGCTCTGTACACTGAGGACAAGCAGGGCTCTGTACATTGAGGACAAGCAGGGCTCTGTGCACTGAGGACAAGCGGGGCTCTGTGCACTGAGGACAAGCGGGACTCTGTACACTTAGGACAAGTGGGGTTCTGTACACTTAGGACAAGCAGGGCTCTGTACACTGAGGACAAGCAGGGCTCTGTGCACTGAGGACAAGCAGGGCTCTGTGCACTGAGGACAAGCAGGGCTCTGTACACTGAGGACAAGCAGGGCTCTGTACACTTAGGACAAACAGGGCTCTGTGCAGTGAGGGTCTATAACATGCCCCCGGCTGACAAGCAAGGAATGGAGTAAACATAAAAAAAAAAAAGTCCAAAATCACTTATCTTTGGTCACATCACATTTCAGAACAAATGGAATAAAAAGTGATCAAAAAGTCAATAATGCTTATTAAAAACTATACATCAAGGAGCAGAAAATGAGCCCTCACACAGCCCTGTATATGGAAAAATAAAAAAAAGTTATAGGGGTCAAATACAGCAATTTTAAACATACTTATTGTGCTTAACCCCTTAAGCACACAGCCCATTTTGGTCTTGAGGACATTTTTATTTTTCCGTTATGTTTTTTTCATCCTCACCTTCTAAAAGCCATAACTCTTTGATTTTCTCCTCAACCAATTGTACTTTGTAATGACACCTTTATTTTGCCATAAAATGTACACGCCACTGAACAATATTATTTGTGGGGGGTAAATTAAACAGAAAACAGCAATTTGGCAACTTTCAGAAGGTATTTTTTTGTATACAGGGCTGTATAAGGGCTCATTTTTTTGCGCAGAGAGCTGTAGTTTTTAACTTTTGCTCACTTTTTATTTATTTTTGTTTGGGACGTGATGTAATAAAAAAATCAGAAATTTTGGACTTTTGTATCTTCTTAAATTTACGACGTTAACCATACTGGATAATAAACCCCTTAAGGACATTGGACTTAAAGGGGTACTCCGCTGGAAAACTGGTTCCACATATCCAAAATAGGATATGTGGTGCTCAAAAGTTATATGGACTACAGCACCACATATCCTATTTTATCTTGGTATTTTTTGGACACCTTGGGTATAGGTGTCAGGTGGTTTGCTCAGTTAGTAGTGTACAAGAAGAAAGTGAGCCTTCTATATATTTAAAAAAAATTGTAAATAACTTCGGTAAATCTTACTCCTTAATCCTGCTGCATGCTCCACATGAAGTTCATTTCTTTTTGAATTTCCTTTCTGTCTTTTCACAGTGCTCTCTGCTGACACCTCTGTCCATTTTAGGAACTGTCTAGAGTAGGAGCAAATCCCCATAGTAAACCTCTCCTGCTCTGGATAGTTTCTGACATGGACAGAGGTGTCAGCAGAAAGCACTGTGGTCAGACTGGAAATACATTTAAAAAGAAAAGAACTTCCTCTGTAGCATACAGCAGCTGATAAATACTGGAAGGATGAAGATTTTTAAATTACAAATCTGTTTAACTTTCTGGCACCAGTTGATTTTTTTTTTTTTAAATGTTTTCCAACGGAGCACCAATTTAAATGTACATCCTGGTGCCCTGGTACTTAATGCACCAGAACATTTACGTCCTGTACATGATTAGTAATTGCTGAGGAATTGCTACAAATATTCCCCTAATGGGACAGAAAAATGTAAAGTTTGTAGGAAAATAAAAGTTTATTTAAAATGTAAATAAGCACTTCCCCAATAAAAAAAACAACCCCACTTTTTCTGTTTTTAACCCAAAAAAAGGTGTAAAAAAAAAAAAAAGTTAATATATTTGGTATTGCCACATGCGTAAGTGTCCGAACTATTAAAACATAATATTATTGATCTTGTACGGTGAATGTTGTAAATGTAAAAAAAAAATATATATATATATAAAAAAGTGTATCCAAAATTTATACTTTTTGGTGACATCAGATCACAGAAAGTGTTAAAAAAAAGTCATATATAGAAAAAAATATAGATAATAAAAACTACAGATCACAGTGCAAAAAAAATAGCCCTCATTTGTACATTAAAAAATAAAAAAGTTATAGGGGTCAAAATAGGTGAATTTTAAACATACAAATTTTGCTTAAAAAGTTTGAGTTTTTTTTTTTTTAACCCCTTAAGAACTCAGGGTTTTTTCATATTTTTTTATGAAGGGTATACAAAGTGACCAAAATGAGCAATTTTGGTATTTTTTTATGTATAGGCCATTGACCGTGCAGTTAAAGTAATGTTACATTTTTATAGTTCAGACATTTACGCACGCGGCAATACCACATATGTTTATGTTTATTTTTGTTTACATATTTTTTTTAAATGGGAAAAGGGTGGTGATTCAAACTTATTAGGAAAGTGGTTAATTCACATTTATTAACTTTTTTTTTAACACAATTTTTTGTCCACATAGGGGACTTTAACATGCAATCCTTGAATTGCATACACTGTTCAATGCTATGCCATAGCATAGCATTGATCAGGGTTATTAGTTTGCAAAAATGCGTTTTACTTTTCAATTTCTCCACAAAATAATATTTTTCTGATAAAGTGATTGGTGTCTTTACAAAGTACAATTAGTCACGCAGAATAAAGCTTCATATGGGTCTGTGAATAGAAAAATGAATGAAGCTTGCTGTGTGCTTAAAGGAGTACCTCGTCCCTAGACATCTTATCCCCTATCCAAAGTGTTAGGATTCGGCAGGCTGGATGTGGATCCTCTGTGACAGCGAGGGATTGGCGTGGACCGTACCGGTGGACCGGGTCTAAGCTGCTACTGGTATTCACCAGAGCCCGCCGCAAAGCGGGATGGTCTTGCAGCGGCGGTAGCAACCAGGTCGTGTCCACCGGTAACGGCTCAACCTCGCTGACTGCTGAGAAGACGTGGGACAGAAGGACTAGACAGAGGCGAGGTCAGACGTAGCAGAAGGTCAGGGCAGGCGGCAAGGTTCGTAGTCAATGGTAACGGCAGAAGGTCTGGAAACACTGGTATGGCAATCACAGGAAACGCTTTCTCTAGGCACAAGGGCAACAAGATCCGGCAATGCAGGGAAGGGGAAGTGAGGTTATAAAGGCGTGGAGCAGGTGGGAGTTAATTACAGTGATTGGGCCAGGCACCAATCAGTGGTGCACTGGCCCTTTAAATCTTAGAGAGCTGGCACGCGCGCGCCCTAGAGAGGAGCTGCGCGCGCCAGGACGTGACAGCCGGGGACAGGTAAGTAGCTTGGGATGCGATTTGCGAGCGGCCGCGTCCCGCTATGCAAATTGCATCCCCGCCGGCAGTGTCAGTGCAGCGCTCCCGGTCAGCGGGTCTGACCGGGGCGCTACAGAGAGGGGAACGCTGCGAGCGCTCCGGGGAGGAGCAGGGACCCGGAGCGCTCGGCGTAACACAAAGGATAGGGAATAAGATGTCTGATTGTTTGGGGTTCGGCTGCTGGGACCCCCCTGAGATCTCCAGGCAGCCAGGGCATTCAGGTACGTCCTGTGTCCTCTAGGGGTTAAAAGGTTTGACTTTAACTAAAAGCAGTACAGTAATATAAAAGCATATAAACATGGGTATCATTTAAATCATATTGACCCACAGAATAAGGATCACATCATTTTTACTGTAAAGTGCACTGCGTAAAAATAAAACCATCCCAAAAGATGCAAAATTGTTGTTATGTTTTCAATTTCCCCCCACAAATAATATTTTTTTGTTGCCCCATACATTTTATGGTAAAATGAAAGGTCTCATTACAAAATGAAATTGGTCGCGCAAAAAAGATAAAAGTTTTGACTCTTAAAAGCAAGGAGGAAAAAAAAAACCACAAAAATTAAAATTGGCTGTATCCTAAGGGAAAATGGGCGGTGTCCTTAACCCCTTAACCCCTTAAGGACTCAGCCCATTTTGGCCTTAAGGACTCAGACAATTGAATTTTTACGTTTTCATTTTTTCCTCCTCGCCTTCTAAAAATCATAACTCTTTTATATTTTCATCCACAGACTAGTATGAGGGCTTGTTTTTTGCGCGACCAGTTGTCCTTTGTAATGACATCACTCATTATATCATAAAATGTATGGCGCAACCAAAAAACACTATTTTTGTGGGGAAATTAAAACGAAAAACGCAATTTTGCTAATTTTGGAAGGTTTTGTTTTCACGCCGTACAATTTCTGGTAAAAATGACATGTGTTCTTTATTCTGAGGGTCAATACGATTAAAATGATATCCATTATTATATACTTTTATATTCTTGTTGCGCTTAAAAAAAATCACAAACTTTTTAACCAAATTAGTACGTTTATAATCCCTTTATTTTGATGACCTATAACTTTTTAATTTTTCCGTATAAGCGGCGGTATGGGGGCTCATTTTTTGCGCCATGATCTGTACTTTTTTTTTATACCACATTTGCATATAAAAAACTTTTAATACATTTTTTATAATTTTTTTTTTAATAAAATGTATTAAAAAAGTAGGAATTTTGGACTTTTTAAATTTTTTTTCGTTCACGCCGTTCACCGTACGGGATCATTAACATTTTATTTTAATAGTTCGGACATTTACGCACGCGGCGATACCAAATATGTCTATAAAAAATGTTTTTTACGCTTTTTGGGGGTAAAATAGGAAAAAACGGACGTTTTACTTTTTTATTGGGGGAGGGGATTTTTCACTTTTTTTTTTACTTTTACTTTTACATTTTTTTACATTTTTTTTTTACACTTGAATAGTCCCCATAGGGGACTATTCATAGCAATACCATGATTGCTAATACTGATCTGTTCTATGTATAGGACATAGAACAGATCAGTATTATCGGTCATCTTCTGCTCTGGTCTGCTCGATCACAGACCAGAGCAGGAGACGCCGGGAGCCGCACGGAGGAAGGAGAGGGGACCTCCGTGTGGCGTTATGAATGATCGGATCCCCGCAGCAGCGCTGCGGGCGATCCGATCGTTCATTTAAATGGCGAACTGCCGCAGATGCCGGGATCTGTATTGATCCCGACACCTGAGGGGTTAATGGCGGACGCCCGCGAGATCGCGGGCGTCGGCCATTGCCGGCGGGTCCCTGGCTGCGATCAGCAGCCGGGATCAGCCGCGCATGACACGGGCATCGCTCCGATGCCCGCGGTTATGCTTAGGACGTAAATGTACGTCCTGGTGCGTTAAGTACCACCTCACCAGGACGTACATTTACGTCCTGCGTCCTTAAGGGGTTAAGGACCAGGCCATTTTACACCTTAAGGACCGGAGCGTTTTTTGCAATTCTGACCACTGTCATTTTAAACATTAATAACTCTGGAATGCTTTTAGTTATCATTCTGATTCCGAGATTGTTTTTTCGTGACATATTCTACTTCTACTCTATTTTTTGGTAACTTGCATCCTTTCTTGGTGAAAAATCCCCAAATTTGATGAAAAAAATGAAAATTTTGCATTTTTCTAACTTTGAAGCTCTCTGCTTGTAAGGAAAATGGATATTCAAAATAAAACATTTTTGGGTTCACATATACAATATGTCTACTTTATATTTGCATCATAAAATTAATGAGTTTTTACTTTTGGAAGACCCCAGAGGGCTTGAAAGTTCAGCAGCAATTTGGAAATTTTTCACAAAATTTTCAAACTCGCTATTTTTCATGGACCAGTTCAGGTTTGAAGTGGATTTGAACGGTCTTCATATTAGAAATACCCCATTAATGACCCCATTATAAAAACTACACCCCCCCAAAGTATTCAAAATGACATTCAATAAGTGTATTAACCCTTTAGGTCTTTCACAGGAATAGCAGAAAAGTGAAGGAGAAAATTCACAATCTTCATTTTTTACACTCGCATGTTCTTGTAGACCCAATTTTTGAATTTTTGCAATTGGTAGAAAGAAGAAAATTTTTACTTGTATTTGAAACCCAATTTCTCTCGAGTAAGCACCTACCTCATATGTCTATGTTAATTGTTCGGCGGGCGCAGTAGAGGGCTCAGAAGGGAAGGAGCGTCAAATGGTTTTTGGGGGGCATGTCACCTTTAGGAAGCCCCTATGGTGCCAGGACAGCAAAAAAAAAAAACATGGCATACCATTTTGGAAACTAGACCCCTCGGGGAACATAACAAGGGGTAGAGTGAACCTTAATACCCCACAGGTGATTCACGACTTTTGCATATGTAAAAAAAAATAATAATAATGTTTTACCTAAAATGCTTGGTTTCCCAAAAATTTTACATTTTTAAAAAGGATAATAGCAGAAAATACCCCCCAAAATTTGAAGCCCAATTTCTCCCGATTCAGAAAACACCCCATATGGGGGTGAAAAGTGCTCTGTTGGCGCACTACAGGTCTCAGAAGAGAAGGAGTCACATTTGGCTTTTTGAAAGCAAATTTTGCTCTGGGGGCATGCCGCATTTAGGAAGCCCCTATGGTGCCAGAACCGCAAAAAAAAACCACATGGCATACCATTTTGGAAACTAGACCCCTCGGGGAACGTAACAAGGGATAAAGTGAACCTTAATACCCTACACGTGTTTCACGACTTTTGCATATGTAAAAAAAAAAATTTTTTTTACCTAAAATGCTTGGTTTCCCAAAATTTTTACATTTTTAAAAAGGGTAATAGCAGAAAATACCCCCCAAAATTTGAAGCCCAATTTCTCCCGAGTACGGCGATACCCCATATGTGGCCCTAAACTGTTGCCTTGAAATACGACAGGGCTCCAAAGTGAGAGCGCCATGAGCATTTGAGGCCTAAATTAGGGACTTGCATAGGGGTGGACATAGGGGTATTCTACGCCAGTGATTCCCAAACAGGGTGCCTCCAGCTGTTGTAAAAGTCCCAGCATGCCTGGACAGTCAGTGGCTGTCTGGTAATACTGGGAGTAGTTGTTTTGCAACAGCTGGAGGCTCCGTTTTGGAAACAGTGGTGTACCAGACATTTTTCATTTTTATTGGGGAGGGGGGCTGTGTAGGGGAATGTGTATATGTAGTGTTTTTTACTTTTTATTTTATTTTGTGTTAGTGTAGTGTAGTGTAGTGTTTTTAGGGTACAGTCACATGGGCGGGGGTTCACAGTAGTTTCTCGCTGGCAGTTTGAGCTGCGGCAAAAAATTTGCCGCAGCTCAAACTTGCAGCCGGATACTTACTGTAATCCTCCGCCCATGTGAGTGTACCCTGTACGTTCACATTGGAGGGGGGAGAAACATCCAGCTGTTGCAAAACTACAACTCCCAGCATGTAGGGTCTATAAGTGATTGCTGGGAGTTGTAGTTTTGCAACAGCTGGATGCTCCGTTTTGGAAACAGTGGCGTACCAGACGTTTTTCATTTTTATTGGGGAGGGGGGCTGTGTAGGGGTATGTGTATATGTAGTGTTTTTTACTTTTTATTTTATTTTGTGTTAGTGTAGTGTTTTTAGGGTATAGTCGCACGGGCGGGGGGTTCACAGTAGTTTCTCGCTGGCAGTTTGAGCTGCAGCAGAAAATTTGCCGCAGCTCAAACTTGCAGCCGGATACTTACTGTAATCCTCCGCCCATGTGAGTGTACCCTGTACATTCACATTGGGGGGGGGGGGGGGGGGGAACATCCAGCTGTTGCAAAACTACAACTCCCAGCATGTACGGTCTATCAGTGCATGCTGGGAGTTGTAGTTTTGCAACAGCTGGAGGCACACTGGTTGTGAAACACAGAGTTTGGCAACAAACTCAGTGTTTTGCAACCAGTGTGCCTTCAGCTGTTGCAAAAGCTACAACCCCCAGCATGTACGGACAGCGGAAGGGCATGCTGGGTGTTGTAGTTATGCAACAGCGGGAGGCATACTACTTTGGCTGGGGATGCTGGGGATTGTAGTTATGCAACAGCTGGAGACACACAGGTTTGCTACTCAACTCAGTGTGCCTTCAGCTGTTGCAAAACTACAACTCTCAGCAGTCACCGACAGCCAACGGGCATGCTGGGAGTTGTAGTTATGCAACCAGCAGATGCACCACTACAACTCCCAGCATGCACTTTAGCTGTTTGTGCAAGCTGGGAGTTGTAGTTACACAACAGCTGAAGGTACACTTTTCCATAGAAAGAATGTGCCTCCAGCTGTTGCAAAACCATAAGTCCCAGCATGCCCATAAGGGAATGCTGGGAGTTGTGGTGGTCTGCCTCCTCCTGTTGCATAACTACAGCTCCCAGCATGCCCTTTTTGCATGCTGGGAGCTGTTGCTAAGCAACAGCAGGAGGCTGTCACTCACCTCCTGCTGCTGCTGATCGACGCTGCAGGTCAGTCCCGCCGCCGCCGCCGTCGTCGCTCCTGGGGCCCCGATCCCAACATTAACGCCGGGGATCGGGGTCCCCAGCACCGGGGGTCGTCTTTCCGCACCCGCTCACGTCCACCGGAAGAGGGGCGGAGTGGGTGCGGGAGTGACACCCGCAGCAGGCGCCCTGATTGGTCGGCCGGGAATCCGACCGACGAATCAGGGCGATCGTGAGGTGGCACCAGTGCCACCTCACCCCTGCAGGCTCTGGCTGTTCGGGGCCGTCTCTGACGGCCCCGATCAGCCAGTAATTCCGGGTCACCGGGTCACTGGAGACCCGATTGACCCGGAATCGCCGCAGATCGCTGGACTGAATTGTCCAGCGATCTGCGACATGGGGGGGCATAATGACCCCCCTGGGCGATATGCCGCGATGCCTGCTGAACGATTTCAGCAGGCATCGGGCACCGGCTCCCCTCCGGCTAGCGGCGGGGGGCCGGGAATGGACAGGACGTACTCCTACGTCCTCGGTCCTTAAGGACTCGGAAACCGGGGCGTAGGAGTACGTCCATTGTCCTTAAGGGGTTAAGGAGTTAAAGGAGTACTCCAGTGAAAATTTTTTTTTTTTTAAATCAACTGGTGCCAGAAAGTTAAACAGATTTGTAAATTACTTCTATTAAAAAATCTTAATCCTTCCTGTACTTATTAGCTGCTGAATACTACAGCGGAAATTCTTTTCTTTTTGAAACACAGAGCTGTCTGCTGACATCATGAGCACAGTGCTCTCTGCTGACATCTCTGCCCATTTTAGGAACTGTCCAGAACAGCATATGTTTTCTATGGGGATTTCCTTTTACTCTGGACAGTTCCTAAAATGGACAGAGATGTCAGCAGAGAGCACTGTGCTCATGATGTCAGCAGACAGCTCTGTGTTTCAAAAAGAAAAGAATTTCCACTGTATTATTCAGCAGCTAATAAGTACAGGAAGGATTAAGATTTTTTAATAGAAGTAATTTACAAATCTGTTTAACTTTCTGCCACCAGTTGATTTAAAAAAACAAAAAAAAAGTTTTTTACCGGAGTACCCCTTTAACCCCTTAACGAGGTAGGACGTATATTTACGTCCTGCGCCGGCTCCCGCGATATGAAGCGGAGTCGCGCTGCGACCCCGCATCACATCGCGTCGGTCCCGGCGCTCATCAACGGCCGGGACCCGCGGCTAATACCACACCTCGCCGATCGCGGCAATGTGCGGTTAAAGCTGACCGCCGCTTCTAAAGCGGAAGTGAACGTATCCCGGCTAGTCAGTCGGGCTGTTCGGGACCGCAGCGGTGAAATCGTGGCGTCCCGAACAGCTTACAGGACACCGGGAGGGCCCTCACCTGCCTCCTCGTTGTCCGATTGGCGAATGACTGCTCCGTGCCTGAGATCCAGGCAGGAGCAGTCAAGCACCGATAACACTGATCACAGGCGTGTTAATACACGCCTGTGATCTGTGTAGAAGATCAGTGTGTGCAGTGTTATAGGTCCCTATGGGACCTATAACACTACAAAAAAAAAAGTTAAAAAAAAAGTGTTAATAAAGGTCATTTATTAAAAGTTTGAATCACCCCCCTTTTCCCATAAAAAAAATAAAACAGTGTAAATAAAAAATAAAAATAAACATATGTGGTATCGCCGCGTGCGTAAATGTCCTAACTATAAAAATATATCATTAATTAAACCGCACGGTCAATGGCGTACACGTATAAAAATTCCAAAGTCCAAAAAAGCGTATTTTGGTCACTTTTTATACCATTAAAAAATAAATAAAAAGTGATCAAAAAGTCCGATCAAAACAAAAATAATAGCGTTAAAAGTTCAGTTCATGGCGCAAAAAATGAGCTCTCATACCGCCCTGTACGTGGAAAAAGAAAAAAGTTATAGGGGTCAGAAGATGACATTTTTAAACATATAAATTTTCCTGCATGTAGCTATGATTTTTTCCAGAAGTACGACAAATCAAACCTATATAAGTAGGGTATCATTTTAACCGTATGGACATACAGAATAATGATAAGGTGTCATTTTTACTGAAATAAGCACTGCGTAGAAACGGAAGCCCCCAAAAGTTACAAAATGGCGTTTTTTTCTTCGATTTTGTCGCACAATGATTTTTTTTTCCATTTCGCCGTGAATTTTTGGGTAAAATGACTAATGTCAATGGAAAGTAGAATTGGTGACGCAAAAAATAAGCCATAATATGGATTTTTAGGTGGAAAATTTAAAGGGTTATGATTTTTAGAAGGTAAGGAGGAAAAAAACGAAAGTGAAAAAACGGAAAAACCCTGAGTCCTTAAGGGGTTAAAGGGGTACTCCGGTGGTCAACGTGTTTTTCCATTTCTGACTTACCCTGTTTGTTTTGTTTCATTTCTATTCTTGTTGTTTAGGCGACTCTATTTCCGTTCTTTGTTGTCTTTTTATCCCCCACTTTGTTTTCCTATCTTTGCTTCTATTTCCTGTTTCTTGCTGTGCTGAAAACTGCAAATCCCAGCATGCCACATGCCTTGCTGGATTGGGGCGGCTCCTTTTTTTTTTTTTTGTTTGTTTGTTCCGCCTTTTACCCACCCTACTTTTTCCCCTGGTCAGCCCCCTTATACACATCACACTAATGTAATCAGCCTTGGTTGGGATACACTGTCATACACACACAAAAGGGACTACAACTCCCAGCATGTGTCATTCAGGAGTCTTCAGTCTGTGGTATAACTGGGGATTGTAGTTCACCACACCTCTGTAGGGCATACACCAGTGTTTCCCAACCAGGGTGCCTCCAAGTGTTGCAAAACTACAACTCCCAGCATGCCCTGACAGCCTTTGGGCATGCTAGGAGTTGTAGTTTTGCAACAGCTGGAGGCACACTGGTTGGGAAACACTGGTGTAACATGATGTGTATGCTGAATAGGCTAGAACAGTGTTTCCCAACCAGTTTACCTCCAGCTGTTGCAAATCTACAACTCCCAGCAAGCCCAAAGTCTGTCAGCATGCCCAAAGTTTTGCAACAGCTGGAGGCACACTGGTTTGTAAACACTAGCATACACACATATAATAATCAGCCTTGGTTGGGATACACTGTCATACACACACAACAGGGACTACAACTCCCAGCATGTGTCATTCAGGAGTCCCCCCCCCCCCCCCTTCACATATAGGGGAGATTTATCAAAACCTGTGCAGAGGAAAACTTGCCCAGTTGCCCATAGCAACAAATCATCTTGCTGCTTTCATTTTTATGAAGGCCTGTGAAAAATGAAAGAAGCAATCTGATTGGTTGCTATGGGCAACTGGGCAAATTTTCCTCTGCACGGGTTTTGATAAATCTCCCCCATAGAGATCATCCCCAGTATGAGCTTTATTCCCCTGCAGTCCATACATCCCCAGCCCGTGCACCTTCTCATCCTCTCCTTCAGATAACACTTATCTTCTCTGTGAGGTCCTTCTCCTGTGCAGACCTGCGTCCTTAGAATACAGAGCAGGGGAGGGGAGGTGAGGAGCTGTGTACTCTGGATGAGATGAGGGGGCGTGGCTTATTCCTCTCATGCAGACAGAGGGGGAAAAAAAAAACAAAGCTGTGACATCTTGTCCACAACAGACTCAGAACTGTGGACATCAGTAAAAGAAAACACTCAGAACTACAGAACTTCCTGCCCAACAAACAGGTAAGAAAAACACACACATGCTGCCAAAACATATAACACATGTATATTGCAAAAAAACAAAACTTACAAAGAAGATGCCATATAGTCAAAAAAATTAACCACCGGAGTACCCCTTTAACCCCTTAAGGACTCAGGGTTTTTCTGTTTTTGCACTTTCGTTTTTTCCTCCTTACCTTTTAAAAATCATAACCCTTTCAATTTTCCACCTAAAAATCCATATTATGGCTTATTTTTGCGTCGCCAATTCTACTTTGCAGTGACATTAGTCATTTTACCCAAAAATGCACGGCGAAAAGGAAAAAAAAATCATTGTGCGACAAAATCGAAAAAAAACGCCATTTTGTAACTTTTGGGGGCTTCCGTTTCTACGCAGTGCATATTTCGGTAAAAATTACACCTTATCATTATTCTGTAGGTCCATATGGTTAAAATGATACCCTACTTATATAGGTTTGATTTTGTCGCACTTCTGGAAAAAATCATAACTACATGCAGGAAAATTTATACGTTTAAAAATGTCATCTTCTGACCCCTATAACTTTTTTATTTTTCCACGTACAGGGCGGTATGAGGACTCATTTTTTGCGCCGTGATCTGAAGTTTTTATCAGTATGATTTTTGTTTTGATCTGACTTTTTGATCACTTTTTATTCATTTTTTTTATGGTATAAAAAGTGACCAAAATACGCTTTTTTGGACTTTGGAATTTTTTTGCGCGTACGCCATTGACCGTGCGGTTTAATTAATGATATATTTTTATAGTTCGGACATTTACGCACGCGGCGATACCACATATGTTTATTTTTTTTTTTTTTACACTGTTATTTTTTTTATGGGAAAAGGGGGGTAATTCAAACTTTTATTAGGGAAGGGGTTAAATGACCTTTATTAACACTTTTTTTTAACATATTTTTTTGCAGTGTTATAGGTCCCATAGGGACCTATAACACTGCACACACTGATCTCCTATGCTGATCACTAGTGTGTATTAACACGCCTGTGATCAGCATTATCGGCGCTTGACTGCTCCTGCCTGGATCTCAGGCACAGAGCAGTCATTCGCCAATCGGACACCGAGGAGGCATGTAAGGGCCCTCCCGATGTCCGATCAGCTGTTCGGGACGCCGCGATTTAACTGCGGCGGTCCCGAACAGCCCGACTGAGCAGCCGGGTCACTTTCAGTTTCACTTTAGAAGCGGCGCTTCTAAAGGGTTAATACCGCACATCGTCGCGATCGGCGATGTGTGGTATTAGCCGCGGATCCCGGCTGATGAGCGCCGGGACCGACGCGATATGATGCAGGATCGCGGCGCGATCCCGCTTCATATCGCGGGAGCCGGCGCAGGGCGTAAATATACGTCCTGCGTCGTTAAGGGAACTGAGAGACAACCCCAGTTCCAATCACGACTGCAAGAAAGAGAGATGACGGGAAACCGAAAAGGTAACAGGACACAAGACCTGAGCTTCACACCAACTAAAATAAGACCGCCAGGTACAGCGGTACATTTTTGCTGAAGAGGACTTATGAGCCTTGACGATGGTGCGAATGACTTGGGAAGAGAAACCGCGGTTCTCAAAACCGTGGTCTCAACCGCCACGCCGTCAAAGCCGGGACGGTAATAGGGGTGGCACAGGAGACCTGAGATAGGAGGTCTGGACGATCGGGAAAGCGCAACGTTAAGTCGTTCAGGAGCCTGACCATGACGACGTACCACGCCCGCCGGCCCCAGACTGGGCCACTAGAATGGCGGAAACGTCCCACTGAGAGTTTCCTCAAGAACCAGAAAAGAGAAGAAAGAGAAGAAACAAATAAGGTAGGGCAAAGCCCGACCACCAAATAGACAGACAAGGTAGGGCAAGGCTGGACCAAGAGAGAGGAACGCTCCGGGACCAGCAGAGGTCCACGCCTGGAGCGCCCCAGGGTTTGCAGATCACAGCAAACACCCCTGGATGTAGGGACCAGTGCCTTGGACGACTGAGGACCGGCCAAGAAGGTCACATCCCAGGGACGGCCAGACTGAAGATAACTGAGATGGCCGGAAACCTGAGTTCCACCCAGGAGGGAAAGTCCCAAGAAGCAAGCAAAGAAAGAATTGCCCTAGGCCCCAAAATGTTGAAGGGGAAAAAGTTTCACGGGGGGGCCAAGACCCCAGACCGGGCGGTCCCTGAAAACACCTTGACTGACTGGCAGGGATGGACAGGAAGGAACACCCCTGAATGAGGGGGAAAACAAAGCCGCCATAGAAGGGACCAACAAGACTGACGAGAGAGGATGATCTTGCGGCCGAAAGACAATGGAGACCTGTCACACCTGAAGAAAATCACCAGTTGAAGAGGTCGGTCATGAAACTGGGCAAATGGTACGGCCTCCACGGCCACCGCCAATCGACCCAGGACATCCATGCAAAAGCGAATGGAAACTGGAGCAGGGAGCCGTAGGCATCAGACTCTTGAAAAGAGTCGGCAGAGTCTGCATATAACTGGAGTCCCAGGAGAGCGGTTGGGCTTGTCCCAAAAGACCATCCAACCGAAGTGAGACAAGGTCTGGAGGTTGAGACTAAGACTCTCCAGGATATGACCATCCAACTGAAGTGATTCGGGATGGGAACGCAAGATGCTGGCTGAGATACTCGAGAACCAAGACTGGGCGATCAGAAACGCCTTTCTTGGAGACCACAGAGAGGTTGGGATAAACCTCGAAAACGTTCCCCTGAAGTTGCAGGTCCAGGCATCCCGGAGGGTAAGGGGCGACTAACCACCCGAGAGAGGTCAGCGGGTGGGGGCGACCCTTCAGGGCGAGGAAGGCCTACGGGGCCTGATGGGGCCGCCAAACGACCGGAACGGATAGCCGACCTCCGGGAGGAATGGGATCGGAAAGAGGAGCCCTCTTCCCATGAAGGCGCCTGGCTGGACCCTTTGTTGGTACCCTTTGTTGGTACCAAAGGTCCGCAGAACCGGAAGGAGAACTTACGACGGGTAGCGGTTCTGTGAGTCTTACCAGAGGTAATAAAGAACTCTTTTTCCGCCCGTCCTCTCACTTCCTGAAGGTGGCGTCCACATTCCAGGCTTAAAGCCACATGAAGGGACGGTGGCTACCAGGTAGCTTGTGGTAAAGGCAGCACAGTGGCTGCACATGGAAGCGGAACACAGAAAAATCTCCGGCTGCAGAGCATCGGAGAGCTAGATTAAATAAATCCTCCGGAGGGATCTTGAAGACTACCCTGGTGGAGTTGGAAGACCATACTAAAAAGGGCCTTTGACACCCAGGCAGAAGCAAAAGCAGGAAAAACCTGCTGCCTCAAGGGCAGAGATTGCCAAAATATCCCCCTTCATGTCCGCTGGATTCTTGAAGGCAGCTGCATCAGCCAACGGCCGAGTAGGTGCCTTAGAGAGGCGGGAGACTGGCGGATCCACAGTTGGAGAGGAGGTCCACCAAGCAATGAGGTCCTTGGCGAAGGAATACCGCGCTTGAACCTTCTTCGTTTCCTCAAACTTCTTGTCAGGGTGACTTCAGGCGGATACCCGCAGGGTGTAAAATTCAGCGTGAGTACACCACATCAGGCACATCTGTGAGGTCCTCTGAGTCGGAGGCCAAATCAGAAACCTCATCCACAGGTGAATGGGAACGTGTGAGGTGGCCCTGTAAGAGAGAGGGAGACTGACCTGGTACGCGGGTCTGGAGAGCCAGAGCGGCGACCCTGGGAGCATTCTCTAGAGGAGCGATGCTTGCTACAGGTCGGAGTAATGGGGAGATGCCTGCGAGGGGAGCGCCCGTGCCTGCCAGAAGACTTGGGGGATGAGTCAGATGACACACCCCTATGATGCTGCGAGAGTGTCAGAATAGGGGGAGAGCGGGACCCTCCGGAGGGCCGGTGTAGGGAGGGCCTCTCCAAGGCAGTCACCACATAATGGGAGACCTGAGCCAAGTCGGATATAGACTGGGAGAGGGAGGGAACCCAGGCTGTAGGGGCGGCCAAACCCACGGGGTCGGGAAGAACAACTGGGGTGGAGTAGCAGGGGGGTCTGGGGGAGCAGTGGAGCAGGCAGAACAAGTGGTTCAGCAGAACCAGACAGTTTAAAGTTACAGTATTGACAGAGTAAAGGAGCGGCTAATACTCCAGTTAACTGTTTAAAGGGAGGCCGTTCTGGGCCTCTCTCACCCAAGACTGTGTTCCATTTCACTGCTGATACAGTCTGCTTATCTTACTGTTTCACATGCCTTGAGATCCCCAAAGACCACAATGGGCCTATTTAAAAAATTAAACCACAAAACTGTAACACTCTGTCCCACCCCGGGACTCGAACCCGTGGTGGTCTTCGGGCTGTCAAAGAGGAGAAATGCCAGCCAATAGCAAGTGAGGGGCGTGTTAGGAGCAGGGGGCACCACTGATTGGCTCCTGCCACCAATCGCGCGCACAGCGCTGAATGGTGTACAGTTCGCGCCCAGAGAAGCCTCGGCGGCCCTGGTGGCGGAGCTAAAGCGCATCGGGCCGCCGAAGCATTAACAAGAAGTCTGTAATGGCTTGCATGTGCGCTCGCGGGGAACTGAGCGGACTAGACGCCGCCGGCAGCAGCTGCTGCCGAAGTGAAAGTAAACCGGCGCTCAGAGCGCCCGCATAGAGAACGCCGCGACTGTCAGCCGCTTCAATGTAAAAAACACACACACAGACGTTCCACACACACACACACAGTATATATGAAAAAAGTGTAGAGAGTTGTGCCCCATCCAAACTGCCACTGCTCCCCTCAGTAATAAAAGACCCCCTGTCCAGGCCAGCCCCATTAGACCCATGAGAAAAGTGGGCCAAAAACTGAGGGTCTCCAGCTGTTGCAAATCTGCACCTAAGGACAAAGGGAAATATACTCACCTCAGTCAGAAGAACTTACCTCATGAAGTCTTCCTATGAAGTCTTCAGCCAGCTTTATCACCTGCATCATGCCGGGCTACCATGTGCAAGCGAGGCAAGCAAGGAGATAGGGTGACCCGGACCCATGAGGTACAACCCCAGGCGCTGACCGTTGGCGAGAGGGGGTGAACAGCGCATATACGCAATGTCTGTGCCCCCTTACTCGCAATGGGGAAACAGTGAGCCGCAGTTCCTGAATCCCCACCTGAAAACATGGAAGAAAAAGGTATAAAAAACTAACATCCCTAACTAGGAAAATAATAAAACATAAGACCTGGTCTGGAGAAATCCAGACCATGTCCACCTCCTTAGACACTAAGCTTAAACTGATTACCTCAGGGCCTGGAGGCGGGTATATCCTGCTGGGAGGAGCCGACTTCTCTTGTTGCCATAGTGTCACACCTCCTAGAGACAACAGCATACACCCACGGTCTGTGTCCCCCAATGGAGCCGATAGAGAAAATAAAAATAAACATATGTGGTATCGCCGCGTACGGAAATGTCCGAATTATAAAAATGTATCGTTAATTAAACCGCACGGTCAATGGCGTATGCGCAAAAAAAGTCCAAAATAGTGCATTTTTGGTCCCTTTTTATATCATGATCAATAAGTCCTATCAATGCAAAACTGGTACCGCTAAAAACTTCAGATCACGGAGCAAAAGATGAGCCCTCATACTGCCCCATACACGGAAAAATAAAAAAGTTATAGGGGTCAGAAGATTACATTTTTAAACGTATTAATTTTCCTGCATGTAGTTATAATTTTTTCCAGAAGTACGACAAAATCAAACCTATATAAGTAGGGTATCATTTTAACCGTATGGACCAGCAGAATAAAGATAAGGTGTCATTTTTACCGAAAAACATACTACGTAGAAACGGAAGCCCCAAAAATGTACAAACAGCGTTTTTTTTTTCCGATTTTGTCTCACAATGATTTTTTTTCCGTTTCGCTGTAGATTTTTGGGCAAAATGACTGACTTCCTTCTACAAAGTAGAATTGGTGGTGCAAAAAATAAGCCATCATATGGATTTTTAGGTGCAAAATTGAAAGAGTTATGATTTTTTTAAAGGCAAGGAGGAAAAAACGAAAATGCAAAAATGGAAAAACCCTCGGTCCTTAAGGGGTTAAGCTGAAGATAGTTCTTAATGACACTTACTGTATGTTTGGGGTCATTGTCCAGATACGTCCCTCATGGTATTACATGATGGATAAATAACTGTCTGTAGTTCTCAGCATTGAGGACAACATTGCTCCTGACCAAATCCCTAACTGTATACTAAAATGCAGCCCCAATATTGCAAGGAACCTTCCCCATGCTTCACTGTGGCCTGGAGACACTCATCATTAGGCCATGTTCACACAGTGGAATGTTCGTGCGGAATTCTGCAAAAACAATTTGCATTGACATTCTGCTATAGCAGAGTCCGATTGATTTTAATGGGATTCTGCTGCACTGTGCACATCCGGGAATTTCCATGCTAGATGTTTCTGCCATGGAAATCCTGATTCCGGCATCCACAAAGAATAGACAGGTCAATTCTTTCTGCGGATTCCTCTCAGGAATGCATTGCCATCTATGGAGATGGCTAATTTCCGAGCGATCCTAGTGCGGGCAAGTTCTGCTGGCACAGGCTGTCTGTGGAATGTCTGGCCGGAAATTTTCTGGGCGGATATTCTGCCGTGTGAACATAGCCTAATACTCATCAGTCCAGAGCACCTGCTGCCATATTCTGTACCTTAATTAATATGTTTTTGAGCATATTTGAGTCATTTGGCCTTGCTTGCACATCAAAGGTATGGCTTTTTGACCACAATTTGTCAATGAAGACCATTTCTGGCCAGACTTTTCCAAACAGCAGCTGGGTGTGCCTGGGTCCTACTGGTTTTTGCCAGTTCTAAGCTGATGGCAATGCTCGACATCTTCTGATCTAGAAGGGAAATAAGCATGATGTGTCCCTTATCTTCTGCCCTAAGTTTCCTTGGCTAAAAACTACATCTGCGGTCTTCAACATTGCCCATGTTATTTGTGCTTCTTCAAAAGAGCAAATCTTGAGAACCCACTCTGTTCTAAAATCTTTCCCAGGAAGAGACCTTGTTGAGAGTAACTATATTGAGGCTTGTTGCCATGCTCTGTCTTGCAGTGGTGTGTGACCTGTGACATGAACTCGCTGGGTCAAATAAAACCCCTTAATAAGTTAAAATTGCAAGTACAGTGTTGCAGTAGTACCCGGGGGTGCAATCCGATATCGGCCGAAGAAGTGCGCCTTGTGCGCAGGAAACAGCCTGTCGCTGCGAGGTTGCTCCTCTGCGCCTACCCGCCTATGTGTTGTACCGATTCCTGAATAAAGGTATTCTGCTATCAAGATTCCCGGGTGAGTGCATCCTTTCTTTCATCGTCTCCTTGATGTATAACTGCGTATATGCTGTCTGTCAGGTCATGCTGCCCTGTGGATAGAGGATAAGTTAAGTACCGGAGTTCCGCTTTAAAAGGGTACTCCACCCCTAAACATATTATCCCCTATCCAAAGAATAGCAGATAAAATGGCTGATCACGGGGGGTCTGGCCGCTGGGGCCCCCACACGAACTCCGGCACGGCATCCAAGTCATCCGATGCATGGAGGGAACTCCTCTCTGTGCTTGATGACAAGCGACCATAGCCATCACACCCCCTCCAGTCATGTCTATGGGAGGAGGCTTGACGGCTATGTACTAGGAGTTACTAGGGTTATGCATGCACAAGGCTTATTGATGCTCGTAGAGAGTGAAGGCTAGTCCATTTGGCCTGATCCCATATAAGAGCTCTAGGAGAGCAAATTGCTAAAAAAAAAAAAAAGTTTCTGCTAGCTATAGTAAAAAGGTGTCAGAAGAGGCAGTATATTGCAACATGCTGCAATACATATGGGGATACATAGCCACAGTCTAGTCAGAATGCCTTGCGGTTGCTCCATTCAGCTCTATGGACCTAACAAAGATAGCCAAGCAATGAACTTACCTATCTTCTTCAGGCTGTTAGTTGCGGATTGATGGTGATTGTTTTTGTTGGGAAGAAACCTCTTTAGGGTAGAGTCATGCGATAAATAGGCTGCATATTCTCTTATGAGCAGACATCCAGGGCTACCCACGGCTGCCCTGTGTGTGAGGTTTAGAGGCAGGTCCCCATGTCAAAGTCCCGTCAGCGCATTGGCCCTCCCCTCCAAATTTCACTGCACACACAGGGCTGCCATGTGTAGCCCTGTGTGTCTGCTCATAGGAGAAAATGCAGAGTATTTCCCGCAACACAGCGTGAAATATGTTGGGTATATGCTACATGTGACCTTACCCATAATGTGATGGCTCATCAATTTATGTATAGATTGGAAAGAAATAATAACATCTGTGATTTAGTTCAGGTATGTGCATCTTTTAAAAAACATTTTAATGTTAGAAAGCTCTTCTCAGTGACATGCCCTTTTCCCTATCTCCTAGCTATGCAGTTGGGTTCTCGAATGACATTAATTTCATTTTAAAAAGAAAAATAATTTTTTGGCAGTGTTCAACCCGCAAGACCCTAAGCAAGGGATCTTTTAAAAGCAGAAATGTTCATATACAAGTTATTGTTATACTCAGAGATGGGTGAGTCATCCACTCCATACCAGGGTCCTTTCTAAAATAGTTATATGTAGAAAATGTGAAATAAAGAAAACCCCACAAGGTTGACAGTCTTGAAATCCTGTTCCCGGCTAGTCTAACATCATTGACCAGGCCTATTCCAAGCCACTCAGATCTCCCAATTTAACGTGATTCACACTGAAATAGAGTGAAATAAAACATGTTTACTTCATTTTATGCTGCACCCCAGGGTAATGGGCCTAATCCATGCAAAGACGCTCCAATCAGGAAAGGACAATAACATGACCACTCAGTGCATATTGGAAATACTTTATTTCAATTGTATAGCATGGGGATTGTAAAGGGGGCAGCTTCCCTGATTACATTTTTTTTTTTAGGGGAGCAAAGTTTGATGATCAGATGATATCAGGTCATATTTTGCGCCCCTAAGAATGTAAAACGAGTAGTGATGTCTAGAATGTAGGTATTATAAAGGAGCAGGTAGTCAAGTCCTCCTGCTCCTGTACTCTACTACAGCGGCTCGGGACTTCTGCTGTGCACAATGAAAAGACATTATTGTGCGTATCCTGCAGGAGAATTCCTTCACTGCTGCTGGCAGGGAGAAAGTAGCAGACAGAAGGGAGAGTTTTTTGTTTTTTTTTATGTTGGCGAGGGGTGGGGACCTAATGGTGGAGATTTGTCTAATGGGGGATATACCTAATTCGGGCCTGTCTAATGGGGGTATATACTGAATTAGGGGGGGGGAGGGGACCTGTCTAAGCAAAAGTACCTACCTACTGGGGGGCATCTATCTAATGGGGAAAGGAATTCCCTCCTACTGGAGGCCTTTACGTAATGGGGTATATTGACTACCTTCTAAGGTCATCTACCTAATGTGGGGAAATTGCTTAACTACTGAAGGCATCTACCTAATCGGGTAAATGACTTAACAACTGGATTATCTAGCTAATAGTGGGAAATCTCCCCACCCATTCCACCTACACCTCCCCCCTAACCCGCTTACATGCTCACTCTTACCTTTCAGGGCACCAAAGGAGACAATATTTGGGGCTCCATGGTTGGGGATAAGTTGGGAAAAGTGCAGAGCCTACAGATTTTTGTCTCATTCCGCAGAGAGGAGTCTTGGTTGGAAAAAGTCTTTATGGGTGTGTGGGACAGTTAGAGTAGAAAAGGAGAGAGAACAACTCTGGTGAGTCACTGCACTGTAATTACTTATATGGTCTGCAGAGCAAGAGTTGATATCTGCCACTATATGGGCACTGTATGGAAATATTGGTCTGTGTACAGTGGTTTTTATTCAGTTTCAGTATGGTGGTAGTTATTGTAGTGGCCATGTGGTATTATTTGTCTTATGGTATTATTAGTGATATTGGGCTGTGTATAGTGGTTTTTATTTAATAACAGTATGATGGTATTCCACACTTCAGTGGTCATAGGTGGTCCTGGTGCGGAGGCACTTAGGAGCACTCACCACTAGCAAGTTTTCCCTGTCAATGACTGTTCTGTAAGAAGCAAAATATATACAATATACTTTCAGATCTGTCGCACGATAGACACCAGTGGCCCTTGACCAACCCCAGTGACCTAGAAAAGGGGTCTGTCAGATTCTACTGAGAAGTCCATTCTTTTGATAAAAAACAGCTCTACCTGCAGAAGAAACAGTCTGTTATGAAGAAGCCCAGTGCAGATGTGAATAGAACCTGAGTTTTGTACAGATTTGTAAATTACTTCCATTAAAAAATCTTAATCCTTCCAGTACTTATCAACTGCTGTATGCTACAGAGGAAGTTGTCTAGTTCTTTCGAGTCTAACCACAGTGCTCTCTCCTGACACCTCTGTCCGTATCAGGAACTGTCCGGAGCAGGAGAGGTTTGCTATGGGGATTTGTTCCTGCTCGGGACAGTTCCTGACACGGACAGAGGTGTCAGCAGAGAGCACTGTGGTCAGACAGAAAAGAACAACTAAACTTCTCAACAACTCATCAGTTATAAAGAAAAATCATTCAGAATTCTACTACTGGGACATTAAAAATAAACAAGTTGGGTTTACTCAAGCAACAGTTTGGAGTGTACTGTATTTTTTGCCGTATAAGACGCACTTTTTCTTCCCCAAAACTGGGGGGGAAAATTTGGTGCATCTTATACAGCAAATACATGTCATATCGCGGCGGTCCCTGCGGCCATCAACGGCCGGGACCTGCGGCTAATACAGGACATCACCGATCGCGGTGATGCCCTGTATTAACCCTTCAGACGCGGCGATCAAAGCTGACCGTCGTGTCTGAAGCGAAAGTGACACTAACCCGGCTTTTCAGTCGGGCTGTTCGGGACCGCCGCGGTGAAATCGCGGTGTCCCGAACAGCTTACAGGACACCGGGAGGGACCTTACCTGCCTCCTCGGTGTCTGCTCCATGCTGGGATCCCCTGCATGGCCGGCGCTCTCCTTCGACGTCATCACGTCGTCGCGCACGCCGTCCCGTCATCCAATAGGAGCGGCGTGCGTAGCAACGTGATGGCGGCGACGGAGAGCGAGCAGAGATGTTCCGGAGTGACGGGGACACCCTGGGGATGCGGCGACAGTGATTGAGGGCGACATTCAGAGTAGCGGTGACAAGCAGTGACGGGTCCGGAGCGGCGGGGATACGTGAGTACTACCTCCTATACCAGTGGTCTTCAGCCTGCGGACCTCCAGATGTTGCAAAACTACAACTCCTGGCATGCCCGGACAGCCAACGTCTGTCCGGGCATGCCGGGAGTTGTAGTTTTACAACATTTGGAGGTCCGCAGGTTGAAGATCACTGTCCTATACTTTACATTGTATTTGGGTCAGAATCTTTTCTAGATTTTTCACCTTTAAAATTGGGTGCGTCTTATACGGAGGTGCGTCTTATAAGGCGAAAAATACGGTATAGAGAAAAAACATCCAGCAAAAGGGCAACCTGTGGAAAGAAACAGCTTCTCAACAAAAGGGGTGGAAACAGGGGGGAGATTTATCAAAACCTGTCCAGTCCAGAGGAAAAGTTGCCCAGTTGCCCATAGCAACCAATCAGATCGCTGCTTTCATTTTCAAAGAGACCTGTAAAAAATGAAAGGGGCAAGAAAGCCACTGCCTGGTGAGATGAATCCAGAGCTCTGATGCAGAATTCTACACAAGCAGCGTGAATCGATGAGCCCTTCCTGTCGGGTGTGAGCAGCTAAGGCTGGTGGTGATGTTGTGGGGAAGGTTTTCTTGGTACACCCTGGGTCCTCTGATACCTGTGGATGGAAATTTGGACAGTAGACCTCATCTATGCATTTTAGCCGCCCAAGTTTATCCTTTCATGGCAGCTGTATACTGTGCCACTCTCAGCAGGACAATACACTGTGCCACAAGGTTTGTATAGTCATGGATTAGTTATAGGAACACAACCGCGAGATTTCCTTGCTTTCTTGGTCCTTACTGTTCCCAGATCTTATTGATGTAAGGAATCTCTGGGACGAGGTAGAACAAGCTATTTAGGTCATGTCAGGACCTCCATAATATGCAATGCAAGATGGGATCCTGTCCATATGGGCTTATATTCCTGCAGAAGAATTTCGTTACCTAGTAAAATCTATGCCACGACAAATTGCTGTGGTTCTGAAGGCCAAAGGGGGTCACACACACTAATAGATGGGGGTCTTTAAAGTGTCCATTTAGTCTATTTTGGCTTTATAACAACAAATTAGGAGAATGCCCCCCTTTTTTTTGATTCCCAGATTTGGAGTCTGAAAGAATTTTTCTTTTTTCAGCCTTAAACTGTAACTATGTAATAAGTGTACATAAAAAACAAAACAAAAACAAAAAAAAACTATAAAAGGCAGAGAACATTTTATTCTATTTGATAATATTGTCTGCTGTACATGAATACAACAAAATGATATAAGCATTGCAGTACGATTGCTGAAGATGATCATTGAGTCACCCTATACACAAGTACATCTATATTAAAGGGGTACTCAGGTGAAAACCTTTTTTCTTTTAAATCAACTGGTGCCAGAAACTTAAACATATTTGTAAATTACTTCTATTAAAAAATCCTAATCCTTCCAGTACTTATTAGCTGCTGAATGCTACAGAGGAAATTCCTTTCTTTTTGGAACACTGATGACATCACGACCACAGTGCTCTCTGCTGACATCTCTGTCCATTTTAGCAACCATGCATAGCAGATGAATGCTAAGGGCAGCATGATGGCTCAGTGGTTAGCACTGCTGCCTTGCAGTGCTGGGGCCTTGGGTTCAAATCCCACTAAGGACAGCAATAAATAAAGAGTTATTATTATTATTATTATAATGACTTCAGCAAAGAGCACTGTGCTCGTGATGTCATCAGAGAGCATTCCAAAAAGAAAAGAATTTCCTCTGTAGTATTCAGCAGCTAATAAGTACAGGAAGGATTAAGATTTTTTAATAGAAGTAATTTACAAATCTGTTTAACTTTCTGGCACCAGTTGATTTAAAAGAAAAAAGGTTTTCACCGGAGTACCCCTTTAATATATATGTAGAAACATAGATAAGTACCATTTGGCCCATTTAGTCTGCCCAATAATCTGAATCCTATCAATAGTCCCTGGCTATATATATATATATATATATATATATATATACACACACACACACATATAGGATACTATCCTCATAAAAGCAGACAACATAAAGCAGTAAGTTTGTCCTTTGTTGTGCAATTTTTCAGCAAGGAAACAGCAGTGGTGCCCTTGGCAGATGCAATGTGATTTGATGATTGCTTGTAACTTTTAAAGATCTTTTTGTTGAAGATTCTGGGCCATGAACTGAGTCTGGGCCACTGGTTTCCCCAAGCTGAAGCGTGAAGCAAATGCATCAGGGTCGAAGTTAGCTGGAATAGAAAAGCTTGATATTAATATTCTGACCTCATGTTGGGTCATATGGATGCCAGTAAGGAGTTCCCTTGTTGGAGACCCCGCTCTATGACCCAAAGCTGCTATGTCACCTGTAATGGTGTGGAAACCCTCAACATTTTACCTCTGCATGTGCATAGGTGAAATCTGAAGCAAAATACTGTACAAAGCATATGGATTAGGATTTTTTTTTTGCATGAAAATGTATTAAATATGCAGCCTATCAAGTTCTCTCTGTACATATCCTCTGTAGAGTATGTGGATTTTTGGCCACAAAATGTACATATATCCATATACGTGGCAAAGTCTGGCAAAAGTATTTTATTTTCTGTTTTGCCTTCTGCAAGGGTGATTAAAGGGATACTCCACTGGAAAACATTATGATTATTTTTAAATCAACAGGTGCCAGAAAGTTAGGCTGGGTTCACACCACGTTTTCTTAAATACGGTTCCCGTATACGGTTGGGAGGAGGGGTGCGGGGCTTAATCGCGGCGCCCGCACTCAGCCGTATTCGGGAACCGTATTTAATGGAAGTCTATGAGCCGACCGGAGTGAACCGCAGCCTCCGGTCGGCTTCGTTTTCGACCATATGCGGTTTCCCGACCGCAGGCAAAAACGTGGTAGACCACGTTTTTGCCTGCGGTCGGGAAACCGCATACGGCCGAAAACGAAGCCGACCGGAGGCTGCGGTTCACTCCGGTCGGCTCATAGACTTCCATTAAATACGGTTCCCGAATACGGCTGAGTGCGGGCGCCGCGATTAAGCCCCACCCCCTCCTCCCAACCGTATACGGGAACCGTATTTAAGAAAACGTGGTGTGAACCCAGCCTTAAACAGATTTGTAAATTACCTCTATTTAAAAATCTTAACCACAGTGCTCTCTGCTGACACCTCCATTTTAGGAACTGTCCAGAGTAGGAGCAAATCCCCATAGCAAACCTCTCCTGCTCCGAACAGTTCCTATAATGGACAGAGGTGTCACCAGAGAGCCTGTGGTCAGACAGAAAGGAAATTCAAAAAGAAGAGAACTTCCTCTGGAACATACAGCAGCTGATAAGTACTGTAAGGGTTAAGATTTTTAAATAGAAGTAATTTACAAATCTGTTTAACTTCCTGGCAGCAGTTGATAAAAAAAAAATAAAAAAGTTTTCCAGGTTAGTACCCCTTTAAGGCAAGGACTACACAGAAATTTCTGGACCAGACACGAGTCATGCAGGCAAGATTCACCATGTTGTGCTGCTGTAAAATTCTCCAAATCTTGATCTGATTGAGCAATCTGTGGCATGTGATGGGCAAACAAGTCTGATCCATGGAGACCACACATCATGACAGAGGATCTGATGCTATGTCTTGGTGCCACATACCACAGGACACATTCAAAGGTCCTGTGAAGATTGGCAGGTCAAAGCTGTTTCCAAGGCAGGCTGATCAATGTACATCACTAGTGCATTATTCTTAAGCTTTCATTACATTACCAGCTCTATGATATTTTTCATGTACATAAGATGGGTATATTGTATAGATCGTGACATAGCGATATACCAAAAAAATATAGTATACGTATAAAATACAGTATAGAGGGTTAATTATGTTACCTCAAAGGAGAGTGTGGTGTGGATATTATACTTTTTTGCCATCCCTGCATTTTTCTGGAAATTCAATTAATATTATGGCAGCAGCACGAGAGATGAATGGGTCTGCACACTGGTGGGCGTTATTAAAGCCTGAATTGTTTTGTCCCTACAAGACCCACCAGTAAGCCTAAACAGAACTGCACCTCTTTATTATGAGCCCAATGTGCAACCACTTTCCTCAGGTTATGAACACAGTATCCTTAATTCAAGCTTCTGCGAAGAAGGAAATAAACAGGGCAACTCACCACATGCGTCTTCTTCAATCTTCTTTATTCAACAAAGTAGAAAATACATACAGTGCAGGATAAGGGTGGACGGTACAGACGGGGGGATTGTTGATCGGGGCTGCCCCAATCTGTACCGTCCACCCTTATCCTGCACTGTATGTATTTTCTACTTTGTTGAATAAAGAAGATTGAAGAAGACGCATGTGGTGAGTTGCCCTGTTTATTTCCTACTTCGCTGAAGCTTGTACATTGGACTGACTGCTATACAGAGAGCACCACCTGGCGCAGGTCAGCTAGCAGAGGTACTGACATTGGCTGATTGCATAGGCAGCAGTGCCGAGTGTTTCTGTCTTCTACATATCCTTAATTCAATTCCCTGTTGATTTGTTTAGGAAAGGGGTCAGCAATGGTCTTGAAATATATATATATATTTTTTTTATCCCCCTTTCATATAATTTGAGCTCTCAAGCCGTACTACCACACACAAGATCACAGCTTTTTGCTATCCATGCCTAACCTGGTCATCGGCGAGTACACTAAGATTGGTGGGTATAAGAAAAATCTTGAATCTTGAAGTATGCAACATAGGAAATGTGAACACTAGGAGTGCAATTTTGCAGCAAATTATAACCTTTTTGATGTGGTTAAATTGAATGACTGAGAAGTAACCTACCTCGAACTTTCTCTTCAGATGCCAGAAGAGCAGGGGAGGAATCTGGGGGCTGCACATACAGACGGAATTCATATCTATGATATCCAGTGTTTGCAGGAGGAGCGGGACCATTGTATTCTGATTAGAAAAAGTGAAGTCTTAAAATAAAATCTTGTACAGGTTTCGAAACAGCAGAAAATTCTACCTAATAATTTGCCTTATCAATGTTGAACTGGAAACCTTAAACCTCCCCACTTACTGATGTTCATCAAAAAAATACCTGTACCTCAAAATAATTTTATTTGTAAAATGCCCCAAGCTCACAACTGTGCTGACTATATAACAGCTAAAAGCACCAATCAGGAGTCAAGAAATTAGCTTGACATGTAGGCTCCTCCTATATCGGACTCTTTTCTATCTTTTACAAAAAAAAGAATCCTGTTTTTCAAAATGGAAAAAGTAACTCCAGCAATCCAATAAAAGACTAAACTTTATTACGGCAGATCAATAAATACAGCACAAAGAGAAACACAACTACTGACTGTCAACGCGTTTCAGACCTCTCAGTCAGTAGTTGCACTTCTTCATATGCTGTATATTATGGATGTGGTTAATAAAGTTCAAGTTTTTATTCATGTTTTAATTTTTGCTTTCTGGCAACTCTGTACAGCCCATAATACATTATAGTTTAGCTGCACACAACACTACAATGGAGTGCTGATTTTCAGGGATGAGGGCTCCCTTCTAGCCCCCTTAAGCAGTCATTTGGGGGGTGCAGTTTACTGGATATGATTGCCCAGTACAAATAAAAGGGAATCAGTCATTAATATCAACCCATTAACCTGTTGGTACAGGCTTGTAGTACAGGAGAGACTGATGATAATGACACTTACCACAGGTTGATCTGTTGCCTCGTTCACCTGTTATGCTTCTTACTGGGTTGATAGTAATCATCAGCTTTGGTGCTAGGGCACCACTCGAGCACCAAACCTGCCACCCAAATGAGGAGGATAGTGGGTGGATGGAGCTATAGCTCGGGGATAGGTAAGTATCACCCGCATCAGTCTGTACCATCATGTTAGAGCAGGTGACAATGATGACACATTCCCTTTAAATATTCAATTCAATGGTTGCAGGCAGAAGCCACTGAGGACCACCCTGATGTCTTGTGGTTCAGGCAGCATTGAAATGATGATGCTTTCCCATTAAGCCATAGAATACGGCTAAGGCCTCTTTCACACTACCGTTATCACACGGTAGTGTGACGGCTGTCGCGGCTCCCGGGGAAAATAGCGGTAGAAAAAAAAATACAGTTTGTGGTTTTTTTTCTCCCGCTACTCCAGCTGAAAAACAGCGGCACCCAGCGGACCCCATTGACTATAATGGGGTCCATCGGGACCCGCTGTTGCCCGTTGCGCGCCTTCAAAAAAGAAGAGAGAGTTTGCCATTCTTGACGGGGCGCAGCGTGAAAGAAGCCTAAATCTTAAATCAAGAGGAGTAACTTACTGAAGACCAAAATGCAGCCACAATAATTTAATTCATGTTAAAAGCAAGGGGATGATATTGAAGCTTTCAGTTTTCAAAGGACAGCTAAAAAAAAAATACCTAGAGCTTGAAAGGGTACACGCACATTGTCACATACTGCCTTAGCCAGTGGTTTCCTTTAGCATCCAATTTTACCTGCTATTGTTTTTCCTTTAAGAATTTCTCCAGACAGAATATCCTGGCCCTAAATGAAAGTAGACAATAAAAAGACATGAACACCAGATCTACAAATAAAGAGATGCACAATGTGTTTTCCCAAACCGATGTTTGTGTAATACGGGTGCACAAGAGTTTTTTGGACAAACTCTACAAAATATTCCTAGATGTTGAGACCCTGATATCTGAGGTACCTTTTTTACTTTTCTAATAAGTTCTGTTAAATATCAGGGTGTGGCTATTTGAGCATGGCGGCGCCTGCTTGGTGAGAGTGCAGCAGCACCGCTGAATCACCGGCTGTAAACCTTCTGAGGCGGCAAATACAAGTGGAGAGCTCTGGTCTAAAGCCTGGAGAGATAAATGATGACCCGCAACAGACAAAAAAAGAGTAGTCCAGTAAAAGTTACCAACTTTTACTCACCATTGGGGAAAGTGGAAGCATGGCTGGACTGGGAGCCGTAGTTTTGGATAGAGGCATGCAGGGCGCGAGCACAAGACATACAGCGGCTGCAAGGAACTCAGTGCCAGCAGAAGCGGAGCCTGGCGGAGAAAGTGCGCGAGAGGAACAGAGGTCCGGAACTTCCGGGTATCTGCGCGGAGTCAGTCGCCAGGAGAGTGGAGAGAGAGAGAGCCGGGGACCTCAGTAACTGAGGAGGATGCGGTGGTCGGTAACAGCGGGAGCGGAGCAGGGACCGATGAAATTATACACAGCGACGCAGGACCCCCAGATGGGAGAGTCCTGAAAGGCAACTGCAATGAAGAACACCGGTCAAAAAGGACTATTGAGACCAGAAACACCTCAGAGTTGGTAAGCTCAAATGGGGAAAATAGAGGCATGAAAAGTGGGAAGTTTAAAAACCTACAACTGTAATGAGGAAACATTAAGAGCTGCTGCAGTGGAAACTTAGGGTAAAATGGGTGTCGATAATACTGTTTTGACATATGAGGAAATGATGAAAAGTACCCCAAGAGTCCCCACTTTAACTAACTTATTGGCACCGTTGGCTTTTAGAATGCTTTTAGAAGAATACTCCTTAGCTCACAAGTTAGTAGGTTCTGTGGACTACTTAAAGGGGGAAGTGGAGTATTTAAAATCTAAGATAACTGAAATGGAGGACCGCTCCAGAAGGAATAACCTTCGAGTGTCAGTAAAACAGGGAGACCTAGAACCCTTCCTCAAAGAGTATTTTGCTACACTAAAACCACAGTTGTCCCCACTAGACATGATAATGGATAGAGTGCACTGTTTACCAAAGGCAAAAGACATTCCAGACATATTCCCATGTGATACAATCCTGAGGATGCATCATATTAAAGAGAAAATCTTACTGGCCCCAAGAAATCCTACACAAATTTTAGATTGATTTAAGAACATTCATATCTTTGCAGACTTGTCAGCTGTGACGATGGCCAAACGCAAAGAATTTGCTAACGGAACTCGTCTCTTACGTGATCATGGAGTCCAGTATACGTGAGGGTTTCCAGTAAAAGTAATTATAACATATAAAGGGAAGAGACATGTAGCATCTACCCCACAAGACTTGATGGCCCATTGCAGAGAATGGGAATTATTACCTGCTGATGAAGTGAATTTAGTTCAAGCAAGGGAGCCCCCCCCCCCCAAACGTAGGGAGCCCCCCCCCCCCAAACGTAGCGACGGAATGGTCCACAGTCTCATAAGAAAAAAAATTCTGAGGGAATACAGAACAAGGGCCACATTGGGACTAAATAATTTAAAGAGTCACTGGGCTCAGCTTTAGCTTTCACATAGAAGCCGCAATTAGTTCAATTTAATTTTAGGTTGCCAGTATAGCCAATGCAGAAGCATTTGGGTGAATCCCAATTTACCCCTTAAGGGCGTAAGAAATTACGACCACTATATTATGTTTGATTACTCTGCTCGGCTAAGAGTAAATATGCCTATGATATGTATTATTATTTTTTTCAATGTTATTATTTTTTTTAATGTTATTTTTGTTTGTGCCAAATGTTAGATTTTTTCCTTTATTTAGTCCCAGGTCCCTCTCAAGACCAAGGGCCAACATATTTACGGTCAGTATGAACCCTAAAATACATTATCTACCATTATACGCTTATACAGTGCTGGAATTGGCGCATAATTATTACTTATCAGTATGGCAATTAACCTGTTGGGTCGGAAGGCCTATACTGTGGTCTCCAAACTCCAGCCCTCCAGATGTTGCAAAACTACAATTCCCAGCATACCCAGACAGTCAGGGATGCTGGGCGGTGTAGTTTTGCAACATCTGGCCCTTCTGATGTTGCCAAACTACATCTCCTAGCATGCCTGGACAGTCTGGGCATGCTTGAAGTTGTAGTTTTGCAACATCTGGAGGGCCACAGTTTGGAGACCAACTAAACAGTGGTCTCCAAACTGTTCTACTCCAGTTGTTGCATAACTACAACTCCCAGCATGCCTTTCAGCTCTCAGTGCATGCTGGGAGTTGTAGTTGTTCAACAGCTGTAGGCACACAGGTTGGGAAACACTCAGTCTGTTACCTAACTCTGTGTTTCCTCACCAGTGTGCCTACAGCTGTGGCAAAACTCTGGTCTGTCAGTGCATAGTGGGAGTTGTAGTTTTGCAACAGCTAGAGGTATCCTCCCCACCCCCACCCCATGTGACTGTACAGGGTACAGTCACACGGCCGGGGGTTTACAGTGGGTTTCCTAATGCAAGTTTGAGCTGCGGCAAATTTTCCACCGTAGCTCAAGTCCCGGCGGGAAATTAATTAGCTGTGAACCCCCGCCTGTGTTAATGTACCCTAGAAACACTACACTACACTACCACAAAATAAAGAGTAAAAAACTACATATACACCCCCTTACACTTGCTGCACCCCCCCCCCCAATAAATAATGTCTTGTACAGCACTGTTTCCTAAAGGAGCCTCCAGCTGTTTCAAAACAACTCCCAACATTGCTGGACAGCCATTGACTGTCCTGGCATGCTTGGAGTTTTGCAACAGCTGGAGGCACCCGGTTTGGGAAACACTGCCGTAGGATATTTTTGGTGGAGGAGGCAGGTCTAATTCTAGCATCCGGGTCCGCCCCTATGCAAATCCCTAATTTAGGCCTCAATTGCGCATGGCATGCTCTCACTCCAGAACCCTGTCGTATTTCATGGCAACAGGTTAGGGGCACATATGGGGTATCTCCGTACTCGGGAGAAATTGCCTAACAAATTTTGGGGGTCTTTTTCTACTTTTACCCCTTATGAAAAGGAAAAGTTAGGGGCTACACCAGCATGTTAGTGTAAAAAAAAATAATTTTTTTTTACAGGAACATGCTGATGTTGCCCCATACTTTTCATTTTCACAAGAGGTAAAAGGAGAAAAAGACCCCCAAAATTTGTAATGCAATTTCTCCTGAATAGGGAAAAAAAAAAACATATGTGGACGTAAAGTGCTCTGCGGGCGCACAACATGGCTCAGGAGTGAGAGCGCACCATGTACATTTGAGGCCTAAATTGGCGATTTGCACAGAGGTGACTGATAGTTACAGCGGTTCTGACAAATGCAAAAACAAAAACACCCACATGTGACCCCATTTTGGAAACTACACCCCTCACTGAATGTAACAAGGGGTATTGTGAGCCTTAACACCCCAGAGGTCTTTGACAAATTTTCGTTAAAGTTGGACGTGAAAATGAAAAATTTATTTTTTTCACTAAAATGCTGGTGTTACCACAAATTTTTCATTTTCACAAGTGGTAATAGATGAAAATGCCCCCCCCCCCCAAAAAAAAAAAAAATTAGTAACCCCATTTCTTCTGAGTAAGGACATACCTCCTATGTGGATGTAAAGAGCTCTGCGGGTGAACTACATGGCTCAGAATAGAAGGAGCAAAATTAGTTTTTTGTAGAAAGAATTTGGCTGGAATTGAAGGCCATGTGCATTTACAAAGCCCCCATGCTGCTAGAACAGTGAACCCCCCCCCCCCCACATGTGACCCATTTCGGAAACTACACCCCTCATGTAATGTAATAAAGGGTACAGGTGTCTGACAGATATTTTGAACAGTGGTCTGTGAAAATAATTTTTTTTACATTTTTCATTAGCACAGACCACTGTTCCAAAGGTCTGTCAGACACCTATGGGGTGTAAATGCTCACTGCACTCCTTGTTACATTACGTGAGCGGTGTAGTTTCCGAAATGGGGTCACATGTGGGGGGGGGGGGGGGGGGTCCAATGTTCTGGCACCATGGGGGCTTTGTAAACGCACATGGTCCCCGTCTTCCATTCCAAACAAATTCTGTCTCCAAAAGCTCAATGGCGCTCCTTCTGTTCTGAGCATTGTAGTTCACCGCAGAGCACTTTACATCCACATATGGGGTGTTTTCTTACTCAGGAGAAATGGTGTTACACATTTTTGGGGGCTTTTTCTCCTATTATCCCTTGTGAAAATGAAAAATTTGGGGCAACATCAGCATTTTAATGAAAAAAAAAATAGAATTTTTCATTTTCATGTCCCACTTTTACGAAAGTTTTTTTAAATCAACTGGTGCCAGAAAGTTAAACAGATTTGTAAATGACTACTATAAAAAAATCTTAATCCTTCCAGTACTTATTAACTGCTGAATACTACAGAGGAAATTCTCTTCTTTTTGGAATACAGTGCTCTCTGCTGACATCAGGAGCACAGTGCTCTCTGCTGACAGCTCTGCCCATTTTAGGAACTGTCCAGAGCAGCATATGTTTGCTATGGGGATTTTCTCCTACTTTGGACAGTTCTTAAAATGGACAGAGATGTCAGCAGAGAGCACCGTGGTCATGATGTCAGCAGAGAGCTCTGTGTTCCAAAAAGAAAATAATTTCCTCAGTCGTATTCAGCAGCTAATAAGTACTGGAAGGATTAAGATTTTTTTAATAGAAGTTATTGACAAATCTGTTTAACGTTCTGGCACCAGAAAGTAAAAAAAAAAGTTTTCCACCGAAGTACCCCTTTAACCCCTTAAGGACACATGACGTAGTGGAACGTCATGTTTCCACTCCCGATCTATAATGCGGGGCCACGGCGTGGCGCCGCGTCATAGCGGGTCGGGCCCGGCCTCTAACAACGGCCGGGACACGTGGCTAATAGCGCGCGGCATTGATCGCTGTGCCGCGCGCTATTAACCCTTTAGACGCAGCGTTCAAAGTTGAACGCTGCGTCTAAAGTGAAACTGAAACCATGCCGGTTAGCTCAGGGAGCGGATCGGGATAGCCGCGGCGAAATCGCAGCATCCCGAACAGCTTACAGGACAGCTAGAGGGTCCCTACCTGCCTCCTCGCTGTCCGATCGCCGAATGACTGCTCAGTGCCTGAGATCCAGGCATGAGCAGTCAAGCGGCAGAATCATCGATCACTGGTTTCTTATGAGAAACCACTGATCAATGATAAAGATCAGTGTGTGCAGTGTTATAGGTCCCTATGGGAGCTATAACACTGCAAAAAAAAGTGAATAAATATAATTTAACCCCTTCCCTATTAAAAGTTTGAATCACCCCCCTTTTCCCATAAAAAAAAACACAGTTTAAATAAAAATAAACATATATGGTATTGCCGCGTGCGGAAATGTCCGAATTATAAAAATATATCGTTAATTAAACCGCACGGTCAATGGCGTGCGCGCAAAAAAATTACAAAGTCCAAAATAGTGCATTTTTGGTCACTTTTTATATCATCAATAAGTCCTATCAATGCAAAAATGGTACCGTTAAAAACTTCAGATCACGGCGCAAAAAATTTGCCCTCATACTGCCCCATACACGGAAAAATTTAAAAGTTATAGGGGTCAGAAATTACAATTTTAAACGTATTAATTTTCCTGCATGAAGTTATGATTTTTTCCAGAAATACGACAAAATTAAACCTATTTAAGTAGGGTATCATTTTAACCGTATGGACCTACAGAATAAATATCAGGTGTCATTGTTACCGAAAAATGTACTACGTAGAGACGGAAGCCCCGAAAAGTTACAAAACGGCGTTTTTTTTTTCAATTTTGTCGCACAATGATTTTTTTTCCGTTTCACCGTAGATTTTTGGGCACAATGACTGACGTCATTACAAAGTAGAATTGGTGGCACAAAAAATAAGCCATCATATGGATTTTTAGGTGCAAAATTGAAAGAGTTATGATTTTTGAAAGGCAAGGAGCAAAAAATGAAAATGCAAAAACGGAAAAACCCACGGTCCTTAAGGGGTTAAGCCAGAAGTAGAACCATCACCATACGTTAAGACTCTTGCTGCTTTACCAACTGTATGACCCTTGGAGGGTTCAACACTCAGGTGAACGCGACTACACTTTTTATTCATCTTGTCATAAAATGTATTCAAGGATAGACTTTTTCTTTAAAGGGGTTCTCCACTGCCCTGCCTTCCGGAGCTCCGCTCGCAGCGTCCGGAAGTTTATTACTCCGAACGCTGCGTGCGGGCTTCCGTGTTCGAGGCCGCCCCCTCGAGGCCGCTATTTCAAGCTTTTTGGAAGGCCTAGAGCTCCCCCGGGTGACCCCAGACCAGTTAGTCTCTTTATCTGCTCCAGTGACGCCAGCTGAAGTATTGTCAGTTATCAAAGCTTTGAAACCAAACAAATCTCCTGGACCTGATGGGCTACCAAATGCATATTATAAATTGCATGGACCCCTTCTTGTTCCCTTTTTGTCCTGACTATATAATGAAATGATTTCTCAAGGTAAATTTCCTCCTGAGATAACTCTTCCTAAACCCGGTAAAACCCCTAAAACACCTAGTAAGTTTAGGCCCATTGCCCTACTAAATACAGACCTAAAAATTTACGCCTCTATACTACATAGTAGACTGAAACCTATTTTGCTTTTTCTTATAGCAAATGATCAAGTGGGGTTTGTCAGCAACCGTCAAATTTCTGATGGTACCTGCCGATTCTTGGATATCGTATTGGTATTAGAGCACCGTCAAACGCCTTCTTTGCTCCTTACTTTGAATGCGGAGAAGGCGTTCGACCGTGTGCATTGGGGATATTTGGCACAGGTGCTTATTAAATTTGGATTGGTGGGGACCTTTGGAGGGGCAGTTATGGCCCTATACTCCTACCCCTCAGCAAATATTTATACATCCAGAGTTCTATCTAAAGAGTTTCAAATCCCTAATAGCATGAGACAGGGGTGTCCCCTGTCTCCATTGATATTTGCCCTAGCTATGGAACCTCTGGCCCAGTGTATTCGATTATCAAAATAGATTTCGGGGGTGTTGCTCTAAGTTACACCGTATTGGTTTGCATGCCGATTACATTATTTTATCTCTTACCTGAAAAATTCGAGCATTTCTCGAATCATTCAGGAATTCGGTGAATTAAGTTATTACAAAATTAACACCTTGAAGTGCCTTATTTTAAACATAGGAATTCCACCTGACCGTAAGAAAATTCTTCAGAATACGTACCCATATGAATGGTCAGATGACCAAATCCCATACTTGGGAATTACACTCACATTATATATGTCTAAGATGATTCCTGTTAATTATTCCGTATTGGTTACTTCACTATCCCGTGGTATCTCTAACTACTCTAAATTCCCCAACTCTTGGGTTGGCCGTATCCTGTTACCCAAAGTGCTTTATTTTTTTTCGGAATTTGCCCATCCCAGTTCCTAAATATAAAATTCAATCATTACAGCGTTTATTTACACAATTCATATGGAAAAAACAAAAAGTTATGGTATCCTCTCAGTTATTGTGCTTATCGGTCAGAAAAGGAGGATTGAGTTGTCCGGATTTACTCCGCTACTATAGAGCCAATTTGTTAGACCAATTAAGACCATGGTGGACAAATGACAGCTCTAATAACATTCAACTTATGATTAGTCATTCAGAAAGCGAAATATGACTGGGGTGCACCTATGACATTCTATTTGAAAGCATTTAACTAATGCATATTGTAATGGATTGGTGCATAAAACCACATCATAAAATCGCAACATCTGAATGAACTCCAAAATACGGATCAAAAAAAAAAAAAAAAAAAATTTAAATAAATGAATAAAAAAACCAATTCATGTCAGGACAGAAAAAACAAGAATGGAAATTGAAATGATGGCATCCTGAAGCAAATGGATATGAGGAAAAAATATGTTATTTTTAGTAATGAAATACCATAATAATTCTCTGCGTAAGTTAAGACCATGTGGTATTCTTGAATTCAGGGTGAACTGCCAAAAGGCTTCTCTATCCATCAGTCTACGCTCAATGTCACCGCCTCTGACATGTTTAAATATTTTCTCTATGCCATATATTAGTATGTGTTTTATTTCTCTGTTATGTTCTTGAATGAAATGCAATGAAGCACTGGACCGGTTTCTTATTGATGGGTTTGTGATGTCATTTAAATGTTCCAGGAATCGTATTTTTAGTTTGCGTGTGGTAAAACCTACATATTTTAAACAGCATGCTTGGCATTCTATGATGTAAATGCAATGAGTAGTATTGCAATTCAGATAGCTTTTTATTTCATATGTTTTTGAGTTATCCGCATTGGAAAAACTTTTGCACACTTTAACATATTTACATGTACGGCAAATATTTGAGCCGCAATGGTAAAAGCCAGTGGTGCATAACCACGTTGTAGTGGATTTGGTATCCGACAGTATTAAGCTAGGTGATAGTAAATTACCTAATGTAGGTGCTTTCTGGGCCACAACACGACAGCCCGTCTTGAGAATCTCCGACACACAAGAATCATCTTTCAAGAGATGTAAGTTTTTATGTAGTACATTTTTTTGATCGGATTAAATTGTGGTGTGTATGTAACACTCAAAACCGGGGCTGCCGTGATAATGCCCCCTTGCGAAATAGTGTTTTTTCTGGTAAGTAATTCATTTCTGTTCTTTTTAGATACTTTTTGATATGCTTTTTGTAAATGTTTTTGTTTGTAACCACGTAGCCGCAATCAGTTGAGATGCTTCATTTTGGAATTGTTTTGTGTCTGAACAGTTGCGTCTAAGTCTAGTTAGTTCTCCTACCGGGATTGCTTTGATAGTGTGAACAGGGTGATTGGAGTCTGCCCTCAAGATGGTGTTTCCTAAAAGGGGTTTGCGGTATGTGGATGTGACGATGGGTTTACCGGCAGTTCCCCCTCAATCGCAAGTCCAAGAATGCCACACTGTCTGGATGGTGTTCAAATGTGAATCTGAGATTGAACGGATTGGAGTTTAAATAATCAACAAAAAGTGGTACGGGAGAGACGTCCCCCCTCCAAATGAGGAGGAGGTCGACTATGTACCTCCCATACCACTTTATGTGATCAGAATACGGATTGGATAACGCATAGATGTACAACTCCTCCCAGTGCGACATTGTAAGATTCGCGAGAGAGGGGGAATGCCGGGCCCCCATCGACACTCCACTAATCTGAAGGTAAAATGAATTGTCAAAGGAGAAAAAATTATGGGTTATCAAAAACCATGTGACCTTCAAAATGTAGTGTCTTAAATCCTCATTGTATGCACTGTACTTACACATATGAAATTTGAGAGCATCCATGGCAACTTGCCACGGAATGCTCGTGTACAAAGAGATGACATCGCATGTGAGCCAATCTGGTTGCCAAATTAAATCTGTCCGGTTGCCCAGAACATCCTTGGAGTCCTGGAGATACCCCGGAACTCTTTGTACCATCGGTTGCAGTAATTGATCTAACCAAGATGATAACCTTTCCGATAGTGAACCTATACTAGAGACGATAGGTCTCATGCTCAATGGATTTAAGCCCTTGTGGGTTTTTGGAAGTGCATGCATTATGGGTATTTTGGGATGTTCCAAAAATAAGTAGTCCACTTCCCTTTGCTTCAGAATGCCGGACATGAAACCCTCTAAGTAAATTTTTTATTTGTCTCGTGTTTTTTTAGACATAAGGATGGTTCTGCTTTTTCCTAGCAACCTGTCCTTTTACTAATTGCACCCACCTGATTCCAGCCCATAAGAGGGTTTCAGGAAGTAGAGCAGGTATCTTTTGACAAAGAGCGCATGCGCTCGAAACGCGTCAAGATTTCTCAGAGGTGGTGAGGTGCCACGGTCCTGTACTGTTTTAAGGAGGATTTCTACAATAAAGATTGCCGTCTTTCCAAGTGCTGGATCATTTCGTTTTATTTGCTGTTGGACACACGGAGCCTGGGTGCAGATCCGAGCACGGAAGCAAGTGGGTGAGCTGGACTTTCTGTTAAATCTTCATTTGTACCCTCAAGATCTCTCTGTACCACACTCTGGTTCTCTATCAGTTGTACTTAACCCCATCCAGACTCTCAAAAATGTCTCCATTAAACCCTGATAGATGCTGGCGTTGTAAAAAGCATGTGGGCACTATGCTGCCTATGTGGTGGGAGTGCGAAGCGATACTGCCCCTATGGCAAAAAATCCACATTATTTTGTGTGTATTAGTGGGCTAATCTCTCCCATGGGGCCCAGAGGTAGCACTTTTACATATAGGCTCGGACAATATTTGAATTTCGGACACTGCAATTGTACTGCACTTCTTAACGGTAACCAAATCGGCAATAGCATCTAAAATGGAATGGAGTGTGGAAATTCCAGAGGTACAGCAATTAATGTAACCCATCATAATTACATAATGGAGCGCTCTATTGCCTGTGCCTCCAACCAATTATCCCGGTTTATTAGTTCTTGGGCAAAATGGCTTGAATTCATGTCTTTGTAGTTTTCCTCCCCCCCACGCACACACTTTTTTTCCTTCTCATCTTCTGGTAATACTGTCTTGCATATTATTTTTTTGTTGTTGTTTGTATTTAATATGGAAAAATTGTCAAAACTAAAGTGTAAAAAAAACAAAAAAGACGAAATTTCCACTTTAATTCTGCTGATATTCTGCTCACACAACTGATTTTGGACAAAAATACAAGTCCCATTGACATCAATGGGATTCTGCTGTTTAATTTAGCCCAAAGAATAAACATGTTCATTGTTTTGGCAGATGTCCATTTCGGCAGCAGAATTCCACTGCGCAAATTCAGCAGTGTGCACAAAGCAGCAGAAAACAAATAGGACTTTGCTGCAAGCTGAATTCCGTAGATGAATTTCAGTAGTGTGTACGAGGCCTTAGAGAAAGGAATGCCGCTCTGACATCAAGCAGATCCTCCCAGAGCAGTGGTGCTTATGTTCGCCTGCATGAAAAAAAAAATAAATAAAAAAAAAACTACCTTGCCCTGACACAAATTCTGCTGATCCTACTATTTCCAGCCTTTGACCTTCCAAAGTATTGAGGTGAAGGGAGACAGTCTTGTATCAAACCAGAGTAAATATACTGCAGGTTCGGAATACTTACTGCATAAACATTTTTTTCTCCTCTGACCCTTTGTAAGGGCTTTCTTTTTGTGAGGCAAGCTCTAGATTTTTATAGGTACAATTTTGGGGTACTTACAAGTTTTGATTGTCTAAAGAAGAGCAATTTGTTTCGATTTTTTATGGCACAAATCAGCAAATATACAGAGTTGCGTTAATTACCTGACACCAGTGCCGGAAGTATATGGCAGATGGTGCCAAGGGGTTAAGAAGGTAATCTAAAACATACACACATACATGTGGATGTACTGTATCAATCTGAAGAAGGGGTGGAATAACCCCGAAATGCGTCATACTAATCATATAGGGAGTGATGTACCCTCAGTCAGTGATAGAGGCTGCCTATTAGTGGAGGCTTAGGCCTGGTTCCCCCTACTGGTATTTTATTCAAGTGAGACCAATATATTGCTGCCCACTGTATCCTATATCCCTTACTGTCTGGTGACAGAATATTATTAATGTGACCTGTCCCATCTTCTTTTTTTTGGATTAATAAGTCTAAATATCAATATTTTTTTGCATTACTATAATATTTTTCATATGGCTTTACAACAGTTAGGGACTTATAGATGGGAAGATTGTGTAGAGGGGGGGGGGGGGGTGTCACTGTAAATATGCATGTTTGTCCAGATGTTAAGAGATGGACATGGCGGTCTGATCCAGAGGGAAAGAAAAGGAAAGAGGATGCCGCTGATCAGAAAAGATGTAATTGTGAGTTCCTAGATGTAGCTGTAAATCACTTATATGGTATACAGATCCAGTGTACAGCTGATATCTACCGCCATATGGTCCTGTATATAATCACTTACAGTGCATAGTGAAAGTATTCGGCCCCCTTGAACTTTTAGACCTTTTGACACATTTCAGGCTTCAAACAAAGATATAAAACTGTAATTTTTTGTGAAGAATCAACTACAAGTGGAACACAATCATGAAGTGGAACGAAATTTATTGGATATTTCAAACTTTTTTTGACAAGTAAAAAACTGAAAAATTGGGCGTGCAAAATTATTCAGCCCCCTTAAGTTAATACTTTGTAGTGCCACCTTTTGCTGCGAATACAGCTGTAAGTTGCTTGGGGTAGGTCTCTATCAGTTTTGCACATCGAGACACTGACATTTTTGCCCATTGCTCCTTGCAAAACAGCTCGAACTCAGTGAGGTTGGGTGGAGAGCGTTTGTGAAAAGCAGTTTTCAGTTCTTTCCACAGATTCTCAATTGGATTCAGGTCTGGACTTTGACTTGGCCATTCTAACACCTGGATGTGTTTATTTGTGAACCATTCCATTGTAGATTTTGCTTTATGTTTTGGATCATTGTCTTGTTGGAAGACAAATCTCCATCCCAGTCTCAGGTCTTTTGCAGACTCCATCAGGTTATCTTCCAGAATGGTCCTGTATTTGGCTCCATCCATCTTCTTATCCATTTTAACCATCTTCCCTGTCCCTGCTGAAGAAAAGCAGGCCCAGACCATGATGCTGCCACCACCATGTTTGACAGTGGGGATGGTGTGTTCAGGGTGATGAGCTGTGTTGATTTTATGCCAAACATAACGTTTTGCATTGTTGCCAAAAAGTTTGATTTTGGGTTCATCTGACCAGAGCACCTTCTTCCACATGTTTGGTGTCTCCCTGGTGGCTTGTGGCAAACTTTAAACAACACTTTTTATGGATATCTTTAAGAAATGGCTTTCTTCTTGCCACTCTTCCATAAAGGCCAGATTTGTGCAGTACACGACTGATTGTTGTCCTATGGACAGAGTCTCCCACCTCAGCTGTAGATCTCTGCAGTTCATCCAGAGTGATCATGGGCCTCTTGGCTGCATCTCTGATCAGTCTTCTCCTTGTATGAGCTGAAAGTTTAGAGGGACGGCCAGGTCTTCGTAGATTTGCAGTGGTCTGATACTCCTTCCAATTCAATATTATTGCTTGCACAGTGCTCCTTGGGATGTTTAAAGCTTGGGAAATCTTTTTGTATCCAAATCCGGCTTTAAACTTCTCCACAACAGTATCTCGGACCTGCCTGGTGTGTTCCTTGTTCTTCATGATGCTCTCTGCGCTTTAAACGGACCTCTGAGACTATCACAGTGCAGGTGCATTTATAAGGAGACTTGATTACACACAGGTGGATTCAATTTATCATCATTAGTCATTAAGGTCAACATTGGATCATTTAGAGATCCTCACTGAACTTCTGGAGAGAGTTTGCTGCACTGAAAGTAAAGGGGCTGAATAATTTTGCACGCCCAATTTTTCAGTTTTTTATTTGTTAACAAAGTTTGAAATATCCAATAAATTTCGTTCCACTTCATGATTGTGTCCCATTTGTTGTTGATTTTTCACAAAAAATTACAGTTTTATATCTTTATGTTTGAAGCCTGAAATGTGGCAAAAGTCGAAAAGTTCAAGGGGGCCGAATACTTTCTCTATGCACTGTATATTGTATACAGATCCTGTATAGTACACTGGTCTGTATATAGTGGTTTTTAGAGATGAGCGAACTTACAGTAAATTCGATTCGTCACAAACTTCTCGGCTCGGCAGTTGATGACTTTTCCTGCATAAATTAGTTCAGCTTTCAGGTGCTCCCGTGGGCTGGAAAAGGTGGATACAGTCCAAGGAGACTCTTTCCTAGGACTGTATCCACCTTTTCCAGCCCACCGGAGCACCTGAAAGCTGAACACATTTATGCAGGAAAAGTAATCAACTGCCGAGCTGAGAAGTTCGTGACGAATCGAATTTACTGTAAGTTCGCTCATCTCTAGTGGTTTCATTCAGTATAGTATGGCGCTATTATCCAGTTATTGTGTGGTGGTAAATATTTACTCCTTATATACTGGTATTATTGGTCATGGAAAATTATTTTACCTACCTTAAAGTGTTTCTTATATATAAAATTTAGTTTATTTTGTGTGTAGGGCTGATGGAGGGATTTGGGTAGAATAGGGGCAAAAGTGTGACCAGTGGCAGAGCATCGCAGGGGGCCCTTACTTTTTTGGTCCGGGGGCCCTAAGTGTTATCAGTCCGCCCATGCACACATATGTCTTTCAAATCAACATTACAAGGATGTGTCCTATCAATATGAAAGATAGTTATCCTATAAGAAGTAAGGCATTTTAGATTAGTGAAATACTGCCACATTTCTGTGTGTATTCCACAGCATGTCCTGACCACAGGTCTTATGGTCCCTATAATGCTCTTGGTTTTGGTCATTAGACCCATGGTTGCGACAGGACTTGCAGCCATGTTTCGGTCATCTCCACATTCATGCATTTCATTGGCCAGTCCATTAATTTTAATATGTACTTTGTAGTAATTCATCTACCCTGTGATGGCACTGCAGTGAATACTTGCTGTTGGGCTTTCCTAGGTCACAACTGGTCAGCAGCAGGACGGCCTCTAAGGAGCTTATCAACATAGTCAGAAGAACATTCTAATGAAAAGGGATTATACAAAGCAAACACCCTCTTTAAATATGGACTGTATGCAGACAAAATCTAGGTTTGCAGTGCAGGTGATATTCCCCCCCCTGTTATAATCCATTTCTGAATACCTACTGATAGCATTCGCATGGATGTATAACCCTTACTATAATTTATAAAGACAGGTGTTTTGTGAGAGTACACTGCTTTCCGCTTCCCATATTTATTAAGAGGTGCACACTAGAGCCTTGCGCGGGACTGCTTTTTCAAACCTGATCCCGATTATTTTTTTGACCAATCCCACCCGTTTCCGCAGGGTGTTTGCTCCACTCCCACCCACTCACGCAAGATTTGTTGGCCAATCCCGCCTGCTCCCACTAAAATGTGTGTCCAATCCCGCCCGCTCCAGCTAACATAGGAATGTACAGACACTAGGGTGCAATGCTCTGCCCATACCACCACATGTATAGCAGTGCAGTCAGTGCACACACTGCTATACACATGGGGGTATGTGCAGAGCATTGTAACCTACACTATTGTCTGTAGAAGACAATAGGGTGCAATGCTCTGCACATACCCCCCATGTGTATAGCAGTGTGTGTACACATTGCTATACAGGTGGGGTACGTGCAGAGCATTGCACCCTAGTCTGTACAATGTTATACACAAGGGGGTAGAAGACACTAGGATGCAATGCTCTGCAGTGCACTTACCCCCATGTGAATAGCAGTACAGAAGCCCTGGGAGGATCAACAACCGATGCAGTCAGTCTACTCTGCACTCACATACCCGGCCAGGCCCGCAGCACAGCACACTGTGAATCTGCATTAACTTTGGTGGCAGTGTGTTGTGTGGATGCATTACTTAAGCACGAGCCTGCTCTGACTTACCGCGGGCTCTGCAAAATGGCAGCGGGGGAGTAGACAAGTCTGGGAGGAGCAGCATGATGATCTTCTGGAGGTGCCTGCTGCGCTGCTGGTGAGCTCGTTTGTCGGTGGAGGGTGGGGTTAACTGGGATGCCATGGCGGCGCAGGATTTTGCGGGACCCACAGGCATAGCGCCTGACCACTCGCGCCCGCAGCAGCCTCCTGACCGCTCGCACCTGCATGTTTTGGGTTGGGTCCCGCGGGAACCCAATCCCATTGCAGAGCTCTAGTGCACACCTCTTAATAAACCAGGCAGTGAAGTGGCCCGTGTGCTGTGCTTCTGAAATCTAAAGTAGCGTCAAGCTAGCATAGATTTTAGCTACAATTTACACTACCCGTGTATCATAAATTGTTATAAATACTACGTTGCAAGAGGCCATTCATTCTTTTAAGCCCAATTTGCACTAAGTTTCACCCGCCTGGCAAGCAAGGCATAGAGAATAAAAAGTCAATTTCTTTTTTGCACCACACGGAGGCTTGTGTAAAAAATTTGCCAACTATTCTTGTCTAAAACTTGCGCAGCCAATGATAAATTCCCCTTTATGTTTAGTGGAGGTTAAAAAAAATAAAAGAAAGACAAAACAAGACCAAAAAAAAAAATACAGCAAAAAAGTAATGGAAGTAAGAGGAAAAGCAGAAGCAAATACGACTGGAGAGCGCAGGCAGAAAAAAGCAGCATCACACAGGAAGTGAAGAGGAGTGACAGCAGTGTGGGAGAGCGCTGGGCTGAGGGGGCAGAGGATGCGGTTCACAGGGGATCCCTGACACTGGCTGTGTGGGTGTATCGGAGGGAAAGCCCCTCAATGGAGGAACAGTTTACATTTCTCTATAGTCTGTGACAATCTACAGATCATTAACCTGTTTTTATCCATGAACTTAAAGAGTCTATGAAGTTTAATCATTGCATTGTTTTATGATTCTAGGTAGTTTGTACTTGAACTTTAATATAGGCAGTAAAAGGATTTCACGGGTAGTTTCATAGTCTAGAGCTGCATTGACAATTCTGCCGTTCCTGACCTCATCCAGTTCTAGCACCCAATTCATCACAGCAGGCAGCTGTAGCTCTCGCTAGCAGCCTTGCCCAGTTACCAGGGAATCATTTTTCTCCTTTGCTCTGGCTTACCATCTTCACGTTAGCCGTGCCGGTACAAGCTTCAGCTCTACTACTTTGGATCCAATAAAGTGTCAGGTTACTATTGCCGCCAGTACATGACCATTCTGGGAACCACAACCTCGGCATCTTCATGTAGCCACGTCCACACCTCCATATGAGGATTAAGGTTGAAAACTAGGGGGTCTCAGACTCAACACCCCAGCCTTGCCAGCACAAAAAAAACCTGGTTTAGAGAATTGATCATGATATCTGCCAGGATAAAATGGTTCTTGTGATCTGCATTCTAGGAAGTATAGTCTTTACATCTGGCCCTGTACAGGAACCTGATGAAGCAAAAAGTAACTTCCCCACGGCATTTTAGGAGCTCAGCTAAGGCTATGTTCACATCAGTGTTGTGGAGCTCAGTTATAATTGCTGATAATGGGGCTGGGATGAAGGTTGTGACACTGGCCACCAATGGTACCAGACACGTCCCCTTTACTTTGAATAGAGTCCGTCTGGGTTCTGTTAGATGCAGTCATTTCAACGGGATCAGCAAACAGAGCTCTGAACGCGAATGTGAACATAGCCTTTGCAGCTGGGGTTGTCTGACAATATTCTTAGTTTATAATGACAAGCAACAGTATTTTGAATGCAGCTCTGAAGTATAACAGACTGTAACTTTGGATAAGTACAAGATAAGTCATGTATGTACTCCGCCAGCAGAATAGCGAGTGCATAATTAACGCTATAACTCAGGATCAGTACAGCATTTATAATGTATGTACACAGCAGCAGAACAGTGAGTGCAGGCAGCTCTGGGGTATAATACAGGATGTAACTCCGGATCAGTACAGGATAAGTAATGTAATATATATACGAGCTGAATCCACCAGCAGAATAGTGAGTACAGCTCTGGAGTATAATCCAAGCTGTAGCTCAGGATTACTACAATATAAGTAATGTATCTATGAAGTTTCTTAACTCCTTGTAGATTCATTTTATTTACAAAGTGTAATACGTACAGTCTCTTGACTGTTGTCTTAGCTCCCAGAATAGATCTATCACCTATTAAGAAGAAACATAGCAGAGAAAGTTCAGTGACAAAGGTTGATATATGGCCTGGCCAAAATGGTGTGAAAAAACCTTTGGCCGTGAAGTGGTTAAAGCTACCAGAGGGTGTACAGAATGAAGTGTAAAGCAGAGGGTGTCAGGCAGGTTGTGCTTTTCTGCACATAGTCTAATATTAGCTGCAGCGATGAAACAATGGATCCAGCTGTCTCATAATCAGAAGTCACAGCTGGCTCGGCTGGGTTATTAAAGTGCAAGCTGTATAGGGCAGAGTAATAATGATGAGCTGGATCTTGAGGAAACTCTTTCAGGCTCCCACTCCCAGGCCACGTGTGACAAGGAATCTCCCACTCAGACACGTAAGAGAAACAGGAGGAAGACCAGGCGTGGGAGACAGGGAAAGTGGAAAGCAGAACACAGGGGAGAGGACCAAGGAGAGACAGGGGAATGCAAGGGTCGTAGGGATGGTGCCCACCTCAAGTGCCTACAACAGGAGGCAGAACAGAGTCCAGCAAAAACACATCCGCCGTGTCTATATCAGTTATTAATATCATCCATTGTAATGCTAAAACTCCTTATTGACTACTCTCAGCCCTCCATTACCCTCTGAGGCACTCCCCACTTTCCACATCACTAATCCTGATGGTTCCCTTGGTAACTGCAGCGAGTTCGGCTTTTGGGATGAGTCAGGTTGGTGCTGTGAGATTTGCTCCTGCATATGGGACAGGACAATTCTGTATCATCATCTCTCATCCCACAGCTTTTAGCACTATTACACATATGTCCGAAAAGAAGCCGGTAGACATGGGATAGCTACCCTTGTGGTTGTGCAAACTACTTACAATATACACTGCTCAAAAAAATAAATAAAGGGAACACTAAGATAACACATCCTAGATCTGAATTAATTAACTAATCGTATGAAATACTTTCGTCTTTACATAGTTGAATGTTCTGACAACAAAATCACACAAAAATTATCAATGGAAATCAAATTTATCAACCCATGGAGGTCTGGATATGGAGTCACACTCAAAATCACAGTGGAAAACCTCACTACAGGCTGATCCAACTTTATGAAATGTCCTTAAAACAAATCAAAATGAGGCTCAGTAGTGTGTGTGGCCTCCATGTGCCCGTATGACCTCCCTACAATGCCTGGGCATGCTTCTGATGACCTGGACTAAAGCATCCGCCAAGTCCTGAACAGTCTGTGGCGTTGGTGGATGGAGCGAGACACGATGTCCCAGATGTGCTAAATCGGATTCAGGTCTGGAGAACGGGAGGGCCAGTCCATAGCATCAATGCCTTCCTCTTGCAAGAACTGCGGACACACTCCAGCCACATAAGGTCTAGCATTGTCTTGCATTGGAAGGAACCCAGGGCCAACCGCACCAGCATATGGTCTCACAAGGGGTCTGAGTATCTCATCTCAGTACCTGATGGCAGTCAGGCTACCTCTGGCAAGCACATGGAGGCCTGTGCTGCCCCCCAAAGAAATGCCACCCCACACCATTACTGACCCACCGCCAAACCAGTCATGATGGAGGATGTTACAAGCAGCAGAACGTTCTCCATGGCGTCTCCAGACTCTGTCACATGTGCTCAGTGTGAACCTGCTTTCATCTGTGAAGAGCACAGGGCGCCAGTGGCAAGAATTTGCCTTTCTTTGTGTTCTCTGGCAAATGCCAAATGTCCTGCACAGTGTTGGGCTGTAAGCCCAACCCCCACTTGTGGACGTCGGGCCCTCATACCACCCTCATGGAGTCTGTTTCTGACCGATTGAGTGGACACATGCACATTTGTGGCCTGCTGGAGGTCATTTTGCAGGGCTCTAGCAGTGCCCCTTCTGCTCCTCCTTGCACAAAGGCGGAGGTAGTGGTCCTGCTGCTGGGTTGTTTCCCTTCTATGGCCTCCTCCCCGTCTCCTGATTTATTGGCCTGTCTCCTGGTAGCGCCTCCATGCTCTGAACACTACGTTGACCGACACAGCAAACCTTCTTGCCACAGCTCACATTGATGTGCCTCCTGGATGAGTTGCACTTGTGTGGGTTGTAGACTCCATCTCATGCTACCACTAGAGTGAAAGCACCGGCAGCATTCAATAGTGTCCAAAACATTAGCTAGGAAGCATAGGAACGGAGAAGTGGTCTGTGGTTACCACCTGCAGTGAAACAGCATGTCACCATTCCTGTCCTCAGTTATATCCACATTTACCGTGACGGTGGGCATTTTAATGGCCAAATAAACATTATTTATTAACAGGTGAGTGCACATGCTACTTTCTTTTAGTTTTTCCATCCTACAAAGTATTTGCACTTGCTTTTTTAGCAAAATAATATGTTCTGTCATTGCTTCTGATATCTAAACTAACCTCGCACTGTTGTGTCTTTCCTGATAAGTTTTTTGCTTGAGACCTTCCACTATTTTTGTAGCCCATCTTTGGACCTGCTTTATCTAGTTCAACCTATGCATCTTTATGGTAACAGAAAACAAACCAACACCCCAGTTTAGTTTGATAATACAGCCCCCTTCCTATATGCCCCCTACCTGTTAACATACAGTACATTTGTTATATTAGCAGGAGGTTGGGATCATACATAGGAGAGAATGGTCATAGGATAAGACTACACAGAGTCTATTTACTATCTGTTTCCATGGAAATTTTTCAATGAAGATCAGATGAAAAGTTGACTTTTCACTTTGCAAAGCAATAAAAAAAAAAAAAGAATGCTTATGATGGTGTTCACATTGGATTACTGTCAGCTGAAAAACCAAATTGTCAGTTCTGATTCCCCAAGCAAGCTTGCACATCTTATTTTAATAGAGGGGAGAAGTGACACCTGGGATCCATGACACTGCCTATCTTCAAGGAAAACAAAAGGATCAACTATGTTCTGTTCAGAAGTTCCCATAGAAACTAGGCTGTTGGCAGATCCTTTCTATAAGAACAGAATCTGCCAACAAATATCTAATGTCTATGGGAGTAGATTCATCCAGGAGTAAAAAATCATAGCTGCTTTATTTCAGAAACAGTGGTGGAAATGTATCATTGTGTGGCAGTGTGCAGTCATTCCTCCTGCCTTTTTTTTTGTACATTTGCCTTACTTGTGCCAAATTTATCAATAAGGTGCACAGACTGAAATTTTGCACAAATGAAAAATCACCTCAGAACTTGCTGTAGGAGGTCACTTTTCTAAGGCAAAGACGACGTGGTATGAATTAGCATTTTATTTTTTTTTTGCAGTTTGTGCATTATTTTGGAGCCTTTATTGTCTCATCCACTGCATAGTCAAGAATGAAGCTCTGCATTTCACAGTCACTTTTGAAAAAAAATGCACAAATTTCTGGCACAAATACTCACTTGGCGCTAAATAAATGTGCCAAATTACAGCCAAATAAGTTGCAGGAATGCATTGAAAAATCTCCCCTAGTGGGTGGTATTGCAGCTTCGTTCCACTGAAGTGAATCATGTCAATTTGTAATACCACACAAACCTGAGTAAGTAAGGGTGCTTTCACACCACATTTTAAGCCTACGGCTGGGGCAGTGGAAAACCGTGCGCTCCCGTACCCCAGCTGGACCCACGCTGAAATCCATTGACTTTAATGAGCCGACTGGAGTCACCGTTTGACTCCAGTCGGCTCATTTTCTACCCGTATCCGTTTTTCTGACCGGACCTAAAACCATGGTATACTATGGTTTTAGGTCCTGTCACAAAACCGGATACGGCAGAAATGAGCTGACCGGAGTCAAACGGTGACTCCGGCCGGCTCATTAAGGTCAATGGATTTCAGCGCCGGTCAAGCTGGGGTATGGGAGCAAACGGTTTTCCACTCCCCCCGCCGGACCCGGCAGCCGTAGGCTGAAAAAGTGTTTTGTGAAAGCACGCTAAGGAAAGGTGTAGTACTGTTTTTGGAGGAAAGCTACTATTTTTTTATCCTGCAAAATTCTGCTTATGAAATGCCTGCCCTGCGAAATCTGCCCCTGCCCACTGTATGTTGGCCAATGATAGCTCAGGTATTTAAAAATAATCTGTCTTTAGATACTACACTCAAAACTGAGTGCCAGCTACCAATCCTACCACCATGTAATGGCTGAGATCCCATGATCTTGTACCCCACCATCCAAAGATGTATTGTGGTCATTAGAAGCCCATTCACATGTTAGAATGTCCACCAGAAAAATTCCGTCCGGACAGTCTGCAGAACATGCCTGCGCTAGGATCACTTAGAAATGTCCCACCTCCATAGACTGTAATGCATTTCCGAGTGAATCCGCAGAAAGAATTGACATGTTCATTCTGTCTGCAGAGTCTGGAATTTAAATTTTCATGTCAGGTGTTTGCGCCACGGGAATTCTGCCATGTGCACAATGCTGCAGAATCCCATTAAAACAATGGCATTTTGCTGCAATAAACTTTCTGAGCTGAATTTGTCCTCTGGATTTCACTCGGAAATTTCATTTTGTGAACATGGCCTAAGAGTGTTGGGTTTTTATTTGAGTGCAATGTTCTTTAAGGGTACGTTAACACGAAAGCAGATTTGATGCGCCGGATTTGATGCACAGGATTTTCTGCTGCAGATTTCAATGTAAACTAAATGACTGAGCACAGGTTCTAATCGGCAGTTACAAATCCGGGCATAGAATCTGCGCAGGATCCTGTATGTGAGAACGTACCCTAAGGCTAGGTTCAGACTACAGAATCTCCAGGCAGAAAATTTCCGCCCGGAGATTCCAAGTGCGGCCAGCGCCGGCTGAATCAGTCGGCACTAGGACCTCGCAGACACTGCAGTCTCCAATAGACTGCAATGTGTTCCGCGCGGATTTCCGCCTGAAGAAAGAGCAACGCCTTTCTTCAGGCGGAAATTTCCAAGCGGATTGTCCGTTCACAAATTCTGCTTCACAAATTCCGAAGTGTGAATTTGTGAACGGAAAATCATTCACTACACTATACATTTTAGAAAGCGGAATTTCCGCCTGCATTTTCAAAGCAAAATTGCAGGCGGAAATTCCGTAGTCTAAACCTAGCCTAAGACTTCCAAGATTTCACTGCGCAAATGGTTCCTGAGCTGTAAATCTGGGCAATTTTTGGCCATTATACCGCTCAAAACTGACCTAAAATCACACTGTAATATCTGGGTGTTCACATACTTTTGGCCAGGTAGTGTATCCCTTTAAGCATTTTCACACATTAATAATATTAGCAGATCTTTTTATTAGGTTCACTGCTGTCTCCATAGACAGGAGCAGATGTCATAGAGATCAGTGATAATTATGAAAGCTGAGTCCTATATGTAACGTGAAGGCAATTCGCACATAATCCCCTTTTTTTATTTTTTCTCTTTTAAGTCTTAAAGTAAAAAAAATAAAATAATGGAAATTAACTCATTTTATTGTAATGGGGCGCAGACTAATTATTCTAGTAGTGTCAATTCACTAGAATATTTCATTAACCCCCCACATAGGGGGAGCAATGGCTGCAATTACTGCAGGGGGAGACAATAAGAAGAGGTGGTAACAGGTTGGCGCAATTAGGCGCTATTATCGTCTATTGTCATCATTATCAGCTAGTGATAAGAAAATGGAAAATAATCGGAAAGATCTATGGTTTTATGTTCCCCTTCATCCCTCCCCCATCTATTATATATGATCAGAGGGTTGATAGTGTCTATTATGCTACTTGCTTCTTATACTTGGTGTCTCCTGGGTCTCTAAGGGTATTTTCACAGTGAATTTTTCTACAAACCAACAGAAAAGACTGTTCATAGTGACTAATGTGTGAATGATCGCTTCCATTAGTGTTGCAATGTAAAATGTTATATTAGGACTCTTATGGGGAATTTTCTGGGGTTTTAAGCAAAATTAATATGAATTGAGATAAGTGAACCACTTCCCAGTTACCTGTATGTCCGCGACCAACCAGTGTCTCCAGTACCTGCGTATTGGATTGTTTCGGCTGGGAGCATCTGGATCAACCATCATCAGAATATATTTCTTATCCTAGAATAAAAGGACAAGTGTATAACTATAGTGTACTACACAATTTATAGGGAGTGCAGATTTTCAGTAATTACAGACAATGGAAGCCAGACACACTGAAATACAATCCTTTATGTGGGTATCATGTTATAGAGCAGGAGGAGCTGAGCTGATTTATAATACATTTTCCCATTAATATGTAAAGCATGGATCTAAATCTCTGGCTTAGGAGTCCAGTGGGCGGTCCTATACATTGACTGACAGCTATCATATGTAAACACATGCAATGAAGACAGTCAGTGACTTGGACCAGCCACTGTACTCCTCAGAAATATGCAGAGATTTAGAGCAAAATATTACAAGTTATATATTTTTGTGGGGGAAAAATTTCAGTACAAAGATTAAGTTTTTGTGGGTAAAGATTCAGTATAACTTGGAATACATTTATCTAAATCTCTGCTTCTTCTGGGCTTAAAAGTCTAATGGATAAGCAGCTGACAGCTATCATATCTAAACACACAGAGAAGGCTGTCAATCACTGAGTGGGACTGCCCACTGGACTCCTAAGCCCAGGATGATTTATATAAAGTTATGATGAATCTTTTCCCACAAAACTATATATCATTCTGTTCAGCCCCTACTGCTTCATAATAAGACAACCCCGTACTGGACAGTATGGGAAGGGAGGGGGTCCATGACGGGGGACAGCCCAGGAGTGTTCATGGGGTGAGGGAGAGTTCCAGAGGGCAGGTGGAGGACAAGGTGGAGGAGTGTAAGGGCCAGCTCCCGCCACATCGGATGTCAGCTTGGCTGAACTGAGCAGTGACGAGGAGGGGAGAGGCCATCGCTCCCCTGCTTTGAGGCCTGCCGGAGAGGGGACTGCTTCTTCTGCTGCACGGAGAGAGGTGCCACGTGATGCTGGGGCAGGAAGTAGACGCAGGCTGTCTGCGGCCAGGAGTGTGGTGGTGCCGCCTGCTCTGGTCGGGGACAGTGTTGCTGCCGCAGGCGAAGAGAGGTCGGGATCTGCAGCTGCGGTGTCTGCCTGCCGCACGTCTACTGGAGCCGATGGATCGGGATCTTCTGGAGCTGGAGTGGATGGCAAGTCTGGAGCTACAGCCGCTGGTCACCTGGGGCCAACTTCGGCTAGGGTTGGGGGGGTGGGTTTGTGGGAGGGGTTACAGTCGTTATTGCGGGATGTTAAGTGTCTGTTGCAAGATAGGGCCACGGTTGGTGGGGGTTCCCCGGTGGCGGTATGGGAGGCGGGGCAGGTTCCCTCAGGGGCTGTGGGGGGTGCAGGTGGGCCTGTGGTCAGTGGTAGCGGGGCTGGGTCTGCGGCGGCTGAGGTGGGTGCTAGCGTGGCTGCGAGTGCTGTGATCGGGGCACCGCTGCGTCAGCAGGGCCTGCTGCGCCTGCGGGGAAGGTGGGCGAGGAGGTGAGGTTGGCTGATTTGGCGCGGGGGGAGGTGTATGTGTGTTTGGAAGGGCCGTTGGGGGCTCATTTGAAGTCAGAGGTGCGGCAGAAAATTTGGAAGGACAAGTATGTTGAGATATTTTCTCTCCTGCCTCTGGAGAAGTTTAATTTGGATAGGGCAAAGCCAGATGAGTCCAAGAAAGAGGAAGAGGAGCTGCGGCGGTATCGGTTGATACCCCGTACGTTTTCAAATTGGTTGCAGGCATTCGCCATACTGGCTAGTGTGAAAAGGCGCCGGAGAATTGTTCGGGACTTTTTTGTTACCTGGACTCTGTGGGGGAGGCGTACAGGGTTTATGGGGGTACCGCATGGTTGCGGTATGATGAGCAATTCCGGCAAAGGAAGGCGGTTAGGCCTTCTTTGCGCTGGGACCACAAAGACATTAGTCTTTGGATGCGGTTGATGGCAGCGCCAAAGGTTGGCAATCAGTCCTTTCGGGATGGCGCCGGTTCTTCCGGATCAGGGTCCAGTTGGCCGGCGGGAGCGGGAAAGGGTTGCTGTTGGCAATTTAATGAGGGGCACTGTCGTTTTGGGGAAGGGTGCAGATTTAAACATGAATGCTCCGGTTGCGGAGGTTCCCATAGTTTGTCCAGGTGCTTTAAAAAGGGTAAGAAGGGAGGATCTGAGGTTGAGCACAAAGGGGGCAACTCCGGTGAAGGTAGCAAGGATGGGGCCATTTTTATATAGATATCCAAATAGGGGGGATGCTAGGTTGCTGAGGGACAGTTTTCAGTTTAGTTTTTGTATTCCGTGTGTTAATGTTAAACCGCAGGGGGAGGTCAGGAATTTGGTGTCGGCGTTGCGGCATCCGGAGGTAGTTTGGGAGAAGCTGTTGAAGGAGGTGGCTTTGGGCCGGATAGCGGGCCCTTTCTCGGCTCTTCCTTTGCAGGAGTTGAGGGTCTCGCCGTTGGGTTTAGTTCCAAAGAAGGAGCCGAATAAGTTCCGTCTTATTCATCACCTTTCACACCCGGTTGGGGGGTCGGTGAATGACGGAATTGATCCGGCGATTTGTGCAGTGTCGTATACTTCGTTTGTTGCGGCGCTGACTTGGGTGCGGAAATATGGTAGGGGGACTCTCTTGGCAAAAACGGACATTGAGGCGGCGTTTCGCCTTTTGCCGGTGCATCCTGAGAGTTTTAGTTTGTTGGGGTGTTGTTGGGAGGGTGAGTTATTTCTGGACAAGTGTTTACCTATGGGGTGTTCGGTGTCTTGTGCGTTGTTCGAGTGTTTTAGTACGTTTCTGGAATGGGTGGTGCGGACGGAGTCTCAGGTTGACTCTGTTCTGCATTACCTGGATGATTTTTTGTTTTTGGGTCCACAGGGTTCGGCTCTGTGTTCCATATTGTTGCAAACTATGGAGAGGGTGGCGGACGGCTTTGGGGTGCCTTTGGCGCCCGACAAAACGGAGGGGCCTGCCACTCAGTTGAAGTTTTTGGGCATAGTGATAGACACCGTGGCTATGGAGTGTCGACTGCCCGAGGACAAGTTGGGGGACCTGAAGGAGGCGGTGGCCTTGGCCGCTAGGGCACAGAAGATACAGCTTAGGGATCTACAGTCTTTGTTGGGCAGGCTAAACTTTGCGTGTCGGATTATGCCAATGGGGAGGGTTTTTTGTCAGATATTAGCGGCAGCAAATGCAGGCGCTAGCAGGCCGCGAAATTATATCCGTTTGACAGCCGAATTGCGGGCTGACTTGGCGGTGTGGAGGGAGTTTTTGGATGTTTATAATGGGAGGTCCGTGATTATGGGTAGGCAGGTGTCCATGGGGATCTTGAGCTGTATACTGACGCGTCCGATAGTCGCAGTTTCGGTGCATATTGGCAAGGGGAATGGTGCGTGGGTTCATGGCCGGAGGAGTGGCGGTCGACTGGGTTGGTAAAAAATCTGGCTCTTCTGGAATGGTTTCCTATCTTAGTGGCGGTGGAAATTTGGGGGAAGAGGCTGCGAGACAGGAAGATGCACAATCGGCGAGCTCGCCGCCGGTGGTGCGTTTGGTGAGGCAGTTGGTGTTGAGGGGGTTGCGCCTCAATGCTCAGTTTGTTGCCGTGCATGTCCTTGGGGTTCTGAATGAAATCACTGACTCCCTTTCTCGTTTCCAGTGGGATCGGTTTCGGGAGTTGGCGCCGGATGCGGAAGCGCATGGGATCGCATGTCCGGAGGAGCTGTGGAGCGTGGTCTAATGGCGGCTTTTGGGCTTGTCAGGCAGTAAGTCTGCGCGAGTACCTGGGCCGGCTATTGTAAGTGCTGGAAGGAATGGGAGGAGTTGCTGGACGGTTTGGGAGAGTTGCATTCCGCGGGGGATTAGGAGACGGCCATGTTGTTTTTCGTTGGCAGGTTGTTTGGGGATGGGGTGTCCGGGTCGGGGCTTAGACGGCGCTTAGCGGCTTTAGCCTTTTGGTTCCAAGTGAGGGGTTTGGCGGATGCGACCAAATCGTTTTTGGTTAGGAGGGCGGCCAGGGGATTTCGGAGGGGAATGCAGGTTAGGGATTCTAGGAAGCCGGTTTCCTTTTCATTGTTGGAGGAGTTGGGTGTGGTTTTGGCCGGTGTGTGTTTTTCGGAGTTCGAACAGGTTTTGTTCAGGTGTGCCTTCTCGTTGTCATTTTTTGGGGCATTTCGGATTTCGGAGTTGGTGGCGCCTAGCAAGGTGAAGGCAGGGTTTTTTTTTTTTACTGATGTGCTCTATGAAGGGGCCATTTTGGAGTGTGTGGTTCGACATTCAAAAACGGATCAAGTGGGGCGGGGGTTTGGGGTACGTTTGGCGCCTTTGGTCGGGTCTGGGATGTGCCCGGTGCGTTGTTTTCGGGAGTATCAGGCACGGCGCCCCGCGCTTGGGGGGCCCTTATTGTTGCATGCGGGCGGGGAATTTTTATCCCACTTTCAGTTTATAAGGGTTTTTTAGGAAGGCTTTGGAGTTGCTGGGTAGGAGCCCTGGGGAGTTCAGTTCCCATTCCTTTAGGATTGAGGCCGCGACTGAGGCATCTAGGTGGGGGCTTGGGTCCGATGCTATCCGGCGCATTGGGCGATGGGAATCTGAGAGGTTTCGTTTGTATGTACATTCTCAATTGTTGTGATTTGTGTGGGAGTGGGGTTAATTGCTGTAAGTTTTTTTTTTCCGTTTATGTTTTACAGGTGGTGCTCCGTGCCCGATATGGATCCTGGGACATTCTTATGTGGTGAGAGGAGCGGCGAGGGCTGCGGTGCGGCCGGATGGGAGGAAGTTGGGGTTCTCCAGGGAAGTGGCACAGGTGCGGTGTTTGGGCAAAGGGGGTATGCTGTGGTCGGGGGTGTTGCCTTTCCTTCAGAGGTACGTTGAGCTGGACTGGGCCCCGGATGTACTGGTAGTTCACGTTGGGGGCAATGATCTTGGGAGTCGGACCGCTAGGTCATTGATGAGGGACATCAAGCTTGACCTGTTGAGAATCTGGAATTCATTTCCGGGGATTTTTCTTGTCTGGTCAGATATTGTGGCTCGAGTTAAATGGAGGAATGCTAGATCGGTGTCCAGCTTGAATAGGGCGAGGGCGAAGGTAAATCGGGTGGTGAGTCGATTTGTGGCAAGAAATAGAGGCTTGGTGATCCGACATAGGGAGCTGGAGGTGGCCTCCTCTGAATTTCTGGGGCCTGATGGGATTCATTTGAACCCTGTGGGTACTGACCTCTGGGCTTGGGAAATCAGAGATGTGGTGGAGAGAGCGGTTCAGTTGTGGGAGGGCGGCCGTTTGTAAGGGGTCACAAAGGGCCGTCTGTGGCAGGAGCTAGAGGGGGACTTGGAGACAATTGGAGAGAGTTGGCACTGAATGGGATGGTGAGGCTGGGGGCGGTACCCAGCCTCGTGTGGTGAACCCCGGCGGGAGAGGCCCAAAGGGGCGGGGGTCTCTGAAAGCGGTGCCCTGGGGTTAGGTGAAGGCTCGACCCAGGGCAAAGTAGGAGACCAGAGGAAAAGTTGGGAAGCCTCCAAGTCCCCCTCCGGCTAGGTGTATAACCATGTTAAGGAATAAGTTTGCACTAATGTTTGCACTAATGTCTATATTGTAAATGGGTGGTCAGGTAAGGTTACCTGATTATGTATAAGGTTATTTAATATTTGGGTATTAAGTTTATGTTAAAATAAAAAAATGGCCGCTGTGGCCTTTATACCAAACTATGTAGTCAGTGTGTTATTGTGGACAAATGGAGGGGGTTTACGGGTCACAGAGCATGTGGATGATACCCTAGTCAAGACAACCCCGTACTGGACAGTATGAGAAGGGAGGGGGTCCATGACGGGGGACAGCCCAGGAGTGTTCATGGGGTGAGGGAGAGTTCAAGAGGGCAGGTGGAGGACAAGGGGGAGGAGTGTAAGGGGAGTTTATAAATAGCAGAGGTCAGGGAGCAGAGGGACCATTCTGAGGGGAGTACAGCAGGGAGAAAGTTGCCCGCCAGCCCTTGTATTTTGGCATTGGTGGGGTAATTGTATGCGTCGCAGCGGCAGGAGCTAGAGGGGGACTTGGAGACAATTGGAGAGAGTTGGCACTGAATGGGATGGTGAGTCTGGGGGGTGGTACCCAGCCTAGTGTGGTGAACCCCAGCGGGGGTCTTTGAAAGTGGTGCCCTGGGGTTAGGTGAAGGCTCGACCCAGGGAAAAGTAGGAGACCCAAGGAAAAGTTGGGAAGCCTCCAAGTCCCCCTCTGGCTAGGTGTATAACCATGTTAAGGAATAAGTTTTCACTAATGTTTGCACTAATGTCTATATTGTAAATGGGTGGTCAGGTAAGGTTACCTGATTATGTATAAAGTTATTTAATGGTATTTAATATTTGGGTATTAAGTTTATGTTAAAATAAAAAATGGCCGCTGTGGCCTTTATACCAAACTATGTAGTCAGTGTGTTATATGGGACAAATGGGACAAATGGAGGGGGTTTACGGGTCACAGCGCATGTGGATGAGACCCTAGTCATGCTGCCTGCAGATTAAACTGCATCTTAAAGGGATACTCTATTTGCACAAAAAAGGTTTCCACCAAACTAGTGCCAGAAAGTAAATGGTCAGAATGAAAAGAAATTCAAAAAGAAAAGAACTTGCATTGAAAAGTTGCATTTATTGATCTAAATCTGCATGTTTTGGGCTTAGGAGTCTAGGGGGTGGTCCTACTTGACAGCTATCACTGTATGAAGGCTATCATGGCCCATGTGACTGCCGTAAAGCTCACCTCTGAACTACTAATATAATAGTGCACAGCAATGGCTCAGAAAAGATGTCTGCAACCGTATTAATGAACAAAAAAGTAGAAAGTCTATAAGACTTTTATTAAAGTCTACAATAAGAAGATAAAATCTGATTCAAAAAGAAAATGTATTCTGTTTTACGTTATTAATATATTATATTTCAACAAACTTTTTCATAGATCAATAGTGCAAGCAAATATAGGAAACTTTGCGATATATCTTATTAGATAAAAACCCTTCTTTCTGCTGCTATCAAGCTTTTTCCCTCTCCTCTTCTGATACTCTCTCTTTCTCTGTGAAAATCAGCTATGGTAAGTTTTGTCCTGTGTCAGTTTGTCTTGTAGTTCAGTCAGGGATCTAATTACACGAAACACAAGTCTATGAAGGTTGGGAGGAGGGAGATAGGAGGTAGGGATCGACCGATTATCGGTTTGGCCGATATTATCGACCGATATTCATGATTTTGGACATTATCGGTATCGGCAATTACCTTGCCGATATGCAGATAATGCCCCGCCCCGCCTCCCCGGCCAGAGACTGCCGCCGCCCCATTGCCTCCCCCATCCCCGGTTTTATAATTACCTGTTCCCGGGCCCCGCGCTACTTCTGGCTCCTGGGACGTCCTGATCTATCGCTGTGCTGCGTAGCGCAATGATGACTGGCGTCCTCAATGCGACGTCACTGTCATTGCGCACAGTGACAGCTCAGGACGCCGCCGGAGCCAGAAGTAGCGTGGACCCCTGGAACAGGTCATTATAAAACCGGGGATGGGGGAGGCAATGGGGCGGCGGTGGCGGTTGGAATAGGGAGAACCGAAGGACAGGCAGGGGGAGAGAAGCGGGCGGCGAGGGCAGTCTCTGACCCCGCAAAAGCAGCTGCAGTTCATTGATTTAAAGCACCCGCTTTAAATTATTGATCTGCAGCGGCTTCTGCGGGGCCGGTGGGGTGGGGTGTGGGGGGAATAGCCAATAACTTATACCGATATTCCGGTATAAGTTATCGGCTAGCGGCCTGAAAGGTCACAGAATATCGGTATCGGCCCTAAAAAATCAATATCAGTCGATCCCTAATAGGAGGGGTCTGTGTCTGAGAACACAGGATACAAAGAGAGCATATCAGGGTTTTATACACAGTTTAGACTGTACACTCATGCTGCCTTGTCCGCAGCTACAATTTAGGATGTGCACAGAGACAAGTACAGGATCTCCTCTTCTGTGTATGTGCAGTGTTGGGGAGATAACATATATTAGGCACCACCCATCAGCTCCAGGAGAACTGAAAATTATAGATGAAGCCCGCAGAGCAGAAAAAAAAAATCCCATATAAGTTATATAATGGCCTGAAATAGTGCTGCTTCTAACGTGTGCACACACAGGGCAGCTTATCCTGAAGAGTCACCTGAAAGAACAGGTATACTTTAAACTAAACGTGGCCATATTGTCTCTTCTAGGTGTGGGTCCCAGGCATGAAAACTGCACACAGAAGTAAAAGAAGCATATTACACTGTATGATAACTTGGTATTATGGGCTTAAAGAAAAAAATATCCTGGAATACCCTTTTAAATTTCAGAAGCTAAGACAACCATATAATGCCTGGAGTTGTCTTGTCATCAAGCTTCAGGCATCCTATCTATGATTTCTTAGGCAACTATACTTTCCAGTTGCCCCACACCCAAAGACGCAATGATAGGACACTTCTACACAGTTGAATGAGACAATGATAAATTTGTGTCAGTGCATAAAAAAAGATGATGGCCCTTTAATAGCCATGAAATCAAGTTGATAATCCATACAATACTTGCAGGGCCAACTAACAAACAGAAGAGCCGACACTCTAATGATAGATAAAATGATTCTTATGCTTGGTATAGAGGAGCTGATATGCCATATTGTTCGAGAATAGCTATTAAAGACCCCCATCTGTTTCCACCCAACCCCCTATCAGTAAGTGTGCGGAGAGTCGGGGAACACACAGCTTTCTTGCTGGGAATAAACAGGAAGAGACAAATACTGGCAGCAGTCGCATACACCAAGAACACAGCGAAGCGCGTCTGCCATACATACATATACACATATATTCACATGCGGTAAATTTGTTTCAGAAATTTCTGCTACTTTCTCGTTTTTCGAAATAGGTCTTGCAGAAATCCACGTACGTGCTGAAAAAAAAACCCATACAGGTGTATAGAACAGATTTTTAGCCTCCAATTTTTGCAACAATTCTGACGTGTAAAAATACATTGATCAGCTATAACATTAGCCTAATAGCCAAAACAGCATTGACCCATCAAGGCCTGGAGTCCACACGACCTGTGTATGGTGTCTGCTCCTGTAAGTTATGAGATGCGGCCTCCATGGATCGGATTTATTTTTCCAGCACATCCCACAGATGACAGTCCTTGCACTATTTTCTTACTGCGCTAAACTTCCGTCCTTCTGGTGGGATTGCCGAAGGAACTCTGAATATTGGAGTCCGAAAGCAATGTGAACGGGGCCTAACATGGTAAAAATACTCAGTCCTGAAAAGGCAAGGCCTTAGGACTTGTTCACACTGCCGTTGTGCTCCGGTAAAAGGAGCTCCATTGGTCAGTCCATACGAAGGACAGAAGTTGGGTGAAGTATACTGCAGGTCCTATTTTTTCTCTCTGATAAACTCCTGTAAAATACCAGATAACTGACGGACCCAATTCAAGTCAATGGGATCAGACGTGCTCAGACCCCCCCCCCCCCCCTCCCCAACCAGAAAAAAAAACACACACACAATGTACCCTGGTCGGAGCACAATGGCCATGATGCATGAGCCGTGAAAGTTGTACTGTATTGTGATGGGTACGAAAACTACAATTACAATAATAGCTACAAAAGCAAATGTGAACCAACTTAGATGTTAACTATCACCTGTACTAGGAAACAGCACAGAAATAGTTAACCAGCCATGTTGGTTTTCAGAGAACACTCAATGCCAGCTGGTCCCTGTGATAAGTATATAATAGAAGCAAAGACGACGGCACAGTTAGGCAGGAGTGTAGACGTTCCGTGGAGCTGGGGGGGGGGGGGGGGGGGGAGGTATCAGTCTTTACTTTTCATTCCTTGTTCTACTGTAATTGCATTATTTAAAGCTGCGTTTCTGTGACAACTGCTCAACCTGACACATGCAGAGCGTGCGGCTCACAGGCAGTGCATGGCAACACTGCAAAGGATTCTGGGCCGACATTAGAACATGCTTTCCTTTGTCTCACCCACTGACATGCTTGCTAGTATTAACCCCTTCTCTGCTGCTTCTGAGAAGGTGACGGAATTCAGCAGTAATTTACAACCTATACCAGGATTTTCCAACCTGGATGCCTCTGGTTGTTGCAAAATTACAACTCCCAGCATGCCCAGACAGCCGAAGGTTGTCTCGGAATGCTGGGAGTCTTAGTTTTGCAACAACCAGAGGCACCCTGGTTGGAAAACACTGACCCACGCTATAAGTTGAAATATGTTAAAGGGGTTTTTCAGCCAAATCGTAACACTTAACCTTATGCCTCCATGTGCAATAAAGAAACCAAAACAAAATTAGTGCTGTAAAAAGGTCTCCTTATATGGCTCAGGGTATTAAAAAAATCTTAAAAACTATGATTTTTGATACAGAAAATGTTCGCAGAATGTATTCTGCAGACAGGGAGGTAACCTTCTTAAAAGGGTTAATGAAATTAGGAAAAAAACTTAAAAATGTTGCCCAGGCATGTCAAATGTTTTGATCGCACCAGGTCTCACTCCTAAGACCTGCTGCGATCACTGGCAGCACAATAGACTCCCTATCTGACCTTTTTTTTTTTTTGAATAAGGGTACGTTCACACGAGCGGATCCCCAGCGCGTATTACGCTGTGGATCCGCCGCTGAAGGATCGCTGTATTCTGCCTTTACAGGTGCTTGCTCGGAGCAGCAATACATGATGTGTGATTTGCTGCGCATGCTTGCGACCGCTCCCTCTGCTCTATGAACTAGGCCGAGAGCTGCCACGATGTGCGAGTATACTGCGCATGCGCACGGCAACTCGCACGTCGCAGTGTGTCTGCTCGTAGCGGCGGATTGCCGCTCTGAGCAGGCACCTGTAAAGGCAGCATACAGTCCTTCAGCGGCGGATCCGCAGCGTAATACGCACTGGGGATCCACTCGTGTGAACGTACCCTAAGTCTCTCTTACATTAAGGTAACCCTCTAAGATACTGAGGACAAGTGTGGCACTGTTTTTTGGGAATAAAGCAGCTATATTTTTCTTATCCTGGGTGACAACAGCTTTAGAAGTGTGGCCACATTGGATGATTCTTTCTGCGGAATCTGCTCGGAAATGCATTGCCCTCTATGAAAACAACCATGTTTTATGAATAGGGGAGGTTACATAAAGGTGGGTGAACAGTCAACAAACTAAATTTTCAATGTATAAGGTTTTATAAAGTCAAGGACAGCTATGGGAAAACATCCGGCAATGTAAAAGCCTATTCAGGCTACACAAATCAATGAAGACAAATCAAGTAGAGTCCAGCCTAAGAAGTTAGTCGCTGACAACTTGGTACATCAAAATACCAAAATAAACAGGCAGTTGTGTTACAACTTGTGTATGTCTGGCAACATGTGGGGAACATGTCCATGAAGACAAAATGTGATCATGCTGGTCTGATGTATTATATATACAGTGGTCCTTCAACTTACAATGGCCTCAGATTACAATATTTCCTTGACCATTGTAAGTTAAGACCCCACACAACATACAATGCCAGATACAGTCCAGACCCACAGCTCATGGCTGGAAGATCTTTATCAGGCTGTGAATGTCCCTTAGCTGTGCCAGCACTACCTTTGGACAACCAGTGAGGGTGAATTCATCAAACTGTTTACCCTGTTTTTTGTGTTTATTTTTGTCTAAATTGTTGCCGCCTGTTTCTGTGTGACTTTTCATTTCAAACATTTTAGAATAACCACTTTGTGGACTGCTTTAGGCTACTTTCACACTGCCGTGGTGCCCCGTACGAAAACGGCCGTTAGGTCCGTCAGGCGCCATTGTTTTTGTAGCGGGAGAAAAAGATGTCGCAAGTACAAATTTTCTCCCGCTATTCTCCCCTCCTTTCCTCACATCCGCTGCCTGACGGGTCAAAATGGCAGTGTGAAAGGGGCCCTAGTAGGGTTTTTGCAGTAGGTAGTGATTTACCAACACAACTTTGTGAAAAAAGTTGCACATTTTTCACACATTACCTTTTTTACATGCTAACTCAGACTAACTCACACCAGCCCAACAAAAAAATCTAAACTGGCAGCATGCTGAGGTGATGTGGCTGTGCAAAATCACTACAGCAATGTTCTTTCTCCCTGATCACTGAATAGTTAGTATACTGCGCTTGTCTTAATTATGCTTACTTTACCCTGTGTCTGTGACTTATACTCCTGACTACTGTTATGATATAAAAAAAACTGTTAAAACTAATACAAATATATAATTTAAAAAAACTAATTTTTTTCAGAGTGACGCTACAAGTATTGAACAAAATTTGCTACTATTGTATGTCATAAAAAAAAAATAACAAACAATCTCAGAATCGGAGAAAGAAAAGACAGAGCACATACCAAATGCTTCAATGCCGTAGTCTCTTTATTACTTCATGCGGGGTAAACGGTGGTGAGAGAGGGAGGGTGGACGGGTGCTTCAGGGAACTATGGGCAACGGTCTGTATCACGCTGGTCCGCGCTTCATCAGGCCCTACGTCACAGGACTAGAGGGAGTGTTTTAACATCACCAGGGACACATGGAAGACGCAGACATATACGTGGATTGGGATTGGGAAGTCAAAACATACAGGCATACAAAATACAAATAATGATAAAAACAATACATCTCTATTGCAAATCAAGTAGGCACATCACAGTAGCTTTTATATAAATACTTCCATTTCATTATATTCATTCAGGCCCAACGGGAGCATCCATCTGGATATTTGTGAAGATGGGATCTTAATTTACTCATAATTTTAGTGGTAGGATCTGTTTTTAATTCTACCACTAAAATTATAAGTACCGGTAAATTAAGATCCCATCTTCACAAATATGCTAAAAAATCAGCAATAACAGAAAAAACTGCAGAAAAACTTTTACCACACAACCCTAAAAAAACACATTGATATTTATTACCGAAAGTTCATAAAGGAATCATCCCCACCCCTAAAGCTCCTTTGTTGAAGCTTACGCCCACCTGCCTCCGTGATACAGGAGATTTAATAACTTCTCTATGTGATTTTTGGTGGCAGGAAGGTTTTTCCTTACGCTCCATAGACGTTGAGAGCCTGTACACCCGCATCCTCCATGATGCGGGTGTGCAGACTCTCAGAGAGTTCTTGGAGTGCTCTAATAAGTCCACTGACTTCATAGACTTTGTATCGGATTCAGTTACTTTAATATTAAACAATTGTTTTCAGTATGGGGGCAGTGGTATGCCTAATTGCAGGGAACAGCGATGGGCACACCGATCTCATGTTCCTATGCAAATATCTTTTTGGCTATCCTAGAAAGAAATATGATTTTCACCACAAAAATCCATTTATTTCTAAGATAAAATTGCTCTTAAGATTTGTTGACGATATTTTTATCGTTTGGGACGATTCCCGTGAAAATGTTTCCCTTTTTGTCGACCATCTTAAACAGCAATAATGAAGTTAACATGTGGTTCACCTTCCATTTTGGGGGATTAACTCTCAAGTTTCTTGACACCAAGATTGAAGTTAAAAATAACATGATTTATACCTCAGGTTACAGGAAACAGATTTCCAAAAATTTGATTCCGCATTACAATTCATTCCACCCTATACATGTTAAAAACAGTGTCCCAGTAAGCCAATTAATTAGGTTGAAATTTATAAATACTGATTCTGAAATATATTACCAACAAGCAAAAAAATTAGAGGATCACCTAATTCAGAGAGGCTACCCAGTAGAAGTTATACCTAAAGCAAAAGATAAAGTAGAGAGAATTCAGACAAAAGAAAAAAAAGAAAAATATGATAGAACAGTACTCACATTTAGAAATTCACCATTAAACCAAGTAGTTAAAAGAGCCCGATGAAGGCTTGAAAATTATAGTAGATTAAAAAAAAACATCACAAATTACAGAAAGAATGAAACCATTCAAGACTACGGTATTTAAAAAGGAAAAAAAGACAGGTCAGTGAGAAAAAGAACTGGCTCAATGCGCAAAAACCTACAAGTTTATTTGCCTGTGGTAATTGTCCTATTTGCGATCTTAACCTAAAAGGGTGAAATAAATCTGGGAGGAACATTAATAAGGTTTAAACTATTTGCCACTTGTTGGACAACCTATGTAGTGTACTCCCTCATATGCGTATGTGGGAGATACTACATAGGGAAAACAAGAGAGACCTCTTTTCCAGAGGATAAGAGAACACTTATGTTCTCTAATAACCAAGAAAGGTTGTACTAGGTTTATTCAACATATGTGTGAAAACCATGATGGCAGTCCGAAAGCATTAAAGTTTATGGTTCTGAAAAGGATTGAACAATCTCCAAATGGCGGAGATATGCATCAACAGTTGCTATTGCAGGAATCCAGATGGATTCTCCATACAAATGCAACAGGCCCGTTGGGCCTGAATGAATATAATGAAATGGAAGTATTTATATAAAAGCTACTGTGATGTGCCTACTTGATTTGCAATAGAGATGTATTGTTTTTATCATATGTATTTTGTATACCTGTTTGTTTTGTCTTCCCAATCCTGATCCACATGTATGTCTGCATCTTTCATGTGTCCCTGGTGATGTTAAAACACCTCCTCTAGTCCTGTGACGTAGGGCCTGATGAAGCGCAGACGAGCGTGATACGGACCGTTGCCCTTAGATCCTCCAAAGCACCCGTCCACCCTCCCTCTCCCTCCACCGTCTACCCCGCATGAAGTAATAAAGAGACTACGGCATTGAAGCATTTGGTATGTGCTCCATGTTTTCTTTCTTTGATGTTGAAGATACTATACTGTGATCAACAGTGTATGGCAGTGCTCACATATTAAAGGGGTTTTTGTCCAGGTGTTTCAGATCCAACAGCCTCTATACATTTAGTGGTGCCGGTATACACCTTGCTATATACTAATCTCAGAATCGGTATGATAGGGAAAAAAGCATCTCAGAGTTATTAAAAGGAGTAATCCAGCAAAAAAAAAAAAACAACTAAAACGTATCCCCTATTTACAGGATAGGGGTGTAATGTCTGTTTATTTGTTTTTGCATTTTTCCGTTTAGGTGTGTATTCACACACTGGTTTGTTCAGAGCAGTTGGCTAATCCACCTGGATAGGGAATAGTTAATGCTCTGAGCGAATAGGAACTAGGGTGTGTCTATTTTAAGCCAGACTTCTTGCAGTTTGGGCTGGTTATTGAATACCTCAGTCTAGAATGTCTGTGTGTGCAATACACTTTCAAGTCTGCTTTAGCTCGCACCTTGTATTTATCTTGTGATATTATCTGAGTTTTAGCCATGGCTAAATAGTCTTGTTTCTTGTAGATTTTAGTCTGTGTTATATCAGTCGGTTTTAGTATTATGTCTGTTTAACTTTGTCGGTGTTCCCACTATGTCTGAGTCTTGCTTGTTACCTGTGCTCTGTACTTTATATTCCTGTTTGGTATCCTGGTTCTGTGTTCCAGTGTCTTATATTTATATCCTGTTTGGTTGATCCGATGCTTTGTACTTGTACCTGCTTGTGATAGTTCTTAGTAACTTACCTGTGGAGTTTAGTGTCTTGACTCTCCGTTCTTCTGCTACCCCCTTCATTTCCTGGATTCTGCTGTATACTCCTATCATGCCTAGTCTTGTTCATTTTATCATGTCTGCTGTTTATCTTGTATCCGGTTTAGTAACTGTTTGTTAATTCACTATATTCTGTTCTGTTTGTGAGTTTATATTCTGCCCGTTTAGTATTTGTATTGTCTAATAGGTTTCTGTTTCTGGCCTGTGACCGACTATGTTTATTATTTTTATGCCACTGCACTCTAGCGCAGGAAGGGACCGTCTCCTAGTTGTCGACTCACTGTTTAGGGTGAGTGGGCAAGTAGGCAGGGAGAGATGTTTAAGGGTCAGTTTAGGGCTCACTCTCCCTGTCTCCCCCGGTCGGTCTCTGACAAGGGGATTAGTAGCTGATCGAGGGGTTTCCAATGACTGAGGCCCCCCCCCCCCCCCCCCGATCACCGGGGAGGGACCCCGGCACTCTGTCAGGAGCGTGTGTCGTCTATCGGTAGACCTCACAACAATATAACCCCTATGGGTAAAAACCTCTATAATTACATGTGTTACAAATAAAACGTAACTTTTATTATGTGATGTTATAAAAAACAAAGGTGAGAAACATGCTTAAAAACACAACCCCAATTGCGTCAATGTGTACTTATTGGTACACATTGGTACACATGCAGTCATTCTCCTTGATAAAGCCACATTGCATTGCGAAACATGTCGGGATGTCACAGTTATATCTTTTAAATTGCATCTCCATTGCGTTCAGCATCATAGAGTGATCACAGTTTGGGTCATGGAATAATTTAGTGGCTAGATAGCCATATTATAATCCGCACCTGCGGTGCACAGCAGTGTGGCGGTCAGTTCAATACACAGAGTTTTCACATATGGGTATACCACCTGGTTATAGCAACTTTTGGATAAGCCACATTCTATAACTGGATTGGTAATACACAAAAGTGGAGTGCTCATCAGTCACTAATACTGTACTGGTGTCTGGATAGAGGGATTTATAACACCCAGATTGTCAGTGTGGTGGTTATATTAAAATTGAGGGTAATCTGACACCCTGATATTTTAACTCTACCTTTAAGTAAGAGTGAGCATCCCCTGTGATAGTGACTTAAAGGGGTGCTCCGGTGGAAAACTTTTTTTTTTTAAATCAACTGGTGCCAGAAAGTTAAACAGATTTGTAAATTACTTCTATGAAAAAAATCTTAATCCTTCCAGTACTTACTAGCTGCTGAATACTACAGAGGAAATTATTTTCAACACAGTGCTCTCTGCTGACATCTCTGTCCATTTTAGGAACTGTCCAGAGAAGCACATGTTTGCTTTTCTCCTACTCTGGACAGTTCTTAATATGGACAGAGATGTCAGCAGAGAGCACTGTGCTCGTCAGCAGAGAAAAGAAAATTATTTCCTCTGTAGCATTCAGCAGCTAATAAGTACTGGAAGGATTAAGATGTTTTAATAGAAGTAATTTACAAATCTGTTTAAATCAACTGGTGGCAGAAAATTAAACAGATTTGTAAATTACTTCTATTAAAAATTACTTCTATTAAACTTTATGTTTTATAGGGGTGTACCCGGATGCAAGCGTTTCACTTGCCTCCTCCACCAAAAATACTGTATGTCAGTTTTCCCCAAAACAGGGTGCCTCCAAAACTGACAAACTGTGCATGCTGGGAGTTGTAGTTATGAAACAGCTAGAGGCACACTGGTTGGGATTGGGAAACACTGAGTTAGGTAACAGACTACCGTAGTGTTTCCGCACCACTGTCGGTTTCCTAACTCAGTGTTTCCCAACCCCTGTGCCTCCAGCTGCTGCAAAACTACAACTCCCAGCATGCATGGTCTGTCAGTGCATGCTGGGAGTTATAGTTTTGCAACAGCAGTAGGCACACGGGTTGGGAAACACTGAGTTAGGAAACAATGTTTCCCAATCAGTGTGCCTCCAGTTGTTGCAATACTACAACTCTCAACATGCCCAGACAGCCGAATTGCATGTTGGGAGTTGTAGTTATGCAACAACTGGAGGAGAACAATTTGGAGACCACTGTGTAGTGGTCTCCAAACTGTAGCCCTCCAGATGTTTCAAGACTTCCACTCTAAGCATGCCCAGACTGCCCAGGCATGCTGGGAGTAGTAGTTCAGAAACATCTAAAGGGCCAGATGTTGCCGAGCTACAACTCCCAGCATGCCTGGACAGTCTGGGCATGCTGAGAGTTGTAGTTTTGCAATATCTGGAAGGACAGTGGTCTCCAAACTGTGGCCCTCCAGATGTTGCAAAACTACAACACCAAGCCTTTGGCTGTCTTGGCATCCTGGGAGTTGTAGTTTTGAAACTCCTAGATATAGCAGTGAAGATTACTTTACAACAATCTTCATTGCTGCATCTGGGAAACCGCCGCCGCTGCCGTCACTTGCCTGCCGCCTCCTGTCAGCCGCTGGTCCATGGTCCCCGCGTGAAGCCAGGTAACCGGCACCGGCGGTCCCACAGACATCCATAGGCCCCCCTGCACATCGCTGCCATCTTCCCCCGCTCTGCCCCGACATCCAGGGGCGGGCAGAGTGGGGGAAATGAACATTCACTCCCGCCCCTGCCCTGCGATTCGCTGATCATTCCTGATCGGACAATCGCAAGGGATAGGCGGAGGTGCACCCCTGACACCTCGCTCCTATCCTTTAAGATGATCTCTGACAGCTCCGATCATCCCTATTTTCTGAGCTATCGGGTCATCAGAGACCCGATCAGCCCGGAATCGCCAATTTGAATTGATCGGCGATTTGCAGCGATCGCTGACATTGGGAGGGGGGGGGGGGGGGGGGGTCGGGGGGGATTGGGGGTCTCAGGACTGCCCCAGGCATTTGCACAGGATGTCTGCTGAATGATTTCAGCAGGCATCCCGTTTCGATCCCCGTCTGGTTAGCGGTGGGGATCAAAATTCCCGCAGATTAATGGTTATAGTTGCTTCAGTTATTATTCTGAATTAGGTCCTAAGTTTACCATCTATTCCAGTAGTAACTCCAACAGTGTTCTATTCTGCGGTGACCCGGTAGTGATACCTTCCAATAAGTACACATTGATGCAACTGGGGTTGTCTTTTTAAGTGTGTGTTTCTCACTTTTACATAATAAAAGTTAAATTTTATTTGTAACACATGTAATTATAGAGGTTTTTTCTAACCCCTAGGGGTTATATTGTTGTGAGGTTCTTATGCCTCTACATGTGTTAACAGGCCAATTTAAGAAGGTTGAGCATGTGCTCCATTTATTCCTATGGGAGCACCGATGATTTCCAGGAGCTGTACTCGGGTCTTTTCCGCGCTCCTATTGGAATGAATGTAGCGTGTGCCTGCAGCACTCCTCACTGAGCACCAGGGACCCATCCCGGTGATCGCAAGCGGGGGCCCCCAGCAGTTGGACCCCTGCGATCAGCTACTTAGCCCCTATCCTGTGGATAGGGCATACGTTTTTTATTTTTTTTCCTCGCCGGGGATCTCCTTTAGGGTCTATTAACACGTACATTATTCTGCGCAGATTTGATGCGCAGGATTTGAAGCTGTATTCAGTAAGTTTACATTGAAATCTGCAGCAGAAAATCCTGCGCATGAAATCTACGCAGAATACTGTACGTGTGAATAGACCATTAATGCATAAAGGTCAGGTCAGATTTGAAAAATGTTGCTGTGTCCTCCGCCGCTAGACATGTTATCCCCTATCAAAAAAGGAAAGGGGATAACATGCAGGGGGTCCGGCTGCTGGGGCCACCATTTTCTCTGCCTCCTATCTCGACCTCATATACTGTTCTCATATTCCGACCTCAGATCTTGACCTCCTATCCTGTCCTCCTATCCCATCCTCATATCTCAACCTCCTATTCCATCCTGATATCCCGACCTCATATCCCATCCTCATATCCCGTCCTCAGGTGGGACTGATTTGTGATGAAGATATTGTAAGCTTAAAATAGAAGGGGACGTTGCTTTGTGGGAATGGGCGTGATTTGGAAGCTAGACCGATGCACAAAAGGGTAGATAATAAAAGGGGTGGGGCTTAAAATGTGGGCATGTCTTTGTGAGATGGGGTGTGGCTTGCAAGCCAGATGACACATTCACCAGGAGATGCAGAGCAGAGCTTGTGGAGTAAGGTACTGGAAGTCCCATATACTTGCATGGGACTCGAAACAAAAACCCATCTTTTATATAAGGGTGTAGGTAAGGGTTAATTTAACTACCATATCTTTTTATCTGACAGAAAAGGAATATGTGTACCAGGTATTATTGAAATATCTACAGCCGTACGGAAGTTATGTGAGAACATAAACATACATTTCCCATTGATTTGCATGGGACTTTAAACAAAAACCCCAACCCTCACAAATGGGGTTAGGTTAGGGTTGAATTAACTATCCTATATTTTAAGTGGACATATAAGTAACATGTGACCAAGTATTATCGAAATATCCCCAGCAATTTGGAAGTTTTGCAGGAACATATATTTCCCATAGACTTGTATAGGACTTTAAATAAAAACCATGACCCTGGCAAATGGGGGTGAGTAAGGGTTAAATTACCTATCCTATGTTTCTTGTTGACATATAATATGTCACTAATTAGAAAAAAATCTGTAAAATGGGGTTGCCGAAATAGCCATGTAGAAAACTTAACACCAAAAGAGAATTATGTCAGCAACAAGTGAATAGCAAAATAGTACAACACTTTATTTGTAATATCATAAAACAAGACAGATATAAGTATATGGTAAAAAAGCACAGTGCACAAGGCTGGATGAGATGGCAGGAACATGCAGACAAAGACAATTGGTATATACAGAGAGCTCCTGATGACAAATGCTTATGCCACATGGGCTATAGATGATAAAGGAATGGAAATATAACAACCTTAATGGGGGAGATTTATCAAAGGATTTAGACTGGTTTTTCCTGTCTAAACTTGTCGCACAGAAAGTCACAGTCTAAATATGTGCGACTTTTCTGCAACTTTTGCTCTAGAGGATTTTTAGAACATGATGCATTCTAGTCTATTTTAGACGGAAAAGCATTGGTGCTGAATTTATCAAAAGCGACTTTTCAGCGACAAGTCGCATAGGCTGAAAGTATGCCGAAATGTCCGACCATGTTGGAGCAGGTTTAAATATAGACTAAAGCATAGATCATGAAGTCTGTGCACAGAATTTATCAAGAGCCGTGCGCCATTTGATAAATTAGGCGCACAATAGACCAGACTAACCCTCTGTAGTTTGGTCTATATTGATGTGGGACATAGACAACTTTGATAAATATCCCCCAATGAGTGTATGGAGCACAGTGGACATACTGAAAGATAAGCAAAAGAAACCACGGGGAAAGATAAATCAGTACCAAAAGCAGAGCCATGCATTACCTGCACCTACCCCAACGCATGCTTCACGCCAATGTGCTTCGTCAAAGGCTCATGGCTCTTTGTTGGGTTTTATAGGTTTATGAACCTAAAGAGCCACCACTGAGTGATCCAAAGGAAGGTAAAGAAAAACTCAGAGATCTGAATATCAAGAGAAAAATAAAATTCCTTCCTGACCTCACAAGTGGTGATTGGACATCACCCCGGATCTATCATCTGTGTACTGCTGCTAAATATTACTTATAAAATCTCTATACAATGCTATGACACTTATACACTCTATAAAATGCAAAAACAATAAATGATATCTATACAATATAATGCAATGATACCGATACTCTCATCAAAATACAACACAAATGATACTTGCTATACTGCTCTTTACAATACAGTAATCATTATTCATCTCTATGCTATACAAAGCCGTGATGTTTATACATCTCTCCACAATACACTGATCATTATTCACCTCTACAGTATACAATGCAATCATGTTTATACTCTCTATACAATGCAATGATACTTCTACATCACTATACAATGCAATGCTGCTTGAACACTTTATTCAAAACTTACACTCTTATGATAATACATCTTGCTCCTAAGAGCTTATTTAAATAGAGGAATCCTCTCCAACATAACACATAATCAAAGGGGTTTTCTAGGCAGAGAGTTATTTTTTTTGTTTGTTTGTTTTAATGCCTTGGGGTGTAGGAAAAAAAAAATAGCATACTGACCTCCCCCCACCCCCAACAACAAATTTTTATTGATTTGTTAGAGAAAGCATTTATAACAGTTCGGACACGCAGGTCCCAAAAGTGTAGAACTAACACAACCAAACAAGCCAGTCAACAAAATAAACTGCTGCTGTTTTTTTCAGTGCCAGTTCTCCGTTGATCTCCTCTTCTTATTGGACGGCGCCTGACCCTACACAGAGGAAATGGACTGGTGTCCTTCATATAGATCCCTGGTAGGCTGACACCTCTTTACTCTTTGCCAACTGTTCATCATCAGGACAGAGTATGGAGGTGCACATGAACACTGGACAGTAGACTTCCGGTTCCTGCGCTGCCCTGGCTAGACGCGGCTAATGGAGCCCCCACACCTCCCGGCACTTATCAGACATTATACCACACACAACAAATCCCCCGAGGATTTCAGGGCAAATATGCAAACAACAACTTTTAGGGGTACTCCCCCAAAGGGGTTAACCCTAAAACTAGAAACCCCCCCCCCCCCCCTCTTTAAAACTTTAATGCTTTATTAGATCACTTAAAATAAGACAAAATAAGGACAAAGTGAGTGTTTGGTGCTTGTTAAAAATACGACCAATGCTCAGCTAGATAAATATGTGCATCCAATTGTATGTCAAGCTTCCGCTCTTTTTATATAGCTGTTAGCTGGCGTTTATGGTCGCTATTTAAAATTAAGTGCTAGCCATCCACCCCCCGACGTTTCGTCAGACCACGCTGACTTTATCAAGGGATCCCGTCCTTAAAAGTACTCTGTTGATGACGTTTTTAGTGAGCGCATCACTCTGGTCCAATCACATCCTGCCACGTATGAGCTGGCTGTTGCTGACAAATGGCAGCCGCTCACGTGTTCCCCCCTGCATGTTGGCGTCATAGGACGTTTGCGAAGTTATGTGAGAACATACATTTCCCATTGATTTGCATGGGACTTTAAACAAAAACCCTGACCCTCACAAATGGGGGTAGTTAAGGGTTGAATTAACTATCCTATATTTTAAGTGGACATATAAGTAACATGTAACATGGCCGGAGGAAGCACGGTGATCCGTGCGAAACGGAGTCTGTTGCCAGTTTATCCCCCCACTGCACGTCCTGACCCCCCAAGTTTGTGAATTGCTGACGCAAATAAAGAAGAAGAGAATCGTGGCGAGTCTGCCGGTCTGATCTTTTGTCTTCATCCTATCATATTACCTGTGTCTCAGCTTTGACCAGAGCACCACCACCCTCATTCACATTCATCCACCTATACCACATCGAGTCCATTTGTGAGAGCAGTGCCGTGCCACTCGCACTATCTAAAGAATAGCATAACACTCATTTCATCATATGCTTAGGCTATGCAATACTGAACAACTACTAAGTATAAAGATATAATTGACATACCTCACTACAATATGAAGACAACATCAAATATTACCATGCCACTTACCTGAATACAAATGGGACCACAGTACCTATATATGTAATATAAAAGAAATAAATCACATTGGATGACTAATTTTAATACAACTAAAATTACTGTAAGAACATAGATTACTACAACAATGGTGGATCCCCCTTACGCGGGAAGGGTATATGATTGCACATACATGGGTTTTACTCATGTAGATGCATACGGTTATTGCTTTTGTGAGGCATGGAAGGGCAGATAGTGTTATTGCCTCTTACCCCTATGAACCCATAAAACACATTTCCCAGCAACTATAGGATTCATAATTGATTTTAAATTTTAACAAAAAGGCTATATTTTTCCCTATCTAACCATATCATTGTTAAATTCTGTATCATTACCACTGAGGTCTTTTTAATATCTAATAAAGTGCCAGAAATTCATTAACCACATAGGGAATAATAATAAACCTTTGTGGCAGTGTGGCAAGGAAAGGGTGTATTTCCCTTGCTAACTCTGGAGAATGCTCCACCTGTGGCCTGATTAGTGAGGTATCAGGAAGGGGAAGTGTGTTTAAAAGGAAAGGAAACAATAGTTGGGGCTCTCCCTGGGAAACAGTATGCTGGCTGTTAGAGGGGGAGACACACAGGCCCTGTTTAGGTAACATGCAGAAGGCGCTGCGAGTGGTCCAAGAAGTGGTGTGAACTGTGAGTAACAGAGCGTTTAGCACGCAATGTGTTCGCAACTGTTCCAGAGAAAGATGAAGTTCCATCTCCAATACCCGGCCGTGTTGAGAGTCTACCCTGAAGATGGATCATCCTCAGTGTTCAGCAGCCTGACTGCCGCAGAGGCAGCACTACACAGTCCAGCTCGAACGGACCGTCACAGGGGAAGCTCTCGCTCCACGCAGGAAGATCCTTCAGCTCTATCCCCGAGACTTCCTCGTTCACAGGGTGACCGTGACAACTTCTGATGTCCAGTGATCAAACTTTTCACACCCTATATTGGCGGTGCTCGCTGATTGCACTTGCCACTTATCCACCGACTATGTGGCCTTAACTATTGGAAGCCTGGCCTTGCAGTTATGCGGGGGGAGGGGTGTTTATTCCTAGGCTACTATGTCGTCCCTGTGTGGTCTCTGTTGGGACTGACGGTCGTGGGTGCCCATGATATACAGGGGGGGGGGGGGGGAAGGGTCTATAGGTACTATGCTGCCCAGTTTGGTTTCCGGGACTGGTTTATTTTGCATGTTTAGCGGGTTGCCTTGCCGTATTCTGTTCCTGCAAATAGCAGGGAGGTGGGGCTATCTAGCCTGGGTAGAAAAAAGAGAAGTCCTTAGCACGGTGCCTGGCACTTGCTCTGGTGTCTAATGTGCATGTGAGCCTTTGGTGGGATTTGCTCAAGCAATCCCCATCACCCTGGCGGTTGCTGCCTCAGCATTGGCCTCGACTGAGATTTCTGTGATTCTAGTACTTCTAATATAAAACTTTTGCTTAGTGGGTCCTTGACTCAGCTCTGTTTGTCGCGTGCGTGAGATGTGCGAGTGGTCTTTCTTGTTAGTTTTGTACACTTCCCTACCTCTTTTTTTCTTTTCTCCCCCCCCCCCCCTCAGGTCTCGGCCCCGTGCTTCCTCCATCATACAGCTGATCTCCTGGAATGTCAAAGGTCTGAGGTCTCCCAACAAATTAACGCAAATCCTTCGCCATCTGAAATGCCTACACCCAGATGTTGCCTTGCTACAAGAAACTCACCTGTCCGCAACGGATATGATTCGTATGGCCAGACTTTGGGTTGGCGAAGTGATAGGGGCTCCAGCGGCGGGCGGTAAGGCAGGTACCATAGTGCTCATTAATAGAAACTTTGGGGGTGTAGTGGTGGACAAGGAGGTGGATGAGGAGGGCCACTGGGTGTGGGTACACATTAGGCATGATGGCCATGATTACAGTTTCTATAGCTGCTATGCCCCAAATGGTGATAATAAGTAATTTTACCAGACCTTGGAGACCCATCTACTCTGTGACCCAATTACCAACAAGATCGTGTTTGGGGATATGAATGCTGTAGCATTTTCTCTGGAAGATCGGAAAGGCGGAGGGGTTGATCGGTCCCTTGTGCACCAGAGTCACAAAATGTATTCTACATTTCTAGAATCATCGAGCCACCGGGATCCCTGTAGGTTAATGCATCCAGACATGTAGGGATTATACCCTTCACTCTCATAGTCACTCATCTTGGTCCCGTATAGATTACCTCCTTACCGCCCCAGAATTGTTAGCACGTACAGATCGATAAATGAGCCATGATATTGTAATCTCAGATCACTCCCCCCTCTCTCTTTCGTTGACTGGCATTAACCCGAAAGGGACTGATTTTCAGTGGTGCTTCCCGGCATATATGTCGAAAGACTACAACTTTGTCGATTCCCTGCAGAGTTTGTGGACGGAATTCTCCTCGCACAATAGCGAATATGTCATTGATGCTTCCCTATACTGGGAATCAGCTAAATATGCCCTGCGGGGACGTCAAATCACGTTCATGTCCACTGTGAAAAAAAAGTCCCTCCACCACTTTCAGGAAGCGAGCAGGTTGTTACAATTGGCCTATGCTCATTATGTCTCCTGTCCATCTGCTCCAGCTTTGCAGGAGTGGAAGGAAGCCAAAGCAACTTTTGACCTCTGGTCTGAACACAAATGTATGGCTTCTTTTTCTCGATTTAAGGCGGAGCTTTTTCGTTTTGGGAACAAGTCCGGCCACCTCCTTACATGCCTGGCCAAAGGACAGCGACCTCCCGAACGCTTCCCTGCCTTGAGTGATGAATCGGGGACGCTGCATTCCGACCCCAAAACAATTAACTCCTTATTCCGTGACGTCTGTGCGTCCCTCTATTCCTCTTCCCCAACTGACATGGCATTGTGTAGGTAATTTCTGGAGTCGGTCCGGTTGCCCTCCCTGTCTGCAGAACAGTGTGCTGCCTTGAACGCAGATTTCTCGGAAGTCAAGCAGGCCATAAAACATCTCCATAAAGCGAAGGCTTCGGGCGCAGATGGGTTCTGAGGGTTTTTTTTTTTTAACTATTAAGCTCTTACTGAAACCAAACAAAGATCTTCTCCTACCCTCATCTTACTGTCCTAATTCTCTCATCAAGCAAGACCTTAAACTGGCATCTAAACTTCTTGGGGACCGCCTCAATGCGTTCCTTCCCCCCCCCTCATATGCCCCTCACAGGTTGCCTTTTTAAGTCATCAGTCGGCTGTTGCGAATATATGCAAGGTACTGACCGTTCTGGACAGGGTGCAGCACCACCCCGAGCCAGGTGAATCGCCAATGTTACTGGCACTTGACGCCAAGAAGGCTTTTGACAATGTTCGATGGGATTGGCTGAGGATGGTGCTGGACCAGGTGGGGATAGTGGTCCATTTTCGCACCTTTTTAGGGAGTCTGTACTCCTCCCCTCGAGCATAGGCCCATACCTCCGGATTTCTCTCCCAATCATTTTCTCTTTTTCAGGGAACGAGAGAGGGATGCCCCCTTTCTCCCCTTCTATTTAATCTGGCCCTAGAACCTTGCGAGGTAACTTAGACGACTCTGCGTTGTCTCGATTCAGCGAACGGCGGTCAAACTGACCCTTTTTGCTGATGATATCCTGATTTTCCTAGCGGACCCGAAAGCCCACTATGGACCGTTGATGTCCACACTGTCCCATTTTGGCTTATTCTCTGGGTACAAAATAAACCAACTTAAAAGTGAGGCACTTCCCTTGGGTTTGGCCCGGCCGTCCTACTATTGGTATCCCTGCTATGATTATTAAACCTCACATTACATACTTAGGGATTAACATACATACTTAGGGATTAACATAGGCAAGATACCGTCCTCCTTGTATACCCTAAATTACCCACCCCTATTTAGGCAGATCAATGATGAGTTGACACGCTGGGGGCCATCTTCCTCTCTCCTTTCTAGGGAGGTGCCACCTTATCAAGATGATAAGCTTTCCAAGGCTATTGTATAATTTATAGACCTTACCCCTTCTTCTAAGGCACTTAATTCTGCATTTACTCGTTTTATATGGACCGGAAGTCACCCCAGGATTGCACTTCAGAATTAATGTTAAGTAAGGCGGACGGTGGAGTTGGATTCCCCAACATTCGCTGTTATAACTTGGCTTGCATCTTCAGACATGTTATGGACTGGCTCCATTAATCTAATTTTCACTCTATGACACTGAAGCTGATCTGGTCTTCCCATGGAAGCTCTCAGCTTCTCTGCACACCCGCATTCCTTGTTTACCAATCCACATAATGCACTCCTTACTTATTAGAGGTATTGTTTTGACCCGGAAAGCAGTTCGTAAAGTGTTCGGCCTTCCCTTCTTGCTGTCTGGATGCCTTGACCTCTGGGGACATCCTAAATTCCCCCATGGATGTGAAAGTAGTCTGAGAGTTGGTGCATGAGTTGGGCTTCAAGTAGCGAAACAGCTCATACATGCAGAGGAGAAACGCTGGTTTCACCCACAGGAATTGCTAACAAACTTCTCCTTGCCACCCTCTCATTTCTTACAGGTATCTCAACTTCTCTGCTTCTGCAGGTCATGCTTCTGAGACCCTTCCCCTTAGGTGTCCCCAGGGTTCAAGTCCTGCAGGAACTGAGTTCCTGCACTTTTTTCACAGCAGGAACACTGTTCCCATTGGCAGGAGTTCTGCAGGACCAGCTTTTGAGTGGAAATCTTGGGTGAGTTCCTGCACTTTTTTTTCCTAGGACTTGACCCCTGGGTGTCCCCCTCTCTCTTTGAGGATGTGGTAGGTCCTCAACCCCGGAAGGTGACATGGTCGTACCTTTATAGCTGTTTTAACAGTTATTTCCTTATGGTATCCAGGCAGGAGGTGTTTGCCAAATGGAAATCTATTTTACAAGATGGGGAAGCACGAGACAAGATCTTGGAGGGTTGGGCCAGGGTTCAAGCTAATGTCATCAGTGAACGCTGGTGGGAAACCTTTTTCAAAATGATGCACTTTGGTTATCTGGGATTCCTATGGCCAGACAGCACTACCCGAGTTTGGTCTCCTGCCAGTCCAGCAGAAGACCAAAGTCTGTGCTTTTAAGCAGACGGAAAGTGGTCTGGACCAGAAGGAAGACCCCTAGTGGCCAGATTTATAAGGCCATGAAAGGGACATAAAATAAGATTTGTTATTTACTCCCGGTAATAAAAATGTCTTTTTACCTGTTGTATCATATGAAAAAAAAATATTTTAATGACACAGTGGCCATTTAAAGGGGAACTCCGCCCCTAGACATCTTATCTCCTATCCAAAGGGGGGTCCCACCGCTGGGAACCCCCGCAATCTCTCCTGAGGCACCCCCAGTCATCTGCAGCACGGTGCGAACTTCGCTCCGTGCCTGATGACGGCGATACAGGGGCTGGAGTATCGTGACATCATGCCCCACCCCTCAATACAAGCCTATAGGAGTGGGTGTGATGGCCTGCCACACCCCCTCCAATAGACTTGCAGAGGGGGCGGGGCCGTGACCTAACGATATTCCGGCCACTGTATTGACAGTCATCAGGAAGTTCGCTCCGTGCAGCAGCTGACAGGGGGTGCTGCATGAGACATCACGAGGGTTCCCAGCGGTGGGACCCCTGCGATCAGACATCTTATCCCATGACCAAACTTTGTCTTCTTGAAATTCATTGTTCTATGGCTCCTCTAAGATTCCTTATTGAAGGACAAGTTATAATCTATTATATTGTGACCTTCAGAGAAGTGCAAAAAGAGCAAAACCAAAGTGAGTGCTCCAGCACCACCACCAACCCTCATGAGGACGTGTGCCATATACCTCAGGTTTATCAAGTATGGAGGTGTATTATACTCCCATTTTTATTGTTATGTACAGAAAGTGTAATGTGATGGGTAGTGCTTGTCACAGCAGATTTTGCAGTAGTCTTAAATAGAAAAAAAATAAGAAAAAGAAAAAAGGCTCCTCTCCTCATTGCAGCATGGCATGGGCTAAAATTGTCCTAACAGCCGAACTCTTCTTGCCTCACTGACGGTCATTGCCGGCAGTATTACTGGTCATACAGATGCTTGTATATTGGTAGTGCACACTTGCCTATAACCAAAATGTGACAACCATTCCCGATCATGTGATTAGGTGTTTCTATGTCCCACTTGTTTTCCTTCTTGTGATAATAGTGCGGTTTTAATACACTCATTATCAAAAACCCAACACCAATAAAGAGTTGTTGATATCAAATAAAATTTTATGAATGTAACAAGAACATATGTCAGTGATATCATATTAGAATAAAAGGGCATGTTTATTTACAGAAAGCTAAACAAATTAAAGGAGGCTCTAGTACCCTGTTATATCCATGCTAGAGGCGCTCCAAAGTTCTGTATGGCATCCTGCGGCACATTTCCTACAGATGTGCAGGATCTACAGTCCTAGTTGCTCTATTGTTGATAATTTTGGAGACCAGGCAGATCAAGGAAGTGCTGTAATCTGGTGGCAAACCCTTGTGTCTATGGGTGAGCATTATGCTGAAAAATACCAGCTGGAAGCCATGAGGGGTAACATGTGGCGGCAAGATGTCCTGTACATATCGCTTAACTGTTAGGGGGAAGATTTATCAAAACCTGTGCAAAGGAAAAGCTACTCAGTTGTCCATAGCAACCAGATTGCTTCTTTCATTGTTCACAAGGCCTCTACAAAATGAAAGAAGCGATCTGATTGGTTGCTATGGGCAACATGTCAACTTTTCCTCTGCACAGGTTTTGAAAATTTTCCCCTATTAGAGTTCGTTCACACTGCGGAATCTCCGCTCGGCTGTAGGACTGCACAGCACTGTGCCGTCACCATTGACAGCTATGCAGTGCTCACGGAATTCCGCCCAAAGAATGAACATGTTCATTCACTCTACGGAACAATTTCATCGGCAGAATTGTCCACCGCTGAAATTCCTCAGTATGAATGGGTCTCGCGGAAGACCCCTTCACACTGGCGGCAATGTTCACTGCACAGAATTACACTTGCGAAATTCAGCGGGTATTCCACATTGTGAACAAACCCTTAGTGTCCCCTGTATTAGGGATGACCAACTGTCATATGCGATGGCTCCCCAGATCACCACACCAGCAGGGGGGTAGTGTGTAGCTTCATAGAAAAGCAGGATTGAATCTTTGGCGTCAGGCTTTCAATGGCAGGACACATAATGGGCACCAGGACACCAATTTTCCTTCCTTCTCAAGGGCTTGGAAATGGTCCAGGCAGAGAAAGATGTGTAACGAAGGTGCTACCTGTGTCTGATGGTGGACAAGGAAACTGTGGGAATAGTACATGCTTGTACATGATCCTCTGTACTGGTGGTCTGTCTGGAGCCTGTTCACTGTATCCTCAGATAACTACTTCTTTCAACAGATTGGCCAAAATGGCCTAGATAGGGGGGCAGTTTGTCAAAACCACTAGTCTAGTGATGCGCCCCCTCTCAAAAGTCTATCAACTGAGAAAAATGTCTTCAAGTACATTATAGAGGCATATCCAGCAGGCAATCAATCACCAATAGGTACACTCAAAAGTAGCCTTTGAAAGCCTTTTTGTAGGGCAGCAGGGCAATAACTTTTATGTCCTTTAATGGCAAGAACCAGTGTCTGACCAGACCCCACCTGTAAGTATTTGCATATCTGCAGGGTTTGCATCAATCCATCATTTTTATCTAGGTGCATTTTTTTCCCCACTGAGTGTATTTAAGAGAGTTGAGGGGCATAACCAAGCGCAGAAAACTCACAGCATCACACATTGCATGCTGCTATTTTTCAGAGAGATGGGTGGCAATATTGTTCATGGGCTAATTCACAAAAAGGTTAGTGCGGCACTGCTAAAGTGTCCTGGGATTATGCTGGCAGATGGATGCTGGTGTGGCCATGTTGCCGTAGGTGGTGCTCAGATATATAAAGCAGTGTTCAAGTATAGTCCATAAGAAGAAAAGAAAATATCGGCACTCACCAATTCGGCTTGTAAGTCTTCCTTATTGAGACATACTCACATACGGGTACAGAAGAGAGGGGTGGTGGGGGGACAGTGGATGGCCATCCACTGCCCCCACCCCTCTCTTCTATACCCCGTATGTGAGTATGTCTCAATAAAGAAGACTTACAAGCCGAATTGGTGAGTGACGATATTTTCTTTTCTTCTTATGGACTATTGTTCATGGGCTGGTTGGGTAAGCCAGGGCTGTTGTTTAGTTTCAGTCTGGTCCTGAATTTACCAACGGAAAGTTAATTGCAGATACAAAAAAAAAAAAAAAAAAAAAAAGTGAAGTAATAAAAGTAATTAAATGACATGACTGTGACCCTTAGGCTGGAATTCCCTTTCTTTTATTTTTTTATTTTTTTTTAAACACCAAGAAAAAAGCCAATGCTGCCGCATGGCGTTTTTTCAGCGAGAAAATGCTGCGGCCAGATGTTAGCTGTACGTCAATAAGAAATTGCAAAATTCTTTTTCCACTTGGCTTTTTCAGTTTGGCTTTTTTTAAATCCTTTTGCCGTTTTTCAGCTCCTTGGCAGTTTTGCAAAATCGTAGCATGTTGAGCCTATGACGTTTTTTCCCTGAAATCGTGGCGTTTTTTTCTCCCATAGAAATCTATGGGAGTAAAAAAAAAAAAAAAACGCCATGAAAATCGCCATGTGGGTTTTAACTTGTGTTTTTTCAGGCAGTTTTTATTCTTTTTTGGACTTTAGCGATCCAAAAAAATTATGGAGATACCTTTAATAACATTTCGTAGGGTACCATTAAAAAAAAAAAAAAAAAAAGAAAATACAGTAGTGATGGAAAAATTGTATTTAATGAAATTTTTGTAATTTTTAAACAGGGATCAATTTATGTGTGCGGGCAGGGTACAAAAAATATAGCCGACAATAATAAAAATGTAGTGTGTGTGTTTTTCACTTTTTTTCCTTTATTGTTTTAGGTGGTACTACTACTCCCAGCATGGAATACACACACTGTTCCATGATGGGAGTAGTAGTTCCTATACTAATTGACAGATCGCCCCGGGTTCCGTTGCAATCCTTTTGTATACTTTATAGATGCGGGCGCCCGCTCGTCTATGGTCCCCAGCACTGCCGTATATATACACCTATTCATATTTCCTGCAGAGAGCTGTGATTGGTCAGATGGTTCCAGCCAATCACAACACAACTCAAGTCAATACAGGGGACCATAGAAGAGTGGCCGGCCAATCTATACAATATACTGGAGGATCGCAGCGGATGTCAGGAGTGATACCTGCTGTGATCTTTCCTTACCTGCAGGTACTACAGCTCCCAACATGGAGCAGAGTGTGCTCCATAATGGGAGTAGTAGTACCTGCAGTTAAGGACAGATCACAGCAGGTATCACTCCTGACACCCGCTGCGATCGTCCTATCTATAGCAGAGATGTGGAGCAGCTTTTTCATGCGCTACGCATCTTTGCACTATGCTCCGGCCAGTGATGTGAATAGAACATCACTCATTCATATTTCCCTCAGAGCTGTGATTGGCTGCAACCATCCGGCCAATCACCACTCTGGGCGGAAAATATGAATTATGTTCTATTCACATCACTGGCCGGCCGGCGTATAGTGCAGAGATGCGAGTGCTGAATGGAGCCGCTCCGCATCTCTGCTATATTATGGACGATCGCATCAGCTGTCAGGAGTGACACCCCGGGCGATATGTCTATTAGTACAGGTACTACTACTGCCATCATGGAACAGTCTGGGGAGTAGTAGTACTACCTAAAAAAATTTAAAATAGAGAAAAAAAAAGTGAAACACACACACACTTTATTAAAAATTTATTTAAAAAGTCCTGCTGGCGATACTGCTTCCAACTGTATAAGTATAGCTATGTCTCCATCTGGTGATCATATTACATGTACTGTGTTTATTTGGAGACGTGCTCTACAATTTCTAACATAGTAACATAGTTCATAAGGTTGAAAAAAGAGCAGAGTCCATCAAGTTCAACCTATAACCCTAATAAGTCCCTATTGAGTTGAGTTAATCCAGAGGAAGGCCAAAAAAAAAAAAAAAAAACTCATACTAGAGGTAAAAATTACTTCCCAACTCCAAATATGGCAGTCAGAATAAATCCCTGGATCAACCTTCTGTCCCTATCAATCTAGTATACATAACCAGCAATGTTATTACTCTCCAAAAATGCATCCAGCCCCTTTTTGAACTCTATTACAGAGTTCACCATGACCACCTCCTCCTGGAGAGAATTCCACAGTCTCACTGCTCTTACAGTAAAGAACCCCCAGCTGTGCTGGTGTAGAAACCTTCTTTCCTCCAGACGCAGAGGATGTCCCCTTGTTATTGATACAGTCCTGGGTATAAATAGATCATGGGAGAGATCTCTGTACTGTCCCCTGATATATTTATACATAGTTATTAGGTCTCCCCTAAGCCTTCTTTTTTTCTAAACTAAATAACCCTAATTCTGATAATCTTTCTGGGTACTGTAGTCCTCCCATTCCCCGTATTACCCTAGTTGCCCGTCTTTGCACCCTCTCCAGCTCCACTATATCTTTCTTGTACACTGGTGCCCAGTACTGTACACAGTATTCTGTGTGGTCTGACTAGTGGTTTGTACAGTGGTAGAATTATTTCCTTGTCATGGGCATCTATGCCCCTATTGATGCACCCCATGATTTTATTTGCCTTGGCAGCAGCTGCCCAACACTGGTCACTACAGCTAAATTTACTGTTAACTAAGACGCTCAAGTCCTTTTCCATGTCAGTGTTCCAAGTGTGCTTCCATTTAATACATAATCCCAGCCCGAATTTTTCTTCCCCATGTGCATTTTATCAGTGTTGAACCTCATCTGCCACTTCCCAGCCCCAACCTCCAACCTATCCAGATCCATTTGTAACAGTGCACTGTCTTCTATAGTGTTTACCGCTTTACAGAGTTTACTATCATCTGCAAAGATTGCTACTTTACTATTCAACCCCTCTGCAAGGTCATTAATGAATATATTAAATAGGACAGGACCCAAGACGGACCCCTGTGGTACCCCACTAGTAACAGTCACCCAATCAGAATAAGTACCATTAATAACCACCCTCTGTTTCCTATCATTGAGCCAGTTACTTACCCACTTACACACATTCTCCCCCAGCCCAAACCTTATCATTTTATGCACCAACCTTTTATGTGGAACCGTATCAAATGCTTTGGAAAAATCCAGATATACGACATCCAGCGATTGCCCCTGGTCCAGTCTGGAGCTCACCTCCTCGTAAAAGCTTATCAGGTTAGTTTGACAGGACCGATTCTTCATAAATTCATGCTGATACGGGGTTATACATTTATTTTTATCAAGATATTCCAAAACAGCATCTCTTAGGAAACCCTCAAACAATTTACATACAACCGAGGTTAAACTAACAGGTCTATAATTCCCGGGGTCACCTTTTGACCCCTTCTTAAATACTGGCACCACATTTGCCATGCGCCAGTCCTGGGGAACAAATAGAGTTCATGAATATAAAAAATAGAGCTCTGTCTATTACATTACTTAATTCCTTTATAACACGGGGGTGAATGACATCTGGACCTGGTGATTTGTCTGTTTTGATTTTTTGTAGGCGGCACTGTACTTCTTCCTGGGTTAGACAGGTGACCTGTACTGGGAAGTTTCTGTATCGCATTGTTACAGTTTACTTGATTCCTTATGACTCTTAATAACAATAAAAAGATTTGTGAAAAAAAAATTAAAGTTACATTTTATTTACTGCATCCTTTTTTTTGTACCCAACACATTTTGAAAAAAAAAAAAAAGACAAAAAAGGGCCAAAAATGCAATTTCAACTCTAATGCAAAAACGCCAGAAAAAACGTCAGACGCAGGAAACTGCACTGGCGTTTTTTTCAGTGAAAAAAAAAAACGCTGGAAAAAACCCAAGTGGAATTCCAGCCTTAAAATGTTTTCCAATGTAATGTAACTATGCTACATACTATCACTGTTTAACACCATTATCTCATTATGCAAACAAGACACTGAATGATCTAATGGAATTAGATTTGGTTAATGCGTGTGCACAAAGGCAATAGGTAGGTGATGCAAGTAGAATACTAGAGATTAACTCCTGTGGGTGGACTGAACTACATTTTTTAGTCAATGGGCCTCCTTTTAGGCTTTTTTGTTGTTTTTCTTTCATCCCAGCCTGTTATTTTCTTGTTGACCTGTATCATGTGACAAGAGAACCATTCCTTTATGTATAAACCACCTAAATTCAGCGGTCACTTAATTGCTGCATCAAAGGCAGTGTTTTCCAACTAGTGTGCCTCCAGATGTTGCACAATACAGCATTGTTGTACAGCCTTTGGCTGTCTAGGCTTGTTGGCAGTTGTAGTTTTGCAACAGCTGGAGGCACAGTTATTGGCAAACAATGATTTAGGGTGGGGTCACACCGAGCACATCCGCAGTGCATATCCTGCTGCAGATGTGCCAACGGCAGTCACAAGAGCGAGTTACTGCAGCCGGTTAGCTCTGTGTGGGTGTCTGCTCATAGTGCTCAGGACACAGTGCCTGCTCGTAGCAGAAGCACAGCGTAAAAGCTGTAGCTATGAGCAGACACACAGAGCTACCTGGTCACAGCAGAGAGCCCTATAATCCTGGCCACTGACAGCACTCACAACATACAATGCATTCAGCAATCTCTCTCTCTCTCTTCCCTTTTGTTTTGTTAAAAGCGGTATTCCGGCAGTTATGCCCCCTCCCATAGACATGAAGGGAGGAGGAGTGACGTTACATCACAAGGGGTCATGGCGTTAAGTCACGTCTCCAGTCACGAAAACTTCCCATTTACGAGCCTGGAGGCCAGCTCCGCACATAATGCGGGTGCTGCAGGGAGATCGCAGAGGTCCCAGCGGCGGGCGGGCGGGCGGGCGGACCCCCCCCCCCCCCCCCCCCGCGATCAGACATCTTATCCCCTATCCTTTGGATAAGGAATAAAATGTCTAAAGCCAGAATACCCCTTTAAGGACTTAAAAATTATAAATAACCCCCCCCCCCCCCCCCCCATGCCATCTCCACTCCATGTACTCAATTCCCCATAATGAGAATGTAACATTTCACATACACAAGTATTTAGATCCTTTGGGGAACATTTATGAAAACCTGTCCAGAGGAAAAGTTGCTGAGTTGCCCATAGCAACCAATCAGATGGCTTCTTTCATGTTTCACAGGCCTTTTCAAAAAGGAAAGAAGCGATCTGATTGGTTGCTATGGGCAACTTTTCCTCTGGACAGGTTTTGATAAATCTCCCCTTTGTTATGACACTTGGAATATAGATTTGGCTCCTCTCATTTCTCTTTATCATCTCTGAGATCTTTCTACAACTTGATTGGAGTCACATGCGATAAAATCAGCTGATTGATTGGACATTAATTGGAAACACAGCCCTGTCTATATAAGGTCTCACACCTGACAATCCATAGAGTAAAAACCAACCCATGAGGGCGAAACAACTGCCTGTAGATCTTAGAGACAGGATTGAGTGGAGGCACAGATGTGGGAAAGGAGGGGAAGCAAAAAAAAAAAAAAAAAAAAAAAGAAGAAAAAATAAAAATAAAAAGATTCTGCACTGAAAGTTGCTGAAAGTACAGTAGCCTCCTTAAAGGGGTTCTCCCTTGTTTATACTGTTTTTTGTTATTATGTTTGTATGTTATGTGTGTATAAGTATGTGTTTTTTTATGTGTGTTGTGATTTATGTATATATGTATTTTCTTACCTTTTGTGAAGATCTGGAAGCTGGCCCCTTTTTCTTCCAGCGGTTTGCTGTGTAACCTCGGCCTCCGCCATGTTGTGTTCGGTAAGTGGGATGTCTGGGGGTGTGTTCTTGCTTCTGTCCTTCCTATCTTTTGACGTCCGAGGCGAATCTTTTCTTCCTGTTTCTTCCGTGGCTCAGCGACGAATCTGCGGCCTCTTCCGGCGCATGCGCAGGTAGTTTTTTTTTACCAATAAAGTTTTTTTTGTCTAATTGACAAACTGTCTGCGCTTGCGCCAAGCTACGCTGTTAGCACAGCACTTGCGTACTCGCGCATGTGCAGACAGTTTGTCAATTAGACAAAAAAAAACTTTATTGGTAAAAAAAACAAACAAACTACCTGCGCATGCCCCGGAAGAGGCCGCAGATTCGGCGCGGAGCCACGGAAGAAACGATTCGCCTCGGACGTCAGAAGATAGGAAGGACAGAAGCAAGAACACACCCCCCGACATCCCACTTACCAAACACAACATGGCGGAGGCCGAGGTTACACAGCAAGCCGCTGGAAGAAAAAGGGGCCAGCTTCCAGATCTTCACAAAGGGTAAGAAAATACATATATACATAATCACAACACATAAAAAACACATACTTATACACACATAACACACAAACATAATAACAAAAACAGTATAAACAAGGGAGAACCCCTTTAATTCTTACATGGAAGAAGTTTGGAACAACTAGGACTCTTCCTGGAGCTGCTGCCATACCAAACTAAGTCATCTGGGGAGAAGGACCTTGGTAAGAGGTGAGCAAATACCCAATGATCACTTTGGCTGAGCTCCAAAGATCCTGTGTGAAGATGGGAGAAACTTCCAGAAGGTCAACATCACTGCAGGACTCCACCAATCTGGGATTTATGGCAAAGAGTCTAGAGAGAAGCTTCTCAGTAAAAGCCGCCTGGAGTTTTCGAAGAAGTCTAAAAGACTCTCAGATTGTGAGAAACAAGATTCTCTGTTCTGATGAAACCAAGCACTGCTCCTCACCGCTCCAATACCATCTCTATAGTGCACAGAACGATTTTTTTTTTTTTTTTTTTGAAGCTGTATTTTATGGCTCAAAAGAGTACATTTTTTCCCATTCTTTCTCTAAGTGGAATGAAATCCTGACCCACAAGTGTCCCTGAAAAAAAAAAAAAATAAATGGGAGGAGACTATTCTACCATAAGTGGGACTTTTAGATATTTTGTAAGGGACTCTAAAATATTGTATATTGTGGCTTTTTTTTTTGTTTTTGTTTTTTTGGGCTCCGTGACTCATTATTTGTACATTTCCTGTTAAAATAGTTTAAGGGGAAAAAAAAGGCAATTCTGTAAACCACCTGAAAGTTATAGGTTATCCTAGACTTATTTTCTCCACTATTTTTTTTTTGTTGGGGGTGTGGCTAGCGTTCACTTCATTTTTCCAGCAAATAAATTATACGGCTGAAGCAATTATGGCCATAAAAGGCACCTTTACTGACCTCCTGGTAAGAACTCCATGGTCACTGGCTGGACTATCTGCTGCAGCCTGACACTGTTCGGGTATGTTCACACTGAACATCAGCGTCAGTGTGAATGGGTCTTCCGTGAGACCAGTTTACAATTCCACCGCTGAAATTGTTCCGCGCAAAGAAAGAACATGCTCTTTCTTTGAGCAAAATTCCTCGAGCACTGCATAGCAGTCAATGGTGACGGTGCAGTGCCTCAGGGTACTACTGCAAAGTATTTTCGGCGGCGGCCGCCCGACAATCTCTGCTCGTGGAATTCCACGAGTGGAGATTCCACAGTGTGAACATACCCTTAGGGGAGATTTATCAAAACCTGTGTATAGGAAAAGTTGACCAGTTGCCCATAGCAACCAATCAGATCACTTAATTTTTCAGAGGCTCTCTCTCTATAAAAAACACACACGATTTTATTGCCGAATGCGGATTCTGCCTCAAATAAAGTCCAATAGACTATGGGTACGTTCACGTGCAGATTTTTGCAGCGTATTTCGCTGCTGGATCCGCTGCCGATTGTCCTCCTATATGCTGCCTTTACATGTGCCTGCTCGGTGTGGCAATACACCGCTCCGAGCAGACACACTGCGATGTGCGAGTCGCCGCGCGCATGCGCTGTATACTCGCACATCGCGGCAGCTCTTGGCCTAGCTCATTGAGCAGGGGGAGCGGCCACGATGTGTGCGAGTACAACGCGCATGCACGGCGACTCGCACATCGCAGTGTGTCTGCTCAGAGTGGCATATTGCCGCTCCGAGCAGGCACATATAAAGGCAGCATATAGGAGGACCTTCAGCGGCGGATCTGCAGCGAAATACGCTGCGAAAATCTGCACGTGTGAACGTACCCTTATATGGGATTCCGCACTCCAATTCACACTTCTGAATTTCTGCATTTGGATTCCGCACAATATCCACATAAGCCAGAAACCACCCAAATGAATGCGGAAGCAGAAATGGTGCGGAAATTCTGCCGTGTGAATAGAGCCTCACACTTTCACACTACAGAATCTCTAGACAGACTAAATCCGTCCGGACATTCTGCGTGTGGGCAGGGCCAACTGAATCAGTCGGCGCTAGGAACACATGGACATTACTGATCCTATTGACAAGTGGGTGAGCAGGTTCAATGTTCTGGTGGAACTATTCAATCGAAATTTTCTGTCCAGAAAATTCCGACCAGAAAATTACGCAGTGTGAAATAGTTACAAAAAAAAAATAAAAAATAATAATAATAATAATAATAATAATAATAATAATAAATAATAATTTACCTGCATGTTAAACTTTATGGGGTGGAATTTCCAACCAAAATTCCTAAGTGGAATTCCGGTCGAAAAACCCAGCCTTATGAATTAAAAAGTGAAGGCTACAGCAAAAAGTGAATGCCAAAAAAGCCTCAGCACAGGTGGCAAGTGTGTATACATAGTATGCAACTACTATTTCCAGTGGCTTTAGGAATCCATACCAAAATGTTTTTATGTTTTTTATCTGATTTTTTTTTTAAACATGCAGATTTGATTTTAAAAAAATAAAAAATAAAAAAAACATGGTAGGTCAGATTTCATAGCAATGGGCTTTATTAAGCTATCATCCACCTGCCTGATACAATGGAAAATTCACAGAATTTCTGCTATGAGCTAATGGTATGCAGATGTATATCACAGCATAGCCCTGCAGTCGAGCACAAAACAATACACGTCTTAAAATGGACCAAATATAGTCACTTAAGCTGTTCGGTCCATTAAATGCAGTATAGGGTGTCTTTTTGCAACAGCTGAAGGTACACTGTTTGGAAAACCCTACAGTTTAAGGCTATGTTTACACAGCAGAAATTCTGCAAAAAAAAATTCTGTACGGACATTCTGCTGCAGCAAAGTCCCATTGATTTCAATAGGATTCTGCTGCACTGTGCACACGGTGACATTTCCACAGCAAATGTTTCTGCCACGGAAATTCCGATTCTGGCAGCCGCAAAAAAAATAAAAAAAAAATAAAAAAAAAATTATTGTATAGACCCGCTCAGAAATGTGCTGCACATCTACGAGTGCATTTCCAAGCGGTCCTAGCCGGATTCTGCAAATGTGTGGAATGTCTGCACGTGTTTTCAGTGCGGACAGTCAGCACAAATTACGCCACTTGAACATGGCCTTAGACTAAGTTTGATAAACTGAATGCAGTATGGGTCATAAGAGGGTACACCAGTGCTTTCCAAACAGTGTGACTCCAGCTAATGCAAAACTACAGCTCCCAGCATGCCTGGACAGCCAAAGGCTGTCCAGGCATGCTGGGAGTTGTAGTTTTGCAACAGCAGGAGGCACACTGTTCGGAAAACACTGGGTGCACTATAGTTTAAGTGACAATGTCCTTCTCATGGCTTACTGACGTATATCACAAAATAACCATTGGCTCTTATATAGCCTTAGATTCCAATAATGTGCACATTTGTCCCTAAGGAATCAGGTTAGGTATAATTGCCGCTGAAAATATGAAAGCCACTCATCCGTAGTAGTGTTTCCCAACCAAGGAGCCTCCAGCTGTTGCAAAACTACAACTCCCAGCATGCCCAGACAGCCGTTGGCTGTTGTAGTTTTGCAACAGCTGGAGGCTCCCTGGTTGGGAAACACTGCCTTACAGATATCTTCTGTATATTGGCGATAATGCAAAACGATGAACCATCAGTTTTGCTCAGTAACCTGCCACTAACCTTAGGGAGAACTCTACCCCCCCAAAAAACTCTACTATTCTGACTTCACGTATGTCCCAGTGTAACGTTGCTAATGCTGGGTTCACACCACGTTTTTCAAGTACAGTTCCCGTATACGTTTTTATTATTGAAAACGCATGGAATCGTAGTGAAAACCGTATACTAGACAAATTATTGAAAACCATTTGCATCCGGTTTGCTTGCAATACGTTTTTTTCCCATATACTCAAAACAGTGTTTGACCACGGTTTTGTCTCCGGTTTAAAAAAAAAAAAAAAACATACAGCAACCGCATAAATTATTATTATTTTTTTTATTTATTTTTGTCCCATATGGGAAAACCGTATGTGGTTTTTACTTTGCACAAGCGCATTTGCATCCTAAAGTTTTAACATTTTTTTAAATTAATTTATTTTAACATTTTCAAAAACATATGTTTTTTTTTTTATTAAAAACGTACGGAACTGTATGCAATTTTAAAAACAATATACAGTTTAAAAACGCATAAGGTTTACTTTTTCCCATACTGTTCCATCCGTTTTTTGCCATACGGTTTTCTTTAGAAAAACAGTATGGCAAAAACATGATGTGAGCCCAGCCTAAGGCAGAATTTGGCAATATTCATAACATTTAAAAGCTTTTTTTTGTAAATCTGCATATTAATGTGATCCACGCGGACTTGGAAAGTGTTTTTTCTTAGGAATGAAGAATTAGTCAGTCAGTCTGCTGGACTAAGACTACACGGGCCCCCTGCTGTCCAAGTGCCTGTATTACACTGCCCACATCAGTTGCAGCGGCAGGGGAAAGATACAGCTCATTAAGGGTGTATTGATTTTTCATTCTTTAGGTGTGCTGTCCGGGTGGAGGCGGAGGGACCAACACCCCCCACCCCCCCCTCCCTGCAATTTCATGCTATACGTCCTCCCCCGCTACAGAGAAAACCATTCGGGCTTCCCCTGCCTACGGGGGCTGTAGGGAAGATACCAGAGAAGTGCAGATGGGAAAGGGGAAGCTACGTTGATACATGCCTTGTTACACAGAGAGTGATTTTTATAAGAAAATGGGTTAAAGGATATGGAAAAAACTCACTGTAACCCTCTCCCATGCCAGATGCTGATCCACGGGATCCCGCTGCTATGACCTGCAGGTGACAGCAGGCAGAGACAACAATATGCTGAAACTTCTAGTTCAATAGTCCCCTACCTTATTTTATTCATAACACTCAAGAGATGTGAAGAGTAGGCACTACAAGTTCCAGAATAACGTTACCTTACACACTACAATTGCTAACAGTACTGATTGGCCTCTAAGAAGCTATTCCATAGAATATATGTTAAAAGATACAAATAATGGCACTCACCTGAGAAGCGTTTAAAAATAGTTTATATTCAGCCATCAGGACAAGGGAGAACTGCATGTCAGACATATTCTTCAGACTGGCTACAGCTGTTTCACACTTGTTCTTCCATTCTTGGGTCAGAAGAAAAACACAAGTGTGAAACAGCTGTAGCCAGTATGTGGAACATGCCTGCCATGCAGTCCTTCATTGTCCTCATGGTTGAATATGAAGAGTATTTTTAAATGCATCCTGGGTGAGTGCAGTTGTGGTGTCCCAGCACCAAAGGCTGTCCTGTGGTTTCGGACTTCCTCAGGCAGACCTGTGGCACAGGTGTTGGGCCCACTAAAAGATTGAATGTAGTTATGATCAAGCACTTTATCACATGGTTAATTTATTTAATAAGTATTAGGTTATCTGTTATTTTTATGTGTTATACCTTTAAGAGTGGAGCAGTGCAAGCCCACGTGACCCTGTATGCCCAGGGAGCATATGGTAGGTGTGTTTTGTCAACTGTTCACACTGGTGCTGTGCGGCAGCCATTGCTGCTGCGGCACCATGTCTGTGGGGTGGCACGACCCAGGATCTGGTCGGACGGCATTGGGACTGTTCTGCCAGTGGGACGTTCCCCCTGTGGTGGTGGTTGCCGCTTAGTGCAGCACTGGTTATGCTAGGTATGTTAGGGACCCGCCACGTACAGGTGACAGTGACGTGGCTAGCTGGCTTTCACTTCATGATCATCAGGTACACTTACAACCAGTTAGTTTAATAAATTTTGCCGAGAAGCCTTAGATCACTGTGGAAGTTGTAGATGTGCGACCAGGTCTGTTTTTTTCTTCTCTATTTGAATTCACATAAATGCAATGTGGCTGGGTTCACATTGAGTGGAGGAATTCCGTATGGAAATTCTGACATGTGAACATAGCCTCAGAGATGTAGATTTTGCAGGAAAGTTGTGAATCCACTGTTTAATATGTATGCCTGCCGCAGTGTGGACCACTGCATTCCGCTCCTACTGATACCATGCATTAATATTAGAAGTGTCAACAAGCACTTTCTCATTGATGAATGGGGAGATAAGGTTCAGTCACTGCCGACTTAAGTTTTTCCAATTTCTTTTGACCCAGACAGACTTAGCCCATCACTCTCCCTTCATCTACATCCCCATGGCTCCCCTAGTGCAGACGGATTGTGTCAGTGTCCAGCAAGGAATAAAGAAAACTCAGCAGCGGTGCTAATATGATCCATACATCAGGCAGCGGACGTCGGAAATCGGTACCATTTATCAGCACTGAGTGGTCATTGCTGAGCTTGGCAAGGCTGGTCGGATGAACTCATCATTAACCAGTATACTAGAGCCATCGAATGCTGCACGAGAAGCAGCGCAAGAAGGGGGGCGTCCCTCAGTGTTCACAAAGAATAACCTACAATGATTTGGAGGTGAATCAGTCACTGAGCTGGTTCCTTTTAATAAGGAAATCTGAAGAAAAAAAAAAAATATATATATATATATATATATATATATATATATATATATATATTATATATTTTAAATTCGGGATCGACCGATATGGGTTTTTTAGGGCCGATACCGATAATCGGTGGAGGTTAGGGCCGATAGCCGCTAATTTATACCGATATTCCGGTATAAGTTATCGGCTATTTATCCCCCCGCGACACTGCTGCAGATCATTGATTTAAAGCGGGCGCTTTAAATCAATGCACTGCAGTGGCTTTTGCGGGGCCATAGGCCGCCACCGCCACCACCACCCGCTTCTCTCCCCCTACCTGTCAGGGTGGTCCGGGCCCGGTCGCGGTGCATTAACGGATTATCGGCAAGGTAAATGCCCAAAATCGTGATTATCGGCCGATAATATCGGCCATACCGATAATCGGTCGATCCCTATTTTAAATAATCCTAAAACTAGTCCAAATGTGTCCAAATATAAGGAATACTACAAATAGATGCAGTGTGTAATTCCTGGTATGGAACCTGAGAGGGCGTCATATGACACGGGGGTTCTCTGAATCCCCCTCAGGCCCTGCTTCTCTCCAGTCTTAAGCCAGAGATGCTGCACGAGGTCACATAAATCCAATGCTAAATGAATGAACAAGTCACCATGCACGAGCCTGGAGACAATGGTTCTCTGCTTCAGACAACCTTTTCAAAAGGGTATTTCCACTAAAGAAAACCCATTTTCATAGAAGCAATTAGGAAATTCAGAGGGAGAAGATCCTCTCTTCAAGGCCCTCATATAGTCCAATTTGGGAAGCAGAGGCAAAGAGTGTCTCTGGCTTTAGAGGACCTGTCACACTCACAGACATTGATGTGAATGGCCACTGCATAATGCTTCATTTACCATGGAAAAATACCTGTTGGGGAAAAAGAAAACCCACAAAGAAAACTACACTCCACTCTTTGTAAATCAGGACCAATGTGTATTAGGCCAAGTTTCCACAGGTTTTTTTTTCTGGCTTTTTTTTATTTTATTTTTTAAATACAGTGACCCCCCCCCCCCCCCCCGACCTACGATGGCTCCGACATACGATAATTTCAACATGCGATGGCCTCTGAGGCCATTGCATGTTGAAGGCAGCATCAACATACGATGCTTTTGTATGTCGGGGCCATCGCATAAACGGCTATCCGGCAGCGCAGACTGCTTCAGCTGCCACCGGATAGCCATTTACAGTGCCCCGTGAGCTCCGGTGATGGTCACTCACCTGTCCTCGGGGCTCCAGAGCATCCTCTTCGGGATCCTCTGCATCGTCGGCGCTCTCCATCGACGTCATCACGTGGCTGCGCACACCGTCCCATCATCCAATAGGAGCAGTGTGCGTAGCGACGTGATGGTGGCGATGGAGAGCGCAGTTGCCGGGGAGGCAGAGGCCTTGCCGGAGTGTCAGGGACACCCAGGGGACGCGGTGACAGCGATGGAGGGCGACATCCCGGGCAGCGGTGACGGTCCGGAGCAACGGGGACAGGTTAGTACAACTTTCTCTAACAGTGGTCTACAACCTGCAGACCTCCAGATGTTGCAAAACTACAACACCCAGCATGCCCGGACAGCCAACGGCTGTCCGGGCATGCTGGGTGTTGTAGTTTTGCAACATCTGGAGGTCCGCAGGTTGTAGACCACTGTCCTATACTTTACATTGCACGGATCCCTCAACATACGATGGTTTCAACAAACGATGGTCCATTTGGAACGGATTACCATCGTATGTTGAGGGACCACTGTACTTCCACTGCAGTTTTTGAGCCGAAGTCAGAATTGGATCCAGTAGGAAGGAGAATTATAAGTCCTTCCTTTATATTTCCATTCCTTTTGAATACACTTCTGGCTTTGGCTCAAAAACTGCAGTGGCCGGAAAAACCTGTGTGGAAACCAAGCCTTATACTTCAACAGAAATCCTTCATTCACAGAAATAAATCCAATGACTTGTAATGAAGAAATGCAGGGGATAAAACCGCTCTACTAAAAACAGATTTGATGTAAAGTCCCATACACGTTAATGTAGTTTGCAGAAATTCCTTCAGATGAATAAGCCCGTTACAGTCACAACCCCTTTCCCAGCACATTTCAATAGCATTCTGATCTTGTGTAAACTCTTTAAGACTTAACATATTCATCCAAATTTATCAAAACTCTTTTGTCCCCTATCCACCTATTGGGGGCATCTACCATATTGGAGGAGAATTATCTACCTAGCTCAGAGGAGGCGGGGCATGTCAAGGATTCCCTATCTACTGGGTGAAATTACTATATTTTTTGTTGGCGGGTGGGGTTGTAGACAGCCCATTTACTGGGGGCACCTACCTAAGAGGGGTGAAATTACCTACTTACCTAATTACCATTGAGGAAAGTGGTTTGACACAGTGACCTTATAAAACTTAGGTTCAGACTAGGGATCGACCGATATCGGTTTTTTAAGGCCGATACCGATAATCGGTGGAGGTTAGGGCCGATAGCCGATAACTTATACCGATATTCCGGTATAAGTTATCGGCTATTTATCCCGCCTCGACACCACTGCAGAACATTGATTTAAAGCGGGTGCTTTAAATCAATGCACTGCAGTGGCTTTTGCGGTGCCATAGGCCGCCGCCGCCACCACCCGCTTCTCTCCCCTACCTGTCAGGGTGGTCCGGGCCATCCATCCTTCCTTCCTTCCTGTAGTGTCCGGTGGCATTCCGGGTGGAGGGTGAACCGGTCCGGGCTGTCCTTCTCCGGGGGTCATCTTCTCCACTCCGGGCAGGCTCCGACCTAGTAACGCAGCATAGACGCCTCTGCGCAGCGACGCACCTGACGTCACGGCGTCTATGCAGCGTACTAGGCCGGAGCCTGCCCGGAGTGGAGAAAATGACCCCCGGATAAGAAGGACAGCCCGGACCGGTTCGCCCTCCACCCGAAATGCCGCCGGACACTACAGGAAGGTAGGATGGATGGCCCGGACCACCCCCATTACGGGTAAGTTTAATTTTTTTATTGACTCGGAGGGTGGGGGAGGGGCCCGACCGGTATACCGCCCAGCACTACGGTGGGTCGGGGAGGGCGGTCGCGGTGTGGCAGGGGGGGGGGGGGGGCGGTGGCGGTGCGGGGCATTATCGGCAAGGTAATTACCGATAATGCCCAAAATCGTGATTATCGGCCAACAATATCGGCCATACAGATAATCGGTCGATCCCTAGTTCAGACTGTACAAAATGTTTTCAACCCAGCTGTTCTCTGCTTTGTCCCACTGCTAGCAAAACAATGGTGACATCTCTAAGCCCCGCCCATGCTCCAAGGCGGCCACAGAACAGAAGATATAGTGAAAGATTGCGAAAGTACAAGTACGGAAAGGGACCAGGTAAATATTGTCGTCATCAGTGTCACTTGCACTACCTGTCTATACTGACAAGTTAATGCAGGTAACACTGATGTAAAGGTGTTATCCAGGATTAGAAAAACAGGAGATTTCTTCCAAAAACCGCACCACATTTGTCCTCAGGCTGTGTGGTATTACAACTTGTCTCTATTCACGTCAGTGGAACCAAACTGCAATACCACACACAACCTGAGGACTTAGGACAGGAGTGGTGCTGTTTATAGAAGAAAAACAGCTTTATTTTATTTATTTCTAATCCTGAATAACTCCTTTATATGCACCTGCATGAAACCAAACTCAAAAAGAGCATATATCACACTTTCTATGCATTTTTTTTTAAATTGATAAATGGTCCATTAAAAAGAAGAAAAAATAAATAAATAAAAAAGCCTCATACTGGGTGAAAAAAGTTCATAGCCAGATAGCCAGAGCCTACTGCATAAAACGCTGTGTGTTGCCCATGGTGTTTTTCTTGTCTTTTTTGGAAGAATGCTTGGTGTGAAACCATCCAGTTACACAGTGCCATACCTTCCCGTTAGTTTGGGTCCTTTGACTCACTGTGTGCTCACCTAGTGGCTGTGATGTGAATTGCAGGCTGTTAAAAAAAAAAAGTTGGACTCCTCATAGTTTTTGGGGTTTGGCCTTTCTTCTCCTCTGACCGATGCTGGTCTCCTCTCTGGTGTTCTACCATGTGCTGTCCTTTTCCTCTCCTCCTCTTTATTTTGTTTGAATTTAACTCCTTAGAGGGGTACTCCGCCCCTAGACATCTTATCCCCTATCCAAAGGATAGGGGATGAGAGGTCTGATTGCAGGGGTCCCGCCGCTTGGGACCCCCAGCAATCTCTGCTGCGACACCACAGTCATCCGGTGCACGGAGCAAACTTCGTTCCGTGCCTGATGACTAGCAATGCAGCGCTGATGTCACTGCCACGCCCCCCTCGTGACATCACACCCGCCCTCTATGGGATGTGACGGCCGCTAGGGGCAGAGGCCGTGACATCACGATGTCTAGGGGCAGAGTACCCCTTTAATTAAGTTTAAGAAAAGGTTACAGGTGGACACAATTTTATTTATTTTTTTTGTATTTTAATCGGCTAGCATTGGGGCTCAGGTGGTAGCATGCGAGTCTCCACCAACTTTTATCCACCCCTGAACAGAAAAATTCAGTAGGTCAGACATATCTGCCCGTAAGAGCTCGATTACACAGGATGATTCTTAGAAAAGGTATTGCTCCTGTATAAAAGGACCAGAGATCAGCCAACAAATAGGCGACTGCTTATTTTTTAACTAATAAAAAAAACCACACAGACGGCTGATTAAAGCAAACGGCTGCACAAAAGATCTAATGAGATTTCACAAGGTCTTCCACGCCTGGCACTTGGGCACTGCAGCTCGAGAGTGAATAAAAGAGACTATGTCGGTCTTCACTGGGAACCACCTAGTTGTAGTATATATCCTTGAGGAAGAGAACTTGCGATTAGTGGTGTAGTGTGGGCTGCAGCACAGAGAGCGCCCGGTACCCCAATATTTTACCTCACTTCAGAAGGGTAACCTTCTCCAACCATACTGTTTTTTTCAAAGAAACTGTCGTAGAAGAATAACGACGTGTTCATATAAACACTCGCATTTGTACTACTACAGTGTTTGACTTGTTGTCGGCACCAGAACACCAAGGACATCCCACAGATCATGTCAGACACTTTAAGGAGAAACCATTACCACCTATAACAGTGGTCTTCAACCTGTGGACCTCCAGATGTTGCAAAACTACAACTCCCAGCATGCCCGGACAGCCAACGGCTGTCTGGGCATGCTGGGTGTTGTAGTTTTGCAACATCTGGAGGTCCGCAGGTTGTAGACCACTGTCCTATACTTTACATTGCACGGATCCCTCAACATACGATGATTTTAACAAACGATGGTCCATTTGGAACGGATTACCATTGTATGTTGAGGGACCACTGTACTTCCACTGCAGTTTTTGAGCCGGTCAGAATTGGATCCAGTAGGAAGGAGAAGTCCTTCCTTTATATTTCCATTCCTTTTGAATACACTTCTGGCTTTGGCTCAAAAACTGCAGTGGCCGGAAAAACCTGTGTGGAAACCAAGCCTTATACTTCAACAGAAATCCTTCATTCACAGAAATAAATCCAATGACTTGTAATGAAGAAATGCAGGGGATAAAACAGCTCTACTAAAAACAGATTTGATGTACTACTACAGTGTTTGACTTGTTGTCGGCACCAGAACACCAAGGACATCCCACAGATCATGCCAGACACTTTACGGGAAACCATTACCACCTATAACAGTGGTCTTCAACCTGCGGACCTCCAGATGTTGCAAAACTACAACTCCCAGCATGCCCGGACAGCCGTTGGCTGTCCGGGCATGCTGGGAGTTGTAGTTTTGCAACATCTGGAGGTCCGCAGGTTGAAGACCACTGACCTATAAGACACTTGTGCAGCTAATCTTTCACTGTAGCAGCCCATGGACTGTGACTACATCTCTGACTGGTATAGGACAACAAGAAAGATTAACCTTTAACCCCCCCTTCAGCAACATCTGCACTCTTTCTGGGTAGCCTCAGTGGCATACAGACCAGCTTATTTTAGCTGCCAAAATGCACCTTTGCCTTTGTAGATAAAAAATCCTTGAACTGTCCCGAGGGTCCCCATATCAGGCTGCACGTCTATAGGCCAGTCTGTAAAACTAGCTCCCACGCAGTAGGATCCATGCATTTTAGGGCAATCCTGTAATACTACATTTCATCTGACTTAGATCCTGCTAAACCCAGTGATGACCCCCGACTACTAGGGGGGGTGAGAAAAGTCAGATCTGTGGTGATCAGCTGATCGTCATGTCCCTTTAATAGTAAGATAGGCCCTGCAGCCACATACCACCTGAGTGTTTCTATATTCATTTTCCAGAGCTTTATTATGTTGTCACACTACTGGTTATAGTTTTGGAATTCGGTTACATGTATGGAAAACAGTAATGCTATAATTTATATAGTACAGATTGGAATACAAGATGTATAAAAACAGTCCCCCCGCACATCCACGCTGACATCCCATTAAATGCAGTATGTAAGAGCGTACAATGTAAATTGCTCCTATAGTCTCAGACAGTGCGCAGAGGCATTTACAGTATGACTAAATATGCATTTACACAGCTCTTGTATAATCATCCCACCAGCACACTCCAACACTGCCATCTAGTGGACGCATCTGCATATTGCTCAGAAATTGGTTTGCTAGATTCTGAATGATCCCGAATCATATGGCAGGAACACCCTGCATTGCTGTACAGAGCTGGTCATCACTCACACCGGCTGCATTTACTATACTTATATGTATTAGTCAATCATACAAATGGTATTATATATATAATAGTCCATCATACAAATGAGGAGCTGCTGCAGAGGATGGCTCTTTTACATATATTAGACCTTCTTGCAGCGTCTATAGGAGGTAAATGTCCCCCACATATGCCATTTCATACATACATAGGGTCACATATAAACATTTTCATTATATTATCCAGATGATAGGTCTACAGATATATTAAACATACATCAGGACTTTTTAGTCTAAATCTTCAGCTTTTTCATAACAATGAAAATGTTCATTTTTGCACAAGACGTTTTTATTACTACATGTGGATGGGCTTTTAAAAACCTTGCTCAAATGTGAATTGCACCTCAAATTCAGTGTCAGATTTTAGCCTATTAATGCATATAGGAGGCAGCTGCCCTAATGTAAATCTCTGTTTAACAGATGTCCCGCCTCGGCCGGTGATAGGCTGAAGCGCCGTGTGACGTACCGGGCTAAAGGAAGTAGGAAGTAAACAGCCCGGCCGACCGATAAGCTGTTGCGGAGCTCCGGGGGAACCTAGGGAGGTAAGTGAAAGTTTGTTTTGTCTTTTTTTTGCAGCCTGGGTAGGACGGAATAGAACAAGTCTGTGCCAGACATCTCCTTTAAAAGGGGTATTCCAGTTAAAAAATTTTTTTTTTTTGTCATATCAACTGGCTTCAGAAAGTTAAACAGATTTGTAAATTACTTCTATAAAAAAAATCTAAGTCCTACCAGTACTTATCAGCTGCTTAAGTAGAGTTGTTCTTTTCTGTCTGACCACAGTGCTCTCTGCTGACACCTCTGTCCATGTCAGGAACTGTCCAGAGTAGGAGCAAATCCCCATAGCAAACCTATCCTGCTCCGGACAGTTCCTGAGACAGACAGATGTTTCAGCAGAGAGCACTGTGGTCAGACAGAAGAGAACAACTCAACTTCAGCAGTACTGGTAGGATTGAGATTTTTTTAATAGAAATCATTTACAAATCTGTTTAACTTTCTGGAGCCAGTTGATCTGAAAAAAATATAAAAATTTACTGGAATGCCCCATTAACACAAGCATAGTGCTCAACACAATTCCAAGGTCCCATGTGGATCTCCATGAAGTTACATGGAAGTAGCCAGTCAATGTCGGCTCACAGACAAAAACTTACTGTTACTGCATTCGAGAAATACCGCTAGGCCCGGCAGAACAGGTATGAATTCAGGACGGTTCACATTTGTGTTGTGTTTTCCCTCCATAGGATCCATAAGGGATCTGTCCCAGTGTCAGTCATTTTGACTAAAAGGTTAGTGCTGTAGGCTGTGTTATTTTTGCCATTAAACGTCAAGAGCCAAAAAAAGAGACAATATAACTAACTTGGCACAAGGAGTGTAAGTCAATGATTTGTATGTATAGACAAGTTCCTCCAGTACTGCCGGGCTGTTCGAAGTTTGAATTCCATACCTATTTCCATGGCAAATCGCTGCTTACATAAACGCCGATTCCACCAGATTACTCTCTCCTTTAATAAATTCTGTAGGGTGACTTTCCTTAAATTGCAACTGTTTATATTTTGGTATTATTGTAAATCAAGTGTTTGATACATTTTTTTTTTTTAAATATAAAAGTCTCTGTAATCTAGCCCCTTCTATGGCCTGACACCCCTCTCCCCTTAGTGGTAAGAAATATAGTGCATTTTTTCATCCAAAAATAAAAAATTTTTTAACCAATGTATATTACAAATATACGGATGTTCTCACCTACATTTAAAAAAAGGTTGTTACAAATGACAGTATATAATATAACCGTGCCTGTTTAATTATGTGTTGCTATGATCTGTCCAAACATAGTATAGTTATCCCCTGCTCTGTATCATATCTATAAGTAAACTTATCCAACTTACCTCCTGGGCGTTCGGGTATGTAACCACTGGGGCTACCTTCAGGTCTTTGGTGACATTATGACAGAGTGTAACACGTTTGCAGGACATATCCCCTATGTTTGGATACTCAACATGGAAGCCATTACTATGAAGAGAAAGAAAAAGATACAGAAAACAAACCTCACTGCTCCAGCATAGAGAAAATTCCTAAAAGATCATTCTATTTTACAAACATTAAAGAGTACCTGTCATCAAAACATTTTTTATTATGTTTATTATCTTATATGATCTTATAAGATCTTTATACTTACACTTTTTTTTTATTTATTTCTAATAAATGACCACTAGGGGTCTCCCTACATGTCCCAGCCACAAGTCTCCCATAGAGTTTGGACTCATGCTGGCCTGGCATGAGTTCGAACTCTGTAAATGCAGCCGGGAAACTGAAGCACAGCGCAGCTCCCTGCCTGTCAGACAGGTGCAGCTTGCACCGCAGGTTCTCTCTCCTACACTCTTCCCTGTAAAGCACATGCAGTGCTAAACAAGGAGGAGGAGACCCCAGAGCAGCCTCCTGTGCCATAGGCTAATCATCTCTATTCACTCCCGGCACAGCAGAGATTAAGTGAGGGCAGAAGCAGTCCACCAGCAGGCTTCAGTGATGTAGCACCTGCTGGGGCATGCCCTCAGCCGGCAGCTCACACTATATGTGAAAGAAGACAGGTAAGAAATAGCGCTTTTTAAAGAGAGAAATTTTTTTTTTTTTTTTTTTTAAAGGGCAGGAGGGGGTGTTAGGTGTAGTTAGGGAACATACTGGAAGGTAGTTTAGCTATGTTAATTTCATGACAGGTACTCTTTAACATGGACATGAAGAGTTTTTTTTTCCAACCATATTTTATTTTAGAAAACTATTTTTTTCCCCATTACTTAAAACCTAGTCAAGCAAACCTAGACGACATGGACAAACCAGAAGAGATTGACTGTAGGAGAAAATCAGTCTAGGAATGAAGCTGTGCTGAAACACAAGAGCTATGGAATTCAAAGGATAAAACAGTATTAGGGGGCGTTCCCACAGGGCATATACGCAGCGTATTTGACGCTGCGCGAAATACGCTGCGTATTCCTTGCTCACTATACACACAGGGCTTTCCGGCGGCAGCCCAATGTGTGTAGTGAGTTTTAGAGGCGGGGCCGTGTGCCGGCGTGACTGTGACGCGCGGCTCCACCTCCAAAACTCACTATACACATTGGGCTGCTGCCGGAAAGCCCTGTGTGTATAGTGAGCGAGGAATACGCAGCGTATTTCCCGCTGCTGCTGTAAATTTTGCGCAGCGTCGAATACGCTGCGTATACGCCCTGTGGGAACGCACCCTTAGGATTCGCTGGGACTTGACGCCTTCATGGAAGGTTGCAGTGAGATGCCGACACAACCTTCCATGAAGACGGCAAGTCTGAAGCGATATCATCTTCACATCGCAGCATTCACCCGATTTGCAGGTAAATTCCTTCTATTAGGCCGGGTGAATACCCGTGCCATACGCTCACAACTTGATTCACACTGTGTATTCCAACTTACAGATTTAACAAGACTTTGAAAACCTATATATGCGTGTTACACTGGACATTTAAATTGGCACAAAACTAGGTGGCATTATCTGTGTATGTGTCATAATTTTATGCAACTATATTTTACCACATTTTATTTTATAGTGTATGTACTATATCTGTAGTTAGGGCCCTGCTCAGATAATAGGCAGTCATATTGTATCTAAATAAAGCATAGTTCATTTTGTACAACCAGCTATTTATCTCCAATCTTACATTCCCAGTTCACCCTATGAGGTCTGAATCCTAATTCTGTTTACCTTTGATTTTTGGCACTATGGGTATAGTGCAACTCAGTACCTCGGTATAAGGCATACCATCAATTATAGTGTGTGGCCACCTGAACTCTCAGCTTTTTCTTGAATCTTCAGCTATAGAATTCAGCCCAGGCCTCACATCCTGCATGTGTTACTAAGAGGGACACGTTCAGAAGGGAAAACTCAAACTAGGAGCAGGTCTCAAACTGTAGGATGACTTCTATACTCGGGGTAACAGCTAAAAGCATATTTCCATGTAAAAAGGTGTCCATAGTCTTTACAGCTTGCCTTATTACAGTACATTCAAAAACAAATGCATACTTTTTTTTTAACCAACAATAAAAAGGTCTTCCACTTACCTACATATCTCTGCATCATCACCAGTGATCGCCTGAAGATCACATGAGGCATGGATATCGGAGAACAGGCCCACCACAAGCAAGTGGCACAGAAGAAGCAATGCCTTCCACATTATTACCTGCAGAAAGGAAGGAACATTACATAGTGATGGTACCAACTTCTCCATTTACTTGTTCTATGGTATCAGTAATTGGTTTGTTAACTCTGTCAATATAGTTCTCCAATGCAAATGATAAAAAAGGTACAACCCAAGTGTGTTCAGTGCTCCGCCTCTTACATACATTCCACTTCCCATATTGTTATGTTGCAGGCTAAATAAAAATCCAAAGTACAACTCTACAACCCCCCCCCCCCCCCCCCCTCCCGCGATTCTGGACTTTATACCCTAGAAAGATAAATTGAGAACAGAAGGTTAGAAATCTTTCCTAATTTATTGAAAAGGAAAAACTAAAAATCTTCCAGTGCCATAAGTATTCAGACCCCTTCATCAGGACTTAGTTGAAGCTCCTTTGGCAGAGATTACAGTCTCCAGTCTTCTTGGGGATGAAGCCACAAGGTTTACACTCCTGGATTCTTCTTCAGATCTTCTCCAGCTCTGTCAGGATGGATGGGGACCATCAGTGGAAGCCATTTTTCAGTCACTCCAGTCCAGTCTACAGTTCAGAGCGCTCTGGATCAGATTTTTATAAAAAATATATCTATGTACTTTGCTCCATTCAGCTTCCCCTCAACCCTGACCAGTTTCCCTGTGCCAACCACTGAAGTACACCCCCAGAGCATGACGCTGCCCCCACCATGCTTCACTGTAGGGATGGTATTGGGCAGAGCCTGGTGTCCTTAAGACATGACACCGTGGGTCCATTCACACAGCAGCACTTCCTCCCTGAATTCACTCTACTTTTCCATGCAAAACCCCGGCACACAAGTCATTTAAAACAGATTCAAGCACAATTAGACCAGGTTGGCACGGCATAGTCTCTGGATGACGAAATCCAGCCAGTGATTCTGTGTGCAGGCAGCGCCAACTGAATCCGTCAGCGATAGGACAGCACAGACATTGCCGTCTCCATAGCCGGTGTAATAAAGAAAACTGTGTCCCTGTAGTGGAATGTGACCTTCTGAAGAGGGACAACGTTTTCTGCTTTACAGCCCACTCCTTCTCCTCTACCCTCTCAGGGGAATGGGGACAGTTTCTATACACATCTCCCAGCCTTTCTCCCACCTGCCCGCTCTGCACATCCACCATCCGTCCACTAGCTTCTGCAAGACTACAACCCCCAGCATGTCCTCACTGTAAGGGTTAGGGATGGTAGATGTGATGTGCGGCGTGGGCAGGTGATAGATGTGCAGGCAGGTGGGAGTAAGGCTGTAGAGTGTTCCTCTGGCTGCGCTCCACAGTCAGTCTGAGTGGTGGGGAGATGTGCAGAGAAACTGTGCCCCCATCCCCCTAAGAGTAGCGGGGATGGAGTGAGAGGGAGCGGGCTGTAAAGCAGAAAACTGTGTCCCTGTGCGGAAATCCACCAGAACAGTGAACAGAAGGAAAAATAGCCAGCCCTACAACCTAGTACACAGGTGCCCGCTGCTGTGGCAAATACACAATGTACAAAAAAGAAAGTTGCAGCAGCACTCTTGGTAAAAAAATGGAGGCTCTTAGCGCACTTTTTGATCAAAATGTGTCCCCCCATCCACCACGCGCAGGTGGCCTCATATCGGATGGGACCCTAACATGATAACTCACCTCTGCTGTGCATATAGCCTCTGACTGTGTGACATGTTGGATCAGCCATTGACTAAACCACCTCCAGTCTGAGAGGGGTGGGGTGCATGGCTAAAGAGGGTGCCACACCCCCCCAACTTACAAAGTAAAAACAACATGATCCAACATGTCACACAGTCAGAGGCTATATGCACAGCAGAGGTGAGTTATCATGTTAGGGTCCCATCCGATATGAGGCCACCTCCGCGTGGTGGATGGGGGGGGGGGGGACACATTTTGATCAAAAAGTGCGCTAAGAGCCTCCATTTTTTGACCTAGAGTGCTGTTGCAACTTTCTTTTGAGAACAGTGAACAGAAGTTTATGTTGAGGCAGAATTTTTTAAGAAGATTTCCCAGGTCTCGAAACCTCTGCAGTGTAATCCCATTGTTAGCAATGAAACGCTGCTGCACCGGTATTTTAGAGCAGAATTCAGTTTTGAAATTCCGCTTGGAGATTCCGGTCCAGCAGAAATTCCATAGTGTGAACCCAGCTTTACCATGTGAAAATTCTGCTTGGAATCCTTGTTGAATAAAAGCCCCATTGACGTCAATAGTAGGTCCTGACAAGAATTATTTTTTGCTTGAAGAATTGACATGTCCATTCTTGAAACAATAAAAGTTCCTGATGAGGAGTATTTTCTGACTTTTATTTTGCTTGAATCTGCTTCAAATAACGATCAGATCAGCCAAAATGGCTTCAAGCAGACCTAAGAAGTGGATCGCAGATAACACTGATCAGTGCTATGCCTATGAATAGCACCGATCAGTATTTGCAATCTAAAGATTGGTAACAGTGTTTAAAAAAAAAAAAAAAAAAAGATTATAAAAACGAATAAGCCCCTCCCTTAATAAAATTCCATTCTTCCATTTTACTAATTAAAAAATAAAAATACTTTATAATCACTGTGTGCGGAATATTATTTTAGTCATATGGAACCACAGAATAAAGAGAATATGTCAGTTTAACCATAAACTGCACTGAGTAAAAACAAAAACCTCTAAAATTGTTAGTTTTTTTAAATCAATTTCCCACCATAAATGATCATTTTTGGTTGCACCGTAGATTTTATGGTAATATAAAAAAAAAGGTATCATTACAAAGTGGTAGCACAGAAAACAAGCCTCATATGGATCTGTTGATGGAAAAATGAAAGCGTTATGGCTTCTAGAAGGCGAGGAGGAAAAAATGAAAATACAAAAGTGAAAATTTCCTGTGTCCTCAAGGCTGTGTCCTTAAGGGGTTAATACCCATTATGTTTAATTGTATTATACTGTCCCATTCACACAGCAGAATTTCCGCAGCATACATTCCACAGCGGAAATTCTGCATTCTGCAAAATGTAAAGACCGGTCTTTAAAGGGGTACTCCGGTGAAAAACTTTTTTTTTTTTTTTTTTTAAATCAACTGGTGCCAGAAAGTTAAACAGATTTGTAAATTAAAGGAATATGGATACCGCTCTCACCAGCTCCGGACACCTCCTGCACCTGTGCTGCGGACTGCCGGCACTGCCTCCGGCAACTCCTTATACTTGAAAGAACTCCGTCCGGCACCAAGGTATGAGGTAAAAAGGCTTGTCTTTATTTATTCCACAGCGGGATACATACAAAGATTTCTGACGCGTTTCGCCCTTTGCAGGGCGAAACGCATCAGACATCTTTATCTGTATGTATCCTGCTGTGGAATAAATAAAGACAAGCCTTTTTACCTCATACCTTGGTGCCGGACGGAGTTCTTTCAAGATTTGTAAATTACTTCTATTAAAAAATCTTATTCCTTCCTGTACTTATTAGCTGCTGAATACTACAGAGGAAATTATTTTCCGTTTGAAACACAGAGCTGTCTGCTGACATCACGAGCACAGTGCTCTCTGCTGACATCTCTGTCCATTTTATGAACTGTCCAGAGCAGCATATGTTTGCTATGGGGATCTCCTTTTACCATGGACAGTTCCCAAAAATGGACAGAGATGTCAGCAGAGAGCACTGTGGTCATGATGTCAGCAGACAGCTCTGTGTTTCAAACGGAAAATAATTTCCACTGTAGTATTCAGCAGCTAATAAGTACAGGAAGGATTAAGATGTTTTAATAGAAGTAATTTACAAATCTGTTTAACTTTCTGGCACCAGTTGATTTAAAAAAAAAAAAAAGTTTTTCACCAGAGTACCCCTTTAAGAGCAGACAAACATACTGTATCAGCCAGCAGGTTGGGATTCAGCCGCCATGCCCATTCTTTAGGTGAGGAATGGGGAAGGGTCAAGGACAAAAAACATGAGACATGAGACCCATATAATGGTGTCTATGTAAGGGTGCCCAGAAAGCAAATGGTGATCAACTAGAAAGACATTAGTACGACTCTAAGGTAATGTCTGCACGGAAAATGTGATCCTAGTATTAAAAGGGTACTCCACTGAAATTTTTTTTTTTTTTTTTTTGGTGCCAGAAAGTTAAACAGATTTGTAAATTACTTCTATTAAAATATCTTAATCCTTCCAGTACTTATCAGCTGCTATATCATTGTTTTATAAAGAGGTCATGTAACCATTCCATAAAAAATGACCAGCAAAAATATTTCATGATCCACCCTTCGTTCCAGAGATCTGTGGGTTTGAATCCCTGAATTATCAGTCAGACAAAATACTGTCTAGTCAGATGGGTGTGAACTTCATTTTAATAAAGGGAGTGATCAGGTGATGGGTGGGATTATACAGTCAGGGGGTGTGTATTAGGCATATATGCCCTTCAATGTACAACATGCACACCCCCTGACTGTATAATCCCGCCCCTCACTCCTTTTATTAAGTTTCCGCCCATCTGACTGATTTTCTGAACTGTCATTCAATATAAACCCCCATTTCTCAGAAGCGGGAGGACGTATGGAGAAGCTGTAAAAAGTTGTGTGATCAGGGCACCCTAAGATAATATTGCAATATCCTCATATTTTGGGGGGTTGGCCACATTTCTGCTTTAAATATTTAGCTACATATAAATAAGCGATATTTTATATGTTGGATACATCTGTTCAGTTTGTGTGGCATATGTTACATACATGACTGGTATGTACTTCAATATTAGCTTGTTTATAAGTTGGGCTTTCTCTGTTTAGGCCAGTTGTCTGATGTCATGTTCACACGGGGGGGATTTATGAACCGGTGAGCACATGCAAAATTGCGTACGCTGCATGTTTTTATTTTGCGCATTGACTTGCACTGAAATTATCATCCAATTTTTGTACAATTTTTATGTTGTCTGTGCTGGCTTCATCCTTTTTCTTGTGCACTTCCAGGGAGGATGGTTAGCAGATGCACAGGTTGGTCTGCTGAATTAACACCCTGGTATTAAACTCCAGCTCTACTGCACTCCCTTTTTATAAATGAACTGGTGCCAGGAAGTTAAACAGATTTGTAAATTACTTCTATTTAAAAATCTCAATCCTTTCAGTACTTAGCAGCTGTATTCTACAGAGGAAATTTTCTTTTTGAATTTCTTTTTTGTGTTGTACACAGTGCTCTCTGCTGACACCTCTGTCCATGTCAGGAACTGTCCAGTGCAGCATAGGTTTGCTATGGGGATTTTCTCCTGCTCTGGACAGTTCCAGGTACGGGAATCAGGTGTCAGCAGAGAGCACTGTGGACATGACAAAAAAGAAATTAAAAAAAAGAAAAGAATTTCCTCTGTAGCATACAGCTGCTAATAAGTACTGGAAGGGTAAAGATTTTTTAATATAAGAAATTTACAAATCTGTTTAACTTTCTGGCACCAGTTGATTTAAAAAGAAAATATTTTCCACTGGAGTACCCCTTTAATATCTCCCCATTGTTGATGTACCATCTACCATATATTTTGGATTTTTCATTTTGATTGTCCCCTAATGGTCTGATGTGCGCCCTTTATAGGAGTCCTTATTTAACCTTTTATATTCCTCTAGACCCTGTTTATTTACTTTAATGTTTCTCCGAAATGACTTCTCTTTATTACTTTGGCTGCCAAATCACTTCTACCTCGGGCATGGAAACAACCTGCTCCACCTTCTCGTCTGGAACTTTATGCTAGGATTAAGGAGATCAGAATGATAAGATAGATTCCTTCCTGTCTCTCTTGGACCTTTTTGGGGCTCATTGTTAACTAGCATTTTATTTAAATGGGTACTCCGGTGGAATTTTCTTTATTTTTTTATTTTTATTTTTTTTATCAACTGGTGCCAGAAAGTTAAACAGATTTGTAAATTACCTCTATTAAAAAATCTTTATCCTTCCGGTACTTTTTAGCTGCTGAATACTACAGAGGAAATTCTTTTCTTTTTGGAACACAGTGCTCTCTGCTGACATCATGACCAGAGTGCTCTCTGCTGACATCTCTGTCCATTTTAGGAACTGTCCAGAGCAGCATGTGTTTTCTATGGGGATTTTCTCCTACTCTGGACAGTTCTTAAAATGGTGTCAGCAGAGAGTTCTGTGTTCCAAAAAGAAAATAATTTCCTCTGTAGTATTCAGCAGCTAATAAGTATTGGAAGGATTAAGATTTTTTAATAGAAGTAATTTACAAATCTGTTTAACTTTCTGGCACCAGTTGATTAAAAAAAAATTTCCCACTGGGGTACCCCTTTAAGACCGCAATTTCTCATATTTTCCTGGACTACGCAAATGAGACGACCTTACAGCTTCAATGGGAAGCCTTGAAGGAAGTCCTGCACGCGAAAAGGATTTTAAAATCCGGCGGTTTTTGACAGATATTCATACTGCTGAACCAGCACACAGATGCGTCATACGCCATTTATGGACCCAATTGTGCTTCCTCAATGTAGCGGGTTGGTTTGCAGTCTTTTACCCATTATAACCCTCTTATCCTTTGCATGTCATTAATGCCCCTTGACAGCTTTATTATTTGCCTTTATGCACATGAGACTAAGGGTGGGTTCACATTACGTTTTTGCTGTATAGGTGCCGGATTCGGTTGGGGGAGCGAAAACCCGGCGCTCCCGGACCCGGCCCATATCTAATGCATTTCAATGAGCCGACCGGAGTCAACCGGTGACTCCGGATGGCACATATTTGCCCCGTATGCGGTTTTCTGACCGGACCTAAAACCGTGGTATACCATGGTTACTTTTTTTTCCCCTTTTCATTGTATTCCCACTGCTGTATTTTTGGATTGTGTGTGTGAGCAATCACACAGGAGCGCATCCGCAACATATTTGATGCTGTGGATGTGCTGACCACAGTCAGATAGCGACGGCAAAGAGAACTCCCTGGTGCTACCGTAGCAGTTTGTGTCTGCTCGTGACTGCCGGCAAGATTTCCGCACACACAGCGATGGCAGAAGCAGGGAGTTCTCTTTGCCATCACTATCTGACTGCTAGCAGCACATCCACAGCATCAAATATGCTGCAGATGTGCTCCCGTGTGATCCCAAACTAAAACATAAAAACGTTTACCTGAAAACTATCAGTCCATCTGCTTGCCTCCTAGAATGTAAGCGCATAGAGCTGCCAATAATGAACAAGTTCAGTCTTTCAGCGGAATCGGCTCGCAAATGTATCGCCATCTATGGAGACTGTGCACTTCTGAGCTGTCAAAGCGCTGGAAATATCTCCAGGCTGAGATTCTATAGTGTGAAAGAAGCCTAAGGCTAGGTTCAGACTATGGAATTTCCGACTGTCTGCCTGCAGAATTTTCCGCGACTATTTTCCGCCTCCAAAGGAGTTTTTCAGTTTCATGCGTAATTTTGTCATTTCCACGAGCAATCTGCCGATATTCCAAACGGAAATGATGAGCGGAGATTAGACACACAAATTCCGAGTAAAAAAATCCTAAGTATGAACAGGTGACTCGCATGTACTTTTTAGCAAGCAGAATTTTGGACGGAAATTATAAAACAGAATTTCTGTCGGAACCTAGCCTTACTCTGCTTTAATGTAGAATGTTTAGGCAGAATGTTTTAAGCCTATTGACTTCAAAGGGATTCTGCAGTCCCAACCACACAACAGAATTTTCGCCGCGGACGTTTCGCCGTCAGTTCTTAAATTTTTGTGGCATTCGGCTGCGGAAACCCATTGAAATCATGGTTTTTTTTTTCCCCCTCCACTAAATGATTTTGTGTGAATTTCGTGTGGAATTTTAATGTTTGCAATGAGTACAGGCACATTTTTTACGTGCATTGTGTATTTCGGGCAAATTAATGTGGCCAAGGAATTCACGCAGCTATGCGGAATTTCTTCTGTGTAAACATAACCGTAGACTTATACGATTCCACCATTTACTATTGGGACATACACAGGTCGGGATCAGTTCAATAGTAAATATTTTGGGTTTCCAAATGGCTATGCCTTTTTGGATTTATGGGTATATTTTTGCGCACTACCCCACACGGGTTCACAGTAGTAAATCAGGGCCATTGTGTTTTGGCTTTTTTTTTTTTTTTTTGCTACTTATAAATAAAATCTAAATTCCTACATTGTTCATTTTGTGTTGTGTAATTGTTGCACTAGAGACTTGTGCACATAATAGTGTAACTTTGTTGCACACAGCTGCAGTAGGTGCACAAGCCCCTCACTGTACAATATCCTGACAGTTCAGTAACATTCACCATAACATTTAGAGCTGTGTTTCCAAACCAGGGCACCTCCAGCTGTTGCAAAACTACAACTCCCAGCATGCCCGGACAGCCGTTGGCTGTCCGGGCATGCTGGGAGTTGTAGTTTTGCAACAGCTGGAGGCTCCCTGGTTGGGAAACAGCAATTTAGAGCGTGAAAATCTATCCTAGTCATGTGATGATAACACGGGTGCACGGATTGTTATCTTACGGATTAAAAAGAAACAAACAAACCCAAGTATGGGTCCTTACAATGAAAGATAAGAACCACACATTGATAGAATGTTACAGAACTTTCCTAGCACAAAGTCTAAGCTTTATGGATTAAAAATGGATTATCCCTTTAAGCAGCACCATACGGCTGCCCATTTCAGCTTGGTGCCCATTCTAACCTGTCCCATGGTTGATTTAAAGGGGTACTCCGGTGAAAACCTTTTTTCTTTTAAATCAACTGGTGGCAGAAAGTTAAACATATTTGTAAATTACTTCTATTAAAAAACCTTAATCCTTCCAGTACTTATTAGCTGCTGAATGCTAATTTCTTTCTTTTTGGAACACTGATGACATCACGAGCACAGTGCTCTCTGCTGACATCTCTGTCCATTTTAGCAACCATGCATAACGGATGTATGCTAAGGGCAGCATGGTGGCTCAGTGGTTAGCACTGCTGCCTTGCAGTGCTGGGGACTTGGGTTCAAATCCCACTAAGGACAACAATAAATAAAGAGTTATTATTATTATAATAACGTCAGCAGAAAGAACTGTGGTCGTGATGTCATCAGAGAGCATTCCAAAAAGAAAAGAATTTCCTCTGTAGTATTCAGCAGCTAATAAGTACAGGAAGGATTAAGATTTTTTAATAGAAGTAATATACAAATATGTTTAACTTTCTGCCACCAGTTGATTTCAAAGAAAAAAGGTTTTCACCGGAGTACCCCTTTAATGAAATGTGTCATTTTGTTGTGTGCCAAAACTGAACAATTCTTATTCTATTATTGGAAGAGTCAGAAATGAGCAATAGCTTTTGTTCTATAGGGGGCATGATCAGCGCTATAGAGGGCATGGGTAGTGCTATAGTACAGTGGTTCTCAACCTGGGGTATAAGTACCCCCAGGGGTACATAGCAGTTCCCCAGGGTGTACATGAAAAAAAAACTGTAATGGCAGCCACAGCCACTGGTTACTGGTCTGGACCACTTTGAAAGAAATGGTGGGCTACAGAACTTATGATGGGTACTACAGAGGGCATGCTTTGTGCCAAGCTTTATAGAATGTGCTCAGCACTATAGAGGGCATGGTCTATGCTATAGAACAGTGATGGCGAACCTTTTTTTGAGCCCGAGTGCCCAAACTGTAATACACGCCAACTTTTTTTCCCCCTCAAAGTGCCAGCACAGCAAGTAAATCAGAATACTGAGGTTTAAGTTTAGAAAAAACAACTCATGCAGTTGCCATAACTAATTAACATCTCTATTAAAAGAAGAAAGCAACAACAGAGTTCAATCATACAAACTTGTTTTTTTTTTTAATTGATAGCTTATAGTTCCCCCACATTAGATTGGCAGCACAGTTCCCCCCACATTAGGGGCGCAGTATAGTCCCCCCCCCCCCCCCACATTAGGGGGGCAGTATAGTTCCCCCCACATTAGGGACGCAGTATAGTTCCCCCCACATTATGTGTGCAGCATAGTTCCCCCCACATTATGTGTGCAGTATAGTTCCCCCACAGACAGCAGCCTTCAGCCATATACAGTGTATGGTTGGAGGCTGTATGCCTGTGTACTGCCCCACTTCAGTGTTCCGACCACCGGGACCGGAGGAGCGGTGGTCGGAGCACTGAAGAGGACGTACATACAGGTAACTTACCATGCGCGCGTCGTCCTCCTCGCTGCTCCGCTCTGCTGTTGCTATGGGCGCACGCACAGGACGTCAGTGACGTCTCTGCGTGCGCTACCTCCTGGCGGCTCCTGCATTTTTAAAGTTTCAAATGGACGGAAGAAAAAGCCGGGATCCGTTGGCGCATGCCGCAGTAATGCTCAGATGTCCAGTTGGGTAAAAGGTTCTTTTATTTTGCCAGATATTAGACGCGTTTCGAGGTTCCTACCTCTTTCTCAATAAAACATAGGCTTCTAACAACATTAACATACAGGTGCTATTTAAATGAAAAAAAACGCGACTGGGATCGGACCGCCCCGTGTGAACAGCGCTGTAAAGTGACGTGGCCGGCGCTCTCCAAGTGTGTAGGCACAGGTAGTAAACAAAAACATATGATATTAAAACTGAATCTCAACATGCTAAAATACGATTGTTGGCTCAATGCGTTTCTAAAATGTAAAGAAATTTTACATAAAACCAAAAGAGAGAATAAACGAGCCTTAGCTGGTCAGAGTTTGTGTGTGATTGTACACTGGGATAACGGCAGTGGTAGTGTATTATCGGCTGTTACTAGACGCTAGTGGAGTGGTGTAGCGGTGTTTGTACAGTGATGCCATGTCACGTCCCGCCTCGGGGTATGGCCGAGAGAAAACGGGACATAACCAGTTAATGTGTCCGTGGAGTTTGTCAGTGTGTATATGCGTGGCGCTTGCGCATTGCCGACATGGATGGGACTTCAGCAGGTGTTATAGATACTGCGCGTGCGCACAATTCCATTGACAATTTAGTCCGTGAGCGTAGATGGGGCTCGGATAGTTCCTATGGGCACTGCGCTTGCGCACAGCGCTGACAACACTATAGTGCGCGAGCGTGGTCCCTTGCTTAGGGCTTGTTGGTAGTAAGTATGTGAATTTATGAATGGGAGGACGAATGGGTGTATGGTGGTAATGGAGTGGTTTGAAAAAGAATGTTTGGGAATGGGTATAAGGAGCATAGTCTCTTATCTGAAGCATGTTGTGTTATTGGACAAAGAATGTGTTAGCGGGAGCGTGGTGTATATATCACATATATATATATATATATACATATATATATATATATATATATATATATATATATACACACACACATACACACATACATACATATACACAAATCATTGCCATGGAACAAATGTGTAAAATGGGGTGAAATGGTATATCTGATCGTATATAGATGTATTGTATGTGTAAATGAACTTAATGGCTGAATGTATATGTATGACTTCAGACATTTTCTAGACATTCATTAAGACCCAGTGGCTGAAGTGTATTCATCCTGAAAATCCAGAATGATTCCCTCTTACACAAGTTATTAAAACGGTCTGTAGAATCCTCCGGGATTTGTTCCAGGGCTGTCACTGAAAAATCCCTGAATTCACTGTTGTGTGCTTCTAGAGCATGTCTCGATACACTGTGTTTCAGGTATTTGTGGATAACGTTATACCTGTGTCCGTTGAATCTGTTCCTGAGGGTTTGTGATGTACGGACAATATATTGTAGTTGGCAAGTGCATTCTATTAGGTAAATAACATGAGTGGATCCACAATCTATGTGTCTTTATAGAAAATGTTTCACCTGTTTGGTTACTGGAAAAGGTTGTTATCTTATCTTTCATATTTGCACATAGTTTGCATGATTTGTTCTTACATTTGAAACAACCTCTATTTGGTTCGGGATTCTTGTTGCCCTCTCCTTTTTTCCTCTTTTTTAATTTGCTGGGTGCGATGTTATTTTTAATGGTCGGTGCTCTCCTATACGTGAATCCAGGTTTTTCTGGAATGATTTTTCTTAAAATCGGGTCATGTTGGAGAATCTTCCAATGATCTTGGATGATAGCCCCAATGGTCTTAAAACCTGCAGAATAATCGGTTATGAAGTTGAACTTAAAGTCTGTCTCATCCTTTTTTCTTTTCTTGTGTAAAGTGACATTTGTCCGAGACGTTACTGCTTTCTGATATGCTGCTTTCACAATTTTTGGGGGGTACCCCTTCTCCTGGAGTCTTTTTTCTATGACTTTACTTTGATTTTTAAAATCTGTTTCCTTTGTGCAGTTACGACTTACCCTGTAAAACTGTCCATATGGCACACTTTCTTTCCACTTGCGGAAGTGACAGCTGTTAAAATCCAACAGGCTGTTGCAGTCTACTGTTTTGAAGTAAACTTTGTTGATAATTCTGGATTTTTCCGATGTGAGTGTAAGGTCCAAATATTCGGTCTTGTCCGGTGTGCAGGTACCTGTGAGTTTCAGGTTATAATCATTGCAGTTGAGGTGGTTGGTGAACTGGTGGAATTGTTCTTCCGTTTCATTCCAAATAAATATCAAATCATCTATATATCTCCTGTAGAATATTATGTTGTTGCTCCATCTGTGTTTGGTGTATACGTATTTCTCTTCGAAATCTCCCATATAGAGATTTGCGAATGAAGGTGCGAAACGCGTCCCCATCGCAGTTCCAGTGGTCTGTAGGAATATCCTCTGTTCAAACTCAAAGTAGTTGTGTGAGAGGATGAAGGAGATACTGTCTATAATGAACGTTTTCTGTTCCGATGGCATGGAACTGTCCTTAACCAATACAGATGTAATCACTTCCAATCCTCGTTGATGTGGTATGTTTGGATATAAGGCGGATACGTCTAGTGTGGCCCATTTGTAGTTTTGTTTCCATGTTATTGGTTCCAGGAGACTTATAAGGGTAGGTGTATCTTTTAGGTATGAAGGAAGGTTGGTTACATATTTCTGTAACATAATGTCAACGTAATTTGAAAGGTTACTTGTAATAGAATTTACCCCGGAGATGATCGGACATCCTGGGGGATTTACTGGATCTTTGTGCAGTTTGGGCAGATGGTAGAACACTGGGGTGCGGGGATTTTTCATATTTAGAATTTTTTTTATTTAGAATTCCTTGTTCGTAGGCGTGGTCTACTAGATCGTTGCATTTCTTCAGAAATATAGTGGTGGGATCTGTGGCGAGTTCTCTGTAGTAGTTAGGATCCAATATGATATTGAAGGCCTCCATGAGATATGTGGGACGGTCCTGAATCACTATTCCCCCTCCTTTGTCCGCATTTCGGATGGTGATGTTTGTGTTCTCTACTAGTCCTCTCATGGTGTCTTTTTGTTTTTTAGTAAGATTGTGTTTAATGTTGCATTTTTTGTTTATAGTTCGGAATTTGTCTGCTACTAGGGTATAGAAGGTCTCAATGAATTCACCTTTGTGGTAGGTTGGATAAAAAGATGATTTTGGTTTCAAACCACTAGGTATGGCTGGTGGATCCAGTACATGTATTTCTTTGTCCTTGGTGTTGCTGGTTATTTCGCATTTTCTATTCTCGATGAGACTGAAATGCCTACTTAGTGTGAGTTTCCTGATGAATTTATTCAGGTCGACAAATAGTTTAAATTCATCGATCTTTTTAGTCGGACAGAAAGATAGTCCTTTGTTAAGGACTTCCCTCTCTGTTTCAGATATTATGTGACTGGAAAGGTTGAATATTTTTATCAAAGTTTTTTGTTCTTTTTCCGTTGGATCTCGTGTTCGTTTTTTTCCTTTTCCCCCCCGACATCCTCTTTTTGTCCTTCTTCTGATAGTTTCCTTTTCATTCTTGCTGGGCTGTAATATTCTGTGATTAATGTGGTTAGGGTCTCGGTTCTGCCTCGGTATATCGGAATTGGGGTTAGGACTTTGGGTAATTCTAAAAAAGCCGGTAAACCTCTGTTTTCGCTTGTGGGTGTAATTGGTTCATCATTGTTCCCTCTCTCTTCTTGAGACCCTTTTTGATGGTTCCCCTGGGATTTTCTCCACGTTTCTGTTTCTTCATCTTGTGGTGTAATGACATTAAGAGGTGTTTCATGATTCTTCTCTCCAAATGATGTGGCTGGTAGTGCCAGTGAGGATAGTTCTCGTGCTTGTTGCATTAGGATTTCGAAGTCTTGTGGTTCGTCCTGTGGTTCTACCGCCAGTATTCCAACTGCATAATTGAGGTACTGGGTGGCAGAGGTCTCTTGGACCTCGGGAATAGTGTCCTTATTCTGTATGTTTTGATTGGGAGAAGATAATACTTTCTTTCTTCCCGGGGTGCCCTGAGTAGAGAGGAGTTTTTTGCTTTAAAAGAGGGTACTCTTTTAGCATGTTCTCTTCCAGATTGTTTCGATCTTGAGTGTCTGTTGTTATTTCCAGATCAGATGTTCCTTTGTCCGGAGTCCTGTGTTCCTTTCTGTCCTTGTTCCTCTGCAGGGTCGCTCCTGTATTGGGTTGTTCTCTCGGTTTTCTGAAGTTGGTGTTAAGAAAAAAAAACGTCCATTCGGTTGTTTAGTATTTCCTTTGGAGTATCTAGTGGGTGTGTTTTTTCTTCTTTTAGGAGTGTATCTTGGTATTCCAGGGGTCCTAGGGATATTTTTCTGTAGCTCCCTGGGCATGTTGTCCACTTTTCAGGTTCCTCTGTCCTCATTTTCTTCCAGAATTTGATGTTATCCGTGAGGTAGTCATTTTTGTCCCTATTGAGTTTCTGTTTTTTTTTCTCCAGAGTATCCTTCTCTTGGTTGAGGATCCTGATCGTCAGGAGCTTATCCATCCGTGTGAAGTCTCGATTGTTTCTATGCATGTTCAGGGTATTGGTCAATTCCGTGATTTTTTCATCTAAGTTTGTGCAGAGTTCCTCTCTTTTCTCACATAGAGTTTGCATCATTTTTAGGGAGAATTCATGCATCTGATCTTCCCATTTTTTGACAAATTGATTGTCATTCTTAAATGCCGCCTCTGGGCGGAGTCGCAGGCCTCTAGGGACAATGTTTTCTTGTATGTATATCTGCATAAATTGAGGTCTAGATGATGTTGAATTTCGCTCCTGAGAAGTCTCTCCAGATTAAGGAAAGTCTGTGGTAGGTCGATTGTGGGTGTAGTCATCTCGGGTCCTATGTGGGTATAGGTGGTATGTTGGGTGTTGTCCATATGTTTGAGTGACTGTTCTATGAGTTTTTCCCTTTCACTCAGGCGGTTTATGCAATAATCCATGGCGTTGGCTGTACGGTGTGTGTTGGGATATGTGTGCTGTGTTTGGTGTCACAATTGTATCCTAGATATAGTACAGAGGATAAACGTTTGTAATAGTATATACTAAAACAGTTATTACCAGAACAATAAATAGCAGAACAGTTGATGGAAGCAGTTGATAAAACCGTATATGATAGAGTGATACAAAATTGCAGAACACCAACAGGTGTAAATGCTGTGGTTTTGTTACTGATGTTTGAGGACCGAAGATGGTTCCTACAACAGGTATTGAGATCCTATATACAAGGTGGATAAATCAATACAGTGCTGTTACCACAGTAGATGTGCCTAAAAACACAATGTGCACCAGTCCGTGGTGTGTGCGTAGTGCAATGTCAATATGTCTATATACAGACCAAAAGTGATTGTTTCACATGCTTGTAGTCTGTTCCATTGGTTACTCCTCCTGGCAAAATGTCAGGATATCGGGAGTGAGATTGTAAACTTGTCATAGGCACACCGGACAAGACCGAATATTTGGACCTTACACTCACATCGGAAAAATCCAGAATTATCAACAAAGTTTACTTCAAAACCGTAGACTGCAACAGCCTGTTGGATTTTAACAGCTGTCACTTCCGCAAGTGGAAAGAAAGTGTGCCATATGGACAGTTTTACAGGGTAAGTCGTAACTGCACAAAGGAAACAGATTTTAACCCCTTAAGGACCAGGCCATTTTACACCTTAGGACCGGAGCGTTTTTTGAACATCTGACCACTGTCACTTTAAACATTAATAACTCTGGAATGCTTTTACCTATCATTCTGATTCCGAGATTGTTTTTTCGTGACATATTCTACTTTATGTTATTGGTAAAATTTTGTCGATACTTGCATCGTATCATAGTGAAAAATGTCAAAATTTGCTGAAAAAATTGAAAATTTTGCATTTTTCGAACTTTGAAGCTCTCTGCTTGTAAAGAAAATGGATATTCCAAATAAAAAAAAAATTTATTCACAAATACAATATGTCTACTTTATGTTTGCATCATAAAATTTATGAGTTTTTACTTTTGGAAGACACCAGAGGGCTTCAAAGTTCAGCAGCAATTTTCCAATTTTTCACAAAATTTTCAAACTCACTATTTTTCAGGGACCAGTTCAGGTTTGAAGTGGATTTGAAGGGTCTTCATATTAGAAATACCCCACAAATGACCCCATTATAAAAACTGCACCCCCCAAAGTATTCAAAATGACATTCAGTCAGCGTTTTAACCCTTAAGGTGTTTCACAGGAATAGCAGCAAAGTGAAGGAGAAAATTCACCATCTTCATTTTTTACACTCGCATGTTCTTGTAGACCCAATTTTTGAATTTTTACAAGGGGTAAAAAGAGAAAATTTATACTTATATTTTTAGCCCAATTTCTCTCGAGTAAGCACATACCTCATATGTCTATGTAAAGTGTTCGGCGGGCGCAGTAGAGGGCTCAGAAGCGAAGGAGCGACAAGGGAATTTTGGAGAGTACGTTTTTCTGAAATGGTTTTTGGGGGGCATGTTGCATTTAGGAAGCCCCTATGGTACCAGAACAGCAAAAAATCCCCACATGGCATACCATTTTGGAAACTAGACCCCTTGGGAAACGTAACAAGGGGTAAAGTGAACCTTAATACCCCACAGGTGTTTCACGACTTTTGCATATGTAAAAAAAATATATAAATTTTCACTAAAATGTGTGTTTCCCCCCAAATTTCACATTTTTGCAAGGGTTAATAGCAGAAAATACCCCCCAAAATTTGTAACCCCATCTCTTCTGAGTATGGAGGTACCCCATAAGTGGACCTGAAGTGCACTACAGGCGAACTACAATGCTCAGAAGAGAAGGAGTCATATTTGGCTTTTGGAGAGCAAATTTTGGTCGGGGGGCATGTCGCATTTAGGAAGCCCCTATGGTGCCACAACAGCAAAAAAAACCTCACATGGCATACCATTTTGGAAACTAGACCCCTTGAGGAACGTAACAAGGAATAAAGTGAGCCTTAATACCCTACAGGGGTTTCACGACTTTTGCATATGTAAAAAAAAAAATTTTTTTTTTCACTAAAATGTGTGTTTCCCCCCCAAATTTCACATTTTTGCAAGGGTTAATAGCAGAAAATACCCCCCAAAATTTGTAACCCCATCTCTTCTGAGTATGAAGGTACCCCATAAGTGGACCTGAAGTGCACTACGGGCGAACTACAATGCTCAGAAGAGAAGGAGTCATATTTGGCTTTTGGAGAGCAAATTTTGCTCGGGGGGCATGTCGCATTTAGGAAGCCCCTATGGTGCCAGGACAGCAAAATAACCCCCACATGGCATACCATTTTGGAAACTAGACCCCTTGAGGAACGTAACAAGGTGTACAGTGAGCCTTTACCCCCCACTGGTGTCTGTCAGAACTTTGGAACAGTGGGCTGTACAAAATTTTTTATTTGCACAGCCCACTCTTCCAAAGATCTGTCAGACACCTGTGGGGTGTAAATTCTCACTTCACCCCTCATTATATTCCGTGAGGGGTGTAGTTTCCGAAATGGGGTCACATGTGGGGTTTTGTTTTTTTTGCGTTTGTCAAAACCGCTGTAACAATCAGCCACCCCTGTGCAAATCACCTCAAATGTACATGGTGCACTCTCCCTTCTGGGCCTTGTTGTGCACCCCCAGAGCAGTTTGCGCCCACTTATGGGGTATCTCCGTACTCGGGAGAAATTGCATTACAAATTTTGGGGGGCTTTTTTCCCCTTTTACCTCTTGTCAAAATGAAAAGTAAAGGGCAACACCAGCGTGTTAGTGTAAAAAATTTATTTTTTTACACTAACACGCTGTTGTAGACCCCAACTTCACCTTTTCATAAGGGGTTAAAGGAGAAAAATCCCCCCAAAATTTGTAACACAATTTCTCCCGAGTACGGCGATACCCCATATGTGGCCCTAAACTGTTGCCTTGAAATACGACAGGGCTCCAAAGTGAGAGCGCCATTCGCATTTGAGGCCTGAATTAGGGAATGCATAGGGGTGGACATAGGGGTATTCTACGCCAGTGATTCCCAAACAGGGTGCCTCCAGCTGTTGCAAAACTCCCAGCATGCTTGGAAAGTCAACGGCTGTCCAGCAATACTGGGAGTTGTTGTTTTGCAACAGCTGGAGGCTCCATTTTGGAAACAGTGGCGTACCGGACGTTTTTCATTTTTATTGGGAGGGGAGGGGGGCTGTGTAGGGGTATGTGTATATGAAGTGTTTTTTACTTTTTATTTTATTTTGTGGTAGTGTCGTGTAGTGTTTTTAGGGTACAGTCACACGGGCGGGGGGTTACAGCGAGTTCCCGCTGCGAGTTTGAGCTGCCGCACAAAATTTGCTGCATCGCAAACTTGCAGCCTGATACTCACTGTAAGCCCCCTGCCCATGTGAATGTACCCTGTACATTCACAGGGGGGGGGGACCTCCAGCTGTTACAAAACTACAACTCCCAGCATGCACAGTTTATCAGTGCATGCTGGTAGTTATAGTTTTGCAACAGCTGGAGGCACACGGGTTGGGAAACACTGAGTTAGGAAACAGACAATGTTTCCCAACCAGTGTGCCTCCAGTTGTTGCAAAACCACAACTCCCAGCATTCTCAGGCATGCTGGGAGTAGTAGTTCGGCAACATCTTTAGAGCCAGATGTTGACAAACTACAACTCCCAGCATGCTGGGAGTTGTAGTTTTGCAACATCTGGAGGACTACAGTTTGCAGACCACTAATACAGTGGTTCCCAATCTGTGCCCTTCCAGATGTTGCAAAACTAGAACTCCCAGTATGCCAAAACTGTCCAGGCATGCTGGGAGTTGTAGTTCTGCAACATCTGAAGGGCCAGATGTTACAGAACTACAACTCCCAGCATGCCTGGACAGTAAGGGCATGCTGAGGATGTGTAGTTTTGCAACATCTGGAAGGGCACAGTGGTCTCCAAACTGTGGACCTCCAGATGTTGCAAAACTGCAACTCCCAGCATGCCCAGATGCCAAGGGCTGTCTGGGCATGCTGGGAGTTGTAGTTTACAGGGTCCCAATACAGCAATGCATGTCGCTTTACGGCGACGTGCATTGCTGTAAAGGGCCCGACCGCGGCTGAAGATATACTCACCTGTCGCCGCCGCCGCCATCTTCATCGCCAGGATCCGGGTCTTCGGGGACGAGGTAAGTACCGGGGCCGGTCCCCAGCACTCCCCCCGTCCCCCGCCGCGTCCTCCGGTCTTCCTCCCGTCCTCTCCGGACTTCAAGGGGCCGGGCAGGACGGGAGGAAGTAACCGCCCCCCCTCCTGCGATTGGTCGGTTCACTAACCGACAGATCGCAGGGTATAGGAGGAGGTGGCAGGCTTGCCACCTCGCTCCTAGGCTCCAGCATGGTCCTGGCTGTCTGTGACAGCCGGGATCATGCGAAATTACCGGGCGGTCGGGTCCAAGAGACCCGATCAGCCCGGTATCGCCGCAGATCGCGAGGGCGATTTCCCTTGCGATTTGCGGCCATCGCCGACATGGGGGGCCTACATGGCCCCCCTCGGCGTTTGCCCTGGATGCCTGCTGAAGGATTTCAGCAGGCATCCAGTTCCGATCTCTGCCCGGCGAGCGGCAGAGATCGGAAATACAACAGGACGTTCTCTAACGTCCTTGGGCATTAAAGCCCAGGTAGTGAGGACGTTAGAGAACGTCCTATGTCCTTAACAGGTTAAAAATCAAAGTAAAGTCATAGAAAAAAGACTCCAGGAGAAGGGGTACCCCCCAAAAAATTGTGAAAGCAGCATATCAGAAAGCACTAACGTCTTGGACAAATGTCACTTTACACAAGAAAAGAAAAAAGGATGAGACAGACTTTAAGTTCAACTTCATAACCGATTATTCTGCAGGTTTTAAGACCATTGGGGCTATCATCCAAGATCATTGGAAGATTCTCCAACATGACCCGATTTTAAGAAAAATCATTCCAGAAAAACCTGGATTCACGTATAGGAGAGCACCGACCATTAAGAATAACATCGCACCCAGCAAATTAAAAAAGAGGAAAAAAGGAGAGGGCAACAAGAATCCCGAACAAAATAGAGGTTTCAAATGTAAGAACAAATCATGCAAACTATGTGCAAATATGATACCTTTTCCAGTAACCAAACAGGTGAAAAATTTTCTATAAAGACACACAGATTGTGGATCCACTCATGTTATTTACCTAATAGAATGCACTTGCCAACTACAATATATTGGCCGTACATCACAAACCCTCAGGAACAGATTCAACGGACACAGGTATAACGTTATCCACAAATACCTGAAACACAGTGTATCGAGACATGCTCTAGAAGCACACAACAGTGAATTCAGGGATTTTTCAGTGACAGCCCTGGAACAAATCCCGGAGGATTCTACAGACCGTTTTAATAACTTGTGTAAGAGGGAATCATTCTGGATTTTCAGGATGAATACACTTCAGCCACTGGGTCTTAATGAATGTCTAGAAAATGTCTGAAGTCATACATATACATTCAGCCATTAAGTTCATTTACACATACAATACATCTATATACGATCAGATATACCATTTCACCCCATTTTACACATTTGTTCCATGGCAATGATTTGTGTGTATATATATATATATATATATATACACACACACATGTGATATATACACCACACTCCCGCTTACACACTCTTTGTCCAATAACACAACATGCTTCAGATAAGAGACTATGCTCCTTATACCCATTCCCAAACATTCTTTTTCAAACCACTCCATTACCACCATACACCCATTCGTCCTCCCATTCATAAATTCACATACTTACTACCAACAAGCCCTAAGCAAGGGACCACGCTCGCGCACTATAGTGTTGTCAGCGCTGTGCGCAAGCGCAGTGACCATAGGAACTATCCGACCCCCATCTACGCTCACGGACTAAATTGTCAATGGAATTGTGCGCACGCGCAGTATCTATAACACCTGCTGAAGTCCCATCCATGTCGGCAATGCGCAAGCGCCACGCATATACACACTGACAAACTCCACGGACACATTAACTGGTTATGTCCCGTTTTCTCTCGGCCATACCCCGAGGCGGGACGTGACATGGCATCACTGTACAAACACCGCTACACCACTCCACTAGCGTCTAGCAACAGCCGATAATACACTACCACTGCCGTTATCCCAGTGTACAATCACACACAAACTCTGACCAGCTAAGCCTCGTTTATTCTCTCTTTTGGTTTTATGTAAAATTTCTTTACATTTTAGAAAAGCATTGAGCCAACAATCGTATTTTAGCATGTTGAGCTTCAGTTTTAATATCATATGTTTTTGTTTACTACCTGTGCCTACACACTTGGAGAGCGCCGGCCACGTCACTGAACAGCGCTGTTCACACGGGGCGGTCCGATCCCAGTCGCAGGTTTTTTTCATTTAAATAGCACCTGTATGTTAATGTTGTTAGAAGCCTATGTTTTATTGAGAAAGAGGTAGGAACCTCGAAACGCGTCTAATATCTGGCAAAATAAAAGAACCTTTTACCCAACTGGACATCTGAGCATTACTGCGGCATGCGCCAACGGATCCCGGCTTTTTCTTCCGTCCATTTGATGCTTTAGATCAGCAAGGGATACCCCCTACTGATTACCGGGAGGCAGCTCCATAAAACACTGACAAGTGCTTCATGGTGGTTGTGTCTGGCACACAACCCCACAAGGTGAGCGGACACCCCACACGGTGTGCACATCTACACTTGTTATACCCATCTGTATATACATACTACTCTTAGAGGAAGCTTTGCTCTCTCCTTTTTTCCTGTATCCAGCTTGCATTTTTAAAGTTAACATGGGGCCGCAGGAAGGTAACCGGGGACATCCTTGTGTCCTGAAAAGATCTTTCGGGACAAAGGGATGTCCCAAATGGGCTGATGGCGAACTATGGTCGCGTGCCCACAGAGGGGGCTCAGCGTGCCACCTGTGGCACACGTGCCATAGGTTCGCCATCATTTCTATAGAACATGTGTCAGCACTATAGAGGGCATGCTTTGTGCTATAGAATGTATGCTGGGTACTATAGAGGTCATGCTCTATGCTATTGTGTGCTCAGCACTATAGAGGGCATGCTCTGTTACAGAATGGTTGCTGGGCACTATAGTGGGCATGCTCTGTGCTATAGGGGGGGGGGGAATTTATCAAAACCTGTCCAGAGGAAAAGTTGCTGAGTCACCCATAACAACCAATCAGATCGCTTCTTTCATTTTGCAGAGGCCTTGTTAAAAATGAAAGAAGCGATCTGATTGGTTGCTATGGGCAACTCAGCAACTTTTCCTCTGGACAGGTTTTGTTAAATCTCCCTCATAGAATGTATAATGGGCACTATAGCAGGCATGCTCTGTGCTACAGAGTGTATACTGCGCATGCTCTGTGCTATAGAATGTATACTGGGCACTCTAGTGGGCATGCTCTGCGCTACAGAGTGGATACTGGGCACTCTAGTGGGCATGCTCTGTGCTACAGAGTGTAAACTGGGCACTATAGCGGGCATGCTCTGTGCTCCAGAGTGTATACTGGGCTCTATAGTGGGTATGCTCTGTGCTATAGAGTGTATACTGGGCTCTATAGTGGGTATGCTCTGTGCTATAGAGTGTATACTGGGCTCTATAGTGGGTATGCGCTGTGCTAGAGAGTGTATACTGGGCTCTATAGTGGGTATGCTCTGTGCTATAGAGTGTATACTGGGCTCTATAGTGGGTATGCTCTGTGCTATAGAGTGTATACTGGGCTCTATAGTGGGCATGCTCTGTGCTATAGAGTGTATACTGGGCACTATAGTGGGTATGCTCTGTGCTATAGAGTGTATACTGGGCACTATAGTGGGTATGCTCTGTGCTATAGAGTGTATACTGGGCACTATAGTGGGTATGCTCTGTGCTATAGAGTAAATACTGGGCATGCTCTGTGCTATAGAGTGTACACTGGGCATGCTCTGTGCTATAGAGTGTATACTGGGCACTATAGTGGGCATGCTCTGTGCTATAGAGTGTATACTGGGCATGCTCTGTGCTATAGAGTGTATACTGGGCACTATAGTGGGCATGCTCTGTGCTATAGAACGTGCACCAATATACTGCCCCCTCACCACACCTATTTCTATACATATCTCCTGCTATTATCCTTATACTCCCTATTAGAAGCCACTTTACATGGTGCAACACCTGCTCCGCATATATGCCCCTCTACATAACCTGCAGCCAGAGACCCTCAATGCAGTAAACAAGCCAGACACGTGACCGCCTCCCTCCCAGCGCTCACCCGGTGTACAGCCGCTGTCTCCTCTCACGATCCTCTCCCAGCTCCCGCACAGCTGACTCCGTTGTTATGCTCGAAGTCCCGCCCCTCCACGTGGCTAATAGCTGATTGGCTGTAAGGCTGTCCCCTTGATTGGCCGCGGCTGCTGTCAGTCACAGTCGGTGCAGGATCTGGGTTGTACTTGTCCAGGATTATCTTGTGACAGGTGAGGCCGTGCTGTCATGTCTATTAATACTGTATATAGGGGGAGATATATCAAAACCTGTCCCGAGGAAAACTTGCCCAGTTGCCCATAGCAACCAATCAGATCGCTTCTTTCATTTTTAACAAGCCTCTGAAAAATGATTGGTTGCTATGGGCAACTGGACAACGTTTGCTCTGCGCAGGTTTTGATAAATCTCCCCATTTATCACTGTTTCCCAACCAGAGTGCCCCCAGCTGTTGCAAAACTACAACTCCCAGCATGCCCGGACAGCCGAAGGCTGTCCGGGCATGCTGGGAGTTGTAGTTTTGCAACAGCTGGAGGCACACTGGTTGGGAAACACTGCTGTATATATTGTAAATCACATACATACTAAAGGTGTTATCCAGAATTGGAAAAACATAGATGCTTTTCTTCCAGAAACAGCGCCACACCTGTGCACAGGTTGTGTGTGGAACTACAACTCTTCTCCATTTACATCAGTAGAAATGAGCTGCAATGCCACACACAACCTGAGGACACGAGTGGTTCTGGAAGAAAGTCCACATTTGGCTTCCGTCGCTAATATACATCAGCACCCCGCTGAGAACGGAATCCTGACCCATACTGTAGCCGAGAGCAGTTAGTGCCATTATTTTTGGCAAAAAGTCATAAAAATGTTTTGCGCAAATGATTCTTAGACTCTTTCGAGAAAACAACTTGAATGCAGTGTGGCACGGTTAGCTTTTTGTAGTGCAACTTAAAGGAGTAGTGTAGTGGAAAAAAAAACTTATTCCCGAAGGATAGGGGATAAGTAATAGATCATGGGGTGTCCCCCCTCAGGCCATTTCCTGTACGGGGCCCCGACCGTCTGCTGGAAGGGAGTGACCCGACCCCGCACGAAGCGACGGCCGACACGCCCCCTCCATGTATTCCTGTAGAGAAACATGAAGGGAGTGTGTCGGCCGCGGCTTCCTGCGACTGCTGGGGCCCCATACAGGAGATCGTGGGGGGGGGGGGGGGGTCTGTGATCTATAACTTATCCCCTATCTTTTGGTTAGGGAATAAGTTTTTTTTTTCTTTTTTTTTTTTTCTTTTTCCTCTAAACTACTCCTTTAAAATTGTCACAAAATGTATTGAGCAATCACTTAATTTTTGGCGCAACCTCACATTTGCAGTCACTGAATGGCTGAGCGGGCTGTCACTGCAGAGGAAAGCTTATCTCAGAAGAAGGAAGTTTCTGGAGTTGTGGGGGACCGGAAGTAGGTGGGTATGTGCTTTTTGTTTTAAGCCCTCCCCCAGCAACATATCAAGTTTTTTTTCTAGTCTCCAGATGACCCCTTTAATCCCACACATACGGTGTCCATTTTAGGACATCGTCAGCCGTACCTCCGTCAGGCAAAACAGCGTCCCGCCTCCTCCCTCGGACCAATCGCCGTCAGTTGTCAGCCGCAACTCCGTCCTCTGTGTTTCCTGTCGGAGTCCCGCCTCCTCCCTCGGACCAATCGCCGTCAGTTGTCAGCCGCAACTCCGTCCTCCATCAGGAAACACAGAGTCCCGCCTCCTTCCTCGGACCAATCGCCGTCAGTTGTCAGCCGCCTCTCCGTCCTCCGTCAGGAAACACAGAGTCCCGCCTCCTCCCTCGGACAAATCGCCGTCAGTCGTCAGCCTCAACTCCATCCTCCGTCAGGCAAAATGGCGTCCCGCCTCCTCCCTCACACCAATCGCTGTCATCCTTCAGCCACAACTCCCTCATCCGAAAGTCCCTCATCCAAAACGCCGTCATGCCTCAGATGATTCTTCCTCAGATGCAACTTCCTGCCGCATAGCAGAGCCGACGCTGCACAGCATGTATAGCAGAGCCGACATTGAATAGCATGTACAGCAGAACCCATATAGCAGAGAGCCGACACTGACTCTGCTCTGCTACAAGGCAGGAAGGTTTTTCGTCTGAGGGATGACGGAGTTTTGGATGAGTGACTTTAGGATGACAGAGTTTTGGATGAGAGACTTTAGGATGACAAAGGAGGGAGGAGAGAGTTGCAGATGACGTCTGACGGATATTGGTCCGAGGGAGGAGGCGGGACGCTGTTTTGCCTGACGGAGGATGGAGGTACTGCTGACGACTGACTATGTCCTAAAATGGACACCGCACACACAGACACACACTGCTCTCTGCTGCCACCTTACTCGAAAAGCATTACCTTACTTTAAGGGTGCGTTCACACTCTAGTAGATAGCAGCGAGTTACGCTGCCATTGATTTAAATGGGTCCGTGGACAGTCCGCAAATCTGACACTATTACGGACTGTCTGTGGACCCATTCAAATCAATGGTAGCGTAATTCGCAGCAGGTTTCCCGCAGCGTGAAACCCGCTTCTAGTAACAGCTTGTGAACGCAATCAAAATGAGATCTCTGGCGAAAAATAACTTATCCCCTAATCATAGGATAGGGGATAAGTAGCTGATCACGTGGGGCGGGGGGGGGGGGGGGTCTGACCTCTGGGGTCCCCCACGATCACCCGGAAGGGACCCGGCGCTCAGTGTTCTCTTTTCTGCGCTCCCAGAGAAATTAATGGAGCGCATGTCGTCTACCAGTACACGACACATGCTCCTCACAGAGAGCACCGAGGTCCTGTCCCGGTGATGGCGGGGGCCCCCAGCACTTGGACCCTGTGATCAGCTAAGTTATTTTTCGCCGGAGTAGTCTTTTAAAGCGGTCATCCAAGATTAGAAAGACGTAGCTGCTTTTTTTGTTTCCAAAAAACAGCGCCACACCTGTTGTCCGGTTGTGTGTGGTATTACAACTCAATGGAAGTGAGCTGCAATAACACACACAAACTGACGACAGGAGTGGAGCTGTTTTCGGAACAAAGCAACTATGTTTTGTCTAACCCTAGATAATCCCTTTATCAAAACCTGTGTGGAGGAAATTTACCAAAACCTGTGTAGAGCAAGAGTGGTGCAGTTGCCCATAGCAACCAATCAGATAACTTCTTCCACTTTTCAGAGGCCTTTTTCAAATGAAAGAAGCGATCTGATTGGTTTCTATGGACAGCTGCACAAGTCTTCCTTTTCACAGGTTTTGATAAATCTCCCCCCCCCCCCCCCCCCCCCCATTAACTGCGCAGAACTTTCTGGTGTAAATTTTAGAGCTAGCATAATTAGCGACCTCAAAATGTAAATTAAGGGGCGTCGCTAAAACATATAAATTATTTTACATACTTTAGACTGGAAACCCTTATGGTCAAATTACCTTATGGTCCAAACATCGCAAATTTGAAATGTGTTGCAGGACTTTGTTTCTGTGATGGCTAAATCCATGTACGTATTGTATAAACAAACTATTTAGCTGTATTGATGGATTATCAGATTATATCTACATGTGTGAATATATCATAAGGCCTCAAAGATCTAATGGAATGTTGCGTGCATTTTTTCAATTAATTTATTCCTTTTTGTTCTCGTATTGTTTTCCTATCAGCTAATGAGGGCCAAACTGACTCCGTCGGTAAGTTTTTACTCTGAATGGTGGTACTGTGTAGCTTTCGGAGACGACACATGCCTAGTTATCTTACCCCGTCGCCCTCCTTTTCTTTTATAGGGTTTTCCTATACAACTTACTGTGAGTACAGTGGTCCCTCAACATACGATGGTAATCCGCTCCAAACGGACCATCGTTTGTTGAAACCATCGTATGTTGAGGGATCCGTGCAATGTAAAGTATAGGACAGTGGTCTACAACCTGCGGAGGTGCAACATCTGGAGGTCCGCAGGTTGAAGACCACTGTTAGAGGAAGTTGTACTCACCTATCCCCACCGCTCCGGACCGTCACCGCTGCCCGGGATGTTGCCGTCCATCGCCTTACTGGAGCGTGTCCCCGACGCTCCGGTAAGGCCTCTGCTTCCCCGGCATCCTCGCTCTCCGTCGCCGCCATCACGTCGCTACGCACGCCGCTCCTATTGGATGACGGGACGGCGTGCGCAGCGACATGATGACGACGATGGAGAGCGCCGACGATGCAGGGGATCCTGAAGAGGACGCGCCGGAGCCCCGAGGACAGGTAAGTGATCTTCAGTGGACCACACGGGGCACCGTAAACGGCTATCCGGTGGCAGCTGAAGCAGTCTGCGCTGCCGGATAGCCGTTTATGCGATGGCCCCAACATAAAAAGCATCGTATGTTGAAATGATCGTATGTCGGGGCCATCGTAGGTCGAGGGGTCACTGTATATTAACATCAACGGTACAGTATGGGGTAAGGTCTCTTATTGATTGCTGTATACATTTTTTGCAGGGGATTGATGCCCCCGAATGGGAGGATCCAGCAGCCATATGATGCTGATGAGTGTAACTGTATAGAGCAGTGGTCTCCAACCTGCGGACCTCCAGATGTTGCAAAACTACAACTCCCAGCATGCCTGGACAGCCAACGGCTGTCCGGGCATGCTGGGAGTTGTAGTTTTGCAACATCTGGAGGTCCGCAGGTTGAAGACCACTGGTATAGAGGAGTGTATTTAGGAGTGCATCTATGATTTATACAGATCCACCCTGGTAGTATCCAGTTTTGTTAATTACACTGTATCTGGTGGCACCAGATTCCCCTGAAGACGTCCCCATATTTGTTGATAATATCTATGTGGACAGAAACGCGTTGGGAACATGTGCACATATTACCTGTTGCCTTCCAGATAGTATGCACACCGAGAATCCATAAGGAGTGCATATTATGTCTATAGTGACAGTGGTTTCATATTTCTCTATATCTTTATTATCTGTACTCCCGGATTTGGGGCCGTGAGTAAAAAATGTATCATATGTCTCCACTTATTATTTTGGGTATTTATGCACCGTGTTAATTTGGTGGTTTTTAGTAAGCTGAAATAAATGATATGTTTTAATGACGCCCCTTAGTTTACATTTTGTGGTCATTAATAGTCTGTGGGGTCTGTGTAGTAGTTTACTGTTGACACTAGAGATGAGCGAACTTACAGTAAATTCAATTCGTCACGAACTTCTCAGCTCGGCGGTTGCTGACTTTTTTCCTGCATAAATTAGTTCAGCTTTCCGGTGCTCCGGTGGGCTGGAAAAGGTGGATACAGTCCTAGGAAAGAGTCTCCTAGGACTGTATCCACCTTTTCCAGCCCACGGGAGCACCGGAAAGCTGAACTAATTTATGCAGGAAAAGTCAGCAACCGCCGAGCCGAGAAGTTCGTGGCGAATCGAATTTACTGTAAGTTCGCTCATCTCTAGTTGACACAACTACTATTATTACTTGTACAATTAGCACCCTATATAATCCCAATTTTGTTCTGACCACAAGGGTCTCCAGTCTAAAGTATCGTCAGGGTCTCGAGGTCTCTAGTCTAGAGGAGTTGTCTCAAGTACAGAAGTGGAGTTACATAAGTTAGTTTCCAAAGACTACCAGGATTGTGTGTAACCAGGACTGGCTACCATACTGCCTCAGTAAGATGTATGTGTATGGACCTTGCCTGAGGTACTCATTTCTTTTTACGACATTTTAAAGCAGTTGTGTAGTGAAAAAGATATTTGGGGAGATTTATCAAAACCTGCCTAGAGGAAAAGTTGCTGAGTTGCCCATAGCAACCAATCAGATCGCTTCTTTCATTTTTCACAGGCCTCTTTAAAAATGAAAGAAGCGATCTGATTGGTTGCTATTGGCAACTCAGCAACTTTTTCTCTGGACAGGTTTTGATAAATCTCCCCCATTATCCCCTATTCAAAGGATACGGGATAAGTTATAGATCGTGGAGGGCCCGAGCGCTGGAACCCCCCCACGATCTCCTAAACAGGGCCCTGGCAGTCTGCTGGAAGGGGGTGTGCCTACCCCCGCACGGAGCAGCGCCCAACACGACCCCTCCATGTATCCCATAGGGGGGGGTGTTGGCCACGGCTTTCTGTGGGGATCGGAACAGCTGCCAGGGCACCATTTAGGAGATCACAGGGGGTCCCAGTGCTCGAGCCCCCTGCAATCTATAACTTTTCTCCTATCCTTTGGATAGGGGAGAAGTTATTTTTGCTGCACTACTCCTTTAAAGGGGTTATCCAGGCAAAAACTTTTTATATATATCAACTGGCTCCAGAAAGTTAAACAGATTTGTAAATTACTTCTATTAAAAAATCTTAATCCTTTCAGTACTTATGAGCTTCTGAAGTTAAGCTTGTTCTTTTCTGTCTAAGTCCTCTCTGATGACACCTGTCTCAGGAAACGCCCAGTTTAGAAGCAAATCCCCATAGAAAACCTATTCTAAACTGGGCGTTTCCCGAGACAGGTGTCATCGGAGAGCACTTAGACAGAAAAGAACAACCTTAACTTCAGAAGCTCATAAGTACTGAAAGGATTAAGATTTTTTAATAGAAGTAATTTACAAATCTGTTTAACTTTCTGGAACCAGTTGATATATATAAAAAAGTTTTTGCCTGGAATACCCCTTTAAGTCTGAGGGGGATAGCTATTTCAATGGCTTCGTAGCTGTCTTGTGCCTTAGTGGACCTCTGGTTAGCCCAGATAATCTGAACCGCTGCTTGGAGCCAACCTGCAGTATTTCTCCAATTCTCCTCAGGGACTCTACCATCTCAGGAACTACTCACCTGACCATATTGATTTCACGCAGGTTACGTCAATACTATCTACGATTTGCCATTACAGTTACGGTTGTTGGAACGTGATAAGAGGTGTGCTGTCACAGGTCCGTTGAAGCGCAGCAAAGCATGAAACAGCTGTAACCCATTCTGCAGATACACACTGGCGACCATGACATGGGAAGTGTTTGTTCCTGCACAAATCGTAAATAAAGAAATAAGCAAGATTCTTTTGGTGAGTGCCACTCTTTTCACCTTATAGATATTTTGGATTTTGTAAGGAACCCTCTTTCTAACTTAAAGGGGTACTCTGGTGAAAACCTTTTTTCTTTTAAATCAACTGGTGCCAGAAAGTTAAACAGATTTGTAAATTACTTCTATTAAAAAATCTTAATACTTCCTGTACTTATTAGCTGCTGAATACTACAGAGGAAATTCTTTTCTTTTTGGAATTCTCTCTGATGATATCACGAGCACAGTGCTCTTTGCGGACGTCATTATACAGTGGTCCCTCAACATACGATGGTAATTCGTTCCAAACGACCCATCGTTTGTCGAATCCATCGTATGTTGAGGGATCCGTGCAATGTAAAGTATAGGAAGCTGTACTCACCTGTCCCCGTCGCTCCGGACCAGGTCCTCACCACTCCCGATGCTGTCCCAGGGGCTCCCGATGCTGTCCCGCTGCTCCGGTGTCTTCTTCGCGATCCTCCGGCTTCTTCTGCATCTTCTGCAGGGTCCGGGCCTCGCTTTCTGGTGACGTTATTACGCTGCTGCGCCGGCGCGGCGTGCGTAGTGACGTAATAACGACGCCGGAAACAAAGGCCCGGACCCTGGAGAAGATGCACAAGACACCGGAGGATCGCAAAGTGGACCCGGAGCAGCGGGAATAGGTAAGTGAACCTGCCAGGGATGCTTAAACTGCTATCCGACAGCAGCTTAAGCATTTTGCGCTGTCGGATAGCTGTTAATGCAATGGCCCCGACATATAAAAGCATCGTATGTCGATGCTGACATCGACATGCGATGGCCTCTGAGAGGCCATCGTATGTCGATTTTATCATATGTCGGGGCCATCGTAGGTCGGGGGGTTACTGTAATAATAATAACGCTTTATTTATTGTTGTCCTTAGCGGGATTTGAACCCACAGCCCCAGCACTGCAAGGCAGCAGTGCTAACCATTGAGCCACCATGTTGCCCTTAGCATACATCTGCTATGCACGGTTGCTAAAATGGACAGAGATGTCAGCAGAGAGCACTGTGCTCGTGATGACATCAGTGTTCCAAAAAGAAAGGAATTTCCTCTGTAGCATTAAGCAGCTAATAAGTACTGGAAGGATTAAGATTTTTTAATAGAAATAATTTACAAATCTGTTTAAATTTCTGGCACCAGTTGATTTAAAAGAAAAAAGGTTTTCACCGGAGTACCCCTTTAAAGCACCACCTGAATCCGACTCTGAGCAGCCCGATGGATGTGAAGAGTGTTTGGGTGTAAGGAATATAAGCAATGCCGAGCAGTTATGTTCTGTGAATAGACAGTAATGATTTTGTTTTATGATGAACACCTTGTTATGTACGCTCATGCAGGTCTAGATATTTACTGCCCCCATGTGGTGAATTCAGTTATGGCCACATGTTTGTTTTTTGTTTTCCAGGGAATGGTCTGCTCATGGCATGGTTCCTGCAGGCCCAGAGTCACAGGCCATGGATTCTAGCGGACACAGCGGACCTTATACAAAGCTAAGGATGAGTGAGAAACAAAAATGTGACGGTAATGGTAAAATTGGATTACGTGTGGAAAATAAAAAAATCCATGTTTTTTGCATTAGTATTTGGAAGAGAAAACCAGGGGTGGAACAAACAAAGAGAAAACCATCATGCAGAGTGGTGCAGTTGCCCATAGCAACCAATCAGATTGCTTCTTTCATTTTCCACAGGCCTCTTTAGAGGCCTGTGGAAAATGAAAGAAGCAATCTGATTGGTTGCTATGGGCAACTGCACCACTCTTCCTCTGCACAGGTTTTGATAAATCTCCCCCATACACCTCTTAAATGGTACCGGTCATTAGTAATAAAAATGAATATGTTATAGATTTGCCTATTTGAATTACTTTTCTAATATACATCTTAATAACATTTTGTAACTTCATGTGTTAAATTAACCCCTAAAAATGTTTGATCACCAGGGGTCCTCCTTCTGGTCCTGCCTAAAGTCCTGCAAGCAGATTGTCTCCTGTAGCAGCCTGACAGAGACAGAAGCCAGGAAATGCAGATGGGACCTCAGCAGGGCACAGTGTATACAGTGTTCAGTAGACTTCAGAGAGTTTGGGGGTGGGGGGTGCAGTCTTGGCCAATCAGAGACCATCTTACACTGAACTGCTCTGGGCTGTGTAAAGTGTGGGAGGAACGTCTCCCCAGCATGGCTTCAGATGATATCATGCCTGCTGGGGAACACCCCTTCCCCGTCTGTGGAGCTCAGTGAGACTGAGCAGAAGATACAGAGCAATATCAAGGTAGAAAAATTGACTTCAGAGATGCTGCCAATGTTTGCATTAACCCTTTAGATGCTGTCATCAGTGTTGTATCGCAGCATCTGAAAACAGTTATGGGACCACCCACAGTGAATACTGTAAAAGTAGATCACAAATATTACTGATCACTAATAAGAATTTAAAGATTGCTAATAGTAATTCCCCTATGGGGACTGGAAATATAAAAAAGGGTAAACATACAACCCCGTATACGGAAATCTAAGAAAGTTATAGTGGTCAGAATAGGGCAATTTAAAACATACTTATTTTCTTATAAAGTCAGACCTTTTTTCAAAACTAGGAAAATAATAGAAAAGCATGTAACCATTGGTATTATTTTAATATTTTTGACCCACAGAATAAAGAGAACCGTTAAAGAGTACCTGGCGACATCAGAGGCAGCAGTGAAGATTGCTGTAAAGTGATCTTCACTGCTGCTTCTAGGAGTTTCAAAACTAAAACTCCATGCATGCCCAGACAGCCTTTGGCTGTCTGGGCATTCTGGGAGTTGTAGTTTTGCAACATCTGGAGGGCCACAATTTGGACACCACTGTGCAGTGTTCTCCAGTCTGTGCCCCTCCAGATGTTGCAAAACTACAACTCTCAGCATGCCTGGACAGTCTCGGCATGCTGGGAGTTATAGTTTTGCAACATCTGGAAGGACACAGTTTGGAGACCACTATACAGTGGTCTCCAAACTGTAGCCTTCCAGATGTTGCAAAACTTCAACTCCTAGCATGCCGAAACTGTCCATGCATGCTGAGAGTTGTAGTTTGGCAACATCTGGCCCTTCAGATGTTGCCAAACTACAACTCCCAGCATGCCTGGGCAGTCTGGGCATGCTTGGAGTTGAAGTTTTGCAACATCTGGAGGGCTACAGTTTGGACACCACTACACAGTGGTTTCCAAACAGTTTTCTTTCAGTTGTTGCATAATTACAACTCCCAACATGCCTTTCGGCTGTCAGCACATTCTGGGAGTTGTAGTTTTGCCACAACTGGAGGAACACTGGTTGTGAAACAGTGAGTTAGGGAACAAACTCTCAGTGTTCTGCAACCAGTGTGCCTCCAGCTGTTGCATAACTACAACCCCCAGCATGCACGGACAGCCAAAGGGCATGCTGAGAGTTGAAGTTTTGCAACAGCTGGAGGTTTCTCGCTGCAAGTTTGTCACGCAGCAAATTTTCCGCTGAAGCTCAAACTCCCAGCAGAAAACTCGCTGAAAACTCCCTCTTGTGTGAGTGTACCCTAAAAACACTACACTACACTACACCTACACAAAATAAAGGGTAAAACACTACATATACACCCCCTACACAGTTACCTCCCCCCCAATAATAATGAAAAATGTCTCATACGGCAGTGTTTCCAAAACGGATCCTCCAGCTGTTGAAAACAACAACTCCCAGTATTGCCGGACAGCCATTGATTGTCCAGGCATTCTTAGAGTTTTGCACCCTGTTTGGGAAACACTGCCGTAGGGTAATTTTGGTATCGGTGTAATTCTTGCATCCCCGTCCGTTCCATGCAAATCCCTAATTTAGGCCTCAAATGCGCATGGCGCTCTCTCACTTCGGAGCCCTGTCGTATTTCAAGGCAACAGTTTATGGCCACATATGGGGTGTCTCCGTACTCGGGAGAAATTGCCTAACAAATTTTGGGGGTCTTTTTCTTCTTTTACCCCTTATGAAAAGGTAAAATTGGGGTCTACTCCAACATGTTATTGTAAAAAATTAAAAATTTTTACACAAACATGCTGGTGTTGCCCCATACTTTTAATTTTCACAAGACCCCCAAAATTTTTAACACAATTTCTCCTGAGTACGGGAATACCCCATATGTGGATGTAAAATGCTCTGCGGGCACACAGCAGGGCTCAGGAGTGAGAGCGCACCATGTACATTTGTGGTGATTTGCACAGGGGTGGCTGATTGATGCAGCGGTTCTGACATAAACGCAAAAAAAAAAAAACACATGTGACCTCATTTTGGAAACTACACCCCTCACGGAACATAAAAAGGGGTATAGTGAGCCTTAACACCCCATAGGTATTTGAAACAATTTCGTTAAAGTTGGACTTGAAAATTACATTTTTTTTTTCACTAAAATGCTGGTGTTATCCCACATTTTTCATTTTCACAAGGGAAAATAGGAAAAAAAGCCCCCAAAATTTGTAACCCCATTTCTTCTGAGTATATAAATACCCCATATGTTGATTTAAAGTGCTCTGTGGGCGAACTACAATGCTCAGAAGAGAGGGAGCGCCATTGGGCTTTTGGAGAGAGAATGTGTCTGGAATTGTAGGCCATGTGCGTTTACAAAACGCCCATGGGGCCAGAACAGTGGACTCCCCCCCCCCCCCCCACGTGACCCCATTTTGGAAACTACACCCCTCACATAATGTAATAAGGGATACAGTGAGCATTTACACCCCACAGGTGTCTGACAGATTTTTTGAACATTGGCCGTGAAAATAAAAAATTTAATTTTTCATTTGCACAGCCCACTGTTCCAAAGATCTGTCAAACACCAGTTGGGTGTAAATGCTCACTGCACCCCTTATTACATTACGTGAGGGGTGTAGTTTCCAAAATGGGGTCACTTGGGCGGGGGGGTCCACTGTTCTGGTACCACGGGGGGCTTTGTAAACGAATGTGTTCTGGCCAAGAAGTGAGACACCTGGTGGGCAGAAGTATACAGCAGAAAAACTATAAAACTTTTTATTTTTTTTTTTATTTTTTTTATGGAAGCCAATTACAAAAGTTATTTATTTGGCATAAGGAATCAAATATCAAAAACCATGTTTAATGACAGTGCCCATTTAAGTGCTTTGCATAAAAAACGAAACTTAATAAACAACTTCATTTTTTTCAATTTCCCCCACAAATAATAAGAGCCCCCCCCCACCCCCACTCCCTGTGATCAGCTACTTATCCCCGATCCTGTGGATAGGGGATACGTCAGCTTTGGCCAGAGTCCTCCTTTAAAGTAACATAAAACAACATAACATCAGGGACGTAGGAATTTACCCTGTATTTTTGGTGGTTAATAGTCGCAAACATTTGCACAATGGGTAAAAAAGTTGCCAAATTTTTGCTCAACTCATTTAAAGGGGTGCTCCTGTGGCAAACGCTTATTTTAAAATCAACTGGTGCCAAAGAGATAAACAGATTTGTAAATTACTTCTATTTAAACATCTTAATCCTTCCAGTGCTTATCAGCTGCTGTATGCTCCATAGGAAGTTGTGTATTTCTCTCCAGTCTGACCACACTGCTCTCTGCTTACACCTCTGTCCATGTCAGAAATGTCCAGAGCGGTGTCAGCACTGTAGTCAGACAGAAAACAACTACACAACTTCCCCTGGAGAATACAGCAGCTGATAAGTACTGGAAGGATTAAGATTTTTAAATAGAAGTAATTTACAAATCTGCAAGTAAACACAGAAAGCAAGGGGAGGCACTGTTCACACTGGCAACAAAAAAGTGGAAAATCCTGGCAAAAGCTATTCCAACTGAAAATTGGATGGTGAAGGAGGTGCACGGATAAGTGAATGTGCAGCTTAAACAAAAACTATAATCCAGATAGAAGATCCCGCACTCACCATGTCCATCACTGTGTCTGTGGAGATTCAAGGAAGGGAAAGGTGGAAGGAGAAGACGGGGCTCAGAGGCAAACATCGGTGGTTTTGTGCTAATTAGCACTTCATCCGGCCTCCTGAAGTGCTAATTAGCACGAAACCACTGGTGTTTGCCTCTGAGCCCCGTCTACTCCTTCCACCTTCCCCTTCCTTGAATCTCCACAGACACAGCGATGGACATGGTGAGTGCGGGATCTTCTATCTGGATTATAATTTACAAATCTGTTTAACTTTCTGCCACCAGAAAGGAATACCCCTTTAAGAAGACAACTTTAATGTAGTGCAACATGGTTAGCTTTTTACAGTAGTCATTAATTAGCTCTGACCACACTTAGAAATGTTTCTAGTAAACTACTTTGCTATTTTTAAGAATGTGCACAAATGTGGGGGAAGTATACATGGAGTACGTCAAGGCAAACGGGGGACACTTTTAACATGATTTCAGCAGAGAGCTCTGTGTTCCAAAAAGAAAATAATTTCCTCTGTAGTATTCAGCAGCTAATAAGTACTGGAAGAATTAAGATTTTTTAATAGAAGTAATTTACATATCTGTGTAACTTTCTGACACCAGTTGATTTAAAAAAAAAAAAAATCAAGGGGGTACTCCGCCCTAGACATCTTATCCCTATCCAAAGGATAGGGGATAGGATGTCTGATCACGGGGGTTCCACTGCTGGGGACCCCCCGCAATCTCTCCTGCAGCACCCCGAGTCATCAATGCACGGAGCTAGGTTTGCTCCATGCGTGATGACTTACAATACAGGGGTCGGAGTATCGTGACGTCACCGCTCTGCCCCCTCAATGCTAGCCTATGGGAGGGGGCGTGGCAGCTGTCACACCCCCTCCGGCCTCTGTATCGTGAGTCATCACGCACGGAGCAAACTTAGCTCCATGCAGTCATGACTCCGGGGGCTGCAGGAGAGATTGCAGGGGGTCCCCAGCAGCAGGACCCCTGCGATCATCTTATCCCCTATCCTTTGGAGAGGGGATAAGATGTCTAGGGCGGAGTACCCCTTTAAGAAAGCTTTTAAAAAGTGACTGACTCTATAATCTTCTATTCCTCCTCCTTGTTCGCCTTGCTTAAAACAAGAAGGCCTAATTCTCTGTGAAGTCACAAATCACAATGGAGCCTACACTCAAGTATATTATTAATAATCCTTAAAGCGTACCCGTCAGATCCAACCTAAAACATTTTTTTGAATATATCACTCAGTACCTAATCCTGACCATGTACATCTAATTTTTTTGTGTCTAGCACCTTTATTTATTTTTTTATTCCACTTTTAATTTAGCTCACTAGTCTGAATTCCTCTCAAAGGGAGGGGGCGTGGCTTCACTGTGCAGGTCTCCGCCCCCTCCCTCAGTATGCTGTCTGCTCACATCTCCCCTAGAATAAGCCCAACTACAACTCCCAGCATGTCCTCACTGACAGTAGTGGGACACAAGCGGACAGTGGGAGGATTTTTCCTCCAGGTGTGAGCCCTGCACTCACAGCTGTCAATCAAGGAAGTGTGTCCATGACATAGGTGATGATGCATGGACACAGCATTTTCTAATGAAAGCAATTGCAAAACCCATTGGTTATACATGCTTTACAACATATAAAAGGTTTTGGATCTGACAGTGCCCATTTAATTTTCCAATAAGGAGTTGGAGATATTTATTGAGAGGTAACATAAAAGTATTGCATTTTGGAGGAATATTATAAAGTCCTCCTTCATCAGGATAAAGGTATTGCACAAAAATAAGTACAGAATAAGTACAGACATCTTACCAATCTCATTCCTCACTGGTGTCTAATGTAATTTCCGGTAGGGCCATATGTTGGAGCGCTATGCGATCCCATTGTGTTACTTCTGATTGTGATGAAGAGACTGAGAGTCGATCTGGTCACATAAACATTCTGTCATCGCTATTTATCTGTGTAACACCTCACAGGATGAAGCGTTTCATAGGATCAATATCCCACAGGACTTCAAAGAAGCATGGAGGAGATGTTACATGCTAAGAACAATAATAAAAAATAGATAATCAATAAATATAAAGTGCATGATACCAAAAGTGTATGAAAAGTATAAATATATGTAATATATAGTTAAAATTCCAATATCAATCAATTTTAAAATGTATTTATAAAAAATAATAATCATATAAAACAAAACATGTATACACATATACAGTAAAATCTCCCAATAGTGGACAGTTTTAAATTCCCTGGCAAATTCCCATAAAGCTTAATGTATTTGCACCCTCCAAATAGGGGACACTGCCAATAGCGGACACGGACACACCCGAAAGGGGACAAAACACTCCCAATAGGGGACAAAACACTCCCAATAAGGGACAAAACACTCCCAATAGGGGACAACCAGGCTTATGTGCCGGCCCTATCTTGTACACAGGGCTGCTGTCAGGGGGTAAAGCTAATACCCCAGTAAGGGGCCAAGGCCCCCGCTGCACCCCCCTGCAGAAGCCCCAGCACAGAAGCAGAAGACCAATGGTTATACAATGGTCTCCTGCTTCTGTACATCCGCCGGCCACATCATTCAACCTGATCCCCCCGGTCCACTTTATTCCCCTGTGCCAGATCATCCCCCTTTATTACCCCCCCGTGCCACATTATTTCCTCTTTACCATCCCCTGTGCCATTTCTTTCCCCCCTGTGTCATTTTATTCCCCCTTTATCCCCCTGTGCCATTTAATTCCCCCTTCATCCCCCTGTGCCACTTCATAAAGAGGGGGTGATTAATTTACACATAGGGTAATAAAGGGGAAATGATGTGGCACAGGGGGGTAAGAGGGGATAATTTGGCACAAGGCATAAGGTGGCACAGGGTATAAAGGAGGGATGAAATGATGGGGGGGGGGATAAGGGGTGATTAAACGGCACTGGGAGATTCTACTGTAATATCGCTCTTTATTATGCTTTATAGGTAATTATACTCAGGAGTGAGTATAGTAGTGTATTCGGTAATTTTGAAAGATTTTTGAGCCTGTTTTCCCAATAAGGGACGTTGCCCACTATTAGGAGATTCTACTGTACAAAAAAAATAATCACAACTTGTCTTTTACGGAAGATGCTCTATAACATCCACTTAATGATTTCTATAGGTGTCGGCCCATACAGATAGGTGTCGGCCCTTACAGGTATGTTAAATACACCTATGTCATCCTGCCGGCAGTAAAGTAAGGGGAATATACTTGTCTGAGGCATGCAGCCCTGCTCTTCATGCTTGTGCGGTGCAGAGAATTGTGGCAGATCAGGTTAGATAGAAGGGTTGCTAACACCCACTCACGTCTATTGGTGAGACTGCCTGACTCCTACCCTCATGACGTCTTGAGGAATTGGTGAGGGGGGGGTGTTTTCTACAATACACCTGTCATTCTCCTTGCTTCAGTACACACCTGTATACATCTGCAGTTAGCTAAACAAAGCAGTGGTGTTCTGCAGCGGAAACAACTTTTTGCACAGCCAAAAAAGAGCAGCAGCCGCCTTGGAATCCTCAGCACAGAGAAACAGGTACAGGGACTAAAACTTCAATAAGGACACCTGGGGGGGACCGAGACCTGTGTGTTACTGACTGACTGCTATTTATTTATTTTTCTGCACAGACCCCCTTGAAAATGGAGGAAGGAGTGAGAGAGTTGATGGAGTTGACGAACTTTGATTATGATGAGTGAGTCTTTTTACTCAATTTTTTATATCCAAAGTTACTTGAATACCATAGCCAGAATCCTATTGTAGACTCCTGTTATGTCTTTGTTTGTCTATACCCATTTAAGAGATGCTTTTATCCTAAGTACATGCCCCATGTGGTATAATGTGGGTTACAGAACCTGAGAGTGACTATGAGTAAGGGTTAGGATATTATTCTATAGGACAAACTATTCTATGTCTGTTGCACACCACTAAATACTGCTACTAATAAGTCAAAAGAGGGGCTAACCGGCACTTGCTCTGCTGAAGGGGTTAATTTAACACAGCTGATAACGGACCTCTGTGAACCTTGTCTTTATCATGGACACCGTGGTGCATAGGCCCAGGTATAATGCAGTATAAATAGCACAATAGAAGAAAAGAAGACTACACTCACCATCCAGTGAAAACTTCTTTACTGTAGATTAGGCATCAATACAACGTGCAAGGCACGTTGTATTGATGCCTAATCTACAGTAAAGAAGTTTTCACTGGATGGTGAGTGCAGTCTTCTTTTCTTCTATTATGCTATTTATACTACTACTAATACCACCTTCCTACTACTACTACTTCTACAGTAGAATCTCCCAATAGCGGACACTCACGCGGAATAAAAAAGTGTCCGCTATTGAGAGATGTCCCCAATTGGGAAAAAAGGCTCAACATTTTTACTGAATGACCAAATACTGTCCTGTACTCACTCCAGAGTGTAATTACCTATAAAACATGATAAAAAAAACAATATTACAGTAAAATCTCCCAGTGCCAATTAATCACCCCCTATTTCCCCCCGGTATGATTTCATCCCCCCTTTATAACCTGTGCCACCTTATCCCCCTGTGCCTTGTTCCAAATTATCCCCCCCAATTACCCCCTGTGCCACATCATTTCCCCTTGATCCCCCCCCCCCCCCCCCGTGCAATATAATTTCCTCTTAATTACCTCTGTGTAAATTCATCTCCCACCTCTTTATGAATTGGCACAGGGGGATAAAGGGGAATGAAATGGCAACGGGGGGGGGGTTGGAGAAAGGACACGGGGTGGTAAAGAGGGGGTGGTGAATTTGCCCAGAGGATAAAAGGGGGAATGAAATAGCACGGGTAGGGGGGGAGGGGGATCAAGATGAAATGATGTGGCACAGGGGGTAAAATAGGGGGGGGGGCGGTGATTTGGCACAGGGGAAATAAAATGGCCCGGGGGGATCAGGAAAGAAGAGGGGTTAATGATGTGGCTGGTGGACGTACAGAAGCAGGAGACCACTGTTTAAACAGCGGTCTTCTGTGCTGGGGCTCCTGCAGGGGGGTGCATCGGGAGCCTGGGCCCCTTACTGGGGTATTGGCTGTACCACCTGGGGTTGGCCCTGTGTACAAGGTAGGGCTGGCATCTGGCATATAAGCCCGGTTGTCCCCTATTGGGAGTTTTTTGTCCCCTAATAGGAGTGTTTTGTCCCCTAATGGAAGTGTTTTGTTCCCTTTTGAGTGTGTCCATGACTGCTATGGGGAGTGTCCCCTATTTGGAGGGTGCAAATACATTAAGTCTTATGGGACTCTGCCGGAGAATTAAAAACTGTCCGCTATTGGGAGGTGTCCCCTATTGGGAGGTGTCCGCTAAGGGAAATTTTACTGTACTACTACTACCTTCCTACTACTACTACTACTGCTACTACCTTCCTACTACTACTACTACTACTACTACTGCTAATACCTTCCTACTACTACTACTGCTACTACTACCTTCCTACTACTACCACTACTACTACTAATACCTTCCTACTACTTCTACTACTGCTACTACTACTAATAATATCTTCCTACTACTACTACTACCTTCCTACTATTACTACTACTACTACTACTAATATCTTCCTACTACTACTTCTACTACTGCTATTACTACTTCTACTACTGCTACTACTACGAATATCTTTCTACTACAACTACTAATACCTTCCTACTACTGCTGATACTACTACTGCTAATACCTTCCTACTAACAATACATTCTTACTAGTACTACTAACACCTTACTACTACTACTGCTGCTGTTGCTGCTACTACTACTACTACTACTACTACCTTCCTACTACTACTACTAATATATTCCTACTACTACTAATGCCTTCCTACTACTTCTAAGACCTTCCTACTGCTACTACTACTACCACCTTCCTATCACTACTACCTTCCTACTACTACTAAGGCCTTCCTACTGCTACTACTACTACATTCCTACCACTACTACCTTCTGACTACCACTACTACCTTCCGACTACTACTACTACCTTCCTACTACTACTACTACTACTACTACTACTGTTGCTACTTCTACCCTACTACTACTACTACTAATACCTTCCTACTACTACTGCTGCTACTACCACCCTACTACTACTACTACCTTCCTACTACTACTACCAATACTTCCCTACTACTACTACTGCTGCTACTACTATCAATACCATGCTACTACTACTACCCTACTATTACTAATACCTTACTACTACTATTAGAACTACAAATACCTTCCTACTACTACTTCTACTAAGACCTTCCTACTACTACCTACCTACTACTACTACTACCTCCCTACTACTACTACTACAACTTATACCTTTCTACTACTACTGCTGCTGCTGCTGCTGCTGCTACTACTACTACTACTACTACTACTATTATTACTACTACTACTAATAATACCTTCCTACTACTACTGCTGCTACTAGTAATACCTTCCTATTACTACTACTTCTACTAATACCTTCCTATTACTACTACTACTACTACTACTACTGGCATTAGTTTCCAGTCAGACCACTCCTGTTAATAGTGTGATTTTTTGTAACAGCTCAGAATTAATACTTGTCCTAGACTTCAATAGAAAGCAACACAATAAGTTGGGCACCAGTACAAAACTATGTGGTGTATTGGCTGCTTGGCTGTGATAACTGGAAAAATGGCATATTCATTTTTTTCATACTCCTTTATTACGCAAGTCCCATAACTCAGCAGTTACTCAGTCTAGTACAGAGGGAGAGATGACTATTAGAGCTTACAATCTATAAGGGCAAGAGACAGTATTTAATGGTTGAAGTTATTTGTATGGTAGTATGTTGGCAGCAGGGTTATGGTAGGTTGTAGGCTTTTCTGTACAGATGGGTTTTGAGGTTGTTGGTGGTTGACCATCTGATGTGTTAGGGAAGTGAGTTTCAGAGTATGGGGTGTTATGGTCACGGCAGGTGGTGGATCCTCTGGGCCTGTGTGGAGGATGACTTGAGTCGTGCCATGGAGCGGAGTCTAAGGTGCTGCTGGTTTTCACCAGAGCCCGCCGCAAAGTGGGATGGTCTTACTGCGGCAGGCGGCACCCAGGTCACTACCCCTGGCACGACTCGTCCACACAGGTAGCTGGGATATGGCGTGGCACAGAAGGAGACTGGCAGGACGTGGCAAGATGGCAGTAGGTCAGGACAGGAACACAGGTGCAGGGTAGAAAGGTAGCAAGGAACAGGTACACAGGACTTTCACAATGACAATAGACAACCAAAGATCCAGCAGGGAACCAAGGGAGGAGCTGATATTTAAGGACCACAGTGCAGGTGTAGACACTTAATTAAATGAGCACTGGCCTTTAAGAGTGAAAGCTCCGGCGTGCGCGTGCCCTAGGAGGTGGGGGCACACCCGCCGGGGCTGCAAGGACACTGAGAGGTGGGAGGTGAGTGACGGGCTGGGATTCTCATGCGGGTGTGTCCCGCGATGCGAATCCCAGCCCCGCCAGCAGTGGGGACATGAGCAAAGAGCGCTCATGGCCGGCGTGTCCAGCCGGAGCACAGGCGTTACATGGGGGATGCAAGGAGAAATCTTGGAGATGGCCATGTGAGGAGGAGACAAGAAAAAAAGAGATATTGTGAGGATCAGAGATTACATGAGGGGAGGTATCTGGAGATCAGGTCAGAGCTGTATGGAGGGTATAGGTGGCGGACAGTCTTGTATGTCATGGTTAACAGTTTAATCTGAGTTTGCTTGGCAATGGATAACCAGTGAAGGTATTGCCAAAGGTGAGAGGCAGAGAAGGAGCAAGGGGAGAGATGTTAGCCTGGAAGCAGAGTTTGTGTGCTTTGAAAGAAATGCAGAATAAAATGCTTCTGCAAGATGGTGAAACTGTGGGTCAGGGAAAAGAGCGGAGTGAGGCTGCGTGGGGTTATATGCGATGGGAGAAAGAGGGTAAATTTAGTTTTCACCATGTTAAGTTTTAGAAAAAAGGAGGCTATAGCTGATAGATCCTCTGGTATCCTGGATAACAGAAAGGTGACATCTAGGCCAGAGAGGGAACTTGTCATCGGTGTAAAAAATGGTAACGCCTTGGGATTCTATGAGCTGTCCCAGGCCAAACGTATAGACTGAAAAAAGTAAGGGTCCTAGGACTGAGTCTTGGCAGACATCAACAGGTAGAAAGCAAAGCAAGGAAGTGGTAAACTCTAAATTTCAGGTTAGTGAGGCATGATAAGATCCAGGAGAGGGCCAGGTCTGTGAGGCCAAGGGAAGTGAACATTTGTAATGGAGGAAGAGGTTGACTGTGTTGAATATAGAGGGCAGGTCTAGGAGGAGAAATACAGAGGACAATGGAAAAGACAGAGGACAAGTCTAGAAGGAGGAGCACAGAGTAATGGACAAGACAGAAGACAGATTAATAAGGAGGATCACAAAGTAATGTAGAAGGCAGAGCACAGGTCTTAGGCTAAGTTTCCACTTGGTTTTTTTTCTGTCAGTTTTTGGAAAACGGCAGTTTTTGAGCCAAAGCCAGAAGTGTATTCAAAAGGAATAGGACATATAAAGGAAGGACGTACACTTTTCCTCAATAACGGATCCACTTCTGACTTTGGCTCAAAAACTGCAGCGGCTGTTTTCAAAAACTGCCAGAAAAAAAACCAAGTGGAAACTAAGCCTTAAAGGATGAGCACAGAGTAATGGAGAAGGCAGAGGATAGGTCTTAAAGGAGGAGCACAGAGTAATGTAGAAGCCAGAGGATGGGTTAAGAATAAGGGGCACATAGTAATGGACAAAGCAGAACATAGATTTAGAAGGAGAGAAGGCAGAATACATGTCTAGAAGGAGGAGCACAGAGTAATATAGAAGGCAGAATACATGTCTAGAAGGACTAGCACAGAGTAACGGAGAAGGTAGAGGACAGGTCTAGGAGGTGGAGCAGAGAGTAATGGAGAAGGTAGAGGACAGGTCTAGGAGGTGGAGCAGAGAGTAATGGAGAAGGTAGAGGACAGGTCTAGGAGGTGGAGCAGAGAGTAATGGAGAAGGTAGAGGGCAGGTCTAGGAGGTGGAGCAGAGAGTAATGGAGAAGGTAGAGGGCAGGTCTAGGAGGGGGAGCAGAGAGTAATGGAGAAGGTAGAGGGCAGGTCTAGGAGGGGGAGCAGAGAGTAATGGAGAAGGTAGAGGGCAGGTCTAGGAGGGGGAGCAGAGAGTAATGGAGAAGGTAGAGGGCAGGTCTAGGAGGGGGAGCAGAGAGTAATGGAGAAGGTAGAGGGCAGGTCTAGGAGGGGGAGCAGAGAGTAATGAAGAAGGTAGAGGGCAGGTCTAGGAGGGGGAGCAGAGAGTAATGGAGAAGGTAGAGGGCAGGTCTAGGAAGGGGAGCAGAGAGTAATGAAGAAGGTAGAGGGCAGGTCTAGGAGGGGGAGCAGAGAGTAATGGAGATGGTAGAGGGCATGTCTAGGAGGGGGAGCAGAGAGTAATGGAGAAGGTAGAGGGCAGGTCTAGGAGGTGGAGCAGAGAGTAATGGAGAAGGTAGAGGGCAGATCTAGGAGGTGGAGCATAGAGTAATGGAGAAGGTAGAGGGCAGGTCTAGGAGGTGGAGCAGAGAGTAACAGAGAAGGTAGAGGGCAGGTCTAGGAGGGGGAGCAAAGAGTAATGGAGATGGTAGAGGGCAGATCTAGGAGGTGGAGCATAGAGTAATGGAGAAGGTAGAGGGCAGGTCTAGGAGGTGGAGCAGAGAGTAACAGAGAAGGTAGAGGGCAGGTCTAGGAGGGGGAGCATAGAGTAATGGAGAAGGTAGAGGGCAGGTCTAGGAGGTGGAGCAGAGAGTAACAGAGAAGGTAGAGGGCAGGTCTAGGAGGGGGAGCAGAGAGTAATGGAGATGGTGGAGGACAGGTCTAGGAGGTGGAACATAGAGTAATGGAGAAGGTAGAGGGCAGGTCTAGGAGGGGGAGCAGAGAGTAATGGAGATGGTAGAGGGCAGATCTAGGAGGTGGAACATAGAGTAATGGAGAAGGTAGAGGGCAGGTCTAGGAGGTGGAGCACATTGTGATGAAGAAGGCAGAGGACAGGGCTGGATGGAGGAGCGCACAGCAATGTAGAATACAGGACAGGTCTAGAAGGAGGAGCACAGAGTAATGGAGAAGGTAGAGGACATGTCTAGAAGGTGGAGGCACACTGATTGGGAAAAACTAATAGACCTCATATAATAATCATAACCTTTCTATGTACACATTAAAGAGTACCTGTCATCAAAACATATTTTCTAAACTAACTCTGACTATATTCCCTAACTACTCCTAACACCCCTCCAACCCTTAAAAAAAAATTCCGAGCTTTAAAAAGCTCTGTATCATACCTTTCCCCTGCTTACATTGTGTGAGCTCCCGGCAGGAGGAAGTGGGTGTTCCCCAGCAGGTGTGATGTCACTGAAGCCTGCGAGAGCTGTGCCTCTCCATGCCCCGCACGCACTTCCTGTGTTTGGTCTCCTATCATGCAAGAGGAGACCAAACTAACTGTTTGTCTTGTGCAGGGAACAGAACAGAGCCACCTAGTGTCCCTTTTTTCATTTACATTAACCCGATAACGACCACGGACGAGTATAGACGTCCAGGTTGGCGGCCGTTCCCGCACCTGGACGTCTATACTCGTCCATTATTCTCGTGGGTGCACTGGGCAGCCGGGACCCTGCTGCACTGCCAGGACCGAAGTAAACTTTGGTCCCGGCAGTTTTAACCCTTACAGCCGCGGTCGGAAGTGACCGCGGGCTGTAATTGTTATGACAGAGGGAGGGGGCTCCCTCTGTCTCCTCTGCAGCACCCCGCATCGCGATCGCGGGGTGCTGTGAGTGGCCACGGCTGGCCGGGACCTGCCGCACTGCCGGGAGTGAAGTTCACTTCACTCCCGACAGTTTAACCCTTACATCCGTGGTCAGAAGTGACCGTGCGCTGTAAGGATTTCTGACAGAGGGAGGGGGCTCCCTCTGTCTCTTCTGCAGCACCCCGGAGCATCGCGGGGTGCTGCTGCATACCTGGGCAGCCGGGGGTCCTACAAAGACCCCCAGGTCTGCCCTGGTTATTGCCTGTAGGACGTGCCAGAGGCATGTCCTAATATGCTGCCTGCTAATGAAAACTGGCAGGCAGCATATAACTGCAATGCTTTGGAATACTAAGTATTCCAAAGCATTAAAAAGTGTAAAAAAAAATAAAATAAATAAAATAAAATAAAAGTGTAAAAATAAATAAAAAAAAGTAATAAAAGTGAAAAAAAAAAAAATAATAAAATAAAAAAAAAAATATATATATATATATATATATATATTAAAAATACATTTATTAAATGAATCTAATTTAAAAAAATGCATAATGTGTAGGATCGCATTGGCGGACATCCGCAGCATGTAATATGCTGCGGATGTCCCCATGTGATCCAACACATTATGCAGCAGTCACGGTAATGAGCTCCCGGCTGCGGCTGGGTAGCTTTGTGTGTCCACTCATAGCGGCGGATTTCCCGCCAGCAGTCATGAGCGGACACACTGAGCTACCCAGCCGCAGCAGTGATGGATATATATTCGCCATGAGCGGGTGTTTATTCCCACAACATGGCGGATATATCCATCAGGAGCCTTAACTGTCACAGACAGACGCGTTATACTGCCAGCTGACCAAGGACCAATCAGAGAGGTCCCTGGTCCAGCCAATAACTTCTAGGGGTGCAGTATATAAATGGGGTCACATGTGGGGGTGGGGGTACTGTTCTGCCCTGAAAGCCAAATGGCGCTCCTTTCCTTCTGAGTCCTACCACGCGGCCAAGGAACCATATATGGCCAAAGCGGGGGTATTTCCGAACATGGGACAAGCAGCTAAATAAAATATAGGGTGCATTTCTTTCAATATCAGACGTGATGTACAAAAAATATGCCCCCCAAATGATGCATTTGTGAAAAATTGCTAATTTCGAATTTTTAACACTGACTTTGTAATAATTCCTGCCAAAAAACTATGGTGTTAAAATACTCACTGTACCCCCTAGCGAATACCTTGAGGGGTCTAGTTTTTAAAATGGTGTCATTTGGGGGGTGTTCCTATGTTCTACTACCTTTTAATTTCTGCAAACCTTGCATTGCACACAAAAAAAGATGTACTTTTCAAATTTTCAAAATTTCAAGTTAAATTGTTAGGCTTCTAACTAATTTAAAATGTTAATGAAAAACAAAAAAAACGACGTCAAAATAAAGTAGACATCTGAAAGTATAAGTTTCATAAACTATTTGGTCAGTATGTATAAATATATGCAACCTATTAGTGTTAAAATAGCAAAAAATCGTTATTTTTTGTAAAAATTTCATGATTTTTTACATTGTAAAAAAAAACTACAAATGATATCGGCTTACTTTTACTATGTACATGAAGGACAACTTGTGACAAAAAAACAATGTCAGAATTATCGTGATTGGCAAAACGTTACCAGAGTTATTCTCTAATAAAGACAGACATCCCCGATTTCAAAAAACAGGCCTGGTCTTTCAGGGGCGTACAGGTTTATTTGTATTGGTCCTTAAGGGGTTAAAAAACATATAAAGGTTGAGAATTTTAACAGCAAGTAAATAGCAAAGTGTCTTATAATTACATAAGGAACAATATAATAAAAGTTTAGTTTGGTGACAGGAACTCTTTAAGAAATATTAATAAGCAGTGCTGCAACTCATGGGTGACTCCAGTACTTTTTAATTATGTGCAAACATGAAGAAATTGCCCATAGGTAAAATGAATCAAATTGCCCACAAATAGCGGTAACAGTTGTGTCACAGGGGAACCCTAGCCTTTCCTTTATTTGTTTGTAACTAAATTAGTTTACAAATCAAAATAGATGAGGGAATCAGTTTCTACGCAGAACAAAGATTGTGTTATACATGGAGTCTGTTGTTCTGGGAAGCTACTGCTATGTTTTCAGGTTATTCCAGTAATGGTTTGTTATTGCTGCTGTCATTTGTCATAAATTGACCATATTAGCATTTCCATAGAATTTGTTCACAGAGGACAATCCACTTAACGCCATGATTTATTAAAGGATTTGCTGCGACAAATTTACAGTGGAGCCTTGTGCATTGGAGCTCTGTCCTGTTTATTATATACAGCATTAAAGGGGTACTCCGGTGCAAACCTTTTTTCTTTTAAATCAACTGGTGTCAGAAAGTTAAACATATTTGTAAATCACTTCTATTAAAAAAATCTTAATCCTTCCTGTACTTATTAGCTGCTGAATACTACAGAGGAAATTCTTTTCTTTTTGGAATGCTCTCTGATGACATCACGAACACAGTTCTCTCTGCTGACGTTATTATAATAATAATAACGCTTTATTTATTGTTGTCCTTAGTGGGATTTGAACCAAAGGCCCCAGCACTGCAAGGCAGTGGTGCTAACCACTGAGCCACCATGCTGCCCTTAGCATTCATCTGCTTTGCATGGTTGCTAAAATGGACAGAGATGTCAGCAGAGAGCACTGTGGTTGTGATGTCATCAGTGTTCCAAAAAGAAAGGAATTTCCTCTGTAGCATTCAGCAGCTAATAAGTACTGGAAGGATTAAGATTTTTTAATAGAAGTAATTTACAAATATGTTTAACTTTCTGCCACCAGTTGATTTAAAAGAAAGAAGGTTTTCACCGGAGTACCCCTTTGAGTTGTTCATAGTCTCCCATAAAGTAGTTGTCTAATAATGACAGATGGTCCCCACTCTGTGCTAAAATAAGAAAAAAAATTGATATATATATATATATATATATATATATATATATATATATAAAATAAAGTAATATAGACAAATTCAGAGAGCACAGTCAGACCTCTATAATGTATCCAGCATATACGTCTGCCAATCACCTAATGAACAGAAAAGCCAGCCGGTAACTGGAATGATAGCTACTGCGGGGTGCTAAGCTGCAAAGACTGAAGCGAAAATGCTAAATATAATGGAAGAATATGAGCTTGCACTCACCGCTCCTGTAGACTGTTATCTTGCGGGTTATCTTGCAAGCTCATGCCTGATGAAGCGGAACTTCCGCGAAACGCGTTGCATTGTGGGAATAAAAAAAAGCTGCATTTTTCCTGATTTGTAGCGCCTTCATGATCTCTGCCTTTTTGGAGGAAATTTGCATTTTATCTGTGGTTATGTGAAGCGAAGCGGCTGCTGAGACCTTATGTCAACACATTCTCTTCCATGGTTGTACTTGGATGGAGTACAACCGCATCTGGTAAGGGCTAATTCACAATGGCGGAGATTTATCGAAACCTGTGCAGAGGAAAACTTGCCCAGTTGCCCATAGCAACCAATCAGCTTGCTTCTTTCATTTTTATGAAGGCCTGTGGAAAATGAAAGAAGCAATCTGATTGGTTGCTATGGGCAACTGGGCAAGTTTTCCTCTGCACAGGTTTCGATAAATCTCCCCCATTGAGCGTTACCATATTTCACCTGGGCATCACACAAGGGAGCGCATCCTTTTGTCTTTTTTTCTTTCGTACCATAGTTGGTATAGATTTCTCATCACCATACAGACCAGGCAGGCTAGATTTAGCCTCTTCCCTCCTATCAGCGCCATAAAATGACCCCTACCAGGTTGTGTTAGATGACGATATTCACAGAGATGCTTGATGGATTCTGCGCAATTTGGCTCAGCTGCAATGTTATTGATCGTGGATTGAGATATAGGGTAAGAGTACAACGTAATACAGAGCAGTAGTAATAGACATACCGTTCTGCTACAGCAAGTATGATAGGGATGCGTGAAAACATGTCACTTAATAAACAATGCTGGGAGTCGTAGTTTTGCAACAGCTGGAGGCGCCCAGGGAACACTGGCCTAGGGCCATGTTCCCACGCAACATTTTGGGCTATTTTTTTGAACCATAAAATCTACATTTTATACCCAATACCCATGTATTAAAGGGGTGCTCAGCGTTTGGAACAAACCTTTCTAAACAGCCGTCATGCCCCCTCCCATAGATAAATGTGGAGAAAGTACGCTGGCACTACCATCAAAGTCTCTGTCATATCAGCAGATATGCGAGTGGTCGCTCCGAAGGTCCGGGCGGTGCTCTTAGCAGACTGGTAGCAGCAGAGGTAATCACACAGGTGAGAGAAGGAACGTCTGCGGCACACGTCATAGGATCCAACACAACTTTATTGTCAGCTGATGCTCTGCATCAGCTGACAATAAAGTTGTGTTGGGTCCTATGACGTGTGCCGCAGACGTTCCTTCTCTCACCTGTGTGACCCCCTCCCATAGACTTGCACCAAGGGTGCTAGGCTATGACGTCACGAGCTGCCGGCGCCGGCTCTAGCGTTCGGAACAGTTTGTTCCAAATGTTGAGCAGCGGAGTACCCCTTTAATTTTATAGAACTCATTTTTATGGCAGTGTGTTGGTCCTTTGTGCCAAAAGACAGCCTATATTGTTTTTAATTTGGGCCATATTTAGGACCATTAAAGGGGTATTCCAGGAAAAAACTTTTTTTTATATATCAACTGGTTCCAGAAAGTTAAACAGATTTGTAAATTACTTCTATTAAAAAATCTTAATCCTTTCAGTACTTATGAGCTTCTGAAGTTAAGGTTGTTCTTTTCTGTCTAAATCCTCTCTGATGACACGAGTCTCGGGAACCGCCCAATTTAGAAGAGGTTTGCTATGGGAATTTGCTTCTAAACTGGGCGTTTCCCGAGACACGTGTCATCAGAGATTACTTAGACAGAAAAGAACAACCTTAACTTCAGAAGCTCATAAGTACTGAAAGGATTAAGATTTTTTAATAGAAATAATTAACAAATCTGTTTAACTTTCTGGAGCCAGTTGATATATATAAAAAAAAGTTTTTTCCTGGATAACCCCTTTAAAATGGTCACATTGTGGGCTAAACAGCTAAAGGGTAGGGTCACATGTTATGTCTTTTGCTTCGTATCTGCTGCTGCATATTTTCCTACCCATTGAAGTCAATGGGTAGCATAAGCAATATTTTGCTAGGAAAATACGCAGCAGAAAATACGCAGCAAAATACGGCACGTGTGACCCTACCCAAAAACAGCAAAGAAAAAAATTGAAAATACAAGAGTGAAAAACAAGGCTTGAAAATTTTTGCCCTTTCAGCGTAACATTAAATCAAGTGACAAGTGACATAAATAACAATAAACTGGTGACAGGGTCACGGGCGCCCACGGCTCATTGAAGGGGAGTGAATGCTAGCAGAGCTACTGGAGCACAAATTTCTGAGAAAGTACCTGCCGGCTATGATAGAAAGGTGTCAGAAAAACAAAGAGCGACAAAGAGTCCGTGTGCTGCCCACTGCCCAAGGTGACAATACATCTGGACCAAGGAGCAATATTCTGCTGGGAAATATGGGGTCCAGGCATTCATGTAGATCAGTGTTTCCCAACCAGAGTGCCTCCAGCTGTTGCAAAACTACAACACCCAGCATGGCAAGGGACCAAGAAAGCCTCATTAGAAGCGGTAACCTGAGTATTTGGTAAGGTGAGATATTGCTAAGAATCTGTAGGCAATCCACATCAAAATCAACAACACAAGGATTAGATTTTAAAGGGGTACTCCAGTAAAAAACTATTTATTTATTTATTTTTATTTTTTTAAATCAACTGGTGCCAGAAGTTAAGCAGATTTGTAAATTACTTCTATTAAATAAAAATCTTTTTTCTTCAGCTGCTGTATACTACAGAGAAAGTTCTTTTCTTTTTAAATTTCTTTCCAGTCTGACCACACAGTGCTCTCTGCTGACACCTCTGTCCATTTTAGGAACTGTCCAGAGCAGGAGCAAATCCCCATAGCAAACCTCTCCTGCTCTGGACAGTTCCTGAGACAGACAGAGAGCACTGTGGTCAGACAGAAAAGAAATAAAAAAATAAAAATAAAAAAAAAGAACTTCCCGTGGAGCTTACAACAGCTGATAAGTACTGGAAGAGTTAAGTCATTTACAAATCTGTAAACTTTCTGGTACCAGTTGATACCTTAAAGGGGTATTCCAGGAAAAAACTTTTTTATATATATCAACTGGCTCCAGAAAGTTAAACAGATTTGTAAATTACTTCTATTAAAAAATCTTAATCCTTTCATTACTTATGAGCTTCTGAAGTTAAAGGGATATTCCAGGCCAAAACTTTTTTTTATATATATCTCAACTGGCTGCGGAAAATTAAACAGATTTGTAAATTACTTCTATTAAAAAATCTTAATCCTTCCAATAGTGATTAGCTTCTGAAGTTGAGTTGTTGTTTTCTGTCTAACTGCTCTCTGATGACTCACGTCCCAGGAGCTGCGCAGTTCCTATGGGGATATTCTCCCATCATGCACAGCTCCCGGGACGTGACATCATCATTGAGCAGTTAGACAGAAAACTTCAGAAGCTAATAACTATTGGAAGGATTAACATTTTTTAATAGAAGTAATTTACAAATCTGTTTAACTTTCTGAAGCCAGTTTATATATATATATATATATATATATATATATATATATATATAAATAAAAGGTTTTGCCTGGAATACCCCTTTAAGGTTGTTCTTTTCTGTCTACGTGCTGTCTGATGACACGTGTCTCGGGAAATGCCCAGTTTAGAAGAGGTTTGCTATGGGGATTTGCTTCTAAACTGGGCGTTTTCGGAGACACGTTTCATCAGAGAGCACTTAGACAGAAAAGAACAACCTTAACTTCCGAAGCTCATAAGTACTGAAAGGATTAAGATTTTTTAATAGAAGTAATTTACAAATCTGTTTAACTTTCCGGAGCCAGTTGATATAAAAAAAAAAAAAGTTTTTTCCTGGATAACCCCTTTAACTTTATTTTTAATGTCAGTAGGAAAATCCGCAATAAATCTTTGCTATTTCTGCAGGAAAAGATTATGGCGCAATTTTTATTATTATTATTATTATTATTATTTCAGCATTTAGATAAGATTTGCTCATATCTCATTCACTTTGCTGCTACTGTATTCCACTGTGGATTTTCCATCCGCAAATCTAGTACTATATCCCCGGAATTTCCTCTCTGTGTAAGTGTAGTCTGACATGGCGGACATGCGCTTTACACCTCGTCTGATATACGAGTTTATTTATTGCTGCTGATGTAGTGATGGATGTGTTTAGTAAGCATGTGATGCAATCTGTATGTGACAGGAACGCCATTCCGGAGGGTATTTTTGTAACTCTAGTGCTGCTCTCAGATCTAATCCTTGTACAAGCAGCACATGTACTGACCTTGTGGTGGAACCTCCCAGAGGGGGGGGGGGGGGGGGGGAAACGCCATTATCGCCGGGAGCGGCCAGAACAGGTTGTGACTTTAACAGGTAACAGAATGTCACTGAGCTACTTCTGCTGACGATAAGATCAGACGATGAAGACAAACAGCGTTAAAGTGGGCCACATGGTGGAATTAGCCCTTCTGTCATCTAACGCAATATACAGCCTGTCAATCATGAGGGGCTAACTATACACTGTGCCACGGGGCACTCTGCAGGCACCACCGGGCCCCAGATCGCTGCCACTTATACACTACGAAAGAATGCAAAATAAAAGAACTGCAATGCAGCGTATAACAAATTTATTTTCCTTCAGATTCTAAGATCCATTTCTAGCTTTTAGAGCAGAGTTTCCCAAACAGGGGGCCTCCAGCTGTTGCAAAACTACAACTCCCAGCATGCCTGGACAGCCTTCGGCTGTCCAGGCATGCTGGGAGTTGTAGTTTTGCAACAGCTGGAGGCACCCTGTTTGAAAACACTGAGTTAGTGAAACATTCTCCCAATACAATACTCACCTCAGCTGCTGCAAACCTCTTTATGCAGGGAAGGATCAAAGATTTCTAAATGCACACGTGTTAAAGGGGTACTCCACTGGAAAACATTTATTTATTTTTTTATTTTTAAATCAACTGGTGCCGGAAAGTTAAACAGATTTGTAGATTAATTCTATTTAAAAAAATCATAATCCTTCCAGTACTTATCAGCTCATGTATGCTCCACAGGAAGTTCTTTTCTTTTTGAATTTCCTTTCTGTCTGACCACAGTTCCCTCTGCTGACACCTCTGTCCATGTCAGGAACTGTTCAGAGTAGGAACAAATCCCCATAGTAAACCTATCCTGTTCTGGACAGCTCTTAAAATGGACAGAGGTGTAAGCAGAGAGCACTGTGGTCAGGCAGAAAGGAAATTCAAAAAGAAAAGAACTTCCTCTGGAGCATACAGCAGCTGATGAATGCACACGCGTTAAAGGGGTACTCCACTGGAAAACATTTTTTTTTTTTTTAAATCAACTGGTGCCGGAAAGTTAAACAGATTAGTAAATTACTTCCATTAAAAAATCTTAATCCTTCCAGTACTTATCAGCTGGTGTATGCTCCACAGGAAGTTCTTTTCTTTTTGAATTTCTTTTCTGTCTGACCACAGTGCTCTCTGCTGACACCTCAGGAACTGTCCAGAGCAGGAGCAAATCCCCATAGCAAACCTATCCTGCTCTTGACAGTTCCTAACATGAACAGAGGTGTCAGCAGAGAGGACTGTGGTCAGACAGAAAGGAAATTCAAAAAGAAAAGAACTTCCTCTGGAGCATACCGCAGCTGATAAGTACTGGAAGGATTAAGATTTTTAATAGAAGTCATTTGCAAATCTGTTTAACTTTCTGGCACCAGTTGATTTAAAAAAAAAAAAATGTTTTCCAGCGGAGTACCCCTTTAAAGGATTATGCTCCAGACTCCAGCTATTGCATGGGTTGCTGAGAATAGGAGGCCAAGACAATGATAGGGGCTCCTTGTGTTCTGTTCATTTGGTGCTTGTCGTAGACCACCTCCATCATGACCTCATAGAAAACCGTTCAATAATGGGTCAATACATGGCATTATTAGTACAATCCCTTGCAAGCAATGTAATTAATAATGGAGGGATACTGTTAATTTTTGTAAGTCGCATTTGCATGTATGGTTAGAATTTTTAATATATCACTGGGATCTGACTTCCACTGATCCTGAGAAGAAAGTGAGTGTATACACCAATGCTGATCCTCTGTGCAGAAAGCTGGAGCATGGTCTAGTTCAAGTGAATGGGGCTGTGGTGCATAACTAGGTGTGCAGGAGCATTGCTGTGCATGGAAAACATAAAGGGGTATTCTTGTGCACCACATCTTATCCCCATCCACAGGATAGGGCATAAGTATCTGATCACGGGGGTCTGACCACAGTGCTCTCTGCTGACACCTCTGTCCATGACAGGAACTGTCTAGAGGTTTGCTATGGGGATTAATTAGCTCCTGCTCTGGACATTTCCCGACACGGACAGAGGTGGCAGCAGAGAGCACTGTGGTCAGGCTGGAAAGAACCACACAACTTCCTGTGGAGCATACAGCAGCTGATAAGCACAACTGCACGGCTCCCCGCCACAGCGGGTTTGCGCAGGAGACGAGCGGGGTCGCAGGAACCTTAACAGGTCTACAGACTGGACCACACGAGGCTTTCCCAGCTCACTAATTTATTTGTGTACTGCATTTAACCACGTCAGGCACAAACCAAGTCGCTACTGTATCGACGACTTGGACTTGATTTAAATTTTGCTCTACTAACAGAGAATTGATCAGTATATGCTAAATCTTTTATTGAGTCACTGTCTCCTTTTATGTCCCTGAGGAAGACATTTGACTGCTGTCAGAAACGCGTCGGGCTAAATTTTGGAGACGTGTAGACTGAGATAGTGACTATACGCACTAGCATTGAGATTACATAATTGTTTAATATTGACTTTAACAGGAGTCTATTCTTTGCGTCATTTTGGAGGGCAAACCATTTGCCCAATTAATTGCTCACAATATATTATATGTGTTTTACTGATGAACTAGTAAAAGTTATGTTTTATGTCACTCCCCACTATATGCCATATTTATATTGACTGGGAGCACTTCATACTTGGGTATTTGGATACCTGACTTATCCTTTATTGTTATTTAAGTACTGGAAGGAATAAGATTTTTAAATAGAAGTAATTTACAAACCTGTATAACTTTCTGACATCAGTTGATTTGAAAACATTTCTTTTTTTTCTGGAATACACTTTTAAGTAAAAAAAAAAAGCTAGTCTGGAGTTCTATACAGTACCAGCGTATCTGTTACGCCGAGCGCTCCGGGTCCCCGCTCCTCCCCGGACCGCTCACAGTGTTCTCCTATTCGCAGCGCCCCGGTCAGACCTGCCGACCGGGTGTGCTGCGATAATGTTCCCAGCAGGGATGCGATTCGCGATGCGGGACGCGCCCGCTCGCGATGCGCATCCCGACTCGCTTACCAGACCCGTTCCCCGTCTGTGCTGTCCCGGCGCGCGCGGCCCCGCTCCTTAGGGCGCGCGCGCGCCGGGTCTTTGCAATTTAAAGGGCCGGTGCGCCACTGATTGGCCCATGAGGTTTTATCAGTACCTTCACCTGTGCACTTCCCTACTTATACCTCACTTCCCCTGCACTCCCTTGCCGGATCTTGTTGCCATTGTGCCAGTGAAAGCGTTTCCTTGTGTGTTCCTAGCCTGTGTTCCAGACCTCCTGCCGTTGCCCCTGACTACGATCCTTGCTGCCTGCCCTGACCTTCTGCTACGTCCGACCTTGCTCTTGTCTACTCCCTTGTACCGCGCTTATCTCAGCAGTCAGAGAGGTTGAGCCGTTGCCGGTGGATACGACCTGGTTGCTACCGCCACTGCAAGACCATCCCGCTTTGCGGCGGGCTCTGGTGAATACCAGTAGCAACTTAGAACCGGTCCACCGACACGGTCCATGCCAATCCCTCTCTGGCACAGAGGATCCACCTCCAGCCAGCCGAATCGTGACAGTAGATCCGGCCATGGATCCCGCTGAGGTCCCGCTGCCAGTTGTCGCTGACCTCACCACGGTGGTCGCCCAGCAGTGGCAACAGATAGCGCAACAAGGCCACCAGCTGTCTCAACTGACCGTGATGCTACAGCAGCTACTACCACAGCTTCAACAATCATCTCCTCCGCCAGCTCCTGCACCTCCTCCGCAGCGAGTGGCTGCATCCAGCCTCCGTTTATCTTTGCCGGCCAAATTTGATGGGGACTCTAAATTTTGCCGTGGTTTTCTTTCACAATGTTCCCTGCATTTGGAGATGAAGTCGGACCAGTTTCCAACTGAAAGGTCAAAGGTGGCTTTCGTAGTCAGCCTTCTGTCTGGGAAAGCCCTGTCATGGGTCACACCGCTCTGGGACCGCAATGATCCTGTCACTGCCTCTGTACACTCTTTCTTCACGGAGATTCGAAGTGTCTTCGAGGAACCTGCCCGAGCCTCTTCTGCCGAGACTGCCCTGCTGAACCTGGTCCAGGGTAATTCTTCTGTTGCCGAGTACGCCATCCAATTCCGTACTCTCGCCTCCGAATTGTCCTGGAATAACGAGGCCCTCTGCGCGACCTTTAAAAAAGGCCTATCCAGTAACATCAAAGATGTGCTTGCCGCACGAGAAATCCCTGCTAACCTGCATGAACTTATTCATCTTGCCACCCGCATTGACATGCGTTTTTCCGAAAGGCGTCAGGAGCTCCGCCAGGATATGGACTTTGTTCGCACGAGGCGGTTTCTCTCTCCGGCTCCTCTCTCCTCTGGTCCACTGCAATCCGTTCCTGTGCCTTCCGCCGTGGAGGCTATGCAAGTTGACCGGTCTCGCTTGACATCTCAAGAGAGGACACAACGCCGCATGGAGAACCTTTGCCTGTACTGTGCCAGTACCGAACATTTCTTGAAGGATTGTCCTATCCGACCTCCATGTCAGGAAAGACGCACGCTGACTCCGCACAAAGGTGAGACAGCTCTTGATGTGAACTCTGCTTCTCCACGTCTTACTGTGCCTGTGCGGATTTCTTCTTCTACCTTCTCCTTCTCAGCTATGGCCTTCTTGGATTCCAGATCTGCAGGAAATTTTATTTTGGCCTCTTTCATCACCAGGTTCAACATCCCGGTGACCAGTCTCGCCAGACCCCTCTACATCGCCTCTGTTAATAATGAAAGATTGGACTGTACTGTGCATTACCGCACGGAACCCCTCTTAATGTGCATCGGACCCCATCACGAAAAAATTTAATTTCTGGTCCTCTCTAACTGCACTTCGGAAATTCTTCTTGGACTACCGTGGCTTCAACGCCATTCCCCAACCCTCGATTGGACCATCGGGGAAATCAAGAACTGGGGTACTTCTTGCCACAAGGACTGTCTTAAGCCTGCTCCCTGTACTGTCAGTCAAGACCCTGTGGTTCCTCCGATATCTGGTCTCCCCAAGGCCTATCTGGATTATGCTGATGTTTTTTGCAAAAAACAAGCAGAGACTTTGCCTCCTCACAGGCCTTATGACTGTCCTATTGACCTCCTCCCTGGTACTACTCCACCCCGGAGCAGAATCTATCCTCTGTCTGCTCCAGAAACACAAGCCATGTTGGAGTACATCCAAGAGAATTTAAAAAAGGGGTTTATCCGCAAGTCTTCCTCCCCTTACGCCCTTGCATTGATTACCGCGGACTTAATAAAATCACTGTAAAAAAACGCTATCCCCTACCTCTTATCTCGGAACTCTTTGATCGCCTACAAGGCGCCCACATCTTTACCAAGCTGGACTTAAGAGGTGCATATAGTCTCATCCGCATCAGGGAGGGGGACGAGTGGAAGACCACATTTAACACCAGAGATGGACACTTTGAATATCTGGTTATGCCCTTTGGGCTTTGCAACGCCCCTGCCGTCTTCCAAGACTTTGTAAATGAAATTTTTCATGATCTTCTATATACCTGTGTTGTGGTTTACCTAGACGATATTTTGATTTTTTCTGCTAACCTAGAAGAACACCGCCAGCATGTCCGCATGGTTCTTCAGAGACTTCGGGACAATCAATTATATGCCAAAATGGAAAAATGTCTCTTTGAATGTCAATCTCTTCCCTTCCTAGGATACTTAGTCTCTGGCCAGGGACTACAAATGGACCCAGATAAACTATCAGCCGTATTGGATTGGCCACGCCCCTCCGGACTCCGTGCTATCCAACGTTTTTTGGGGTTTGCCAATTATTACAGACAATTTATTCCGCACTTTTCCACTATTGTGGCTCCCATCGTGGCCCTAACCAAGAAAAACGCCAACCCTAAGTCCTGGCCTCCTCAAGCGGAAGACGCATTCAATCATCTCAAGACTGCCTTTTCTTCTGCTCCCGTACTCTCCAGACCTGATCCATCTAAGCCCTTCTCGCTGGAGGTAGACGCCTCCTCGGTGGGAGCTGGAGCAGTACTCCTACAAAAAAATTCTTCCGGACATGCTGTTACTTGTGGTTTCTTTTCTAGGACCTTCTCTCCGGCGGAGAAAAACTACTCCATTGGTGATCGAGAACTACTGGCCATAAAATTGTCGCTTGAGGAATGGAGGCACCTGCTGGAGGGATCCAAATATCCAGTTATTATATACACTGCTCACAAGAATCTCTCTTATCTTCAGTCTGCCCAACGGCTGAACCCTCGCCAGGCTAGGTGGTCGTTGTTCTTTGCCCGTTTTAACTTTGAAATTCATTTTCGCCCTGCTGACAAGAACATTAGGGCTGATGCCCTCTCTCGTTCATCGGATGCCTCTGAAGTGGAAGCTTCCCCGCAACACATTATTCCTCCGGACTGTCTGAACTCCACTTCTCCAGCTTCCATCAGACAAACTCCTCCAGGGAAGACCTTCGTCTCTCCACGCCAGCGCCTCAGGATTCTCAAGTGGGGACACTCCTCACACCTCGCAGGCCATGCTGGCATCAAAAAATCCATCCAGCTCATCTCTCGATTTTATTGGTGGCCTACCCTGGAAGCTGATGTTGTTGATTTCGTGCGGGCTTGTACAGTCTGTGCCCGGGACAAGACCCCTCGCCAGAAGCCTGCTGGTCTCCTCCATCCTCTGCCTGTTCCTGAACGACCATGGTCTCAGATTGGTATGGACTTTATTACTGACTTACCTTTATCCCATGGCAACACAGTTATTTGGGTGGTCGTTGATCGATTCTCCAAGATGGCACATTTTATCCCTCTTCCAGGTCTTCCTTCTGCGCCTCAGTTGGCGAAACAATTTTTTATACACATTTTTCGCCTTCACGGGCTGCCTATGCATATCGTCTCGTATAGAGGCGTTCAATTTGTGTCTAAATTCTGGAGGGCCCTCTGCAATCAACTCAAAATCAAATTAAACTTCTCGTCTTCTTATCATCCCCAATCCAATGGGCAAGTAGAAAGAATTAATCAGGTTCTGGGTGACTATTTGCGACATTTTGTTTCCTCCCGCCAGGATGACTGGGCAGATCTTCTACCATGGGCCGAATTCTCGTACAATTTCAGAGTCTCTGAATCTTCCGCTAAATCCCCATTCTTCGTGGTGTACGGCCGTCACCCTCTCCCCCCCCCCCTTCCCACTCCCATGCCCTCTGGTTTGCCCGCTGTTGATGAGGTGACTCGGGACTTCTCCACCATATGGAAAGAGACTCAAAATTCTCTCTTACAGGCCTCATCCCGGATGAAAAAACATGCCGATAGGAAAAGAAGAATTCCCCCCATTTTTTCTCCCGGAGACAAAGTATGGCTCTCCGCCAAGTATGTCCGCTTTCGTGTCCCCAGTTATAAACTGGGACCACGTTATCTTGGTCCTTTCAAAATCAAGTGCCAAATCAACCCTGTCTCTTACAAACTCCTTCTTCCTCCTTCTCTCCGTATTCCCAATGCTTTCCATATCTCTCTCCTTAAACCACTCATCCTTAACCGCTTCTCTCCCAAAGTTGTTTCTCCCACTCCAGTTTCTGGGTCCTCTGACGCGCCGGGTCTTTGCAATTTAAAGGGCCGGTGCGCCACTGATTGGCGCATGAGGTTTTATCAGTACCTTCACCTGTGCACTTCCCTACTTATATCTCACTTCACCTGCACTGCCTTGCCGGATCTTGTTGCCATTGTGCCAGTGAAAGCGTTTCCTTGTGTGTTCCTAGCCTGTGTTCCAGACCTCCTGCCGTTGCCCCTGACTACGATCCTTGCTGCCTGCCCTGACCTTCTGCTACATCCGACCTTGCTCTTGTCTACTCCCTTGTACCGCGCTTATCTCAGCAGTCAGAGAGGTTGAGCCGTCGAAGGTGGATACGACCTGGTTGCTACCGCTGCTGCAAGACCATCCCGCTTTGCGGCGGGCTCTGGTGAATACCAGTAGCAACTTAGAACCGGTCCACCGACACGGTCCACGCCAATCCCTCTCTGGCACAGAGGATCCACCTCCAGCCAGCCGAATCGTGACAGTATCAATAGTTTCAAGTGTACCTGTCGTCAATAAAAACTTTTTATATAATGTAGATTATACCATTATATGTATATTTGTAATATACATTGGTTAAAAAAATCGATATATATTTTTGTCCCTGCCCTGTATGTCTCTATGAGGAGTCCAAATATAGGAAGTGTGGGTGGACAAGCAGGGCTCTGTACACTGAGGACAAGCGGGCTCTGTACACTGAGGACAAGCAGGACTCTGTACACTGAGGACAAGCGGGGCTCTGTACACTGAGGACAAGAAGGGCTCTGCACACTGAGGACAAGCAGGGCTCTGTACACTGAGGACAAGCAGAGCTCTGCACACTGAGGACAAGCAGGGCTCTGTACACTGAGGACAAGCAGGGCTCTGTTCACTGAGGACAAGCAGGGCTCTGTACACTGAGGACAAGCGGGCTCTGTACACTGAGGACAAGCAGGACTCTGTACACTGAGGACAAGCGGGGCTCTGTACACTGAGGACAAGAAGGGCTCTGCACACTGAGGACAAGCAGGGCTCTGTACACTGAGGACAAGCAGAGCTCTGCACACTGAGGACAAGCAGGGCTCTGTACACTGAGGACAAGCAGGGCTCTGTTCACTGAGGACAAGCAGGGCTCTGTACACTGAGGACAAGCAGGGCTCTGTACACTGAGGACAAGCAGGGCTCTGTGCACTGAGGACAAGCAGGGCTTTTTACACTGAGGACAGGCAGGGCTCTGTACACTGAGGACAAGCAGGGCTCTGTGCACTGAGAACAAGCAAAGCTCTGTACACTGAGGACAAGCAGAGCTCTGCACACTGAGGACAAGCAGGGCTCTGTACACTGAGGACAAGCAGGGCTCTGTGCACTGAGGACAAGCAGGGCTTTTTACACTGAGGACAGGCAGGGCTCTGTACACTGAGGACAAGAAGGGCTCTGCACACTGAGGACAAGCAGGGCTCTGTACACTGAGGACAAGCAGAGCTCTGCACACTGAGGACAAGCAGGGCTCTGTACACTGAGGACAAGCAGGGCTCTGTACACTGAGGACAAGCAGGGCTCTGTACACTGAGGACAAGCAGGGCTCTGTGCACTGAGGACAAGCAGGGCTTTTTACACTGAGGACAGGCAGGGCTCTGTACACTGAGGACAAACAGGGCTCTGTGCACTGTGGACAAGCAGGGATCTGTGCACTGAGGACAAGCAGGGCTCTGTGCACTGAGGACAAACGGGGCTCTGTACACTGAGGACAAACAGGGCTCTGTACACTGTGGACAAGCAGGGATCTGTACACTGAGGACAAGCAGGGCTCTGTGCACTGAGGACAAGCAGGGCTCTGTACACTGAGGACAAGCAAGATTGTTCTTGTATTTGCACACATCTAGAAAGCTGTTCATTTATTTTTATTTTTTTTGAAGGTTCAAAATTTTGCTTGCTTCTTGGCTGATCGCTGGCTCTAATAGGCGGGGCCGATAATTGCCCAGTGTAATAGGGCACTCAGAAAAGGATGCAACACCATAGGTGGGGAGGTCCCAGAGGTCGTACTCTTACCCAGAGGTGTAACTATAGGGGGTGCAGAGGTAGCATTTGCATTTGGACCCTGGTACCTAATGGGGCCCAAAGACAGCTCTGCCCCATAAGAAAACACCAGTATTCTAAACATCACACAATAGACACAGGGCCCTGTTACAGATTTTTGCATTGGGGCCCTCAAGCTACAAGTTACGCGTCCGATCTCACCATTCATAAACTGATGGCATATCAATGCAATCTACCATGATTTTATAAGATGGGGGCTATGCCAGTAAACTGCATTAAAGGGGTATTCCAGGAAAAAAACTTTTTTTTTTTATATCAACTGGTTCCAGAAAGTTAAACAGATTTGTAAATTACTTCTATTAAAAAATCTCAATCCTTTCTATAATTATCAGCTGCTGAAGTTGAGTTGTTGTTTTCTGTCTGGCAACAGTGCTCTCTGCTGACACCTCTGTCTGTCTCGGGAACTGCACAGAGTAGAAGAGGTTTGTTATGGGGATTTGCTTCTCAACTGGGCAGTTCCCGAGACACGTGTCATCAGAGAGCACTTAGACAGAAAAGAACAACTCAACTTCAGAAGCTCATAAGTACTGAAAGGATGAAGATTTTTTTTATAGAAGTCATATACAAATCTGTTTAACTTTCAGGAACCAGTTGATATATATAAAAAAATAAAATAAAATTTCCTGGAATACCCCTTTAACATGCATTGGCCTTTACTTTATTTGTGTATTTTTCATGCACATTTGTACTGCTTTGTACCCCTGGTTTACCGATAGGGGCACCAGTACATTTGCCTGTGATTTGTTAAACTGAGTGGCCTAGGTCAGTGGTCTCCAAACTGTGGCCCTCCAGATGTTGCAAAACTACAACTCCCAGCATGCCCGGACAGCCGTTGGCTGTCCGGGCATGCTGGGAGTTGTAGTTTTGCAACATCTGCAGGGCCGCAGTTTGTGAACCACTGTATCTAGGTAATGAGTAGCATTTTGTATGGAAATTGTATAGAAAAATCTGTATATTGATGGATTGTCCCCACCCTGGACATGTCACTATTTTTCCTCAGATCGTATTTCCGTTCTCAGCACCTCCGTGTCCCTTTTTCGGTCTCGCCCAAGTGAAGACAGGAACATTCTGGATAGAGAAGGATTAGGGTGTGAGTTGCTCACATCTCACAGAATAGAACATACGTAACAGGAGAACAAACCTGGGTGCAAAAGAGAGAAGGGACAGGTTTAATAGACGTGTAAAACTATAAAACACCAGATGTATTAAGCTGCGTTCAGTGACCTCTTCATCTCTCTTTCCACCTCTGCCACCCAAATATGTTTATATGTAGATGTATTTAATTTATTAAAATTTTTTTTTAATTATATATACATATATATACATATATATATATATATATATATATATATATATATATATATATATATAATTGAAATTTGTGTGTTTGCTGGCAGGTTTTGGATGTGGATTTTAATATTTGAGACTTGGAACTTTAAAGGGGTTATCCAGGAAAAAACTTTTTTTTATATATCAACTGGCTCCAGAAAGTTAAACAGATTTGTATATTACTTCTATTAAAAAATCTTAATCCTTTCAGTACTTATGAGCTTCTGAAGTTAAGGTTGTTCTTTTCTGTCTAAATCCTCTCTGATGACACTTGTCTCGGGAAACGCCCAGTTTAGAAGAGGTTTGCTATGGGGATTTGCTTCTAAACTGGGCATTTCCCGAGATAGGTGTCAATCTCAGGAAATGCCCAGTTTAGAAGCAAATCCCCATAGCAAACCTCTTCTAAACTGGGTGTTTCCCGAGACAAGTGTCATCAGAGAGGATTTAGGCAGAAAAGAAAAACCTTAACTTCAGAAGCTCATAAGTACTGAAAGGATTAAGATTTTTTTAATAGACGTAATATACAAATCTGTTTAACTTTCTGGAGCCAGTTGATGTATATAAAAAAAGTTTTTCCCTGGAATAGGGATGTCCGTGATGTCCCTGCGCATGAACGTCCCTGTGTGTCGTCGTCAAGGCAACGTCACTAGTCCGGGGCCGGCCCTGAGCGGAGAAGAGGGCCTCCCGGTGAAGATGGACAGCCCGAAACGACTAACGCTCCCCACCGGACGGTCCCTGCAGCATAGATGGCCCGGACCAGCTCACCCTTCCTTCCCACTGAGGGGAGGTGAGTAGAAAACTAAAGGGGGGTCTGGATGATGACGAAGGCCGCACTGGTCTTCAACCTGCGGACCTCCAGATGTTTTAAAACTACAACTCCCATCATGCCCGGACAGCCGATGGCTGTCCGGGCATGCTGGGAGTTGTAGTTTTGCAACATCCGGAGGTCCGCAGGTTGAAGACCACTGAGAAGGGATTGACAGGCGGAGAGTTCACTCGAGTATAAGCCGAGGGGGGCGTTTTCAGCACGAAAAATCGTGCTGAAAAACTCGGCTTATACTCGAGTATATACGGTAATAACATGGCATAAGAAGTAATATTGTGTTATAATGCATGCACCATATTATATTATCCTCCGTATATAGAACTCACAGCTCGTCGCTCTCCTCATACTGTAGATTCACATTACTTGGCCAAATATCTGTGCAGCTGAATGTAAGGTGATATGTTGTCCTCATCCCAGGACTGGATGGACTAGAGAAAATCCGGATATCTGAAAAGCCCCACATACTATTATAGGAAACCTCCAACAGGGAGACTATGAGGGGGACATATTAGGAGTAGTGCAAGGGAGAAGTAGAGCAGCTGAAATACACTTTCTTGCCGATTGCAGAGATGGGGACGTGTTCCATCCTCTCCTTGCCATTGCACTATCTGCAGTATAGAAGGTAACATGGGATAACACAGGGGGTTTGTAAATGCTTTGGTGCCCACAGCAGAGAACATGATAACATTCTCCTGATTCGAGCTTCCTACATCAATGACATTACACGATCTTCGTACAGTATGTGTTCACACCTGAATGAAACTCCAGCCCACTAGGCGTCAAGGAAAATCTGTGTGAATTTTTAAGCCAAAGATTTCACTTCTTAATTGAAGTTATTGGGCAGTAAAATTAGCTGCACAAAATATGCAGCAGATCCTGTACGTGTGAATGTACCCTAACATGGAGATTCGTGGATAAATCTGTGATCTGGATTTTCGATGTGGGTTTGCTGCAGATTCCTCCACCATCAGCCCACTTAGGGTTAGTGGTAGTATTTGTGTCATACTCCTGGTGGTCTACAGTGGTTAAAGGGGTACTCCACTGCTCAGCGTTTGGAACAAAATGTTTCGAATGCATAGAGTCGGCGCCGGGAGCTTGTGACGTCATAGCCCCACCCCCTCATGACATCACATCCCGCCCCCTCAATGCAAGTCTATGGGAGGGGGCCTGACGGCCTTTTGGCTAAGATCAAGTGTAGTATCTGTTCTTATCAGTTTCATACCGGTGGAAAAGTCCCACCTGTGTGGGGCTGGTGGGGATGGGTGTTGCATGGAGGAGGCAGGTGTACCAGGCGTTCTGAGGAATCAGCTCGATGGCTGCCCTGATGTGACCTGTTTCCTCTGGGTCTCGCCATGAGGTAGAGGGGTGTAGAGCCGAGGTACTTCTGTGCCTCGGGGAGTGGTGACCCTGAGGTGCCGAAACTCACTGGGTGTTATAGCTCACTGCACCATTACTCTTCACCTTTGGCACTCACCCTTGGTATCCCGGCCTTTTGGCTAAGATCGGGGAAATTTTTATAGATCCGGCCAGATGACCGGGCAGTATATCTGCACTTCATTCACTTATTTATTATTTTTTTGTATGTCACTGTGCCACGTTTTGTGTTTTTCTTTGTACACAGGATTGGCAGGATGTGGTAGCCCTTCTGGGTGTCCCTCCTGGCGGTCTAGGGGAGGTGTGTGTGGCCATTAGGTTCCTCAACTCCCTGCAACCCCTGGGCATCTTGGCTTCGGTCAAGATGCCACCAGTATACGGCTCCTTGGCTGATATCTAGGTTGAAGCCAGGAGCATTTTCGGCCCCTTAGTAGCTTCGGCAAAAAGGGGCATTGAACCTGGATCCTTGCAGGTGCCTTTTGGCCGAGAGGTGAAGGGTAGGTTTGTTGGGGGGCCTCTCTCCTGTTGGAGAAGGGCTTAGCGATAGACCGCATCCTTTGTGCACGTTTTTTTTTTTAGTGTGACACGTTTGCACTTTTTCATGCACTTTGGGTGACAGAGAGCACTTGCCTCGGCTCTTAAAAAAAAGAGTGGAAGCACGGGCACCATATCTCTTCACCTTTGTGGCACTCACCTCTTGATTCCTGGCCTTCTGGCTAGGATCGTGGACATTTTTATAGATCCGGCAGTATACCTGCACACATTCAGTTATTTATTTCTTTTTGTCACTGTGTCACTTTTTACGTGTTGTGTGTCCACAGGATTGTGAGGATGCGGTAACCCTTCTTGGTGTCCCTCCTAGCGGTCTAGGGGGGTTATGTGTGGCCATTGTTGGAGAAGAGCTTGCGATAGACCGCATCCTTTGTGCACGTTTTTTTAGTGTATCACGTTTGCACTTTTTTTGCACTTTGGGTGATTCAAGAGCACGTTCCTCGGCTCTTAGATAAAGTAACATGATAAAATTCCATTTAATGGGCTGAAGGAAACAATGCCATATATACTATTATAACCTATTGCACCTCAGTTCTGCCAGACATTGAGGAGGGGGCTATGGAGAGCATTGTAACATTCTGTGTCGCCCCCATGGAGCCTCGTGAGTCAGTATGTGACACAGTCAGAACTTCAGAGGACTTTTATTGGGTATTATCTCACCTTCTAGTTGAGCTTTGTTAGGTGAACTCCCTGGTGGCAGACTCCTAGGTGTCCACCAGCATTGAGCCTTCTGGACAGCTGACAGCAGGGGGCAGTATTGCAGTTCTGGGCTGACAAGGGTTGAGGGGAAGCAATGCATTCTGGGGAACTGTAGCACTGTGCAGCTGCTTTACCAGAAAGTAGTGAGATGATGGTGGTAGGGTTGAGGATTCCATTCCCACAAAACAAATAGATTTTTGGTGATTTCAGTACTGTGGCTGCCATGATGGAGTCCATAGGGGTTGTCACTGAAGTAATTGGTCACTTTGTCTGCCATTCAGGAAGCTGGGAAAGCTGGATGGCTGCTGCAGTGGTCCCTGGGGACAACTTGGTTGTCATCTAGGGTTCCCAGAAACAGATGAAATTAAAGGGGTACTCCGGTTGAAAACATATTTTTTTTTTAAATCAACTGATGCCAGAAAGTTAACCCCTTAAGGACCGGGGTTTTTTCCGTTTTTGCATTTTCATTTTTGCTCCTTTCCTTTAAAAAATCATAACTTTCAAATTTGCACCTAAAAATCCATATGATGGCTTATTTTTTGCGCCACCAATTCTACTTTGTAATGACGTCAGTCATTTTGCCCAAAAATCTACGGTGAGGCGGGAAAAAAAATCATTGTGCGACAAAATTGAAAAATTTGTTGTGTAAATTTTGGGGGCTTCCGTTTCTACGTAGTACATTTTTCGGAAAAAATGACACCTGATATGTAATCTGTAGGTCCATACGATTAAAATGATACCCTACTTATATAGGTTTGATTTTGTCGGACTTCTGGAAAAAATCATAACTACATGCAGGAAAATTTATACGTTTAAAATTGTCATCTTCTGACCCCTATAACTTTTTTATTTTTTCCGTGTATGGGGCGGTATGAGGGCTCATTTTTTGCGCCGTGATCTGAAGTTTTTAACGGTACCATTTTTGCATTGATAGGACTTATTGATCGCTTTTTATTCATTTTTAAATGATATAAAAAGTGACCAAAAATGCACTATTTTGGACTTTGGAATTTTTTTGCGCGCACGCCATTGACCGAGCGGTTTAATTAATGATATATTTTTATAATTCGGACATTTCCACACGCGGTGATACCATATATGTTTATTTTTATTTTTATTTACACTGGTTTTTTTTTATTGGAAAAGGGGGGCGATTCAAACTTTTAATAGGGGAGGAGTTAAATGATCTTTATTCACTTTTTTTTTTCACTTTTTTTTTTGCAGTGTTATAGGTCCCATAGGCACCTATAACACTGCACACACTGATCTCCTATGCTGATCACTGGTTTCTCATAAGAAACCAGTGATCAACGATTCTGCCGCATGACTGCTCAGGCCGGGATCTCAGGTACTGAGCAGTCATTCGGCGATCGGACAGCGAGGAGGCAGGTAGAGGCCCTCCCGCTGTCCTGTCAGCTGTTCGGGATGCCGCGATTAGCCGCGGCTATCCCGAACAGCCCGACTGAGCTAGCCGGGAACTTTCACTTTTAGCCGCGCGGCTCAGCTCAGCGCGCGGCTAAAGGGTTAATAGCGCGCGGCGCCGCGATCGTCGCTGCACGCTATTAGAGGCGGGTCCCGGCTTCACTATGACGCCGGGCCCGCCGTGATATGACGCGGGGTTACTGTGTAACCCCGCGTTATATCAGAAGAGCAGGACCAAGGACGTACCGGTACGTCCTTGGTCCTTAAGGGGTTAAACAGATTTGTAAATTACTTCCATTAAAAATCTTTACCCTTCCAGTGCTTTTTAGCAGCTGTTTGCTACAGAGGAAATTCTTTTCTTTTTGAATTTCTATTTTGTCTTGTCCACAGTGCTCTCTGCTGACACCTGATGCCTGTATCAGGAACTTTCCAGCGCAGGAGAAAATCCCCATAGCAAACATATGCTGCTCTGGACAGTTCCTGACACGGACAGAGGTGTCAGCAGAGAGAACACTGTGGTCAGACAGAAAATAAATTAAAAAAGAAAAGAATTTCCTCTGTAGCATACAGCTGCTAAAAAATACTGGAAGGGTAAAGTGTATTTATTTATTTTTTTTTTATTTTTTTATAGAAGTAATTTACAAATCTGTTTAACTTTCTGGCACCAGTTGATTTGAAAACATTTGTTTTCCACCGGAGTACCCCTTTAACTTTCTGGCACCAGTTGATTTAAAAAAATAAATAAAATGTTTTTCATCGGAGTACCCCTTTAAGAAATGGCAATTCATCTTACAGAAGAGGAGGTCTCAAGGGCTTCACTTCCTGCTTATGCTGTATAGTAAGCCAGTGTTTTCCAACTAGGGTGCCTCCAGCTGTTGCAAAACTACAACTCCCAGCATGCCCGGACAGCCAAAGGCTGTCCGGGCATGCTGGGAGTTGTAGTTTTGCAACAGCTGAAGGCACCCTGGTTGGAAAACATTGTAGTAAGCGATAGCTATTGGCACATATTACTGTAGCTTTGTTCTCTATAATAAACCGTCCTGGACAACCTCGTGTGAACCCTTCATGGTGTTATATAATGCGTCACACGTCACGTATCCTGCTCGCTCCTCCAGCCCAGACTCTCTCCTGATCTCCTTCCAAGTGCTGTACGTTCCTAAGCAACTTAGTGCTGTAAATATGACTCCCACGATGCACTGCCTGCTAATATTTACATGCAAATGATTATGCAAATCAGACACACACCAATGCCCAGGCGTCTCATGTGACCCAGCCGCCCCATGACGCATCACATGATCAGGGAGTGTAAATATTTAACTTGCGCTGCTTTATTCTGGGAACCTACATTTAACATAATTGGTGGTAATAGAATCCAATAAGATTTAGATATGGATTAATGGAGGAAATTACTGGGAGATTTCCCTTTCATTTCATTGTTTTCCACGGTAATAGGGGCCATAACTGTACGGTCCTGGGCACGCCGGAGACATTTCTTTGTCTGCAGATGCTGCAGGGGAAATGTGTGGCCGGATGCAAAATGCTGAAAGAAGGAAAACTACGCAATGTGTAAATCATGAATTATAAATATTCACTAAGTGCCCTGTGTGAGCCTAGTCCTACACCCAGTATGGGGGGGGGGGGGGTGCAGGCTGCCCTAGTACCTGAAATTGCCCAAAAGGATGGCAGTATTATGAATGATACGTTATAGTTGGGGGCTTGAAATATTTTATTACGTACAGGGCTCAAGTCCTGCAGGAACTCCTGGAAATGGAGTTCCTGCACTTTTTCCACAGCAGGGACGCAGTTCCCATCAGCAGGAGTCCTGAAGGACCAGCCCTTAAAGAGATGCTCTGCCCCTAGACATCTCATCCCCCATCCAAAGATGTCTGATCGCAGGGGTCCCACCACTGGGGACCCCCACGATCTTGGTGCATGGAGGGAACTTTGCTTTGTACCAAATGACTGGCAAAGGGGGGCAGAGGCTTGCGATGTCACAACCATGCCCCCTCAATGCAAGTCTATGGGAGGGGGCATGACGGCTGTCACGCCCCCTCCTATAGACTTGCATTGAGGGGGCGTGGCTGTGATGTCAGTAGCCTCCGGCACTGCACCCAATGCTCTAAAGGAACGCTGGGTGCAGCAGGGAGAAAGCGGGGGTCCCCAGCGGAGGGACCCCCGCGATCAGACATCTAATCCCCTATCCTTTGGGTAGGGGATAAGATGTCTAGGGGCGGAGTACTCCTTTAAGTGGATCCTTGGGTGAGTTCCGTCACGTTTTTTCCCCAGGACTTGACCCCTGATTACATACCTAATATTGTGTTGGTTCTCCTTTAATGGGGTTTGCCTACGAATAATAGTTATCCCCTATCCTCCTTATCTGATTGTAGGGGATCCTAATGCTGAGACCCTCTTGATCTTTAGAATGGTAAACAGATTGTTCCCCTGAGAACGGAGCCGCTCTATTTATTCTGTATGTTCATTCCTAGAACATATTAAAGGGCAGTGTTACCCACCTCGCTTTTCTCTTAAAGGAGTACTCCGGTGGAAAACATTTTTTTTAAATCAACTGGTGCCAGAAAGTACAACAGATTTGTAAATGGCTTCAATTAAAATAAAATCTTTACCCTTCCAGTATTTTTTGCAGCTGTATGCTACAGAGGAAATTCTTTACTTTTTGAATTTCTTTTTTGTCTTGTCCACAGTGCTCTCTGCTGACCCCTCTGTCCGTGTCAGGAACTGTCCAGAGCAGGATAGGTTTGCAATAGGGATTTTCTCCTGCTCCTGACAGTTCCTGATACGGGCATCAGGTGTCAGCAGAGAGCACTGTGGACAAGACAAAAAAGAAATTAAAAAAGAAAAGAATTTCCTCTGTAGCAAACAGCTGCTAAAAGGTACTGGAAGGGTAAAGATTTTTTTTATAGAAGAAATTTGCAAATCTGTTCAACTTTCCGGCACCGGTTGATTTAAAAATCATCAGTTTTTTAGGTTGTAGGGGTACACAGCTATTTTATACCTGTACTTGTTTGTTCTATACAAACTATCCAAGTAAAGTTGAGCTACCTATTCTCTTTCTATAAATTCCATTCTTTATGGGAGCTGTTGAAGATAGCTAAGTTCAGCTTATGACTATCTTCGGCAGCTCCCAAAGAGAATGAATGGAAAACGGAGCATTCATGCGGCTGCCACTCCGTCCTCGGGGGTGACTCTGTTCTCCATTCTAGAGATCGCGGGGGTCCCAGCAGTCGGACTCTCTACCATCAGATAGCTATACCCTATCCTGAAGATAAGGGATAAAACCCCATTTAAAGGGAAACTCTGCTGCTTAGCGTTTGGAATAATCTGTTCTGAGCGACGGGAGCTCGTGACTTCATACCCCCGCCCCCTTGTGCTGTCATGCCCCACCCCCCTCAACACAAGTCTATGGGAGGGGGTGTGATGTCCGTCACGCCCCCTCCCATAGACTTGCATTGAGGGGGCGGGGCTATGACATCACATGCTCCCGGCGCCAACTCCAGCGTTCAGAATAGTTTGTTCCAAATGCCGAGCAGCATAGTACCCCTTTAAGTCTTGGAAACTGAGGTGCGGTCTCCTTGGATTGGACGTATTTTTCCAGCACATCCCACAGATGATTATTTGGATTGAGAGCTGTGGAATTTGGAGGCCAAGTCACCCCCTTGTGCTCGTGTTCCTCATTCCTGAAAAAAAATATGCAGTGTGGCCCTGAGCTTTATCCTGCTAAAAAAGGCCACTGCATTAGGGTATCCCATGAAGGGGTAGACTTGGTCTGTACCATGTTTAGGTAGGTGGTACATGTCACAAGGCTTGACATAATGCTCCAGAACATTGCCCATCACACCGCCTTGTACTTACTTGTCTTCTTCACACAGGACATCCTGTGCCATCTCTTTCTTCGTAAATTAAGCGCACGCTTCCAACTGTCCACAAGAAGACAATAAGATCCCTCAGACCAGGACATCTTCTTCCATGTTCACCTGCCCATTGTAAGCTAGTGGGCAGGGGTCAGTATGGGCACTCTGACTGGTATGTGGCTATGTAGACCCATGTACAGTAAGCTGCAATGCTCTGTGTGTTCAGACTCCTTTCTATAATAGCCAGCAAAACTTTTTGTAACAGTAGTTCTTCTGTGGGATCGGAACAGATGAGCTAGCCTCAGTGAGCCTTGGACAACCATGACCCTGGGGCCAATGGCGTCACTTTTAGCTTCTGGGCCCTAATGCAAAATCTGCAGGTGCCATTTATAATACTGGTCTTTTATGGGGCAGAGGTGTCTTTGGGGCCCCCTTAGGCACCAGGGCCTTGGTGTGCCTGCTACCTATGCACCCCCTATAGTTACACCTCTGCCTTATACCGATTCACCATTCATCCTGCCTTGGACTTGTTTTAAGAGGTTCTAACCACTTTATTCCAGGAACATCCTACAGGACCTACCATTTTGGCCATACTATGACCAGTGATCTAGAATGTCCCTTTTTGGCCCTTGTGCGTCGATCCCATCGCTTCAATTCCTCATTTCTCTGCATACGCATCAACTTCAACAACCATCTGTTCACTTGTTGACTAATACATTGCACCCCTTGACATGCGCCATTGTTATGAGATTATCCTTGTTAATCACTTCACCTATAAGGGGTTTTCAAGGGGTACTCCGGACATATTTTTTATTTTAGCCTAAGGTCAGATACTATACATGGCTCAGGGGTTACCACTGTGGTTTAAGGGTTAGCATTGTTTCCTTGCAGCGTTGGGGTCCTAGGTTCAAATCCCTCCATGGACAACATATGCAATGAGGAAGAACATCCATGAGTTTGTATGTTCTACCCGTGTTTGTGTGAGTTTACCCCATTATTCAGGTTTCCTAAAACATACTGATAGGTGACTTTAGATTGTCATCCCCACTGGGGACAGGCATTTGGTTAAGTATAAAGCACTCTGGAATCTATGTACATTATAAAAATAATAATTAATACTTATTCTATATGCCCGGGCTGCCGGCATTAAAATAATTAACTTTAACTTACTTTTCACCGCTCCCTTGGTGCCACTGATATCGCTCTCTCCCGTCATTGGGCCCCGGGCCCTGGCCTGGGTCTGTCACATCACACACCCGGAGTTATCCAGCATTGGAAAAAATATATTAGAGATGAGCGAACTTACTGTAAATTCGATTCGTCACGAACTTCTCAGCTCGGCGGTTGCTGACTTTTCCTACATAAATTAGTTCAGCTTTCCGGTGCTCCGGTGGGCTGGAAAAGGTGGATACAGTCCTAGGAAAGAGTCTCCTAGGACTGTATCCACCTTTTCCAGCCCACGGGAGCACCTGAAAGCTGAACTAATTTATGCAGGAAAAAAGTCATCAACTGCCGAGCCGAGAAGTTCGTGACGAATCGAATTTACTGTAAGTTCGCTCATCTCTAAAATATATAATATTTATTGTTTCAAGAAACAGCACCACTCTTGTCCAGTGGCTGTGTGTGGTACTGCAGCTCATCTTGGTTTTATAGTGGTGCTGTTTTAACAAAACCTTTTTCCCTAATACTGGCTGTGCTATATGTAGTGCTATGTTGTTTGGGAACTGCATGACCAGGGCATTAATAACTAGATAATTCGGGAACCACCCATACCTTCGACTATGCAATTATGCGCAGGGGAACGCTGTGAGGTAACAGAGCAAAGCGGCAGAACGCAGCGTGCCAAGGAATGATCCTCCTCACCATCCAAAGTGGGAGCCAGAGATCACGGACAGGATAAATATGTGAGTGATGGGGGGTATTCTCTGGCACTGTGATGACTGGCACCATGTGGGTAGGTGACATGCACAGACTGGATGTGTAAATAATAGCCTGGAGATAATGTGAGTGATGGGTGGTACATGCTGACAATGTGCAGGGGGCATATGCTGGCACACTGTCAGGCAGAGGGTATAGATTTACAGTATTAATTCTCTATTAAATTGGGAGTAAGTAATGTTTACCTACCAGTGTGTTGCAAAACTACAACTCCCAGCATGCCCGGACAGCCTTCGGCTGTCCGGGCATGCTGGGAGTTGTAGTTTTGCAGCAGCTGGAGGTACACTGGTTAGGAAACACTGTCTTTTATACTGTATAATTATAATTCACGTACATATATATGTATATAGCATATACATATATATATATATATATGTATATATATATATATATAGCAATTCCATTAAGTAGCTCATATGTTTATGAGCTGGAGGGATCTAATAATAAGAGCCGTCATTGTCCTATAAAACTGTACGGCCCTTGAGTCATCCTCTTCTGTAAGAGTAAATTACTGTTTTCTAATATACAAAATTGACCGCTGTAACCCAGGCGGGCACACAGTGTGCCATGTATCAAGTGCCACAGTAGTCAAGTCTGGAAAGGTGGATGTGAAAATGATCATTTAACAGGTCATAAATGATATCTACAAAGTGAATAAACCATTATTTGCCACATGTAAGAAAACAAGGCTGACATGTGGACCTGTATTTTAACATTTCGACCTCCATTGTCATAGTACAGAAACTGGAAAGGAAATGTACCCGCTGGCGAACGTTTATTGAGACTTACTTTTTACAGACTTGCTAATCTCTTTCCAAAAAAGACAAGCTTTACAACTATTATAAAATAGGAATGATAATATAGATACTTGCTAACTTTTGAGCAGGGACATAACAGAAAATCCCAACTTTACAGACTCCAGGTCAGATTTTACATCTATACAGACCCTAAAATAGTCTCCTCCATTAATACAGACACCAGACCAGACACTATCTATACAGAGCCCAGACCAACCTGTCAGTACAGACACCAGACCAGACCCTCATCTATACAGACAACAGACAAGACCTTACATCTATACAGACCCTAAAATAGTCTCCTCCATTAATACAGACACCAGACCAGACACTATCTATACAGAGCCCAGACCAACCTGTCAGTACAGACACCAGACCAGACCCTCATCTATACAGACAACAGACCAGACCTTACATCTATACAGACCCTAAAATAGTCTCCTCCATGAATACAGACACCAGACCAGACACTATCTATACAGAGCCCAGACCAACCTGTCAGTACAGACACCAGACCAGACCCTCATCTATTCAGACAACAGACCAGACCTTACATCTATACAGACCTTAAAATAGTCTCCTCAATTAATACAGACACCAGACCAGACACTATCTATACAGAGCCCAGACCAACCTGTCAATACAGACACTAGACCAGACCCTCATCTATACAGACAACAGACAAGACCTTACATCTATACAGACCCTAAAATAGTCTCCTCCATTAATACAGACACCAGACCAGACACTATCTATACAGAGCCCAGACCAACCTGTCAGTACAGACACCAGACCAGACCCTCATCTATACAGACAAGACCTTACATCTATACAGACCTTAAAATAGTCTCCTCCATTAATACAGACACCAGACCACATCTATTCAGACACCCTCATCTATTCAGACTCCAGCCCCTGTCTATACAGACAACAGATCAGACCTCACATCTATACAGACCTTAACTAGACCCCCTCCATTTATACAGTCCCCATACCACCCTTTCTATAAAGACAACAGACCAGACCTCACATCTATACAGACCCTAAACTAGACCCCCTTCATCTATACAGAACCCAGACCAACTTGTCTATATAGAGACCAGACCTCTCATTTATACAGACCCTAAACTAGACCCCTCCATGTATACAGACCCCAGACAAAACTCCTATCTATACATACCATGAGACCTAACCTCACTATACAGACCCTAAACTAGACTCCTCCATCAATACAAACAACAGACTAGATCCCCATCTCTACAGACTCCAGACCACTCTGTCTATACAGACACCAGACCAGACCTCACATCTATACAGACCCTAAACTAGTCCCCTCCATCTATACAGACCTCAGATCACCCTGTCTATACAAACAGGAGACCAGTTTATCTATATAGACTCTAGAAATGACCCAACCACGTATACAGACACCAAACCAGACCTCCCTATCTATACAGATCCTAAGACAAGACCCCCACCATTTATACAGATAGCAAACCACCCCCCTCTCTATAGAGACACCAGACCAGAACACCCCATCTCTAAAGACCCAGACCAGAATATTCATCTATTCAGAACCCAGACCCATCTATACAGACCATAGCCAGATTCCACATCTGTACAGAACCCACACCTAGCCACCCAATATATATATATATATACCTACAGACCCTAGACCAGACCCAACATCTATACAGATACCAGACCCAGCCACCCAATTTAATTGACCCTAGACCACTCCATGTATATAAACACCAGACTATCCCATCTAAACAAACACTAAACATTACCCCACTTCTATACTGACACTGGATCACCCCATCTATACAAACCCTAGACCAGACCCCCTCTATACAGACACTAGACCAATCGCCAGATACCCCATCTATACAAACCCTAGACCAGACCCCCTCTATACAGACACCAGACCTCACCTCTCTAGTATACAATCGCCAGATCACCCCATCTATACAAACACTAGACAAGAACCCCTCTATACAGACAATAGACCTCACCTCTCTAGTATACAATCGCCAGATAACCCCATCTATACAAACACTAGACCAGACCCCCTCTATACAGACACTAGACCTCACCTCTCTAGTATACAATCGCCAGATCACCCCATCTATACAAACACTAGACCAGACCCCCTCTATACAGACACTAGACCAATCGCCAGATACCCCATCTATACAAACCCTAGACCAGACCCCCTCTATACAGACACTAGACCTCACCTCTCTAGTATACAATCGCCAGATCACCCCATCTATACAAACACTAGACCAGAACCCCTCTATACAGACATTAGACCTCACCTCTCTAGTATACAATCCCCAGATCACCCCATCTATACAAATACTAGACTATTCAATCTATACAGACACTAGACCTCACCTCTCTAGTATACAATCCCCAGATCACCCCATCTATACAAACCCTAGACCAAACCCCCTCTATACAGACACTAGACCAATCGCCAGATACCCCATCTATACAAACCCTAGACCAGACCCCCTCTATACAGACACTAGACCTCACCTCTCTAGTATACAATCGCCAGATCACCCCATCTATACAAACACTAGACAAGAACCCCTCTATACAGACACTAGACCTCACCTCTCTAGTATACAATCGCCAGATCACCCCCTCTATACAGACACTAGACCAATCGCCAGATAACCCCATCTATACAAACCCTAGACCAGAACCCCTCTATACAGACACTAGACCTCACCTCTCTAGTATACAATTGCCAGATCACCCCATCTATACAAACACTAGACAAGAACCCCTCTATACAGACACTAGACCTCACCTCTCTAGTATACAATCGCCAGATAACCCCATCTATACAAACACTAGACTATCCAATATATAAAGACACTAGACCTCACCTCACTTCTATACAAACACCAGACCGCCCCATTTATACAGGTCCTAGATCACTAGACCCCACAATTATACAGATTCAAGACCAGACCCCAATTTTCTACAGACTCCTCCACAAATCCTGTTCCTACCCCAGACTCCATACAATAATACAACATGAGACCAACCAGTAACACTCCCGTTGTAGCCGAATTGCATGTTCCCTCTACTGTGGCTAGAATATATATCCTAGCACAATGCCGACGTCCTGACTGACACCAGGGTTGAGTCTGATCATTTAGTACTAGGGACCTGGCAGCAGGAAAGTTCTGGAGGTGCCCCTTTCCAGGAAATTTCAGCAGCACCTCAAAGACTTGAGCACTCTTTTAGGAGATCAGAAAGTCTCTACATTGTTTGGGAGCCTCCTGGATATTCTGATAGAGTTGACAAGTACAGTGATCCCTCAACTTACAATGGCCTCAACATACAATATTTTCCACATACAATGGTCTTTTCTAGACCATTGTAACATGAAACCAGACTCAACATACAATACTACAGACAGTCCAGATCTGTGAAAGGTGTCAATGGCTGGAAGAACCGACCAATCAGAATGGGCATTCACTGGTAAAACCCCTGTATTACTGAAGCGTATGCACTGACTTGTGTCTGGTAGCGCCCCCTACAGTACAGGGAGGCATTACATGTTCTGTACTCTTTACCTGTACCACAGTTAGCTGCTCCTTTGGACATCAGGTGAGGGCGGCTCCATGTTACTTTTTTAGGACACTGTGTACTGTACAGGACCCTGAAGAAGCTCCTGTCCTCTACATAGACAGTGATTACAGCTTCCAGCAGATCTTTCTTTTATATGTAAGTATTTGCTTCATTTCTATTAGTTATCTACTTATTTTTCTTTAATCTTCACTTTTTCCTATTTTTGGATGACATTTTGGGGCTTCAGAACCAATTACCAGGTTTCCAGAGTTATGGTCTCAACATACAATGGTTTCAACATACAATATTATTTGGTTCTAGGATGACCATTGTAACTTGAGGGACCACTGTATTATAATGTAGTTAAAGGGGTATTCCAGGAAAAAACTTTTTTATATATATCAACAGGCTCCAGAAAGTTAAACAGATTTGTAAATTACTTCTATTAAAAAAATCTTAATCCTTCCAGTACTTATGAGCTTCTGAAGTTAAGGTTGTTATTTTCTGTCTAAATCCTCTCTGATGACACGTGTCTCGGCAAACGCCCAGTTTAGAAGAGAAGAGGTTTGCTATGGGGATTTGCTTCTAAACTGGGCGTTTCCCGAGACATCAGGTGTCATCAGAGAGGATTTAGACAGAAAAGAACAACCTTAACTTCAGAAGCTCATAAGTACTGAAAGGATTAAGATTTTTTAATAGAAGTAATTTACAAATCTGTTTAACTTTCTGGAGCCAGTTGATATATATATATATATATATATATATATATATATATATATAAAAGTTTTATCCTGGAATACCCCTTTAAGTTGGACATACAAAGGTGTTACCTGAAGCTTCTGAGCCCCAATGCAAAATCTGTAACATGTGCCATTTGTCATACTGGTGTCTTCTTATGTGACAGTAGGACCATTGATAAACATCTCATGCACCAGGATGCGACTGATAACTCTACATCAGTGCTCTTCAAACTGCGGACCTTCAGATGTTGCAAAACTACAACTCCCAGCATGCCCGGACAGCCGTTGGCTGTCCGGGCATGCTGGGAGTTGTAGTTTTGCAACATCTGGAGGTTCGCAGCCTGGAGACCATTGTTCTTTACCCTTGCCAGCATATATATATATATATATATATATATATATATATATACATATTAGAGATGAGCGAACTTCTCGGCTCGGCAGTTGATGACTTATCCTGCGTAAATTAGTTCAGCCTTCAGGTGCTCCGGTGGGCTGGAAAAGGTGGATACAGTCCTAGGAAAGAGTCTCCTAGGATTGTATCCACCTTTTCCAGCCCACGGGAGCACCTGAAAGCTGAACTAATTTATGCAGGAAAAGCTATCAACTGCCGAGCCGAGAAGTTCGTGACGAATCGAATTTACTGTAAGTTCGCTCATCTCTAATACATATATATATATATATACACACATATATATATATATATATACACACACACTTTTATATATTTATATATGTATGTATACATTTATATATAAATAAATAAAATTTTATATATATATACATATATACACACACACTTTTATATATTTATATATGTATGTATACATTTATATATAAATAAATAAAATTATATATATATACATATATATACACACACACTTTTATATATTTATATATGTATGTATACATTTATATATAAATAAATTATATATATATATATATATATATATATATATATATATATATATATATAGCAATAGTTCACCGTGTTCCAGTTACCACTTTCCACATATGTCAGCATAGTAAAATACGGAACATAGCGTTCACTACTCACAGCTGCAGCTGGATTTTCAATGGCATCTATTACACAATGGTGCCTGCAGGTGGCACTCACGGCTTTACCTTCCAGTTTGAATAGAATTCCTCCCCTTCATTGGAAACACATATTCACATACATAATACACACACACCTCCTGGCTGGCAATGAGGAATCACAACCTGCGCCCATCACAGCGATAGACACTCTCCTAGTGACACAGGGATATACACGCCGCACTATACGGATACATAGAGACAGCTGCAGGCACTGACTGCACCGCACACACACACACATATACAATGTAACACACACTGATACATTGGAGACACCGATAATGTGACATAACAAGGCACTCATCTTAGGTGCACAGTGCCTTCCGATTCACAAGATCTAATATTAGATCTGCAAGGGCAAACCTATTAATAGCAAGATACAGACACATCTGTGCCTGCAGCACATCGCAGCTTCTATCCTTTTTGGCAGGCATAGATGAAGGCGGGCACACATGGACGGGTATAGACGGATAAATGCACACACCATATTTATAGCTAGGCACATATACCCATAGCCTTGGCCTGTCGAATTCCGGTCTGCGGAGAGGATGCGCGGGTGACAACATGGCTGCCATGTATGGGACAAGCCTTACTGGGACCGGGTGTAGTATTAGTATGTGTGTGAGTGTGTGATGTGGGAGAATAAGTATTGTGCTTTATGTTGCATGTTATGTTGTTATATTTAGGGGGGTACCACTAATAGGTATGTACTGTATACCTGTGCCCCTTGTTTACTGTAAGTTGGCGCGTGATGATCCTGCTGCATTGGCGCTGTGCTTTCCCTGCTCCCGAACTTTGATCCTTAGTCTTAAGAATGTGACCTGATTCTCGGCTCAGTCTAAATAGGGCGAGAAAGTTATTATTTTTTAACCAGGCTCATGCCCTGGAGACACAGGATTCTGCGGCTGACTATGACCTGTTTTTTTTCCCTTGGCTGCTCCAATAGTTTTTATTCTTAGAATTGCTGCTCGAAATGGTTTCTTTACTTTATAATCCATAGCCTCAATAAGGATTTAGCAGCATCATTTCATATATTCTTAATGTGCTGAGTAAAGGTGGTCGTCACGTTATCTGCTACTGTGTTGTATTGCGGATATAGCATGATGAATTGCTAATTGTACCTTTATTGCCCCTTTTTTTTTACCTTTAGGGCCCATGCACACTATGGAAATTCAGGAAGGAATCTCCTTGCTGAATTCCATCAGTGGATCCGCACTGCCCTGATCAGAGTTAATTTTTTTTACTGAATTTTCTGCAGAAATTTTGGCAGAATCCGGATCCACACTGGAAATTCCGCTAAGGAACTTTTGTGTTTACTGAGCAGCAGAAATCCATAGAGATCAATAGGATTCTGCTGCAAGCGGACTATTCATAGTGGGCATAGGTCCTTACAGGTTTAAAGGGGTTATCCAGGAAAAAACTTATATATATATATATATATCTCAATATATCAACTGGCTCCAGAAAGTTAAACAGATTTGTAAATCACTTCTATTAAAAAATCTTAATCCTTTCAGTATTTATGAGCTGATGAAGTTGAGTTGTTCTTTTCTGTCTAAGTGCTCTCTGATTATACGTGTCTCGGGAACCGCCCAGTTTAGAATCAAATCCCCATAGCAAACCTCTTCTACTCTGTGCAGTTCCCGAGACAAGCAGAGATGTCAGCAGAGAGCTAAAGAGAGCAGAGAGCTAAATTAAAGAATTTACAAATCTGCTTAACTTTCTGGAGCCAGTTGATATATAAAAAAAAGTTTTTCCATGGATAACCCCTTTAATTGCAGTCCTATGCAGAGACATAACTATATGGGATCCAGAGGTAGCAGTTGTATCTGGGCCCTGGTCCCCAAGGCACCTCTGCCCCATAAGAAAACACCAGTATTATATATGGCACATAATAGACTTGGAGCCCTGTTACAGATTATGCATTGAGGCCCAGAAGCGACATGTTACACCTCTGGTGCTATGTAAAACCACTGATGGTACATTGCAGTATTGCAAAGTCTGAAACAGGTTTCCCCCAATACCAGAGTGTTGGTCTCCTCATTTGGGGTTGAGGGACCTCCAGAACCACAAAGTCTGCACCCTCTCCAGTTGCTACCTCATTCATATCCTAATAATTTTTGCAAACTCGTCTTTTTCATCTGGCCAACTTGTTTCTGCTTTTTATTACCAGCACAGCTCTGCTACATCTGTATAGTGTTTCTGTTGATTATTTCCTAATAGATCTATAGGCATCAGACACTTTGGCTTTGCATTCTGAGAGTTTCGTGGTTATCGCAGCAATAAACCCAGATTTGACTGCATCATGGACGAGACCTGTATGTGATTTTACTGTGAGTTGCTACAGTTTTGCAGACAGGGCACATGCATACTCTGGAGAAATTCTGGGCTCCGGCCAAATTGGTGCTAATGTCCAATGAAAACTATCTTATCCCCTATCCACAGGATAGGTGATGAGTAGCTGTATGTAGGGGGTCCAACCGCTGGGACCCCCTGCTGCGATCTCCAGAACAGGACCCTGGCTCTCAGTGAGGAGCACGTGCTGTAGAATGTTTTATTTCTGTGGGAGTGCCGAAGAGACCCGAGAACATTACTCAGGCATTTTCCACACTCCCGTAGAAATTAATAGAGTGTGTGCCGTCTACAGTGTGAGCTCCGCACTGAGAGCTGTGGTCCTGTTCTGGAGATTGCCAGAGTCCCAGCAGTCAGACCCCCCACAATCAGCTACTTAAAGGGGTACTCCGCTGCTCAGCATTTGGATCAAACTGTTCCGAACGCTGGGGCTGGCACTGGGAGCGCGTGATGTCATAGCCCCGCCCCCCATTACATCACACCCTGCCCCCTCAATGCAAGTCTATGGGGTGGGGCATGATGTCATGATAGGGCAGGGCTATGACATCACAAGCTCCCGGTGCCAGCCCCAGCGTTCGGAACAGTTTGTTCCAAATGCTGAGCAGCGGAGTACCCCTTTAACCCCTATTCTGTTGATAGGGGATAACATATTTTTCACGAACAACCCCTTTAATGTCCACTAAATTAAAGAGGTTATCCAGGAAAAGAAAACAGCTCCACATCGGTCTCCAGGTTGGATGTGGCTTTACTTGGCTCCAATCACTTCAATGGAACTGAGCTACAGAACCACACCCATCCTGGAGACAGACTTAGGGTGCATTCACACGGGCAGCTGCGGATCCGCTGACAAAGGCCCCTAAAGTGCTGCCCTCTTTGTGCCTGCTAATAGCGGCAATCCGCTGCTACCAGCAGCAGACACACTGTGAAGTGTGTCTGCTGCTGGTAGCAGCGGATTGCCGCTATTAGCAGGCACAAAGAGGGCAGCACTTTAGGGGCCTTTGTCAGCGGATCCGCTGACAAATGCACCCGAAAAGTGGTTTTTGAAAGAAAGTAGCTTTGTTTTTCTATTCCTGGATAACCCCCTTTAACACCCTGAATATCCCCATTTACTACAATGCATTTCTGGTGGAATTCTGCCAAAAGAAGAAACATTTTTATTCTTTCATGCAGAATCTAGAATTTCCATGGCCGAAATTCCACTTGGAAAATTCCACCGTGTGCACAGAGCAGCAAAATTATTTTTGAAAACAATGGGCCCTAATGGTATGTTCACACTTTGAATAGGAATTTCCTCTCAGATTTTCTACAGTGGATCGGTGGTGTTCACCGCGCTCCAGAATCAGCGCTTATGTCTGCATATTTTGCCGGGGACATAAGGGCCATGCCATTAAAAAATAAGCTTCTCTGGCGGGTTATTTTGGGTGAATCCAATTCCTTGTCGGAAGTTATGCTACAGAACTAGGCAGCAGGATTCCTGTAGTGTGAACATACCCATACCTTTGCTATTTATATAACCAGGGTAATTCAAGGTAAAACCTCAGAACTGCAACTCAAACATTACGAACACAAGTCTCAGCCCTACTGCAGGTTTAGAGACCTAAACTGAAGGCATCATATGGATCTATGATGCTTTTACTTTACCTTATTAGATCCACGGTTGGGTCAGGACTTGCTGTCCTAATATAGGTGCAAAAATGGAGCAATTTGACACTGATTTTACCTGGTGTTTTTTTTTTCCTGCATTATTTGCTCCCTGTACTAAAATCTAAAGTGCAAAAGTATGCAGCACTATTCCTGTTCTTTTTTTTTTGCTATTTTATGGGTCCTTTTTGCTGTAGTTATGGCATTTTTCCCACAGGCTTTTCTATATAACATGAAAGATGCTAGAAAAAAAATGCTTGTTAAAAATTGTCAGCATAAAAAGCTTATTATTATTATCATAGTGTGTTTTAAAAGGCAAAAAAAAATTATAAAAAAACATGTAAAAGAAAGGTCTGAAGGTTCTGCCTGAAGGACTAGGGAACGTCTTATATTTACATCCTCGTATCATCCCCTGAGAGCTGAATGATAACGCAGAGGACAAGGCAGATCTATTCTGCCATAACAATCGATAACCATTACAATATTATCATGGAAGCTGCAACATCAGGGAGCCACAATGTCTAGGAAATACCCCTCTACCATGTCTAGGAAATACCCCTCTACCATGTCTAGGAAATACCCCTCTACCATGTCTAGGACATACCCCTCTACCATGTCTAGGACATACCCCTCTACCATGTCTAGGAAATACCCCTCTACCATGTCTAGGAAATGCCTGTGCCCACCTGTGTCCAATGGATACATACATCACATGACCTTGCCGATTTCTGTGGGACTGGCTAGCCATCTAATGTATGTGGAGGTCTTCCCTGATAGGTGATGTTGGGGGAACGGGGGAGAGAAGGAATCGGCATGTTTGATTTCAACTACACAATCCTTTTGTTCTCTGGAAAATAAGCCACCATCAGAAGAGTCTGGCAACAACTTACTTCCCTTTCTTCATCCTGAACACATGAACGCTCAGTTGAGCAGAGCATTCATCTGTATGGAGAGGATTGGAAGAGATTACTGTTGAGCCAACAGCTATTGCATGTGTCTGGAAATAGGATTAGGGCGGATTCACACCACGGGCAGAGACTCCATCTGTAATGGGGTACGGCACAGCAAGCTAGATGGCAATGCATTTCATAGCGGATTCCACCGAAAGAAAATATTCATTCTATCATAGTAACATAGTTCATAAGGTAAAAAAAAGACCAGAGTCCATCTAGTTCAACCTATATCCCTATTGAGTCCCTGCTGAGTTGATCCAGAGGAAGGCAAAAAACCCTCATACTAGAGGTAAAATTCCTTCCCGACTCCAAATATGTCATCAGAACAAATCCCTGGATCAACGTTCTGTCCCTATAAATCTAATTTACATAACCTGTAATGTTATTATTCTCCAAAAATGCATCCAGACCCCTTTTGAACTCTTTTACAGAGTTCACCATGACACCTCCTCTGGGAGAGAATTCCACAGTCTCACTGCTCTTACAGTAAAGAACCCCCGTCTGTGCTGGTGTAGAAACCTTCTTTCCTCTAGACGTAGAGGATGCCTCCTTGTTATAGATACAGTCCTGGGTATAAATAGATCATGGGAGAGATCTCTGTACTGTCCCCTGATATATTTATACATAGTTATTAGGTCTCCCCTAAGCCTTCTTTTTTCTAAACTAAATAACCCTAATTCTGATAATCTTTCTGGGCACTGTAGTCCTCTCGTTCCCTTTATTAATCTGGTTGCCCGTCTTTGAACCCTCTCCAGCTCCACTATATCTTTCTTATAAAACGGAGGTTAAACTAACAGGCCTATAATTCTCGGGGTCACTTTTTGACCCCTTTTTAAATATTGGCACCACATTTGCTATGCCCCAGTCCTGAGGAACTGTCCCTGTCACTATAAAGTCCATGGAAATTCTGTAGTGTGAATGGTGCAGCAGTATCCCATTGAAAACAATGGGAGGCTGCTGCACTGTATTTTCTGCAGCGGAATTACGTTGTGAAAATAAATAATTCACGATGATTCCATAACCTGTAGCTCTACCATAGGGCAGATGCATAACTTGAAGCTCATCCGTACTGCAAAATCTGTAATAAGACGCCCAGCTATTATGTGCTATTTATAATACGGATGACAGAGTAGCCATTGCACCCCCTTAAAGGGGTACTCCCCTGGAAAACATATTTTTAATCAACTGGTGCAGAAAGTTAAACAGGTTTGTAAATTACTTCTATTAAAAAATCTTAATCCTTCCTGTACTTATCAGCTGTTGTATACTACAGAGGAAGTTCTTTTCTTTTTGAATTTCCTTTCTGTCTGACCACAGTGCTCTCTGCTGACACCTCTGTCCATTTTAGGAATTGTCCAGAGTAGGATAGGTATGCTATGGGGATTTGCTCCTACTCTGGACAGTTCCTGATATGGACAGAGGTGTCAGCAGAGAGCACTGTGGTCAGACAGAAAGGAAATTCAAAAAGAAAAGAACTTCCTTTGTAGTGTACAACAGCTGATAAGTACAGGAAGGATTAAGATGTTTTAATAGAAGTAATTTACAAATCTGTTTAACATTCTGGCACCAACTAGGGGAGGGGGAGTTACCCTTTAAAGGGTAGCTCCCACCATCCTATTTTTATTTTTTTGCTAGCCCGTTCCTCCCCCCCCCCGCGCTACGGCACTAGCCCGTTCCCTCCCCCGCCCCGCATACCCCGTTTCCTCATTACACTTGCAGTTACTGCAGAGTCCGGCAGCGGGCGTGCAGGGACAGCGGTGGCAACAAGGCGGCGGCGATGTGCGGGAGCAGTGGCCGGGGAGCCAATGCGCTCGCTCCCGCCTGTCTGATTGACAGGCAGGGAGCGAGTGCAGCCTAACTGAAAAAGGACTGATTGCCACTCCAAAATCAGTCCTTTTTCAGTAGCTGGTTTTTAAATGTAAATTAAACCTTTTTAATGAAAAAAAATAATAATAAAAGTATATTAGAGATATGTTGTAGTACATAAGTACTACAACATATCAAAAAATAAAGTTGGTGACAGTGCCCATTTAAGTACCAGGCCCAGGTGTAACTACTACCTCTGCACCCCTTATAGCTGCACCCCTGAGGGCTCAACTTGTGGAAAGACCATGTACAAAAAGTAGAATACAGCCATTTTTCTAAACAAGCAAAGTTGTTGACATTGCGGCAGATTATTTCTCATTTTCACTGCAGTTTTTTTTCCCCCCCTTTGTTTCACGGTCATGTTCATTCTTTCGGGAGAAATTCTGCAGTGGAAATCCATCAGCACAATTTCCGCGGCAAAAACCCACCGACAGCAACGGGAGGCTGCTGCTAAGCGAAATCCGCCCGGAATTTCCAAGCTAAAATTTTTAATGCGAATGGGCCCTTACTATTGGATTCTGGATTTCCGTGTTAATTTTTTTCCATGTTTATTAATGCCATGTGCCAAACCTGCTCCAAAGTTTGCCTTTTTTTCCTAACCATTCCGTTATTTATTTTTTTTTTTTATTAGGGTGTGTTTTTTTTTTTTAAAACAATACAAGTCATTAATGAAAATTTCCACCCAGTTTTTTGACGCCTTTTTTCCTCAGGCTGTGACTTTTGACTTTCAACGGCATACGTTTAAGTAAAAAAAATGTAACCAAATTCACTACAGGGGATCGTTCGCATGTATATAATCCGATGCAAAAATTATGGAAAAGAGTGGTCCCAAAAGGAAGCTTCTCCAGCAGTTTCCAGGGAGGAAAAATACGGAGGATGTCTGTGGCGCCTTGAGGGTATATTGTAGTCAAACAAGTATCCCGGGATTATGGGGTTACTTATTTATTGAATAAAAATGGCAAACCATACATTAAAACAAAATATATGGAATATAAAATCAAAGAAAGAGCAACACGTTTCGCAGGGTGACCCCCGTTTCGTCAGGCTAGTATCAAAAATGATGTTCATTGACTTTAATGGGTCTGCAGTAAATCCGCGGCACGTTATGTACATGCGAACATACCCTTTTGATGGAAAAAATGGAAGATTAGTAAATGACCTCGCCCCCTCCCCCCAATTGTCACATAGAAATGAATAGAGAAAGGGATTTTCGGAAACACACAGCAGATTCGGTACATTCAATTATCAAACACATAGAATAGCTGTCGGCCAGTCACCCGTTTGGCCCACAGCTATCTCCAACAGTGTTTCCCAACCAGGGCGCATCCAGCTGTTGCAAAACTACAATTCCCAGCATGCCCAGACAGCCTTCGGCTGTCTGGGCATGCTGGGAATTGTAGTTTTGCAACAGCTGGATGCGCCCTGGTTGGGAAACACTGTCTCCTTACTCATTACATTTGTATCGAAATCATTAGAGATGAGCGAACTTACAGTAAATTTGATTCGTCACGAACTTCTCGGTTCGGCGGTTGCTGACTTTTCCTGCATAAATTAGTTCAGCTTTCCGGTGCTCCGGTGGGCTGGAAAAGGTGGATGCAGTCCTAGGAAAGAGTCTCCTAGGACTGTATCCACCTTTTCCAGCCCACCGGAGCACCTGAAAGCTGAACTAATTTATGCAGGAAAAGTCATCAACTGCCAAGCCGAGAAGTTCGTGACGAATCGAATTTACTGTAAGTTCGCTCATCTCTAGAAATCATCAAGTATTTAAAAAATTTGCATAATTATAATTTTTTCTTAATTCCACAATGAATATACATAAGGCAGGAAAGAGTTAATCTTAATGTAACTGTAGAATCCTATAAAGATGGAATTCTAATACCAAAGATTAGCTTAAGCAATAGCTGCGGGGGCCATGAGAGCGGGGGCCAATTCAGGTTAGCTCTGACCCTTGACTATGTTGTGGGGACCTGCACTGGGTTCTCCTTATCCAGAATCACAGTGGGAAATGGCCGGAGGGTCAGATTTGATAGGGCATCAGGCTGCGGGCGCTCCTGTGCTGGGATGGTAAAGCATGGTGCTACGCCCCCGAGGTGTACCCTTGTAGTGTCTGCTGCATTGGGATCAGATCCAACATGGCTTCATCTACGTTACATACACAGTTACATAGTTAGTACGGTCGAAAAAAGACATATGTCCATCAAGTTCAACCAGGGAATTGAAGGGTAGGGATGTGGCGCGATATTGGGGAAGGGATGGGATTTTATATTTCTTCATAAGCATTAATGTTATTATGTTCCAGGAATGTATCTAACCCTGTTTTAAAGCTGTTAATTGTTCCTGCTGTGACCAGTTCCTGAGGTAGACTGTTCCATAAATTCACAGTCCTCACGGTAAAGAAGGCGTGTTGCCCCTTTAGACTAAACCTTTTCTTCTCCAGATGGAGGGAGTGCCCCCTCGTCCTTTGGGGGGGTTTAACCTGGAACAGTTTTTCTCCATATTTTTTTATATGGGCCATTTATATACTTATATACGTTTATCATATCCCCCCTTAAACGTCTCTTCTCAAGACTAAACAATTGTAACTCCTTTAATCGCTCCTCATAGCTAAGATGTTCCATGCCCCATATTAGTTTAGTCGCGCGTCTCTGCACCCTTTCCAACTCCGCAGTGTCCCTTTTATGGACAGGCAACCAAAACTGAACCGCATATTCCAGGTGAGGCCGTACCAAACGTTACGCCATGTTCTGCCCATCCACATACAGTTAGATTTTTTGTCTCTCTCGAGCAATTGATTTCATTGTTGTTGCTATAAGTAAAATATATATAGCAGGTTGCACTAGGCCAGCGGCCTCCAAACTGTGGACCTTAGGCCATTGGCTGTCCTGGTATGCTGGTAGTTTTGCAACATCTGGAGGTACACATTTTGGAGACCACTAGGTCTAGGTCAATGTTATTAGGCGATGAGTCTATCTAAACCAGCCTGACACTTTCTTCCTTTCCCCCCCCAACATACAGATCCCAGCTGCTGGACACTGATATGGATTATGAGCGTCCCAATGTTGAGACGATAAAATGTGTGGTGGTTGGAGACAACGCCGTCGGGAAAACTCGCCTGATCTGTGCACGGGCATGTAATGCCACCTTGACTCAATACCAGCTTCTTGCCACACATGTGCCAACTGTCTGGGCCATAGATCAGTACCGTGTGTGCCAAGAGGTGAGTACTTATTAATGTGTAACTCTTTACCTGCACAAGAGGGGCATGGGGGTTGTGGGCACTGTACAAGTAAGGTAGCAAGGGGTATAGTAGTATTTTTTTTTTTTATGAACTAGTGCCAGAAAGTTAAACAGATTTGTAAATTAGGTTAGAAGAAAACAGACATGGTCGCACATCTACAATCTTGTATAATGATCTGATTACTTCTCAGCATAATATCAAAAACGAACAGGTTGTTATTATACATTTTTGATCAAAAAGTACAAGCCCACTCACCACGTCAAGGCCACCTATTTAGAGTGGGTCCCTAACGTCCCTAGCATAAAATGGCGACCACCACCGCCGCGACACCAGCGTCCACGGGGGGGAAACGACCCACTGGCAGAGCAGCCCCAATGCCACTCAAACCAGTCTATGGGTCGCACCCCCCCGCAGACACGGCGCCACGGCAGCAACGGACGCCGCACAGCACCACACCAGTGTGAACAAGGTGCAATGGCTCACTTACCATGCTCTCCCAGTCAGACTGGGAGGCTACTAGGAAAGAAATGACCCATGTGTAGCTAACTACTACTTATATAGGGTTGGGCTGAGGGGGTGGGGAAGAGTGCAGCACATGTTAAAAAAAAAAAGGAGGGGATAGAAAACACAGTGTGAATTCGGTTAGAAGAAAACAGACAACTGGGAGAGCATGGTAAGTGAGCCATTACACCTTGTTCACACTGGTGTGGTGCTGTGCGGTGTCCGTTGCTGCCGTGGCGCTGTGTCTGCGGGCGGGTGCGACCCATAGACTGGTTTGAGTGGCATTGGGGCCGCTCTGCCAGTGGGTAGCTTCCCCCCCCCCCCCCCGTGGGCACCTGTGTCGCGGCGGTGGTGGTAGCCGCCTGGTGCTACGCCATTTTATGCTAGGGACATTAGGGACCCACTCTGAATAGGTGGCCTTGACGTGGCGAGTGGGCTTGTACTTTTTGATCAAAAATGTATACTAACAACCTGTTAGTTTTTGATATTATGCTGAGAAGCAATCAGATCATTATACAAGATTGTAGATGTGCACCATGTCTGTATTCTACCCTGAGATTTGTAAATTACTTCTATAAAAAAAAAATGTAATCCTTCCAGTACTTATTAGCTCCTGAATACTACAGAGGAAATTCTTTTCTTTTTGGAACACAGAGCTCTCTGCCAACATCATGACCACAGTGCTCTCTGCTGACATCTCTGTCCATTATAAGAACTGTCCAGAGAAGGAGAAAATCCTCATAGCAAACATACGCTGCTCCGGACAGTTCCTAAAATGGACAGAGAAATCAGCAGAGAGCACTGTGGTCATGATGTCAGCAGAGAACTCTGTGTTCCAAAAAGAAAATAATTTCCTCTGTAGTATTCAGCAGCTGATTAGTACTGGAAGGATTAAGATTTTTTAATAGAAGTAATTTACAAATCTGTTTAACTTTCTGGCACCAGTTGATTAAAAAAAATCCACCAGAGTACCCCTTTAATACAGTAATATAAAAGGAAACATCCTTATGTTTTTTTTTTTATTTATTTTTTTAGCTTATTCCTTGTCTTCCCATACCCTGTTGGTTGATCCTAGAACAGTGTTTATCAAGCACGGTCCTCAAGTCCCCACAACAGGTCATGTTTTCTGGATTTCCTCAGTCTTTCGCAGGTCATATAACTCTGGTCAGTGAATTGGGCATCACCACAGTGATATCACCTGTAAAATACTGAGGAAATCCAGAAAACATGACCTGTTGGGGGGACTCGAGGACCGCACTTGGGAAACACTCTTCTAGAACATCAACCGATCCATGACCTGTATGTGCATGTGTAATCTAGAAAATCAGATAAGCTCAATATAATAAACTCCATTGGCGTATGGGGCATTAGTGAATGCATTCGGAGGCATTATGTACTGTTCTTTTTCACTTCCTCCTTGTTGTAGGTGTTGGAGCGCTCCCGTGATGTCGTAGATGATGTCAGTGTCTCATTGAGGCTTTGGGACACTTTTGGAGACCACCATAAAGACAGACGATTTGCTTATGGAAGGTATGATGTGGTCATTTTATAAATGTGAAACTCCACCTATCCTAGCCACTTTAAAAGCTATCTTTATGATCACAACCAATTACTGTATTATTACATTTTTTTTTTGTCCCAATACTAAAATGAATTGCTTCATTTTATTTTTTTTTTAGGACTTGCTTCATTTTTTATTTTAAATAATAAAAAATTAAGCAAGTCTGCATTTGGTGTTTGATTAAAACAAAATTCCTACCATTTTGCATCTACAGCCCCCGAGCAGACTATGCATCTCCATGGTAACAGACGACAAACAATCTCTGTGTAGTCTGGCACTTTACACAAGGTTTTATCTGGGAGCAGTAGATACAACATGTTTGGAGGTTCTTAGCATAGATTTTTTTTTTTTACAAAGTTACTAGTCTTATCCTGTAGTTATAGTCGCTTCTATTTGTCCTGTACTGAAGACTTGCCTTCTTAAAGGGGTACTCCGGTGAAAACCTTTTTTCTTTTAAATCAACTGGTGGCAGAAAGTTAAACATATTTGTAAATTATACAATGAAAGAGAGGTAGCGTGCACTCACCGCGGGTAAACAGCTGCAGGCCCGAGGTCCGGGATCACCACGGCATAGACGGAGACGGTAAGGGGCGCTCAGAGGCTACGCCGAGTGTTTCGGACGTAGGAACGTCCTTCTTCCGGCCTCCATTGTATATCTGCATGTTTAGCTGCACGGTGTGCTCTCTCCTCCTCCAGTGGCTTAAGGATATTTGTAAATTACTTCTATTAAAAAATCTTAATCCTTCCTGTACTTATTAGCTGCTGAATACTACAGAGGAAATTCTTTTCTTTTTGGAATGCTCTTTGATGACATCACGACCACAGTTCTCTCTGCTGACGTTATTATAATAATAATAACGCTTTATTTATTGTTGTCCTTAGTGGGATTTGAACCCAAGTTCCCAGCACTGCAAGGCAGCAGTGCTAACCACTGAGCCACCATGCTGCCCTTAGCATACATCTGAAATGCATCTGCTATGCATGGTTGCTAAAATGGACAGAGATGTCAGCAGAGAGCACTGTGCTCGTGATGTCATCAGTGTTCCAAAAAGAAAGGAATTTACTCTGTAGCATTCAGCAGCTAATAAGTACTGGAAGGATTAAGATTTTTTTAATAGAAGTAATTTACAAATATGTTTAACTTTCTGCCACCAGTTGATTTAAAAGAAAAAAGGTTTTCACGGGAGTACCACTTTAATGTATATCAGAACAACCTAGGGGACAAATGGAACAAAGTATGAGACTGCAAGATGGCAACAGACACTGGAAACTCCTGGGGAGGGAATTATTATTGGCTTTTAGCTTCATTTTGGTTTATATATGTTTTGCATATGGGTGTGTGCAGTGCTACGCTGTTTAGGCAACTCCCATTAAATGTTATCAGAGTTACACTAACTGTGTAAAACAGCCCACGTTGGGATTTTCAGGTTACCAATCACCTCCTGGCGGGTAGGACAGGTCTGTGGAACCCTTGTTCTCAACAAAAGCGCACATCCTAGAGTTGAGACCTGCATCTTTCAGATATGTATGGCATAGCCTGTGAAAATGCCATAAATGTTGGAGATACCCCTTTATGTGCCCTACCATTGCCCCACAGGCTGGTCAACAGTCTTAGGATATTGCTTGTGTTTGCAGGTAGGCAATGGAATCCATTCAGAGGCGACAGGCCACTATCATTAAAGGGGTTCTCCGGTGCTTAGACATCTTAACCCCTATCCAAAGGGTAGGGGATAAGATGCCTGATCGCGGGAGTCCCGCCGCTGGGGACCCCCGTGATCTTGCACGCGGCACCCCGTTTGTAATCAATTCTCGGAGCGTGTTCGCTCTGGGTCTGATTACTGTCGATCACGGGGCCGGCGGTGTGTGACGTCACGGCTCTGCCCCCGTGTAACTTCACACTCCTCCCCTCAATGCAAGTCTATGGGAGGGGGCGTGACAGCTATCAAGCCCCCTCCCGTAGGCTTGCATTGAGGGGCGGAGCGTGATGTCACACGGGGGCGGAGGCGTGACGTCACACGCCGTCGACCCTGTGGTCGCCGGTAATCAGACCCGGAGCGAACGCGCTTCGGGGAATGATTACAAAAGGGGTGCAAGATCACGGGGGTCCCCAGCGGCGGGACTCCCGCGATTAGGCATCTTATCCCCTATCCTTTGGATAGGGGTTAAGATGTCTAAGCACTGGAGTACCCCTTTTAAGTTAAAAGGGTATTCCAGGAATTTTTTTTTGTTTGACTATGCTACAGGGGCTGTAAATTTAGTGTAGTTCATAATATAGTGTCTGTACCTGTGTGTGACGGTTTTCTCACAATTCTTCTGTGATTTTAACCCCAATATTTATTTTTGTCAGCATACAAAATTACTGTTGTCTCAGATTTTTCCCAGGTTGCAATGCGGCCGAGACTTGAGTCACTAGTCAGCTGATGGCAGGGAGCCTGTCTGCTTCAATGGGTGGAGCGATCGCTTGGTGGGAGAGAGATCAATCTGCAACTAATGCAACAGCTGTAGGCACCCTGGTTGAAAACCACAGGTCTTTTGAATGGATGCAGCTCATTTATGTTTCAATGGTTGGAGTGGCTGATGTGTGGGAGGGAGGAAAATGGAATTATGGGATTTGTAGGCAAAAGAAGAAAGCTCAAACAGGAAATACCAGTTCACAAAAAGCTAGCCACAGTGTTATGGTAATCTCACAACATAGCCATTTAGCCCCAAGACAAGCACAGATCCTTCCTAAGCATGTCCATTACTGTCTGCCAGGTACGTACTAAAATCACCTCATGGTGGAGAACCCCTTTAAATGCAGTAATACTTATAATATTAAGGAAGGTTTGGCAACACCATAGCATATTCTTTAAAGGTGTTCTTTACTCAGGACTAATATAAGGCTCTGATCTCCTAATCAGCTATACATTCTTCAAAGTGGCTCCAAGGTGGAATTTTACTTTAGATGAACTTTATACTTTTGTTCTTTCTTTTTTCCTTCATTTCTTCTGTCACTATTTCTATTTTAGCCTAATAGACTTCTACTAAATTATATTGTACCCCAGAGATGTATCTTGAGCTCTTAAGTGCAAAATCTTGACCCTCACCTCCCATGTATCATTTTAATACTGGTGGCAGTAAGGTGTTTGAGCCTCTCCAGGCACCAAAGCCCAGGTGCATCTGCTATGTCTGGCCCACATATAGCTACACCGCCTCAGCCTACCTTGCTATACTTTACGCTCATGCTCTCTCTCACTTTCTTTATAGGTCAGATGTGGTTGTTCTCTGTTTTTCCATTGCCAACCCTAACTCCCTGCAGCATGTCCAAACTATGTGGTACCCGGAGATAAAGCACTTCTGCCCCAGAGCACCTGTCATTCTGGTTGGATGCCAATTGGACCTTCGCTATGCCGATATAGAAGCAGTGAACCGTGCCCGACGCCCCCTGGCCAGGTTGTCTTTAAGTTGTTTACTTAAGTTAAATATCCCTCACTAGAAATATGAACCTCTAACAATATGCTGTCCAGGGTTTATTGGCTGGCCTGTCCAGGGCTATTTGTAATCACATCAATTAAACCTGTGTCCTGTCAGTGCCAATCCATCAGTGAGCGGGCATGGGATGTGACAAGAGCCTAATGCTGCCCAACAACCATCATCGCAGGGCTCTTGTCTTACACCTGTCTGATCTTAAATGTCCGCTCCATGCTGCTATACTGAGCTGAGAATGTGAAGCCCTTGGCTGGACTGTCTTTTCTCAGCTTAGCTGCTCCTTTTAACTATAGAAGAATAAATAGCTTGAAATAAAACATTTTTTTCCAGAGTTTCCATATCCTTAGTCTTGCATTCAGTATTTTAAAGGGGTACACCACTGCTCAGCGTTTGGAACAAACTGTTCCGAACACTGGAGCCGGCGCCGGGAGCTTGTGAGGTCATATCCCCGCCCCCTCATGTCATGCCCCGCCCCCTCAATGCAAGTCTATGGGAGAGGGCGTGACAGCCATCACGCCCCCTCCCATAGACTTGCATTGAGGGGGCTGGGGCATGACGTCACGCCCCCTCCCATAGACTTGCATTGAGGGAGCGGGGACATGACGTCACGCCCCCTCCCATAGACTTGCATTGAGGGGGCGGGGGCATGACGTCACGCCCCCTCCCATAGACTTGCATTGAGGGAGCGGGGACATGACGTCACGCCCCCTTCCATAGACTTGCATTGAGGGGGCGGGGGCATGACGTCACGCCATTCCCATAGACTTGTATTGAGGGGGCGGGGGCATTACATCACGCCCCCTCCCATAGACTTGCATTGAGGGGCGGGGGCATGACGTCACGCCCCCTCCCATAGACTTGCATTGAGGGTGTGGGGGCATGACGTCACGCCCCCTCTCATATACTTGCATTGTTGGAGCGGGGATATGACATCACGCCCCCTCCCATAGACTTGCATTGAGGGGGCGGGGGCATGATGTCACGCCCCCTCCCATAGACTTGCATTGAGGGGACGGGGCATGGTATCATGAGGGGGCGGGGCTATGACATCACAAGCTCCAGCGTTCGGAACAGTATGTTCCAAACACTGAGCAGCGGAGTACCCCTTTAAAGGAAATCTGTCATCATTGTCACTGCACTAATTTGCTGGTACAGACAGGTAGTGTGGGTGACACTGGTTATAATCATTGACCACTGACTTATAATGGAGTCCTGTGGGTTCGGTTATGGTGCATGTCATTTTATGTAAGAATAGTTTTTCTATGCTGCACTAGTCCTCCCAATAAACATGATGGAGTCAATGATGGAGATTCAGAACAAATCCTCCAAACTCTGTACAGGCAGTCTCTCGAATGAGATATAACAAGCCGTCACTATACAACTGGCTATATATAGGGTTTCTCAGATGTTCTGATAATTGTTTCATTCTTTTACAGGCCAATTCGTCCCCAGGAAATTCTTCCACCTGAGAAAGGTCGGGAAGTAGCCAAAGAACTTGGCATTCCGTATTATGAAACCAGCGTGGTGGCACAATGTGGCATCAAGGAAGTTTTTGATAATGCAATCCGCTCAGCGCTCATATCTCGTCGCCACTTACAGTTTTGGAAGTCACACCTGAAAAGTGTACGCAAACCTCTCCCACAAGCCCCTTTCCTTCCTCCTCGGCCCCCTCCGCCTGTTATCATAGTGCCTGATCCCCCTGCTCAGAGTGAAGATCATCCTGGACACCTTTTAGAGGAGGCATCCTGTGCTGATGTGGTGCTGGTGGTCCAAGAAAGGATTCGTATCTATGCGCACCGCATCTACCTCTCCACTGCTTCCTCCAAATTCTGTGACCTTTTCCTAATGGAAGACGGAGATCCCCCATCTCAAGCCAGGGATCCCCTTTTACGTGCCTCTAGCTTTGATGCTTGTGAGGGTTCTGGGGAAACGGAGGGAGGAGGAATGAGAACCTCAGCCAGTGATGGTACTTTGGGAAGGGAAGGAGATAGAGATTTGTCAGGGTGGAGCAGGGCTTTTGAGAGCATACGGAGTGGAGTTCTGGAGGAGCTGCCTGGTTACAGGGCCAGAAGGGTAACGGTGGTAAAAATGGACAGCTCAGTAAGGCCCGGGCCATTCAGGGCTGTGCTGAAATATTTGTACACTGGACGACTAGATGAAAGAGAGCCTGAGCTGATGGAGGTGGCCCACATTGCTGAGCTTTTGGAGGTCTTTGACCTGCGTATGATGGTGGCAAATATCCTGAATCGAGAAGCCTTCATGAACCAAGAGATCACTAGAGCTTTCCATGTCAGAAGGAGCAACCGCATCAAGGAATGTCTAACAAAAGGGTTCTTCTCTGGTGAGTACTGCCTCATTGGCTTTTATGGTTGAATCATGAAAAGTTACAACCAATGGTATATACCATGGCCTACTTCAGTGTTTGCCAACCAGGGTGCCTCTGGCTGTTGCAAAACTACAACTCCTAGCATGCCCGGACAGTCTTCGGTTGGAAAACACTGGCCTACTTACTTGTGTATATATTCTGTAGGAGTACTTCCAAACCAATGACATGGCTAGTCTGGGAGGTGTCTGTATATCATGTCCATAAATGGGGCATACTTTATAGGTTCTATTCATACTTTTATTCTACTTAAAGGGGTACTCTGCCCCTAGACATCTTATCCCTTATCCAAAGGATAGGGGATAAGATATCTGATCGCAGGGGTCCTGCAGCTGGGACCTCCAAGATCTCTGTGCAGCATCCACCATTTGTCTAGAAAGCTGGGTGCTGGGGTTGTGATGCAATGGCCACGCCCCTCGTGACATCACGCCACTCCCCCTCAATGCAAGTCTATGGGAGGGGGCGTGGTGGCTGCCACGCCCCCTCCCATAGACTTGCATTGAGGGGGAGAGGCGTGATGTCACAAGGGTCATGGCCGTGATGTCACGACCCCCCCCCAACGCCCGCTCCAAGCATTCGGAACAAATTTGTTCCAAATGCTGGGGCAGCGGAGTACCCCTTTAAGCACCAAGTGTAGTGTTGTCTGCAGTGCTACTTTATTGTCAAAAATACCAAATCCCGGTTGCAATCTGACCAAGAAATCATTCATTATCATTCATTACTGTCTGTATGGATTTTGTGAGGTCTGGGTCTTAGGTGGAAGTTTGCTGATTTCACTTTTCATCGGGCATTTTCTCCATTTTCATGGTCTTGTTTTTTTCTCCTTTTAGATGTCACTTTTGTATTGGACGATGGCAGCATAAAGGCCCATAAACCACTGCTCATCTCCGGATGCGACTGGATGGCAGCCATGTTTGGGGGTCCCTTTTTGGAAAGCAGCACTTCTGAGGTTGAGTATCTGTAACATAATATTGTATGGAACAATAAAGCTGCCCATACACATGAGATAAAAGTCGGATTAAATGTCTAATTCCAGCAAAAAGCTGTTTGAAATGAATACAGTGGCCGATGGCAGACTAGTGTATGGCAGGACCGGCCAAGTTCAGCTGGTTATTGGATACTTGGTGCAGTTTAGCCCGACAACAATACAACATACAGTGGCCCAGAATTATTATATTAAAATCTGCCTCTTTCATGGCAGGGTTTTCATTTGGTATATAATGTTGTTATTATTATTTTTTTTTATAAATACCTTTTATGTTTTTATATAAAGGTTTATATACTTGTATAAGCTAAGCTTGCTTCATATATGGTAGACAAAAATGTGTCCCCTCATATATGGCGTGGACAAATATATGTGGTGCACTGGGTATGTAATCAAATATGAGTTTCTCTTGAGTCTGTGGACAAAAACATATATATTTATATTTATAAGCAAAGAAAGGAGTCAGCACTTGAGCGTTCCAGTGCATCTGCAAGTGTCCATCCAGCGTGCCACCGCCGGATCCAGCAAATTCCATCCAAAGCGAAGACACTGCAAACTGCAGCAGCATATGGGTGAATAAAGTAGCTAGAAGTTTATTTGCAATAACAAGTATATGCAACATTTCAGCCAGATGCCCTTTCTCAAGCAGTTTGCACCAACAAGTACATGCAACGTTTCGGCCAAATGGCCTTTCTCAAGCATTCATGAGAAAGGCCAATTGGCCAAAACATCGCATGCACTTGTTGGTGCAAATAAACTTCTAGCTGCTTTATTCACCCATATGCCACTGCTGTTTGCGGTGTCTTCGCTTTGGATTATATATATATATATATATATAGATATCTTTTTTGTTTATGGGAAGATTAGCTGCTGCAAGAGCTGTCTGGCAGCGGCTTTCCCCCTCTCGTTTTCTAAACACACAATTGCTCGGTTTAGTCAGGCAGGAAATTCTGCTCTGGCCCCTGCAGACTTATGTACCTGTGCAGTCCCCTGCTGCAACCATACTTCTTTTCTATATTAATATTCTAAATCCTTCCTACCCCAGGGGGCAGGAGAGGGGGGCCTGGAGCTGGAACTGTAATCTTATCTAAGAATTTTCTAAGAAACTTATCTAAGGATTTATTTTTGAACCCTTGTGGTTGGGCAGCATAACATGATATTGTCACGTACCGGCAGGACTGGTAGTGGATCCTCTGAACCAGAGAGGCGATGACGCGGGTTGTACCAGAGGACCGGTTCTAAGTGGTTACTGGTTTTCACCAGAGCCCGCCGCAAGGCAGGATGGACTTGCTGCGGCGGTAACCACCAGGTCGTATCCTCCAGTAGCAACTCGAGCTCTCTGGCAGCTGATATGGCGTGGTACATGGAGCAGGCAAGAGCATAGTCACACGTAGCAGAGGTCAGGGCAGGCAGCAAGGGTTCACAGGCGAGTATACGGCAGCAATGGGTACGGCAACTGGCAAGGCAATAATCACTGAAGGGAACGCTTTCTCAGAGGCACAAGCACAAAGATCCGGCAAGGGCAGGAAGGGGCAGGTGCCTTATATTGGGAAATCACAATGGGAGGTGTGGAACCAGTGTACCAATTACCGGTGCGCTGGCCCTTTAAATTTACCGAAGCCGGCGCGCCCGCGCCCTAGAGAGCGGGGCCGCGCGCGCTGGGACCCAGGAGCGCCATGCGGGAGCAGGTGAGATGAACGGGGACGCGGCACTTGAGCGGGGACCAGCCGCCACGCTATCCGCGTCCCTGCCACAGTGAGATCCGTGCTCCCGGTCAGTGTGTTTGACCGGGAGACGCCGGGACCCCAGCACGGAGGACACAGGCAGCGGGTGCTCCGGTCCGGAGGTGGAGACCGGAGCGCTCGCTGTGACAGATATCATGTGTAGTAGTCCCATGTAGTGTCCTAACAAATGGAAAGGAAAGGGTTAACACACTACCAGTTCTTATCTTCTCTGCTCCTGTAAGAGTAGCCACTTGTTTTATGACTTTATTCATCTGACCTTTAACCTATGTGATACCTCTGCTCCTATCATTGACTGCAGATCTCCCCAGCCTGCTGCTGCACAGATCTCTATGGTCAGGCGGAAGCAGTCAGCCTTTGCATGGTGAGGGGACCTATGTGTGCCCCTGACTCATGGGCACACCGGTCTGCGACCTCTGCGACCTCTTATACCTGCGCCCAGTGTTTCCCAACCAGGGTGCCTCCAGCTGTTGCAAAACTACAACTCCCAGCATGCCTGGACAGCCGTTGGCTGTCCAGGCATGCTGGGAGTTGTAGTTTTGCAACAGCTGGAGGCACCCTGGTTGGGAAACACTGCCTGCGCCACTGGTGATAAAGGTGACAGTCAGGGATACATTATAGAAGTGTGCAGCTATAGGGAAAGATGTAGAGTCTGTCAGTAGGTCACTTTCTTATATTACTTGGTGCAAAACAGAAATCACTTTAGTGATTTGGAAATTTGGAAAAGCTGAATGCTCAATTTCCTTGAAATTGACGAATGAGGACCCAACTACACACGCTCGGTGTATATCCATAAGGGTCGCCTGCCTGACAGATGTATGTATTATTCTGTATTCTCATTAGTGGGGTTGTCTGGTTTAGAAAACCTGTAATTAAATTGGAGGGGATCCCCCATTCAGGACTTTCATCTAAAATCTAGAGAAGCTCCAAAAAAGCCTTTATTAGCAGAACCCTGGGCTAGTAGCGCGCAGCACCGATCGTTGTGCCGCACGCTATTAAAGGGGTACTCCCTTGGAAAACCTTTTTTTTTTTTTTAATCAACTGGTGCCAAGAAAGTTAAACAGATTTGTAAATTACTTCTATTAAAAAATCTTAATCCTTCCAGTACTTATTAGCTGCTGAATACTACAGAGGAAATGGTTTTCTTTTTGGAACACAGAGCTTTCTGCTGACATCACGAGCACAGTGCTCTCTGCTGACATCTCTGTCCATTTTAAGAACTGTCCAGAGTAGGAGAAAATCCCCATAGCAAATATATGCTGCTCTGGACAGTTCCTAAAATGGACAGAGATGTCAGCAGAGAGCACTGTGGTCATGATGTCAGCAGAGAGCTCTGTGTTTCAAAAAGAAAAGAATTTCCTCTCTAGTATTCAGCAGCTAATAAGTCCTGGAAGGATTAAGATTTTTTAATAGAAGTAATTTACAAATCTGTTTAACTTTCTGGCACCAGTTGATTTTTAAGAAAAAGTTTTGCATGGTAGTACCCCTTTAACCCTTTAGACACAACGATCAAAGTTGATCGCCGTGTTTAAAGTTTAAATAATTGGATCCCGTCGGGCTGATCGGGACCATTGTGGTGAAATCGTGATATCCCGATCAGCTAGGACGCGAGTGTAGGGTCCTATACCTGCCTCCGGCACAATTGACTTCTCCATGCCTGAGATCTAGGCGGGATGGGGCAGGGATACTACAGCTTGCTATACATATAAAAAGCTAGTTTAGGCAACAAATATCTTCCCCCAATTTCCCCATACACCTGCAATCCCAGCTCAGCCGAGCATGCATGTGTGTGCCTTATACAGACAGCCCCATAGGGCAGGGATGCTACAGCTGACCATACATAAGATGCGAGATCTGCTGACAGACATCTCCCCATACACACAAACACTCAGCTCAGCCGAGCGTGCATATGTTCTGAATGGAAGAGAGGAGTAAGCCTCTTCCAGACTCCTCTGGCAGCATCTTATCCCTTTGAGAACAAAAGGATGGGGAACTTGAAATCCAACATAGACAATTATTGTCCTGGCACAGAGATTTTACATAGAAGTCAGCGTAGGTTGTGCAATATGCATTATGGGAAATAAGAACTATTTTTGATATTTCCATTCTTACAAAATACTGTATCTGTGCACAACAGGAACCCGGCCCTGCTGCTATGTCACTCATAAAGGCTATGGTTAGGAAACATTACTGTTCTCCTCCTCTCGATCTTCTAGCCTCCCATAGAAGGAGCCAGCATGTATTACCAGGCCACCTGTCTATTACCAAGGAATTTATCCCGGCACCGAGCCACATTATAATTCCCATAATTATATTGTTTATGGCTATTTTTGGCTAATGTATGTATGGATTGCATACAGATTATATAATCAACGTATTTAGTAGTTACATAGTCACATTGAATGATAAAGTATTAAAGTCAATAATTTGTCATCCATTGGCCTTGACATCCAGGAAAAGCAGAAATTGGCCAAATAGTCCATCACTCTAAAGGGAATGTGTTACCATTTAATTTTTTTTAAATAAATTACATTATTCTATTAAGATAAATCATTTAATTTATGTATTTAGTTTTAGGATAATGTAGTTTTAATGTTATTTATTCATAAACTGCCATTAGTGTAGCCTCTTCGTGGTGTGTCACTTCACAACACCTACACTGTTGCTTTATGGCAGGCACAGGGCATAAGAAAGTTAAAAGGGTACTCCCCTGGAAAACATTTTCTTTTAAATCAACTGGTGCCAGAAAGTTAAACTGATTTTGTAAATTACTTCTATTAAAAAATCTTAATCCTTCCAGTACTTATCAGCTGCTGTATGATCCACAGGAAATTCTTTTCTTTTTGAATTTCCTTTCTGCCTGACCTCAGTGCTCTCTGCTGACACCTCTGTCCATTTTAGGAACTGTCCAGAGTAGGCGCAAATCCCTATAGAAAACCTATCCTGCTCTGGACAGTTCCTAAAATGGACAGAGGTGTCAGCAGAGAGCACTGTGGTCAGGCAGAGACAAAGAGACAAGAACTTCCTGTGGATTATAACAGCAGCTGATAAGTGCTGAAAGAATTAAGATTTTTTAATAGAAGTAATTTACAAATCTGTTAAACCTTCTGGCACCAGTTGATTTAAAAAAAAATGTTTTTCAGTGGAGTACCCCTTTAAGACTGAGAATGTCTCATAGAAAAGCATTGACTGCTTACTGCACATGTGCATAGCACAGACTAGGTGACGTGAAAGGGGGAGCCAGCACCATTTTCTTGAAGTCCCTAAGGAGCAGTGACCTATCAAGAGACATCTAGTCTGTTCTTTACCACTCTTCAGACACCAACAAAATGGTGACAGTGGAATTGAAAGAAACTACAGTACCCCCTCCCCCCTTTCCTTTTGCACATAGACAGAGGAGGAAGGTAGACGGGCGTGGTTCTTTTGCAGCATCCAGACAAGTTGCTTGCTTTCACCAGATTCTTCATGCTAGCTCCATCTGCTGGTCAACAGTGGGAGATATGACAAGTTACAATAACATTTTTCATATTTTGTGACAAGTAATTTTTTTTTTTTATTATTTGAAAAAATTATTTAACCTCTAAAAAAAAAAAAAAAAAAAAAAATCACATTTGGTGACACATTCCCTTTAAGTTTACATCCAGGTTGATAGGAAATCATCATGGTGAACACATGGTTGTCTAGAGAAGTGTTTCCCAAACAGTGTGCCTCAAGGTGGTGCAAAACTACTACTCCCAGCATGCCTGGATAGGCTTTTATGCCTTGTCTAAATCAGTGTTTCCCAACCAGTGTGTCTCCAGCTGTTGCAAAACTACAACTCCCAGCATGCCCGGACAGCCTTCGGCTGTCCGGGCATGCTGGGAGTGGTAGCTTTGCAACAGCTGGAGGCACACTGGTTGGAAAACACTGGTCTAAATGGCGGAAAAATCCATGAAAAATCCCTTCAATCCAACAACACCTATTGTGATCATTAGTAAATGTATCTGACTTTATGGCTCATATAAAGCATAACAATAAATATAGTCCAGTAATAGTTAATTTATCTTTGTTTCCAGGTAGTTCTTCCGTACACCTCTAGAGGCAGTATGCGTGCAGTGCTTGAGTATTTGTACACTGGACAGTTCACTGCAGGACCTGATCTTGACCCTTTGGATCTCATCATACTGGCCAACAGGCTGTGCCTGCCACATCTGGTGGCAATGACAGGTAAGGAATGGCTATGTTATGCCCATGGGGGTAACTATAGGGGGTGCACAGGGTATGGTTGCACCCAAGCCCAGGAGCCTGAGGGGCCCATGAGGTCTCCCTTTCTTATATAAACACACCGGTGCTATAAATAAGGCATTATAGTTGGGGGTTCTGTAGTCTGGGTTCACATCACGTTTTTGCCATACTGTTTTTCAATCAGTTTTTCTAAAGAAAACCGTATGGCAAAAAAAAACTAAAACGAATGGAACAGTATGGGAAAAAGTAAACCTTATGTGTTTTTAAACTGTATACTGTTTTTAAAAGTGCATACGGTTCCATCCGTTTTTATAAAAAAACAAACAAAAAACATACGTTTTAAAAAATGTTGTCCATTTTTAATGGGAGGGGTGTTGGGTGGGGACTTTAGGATGCAAATGCACATGTGCTAAGTAAAAACTGTACACGGTTTCTTGTATGGAACCGTATACATGTGCGTTTCCCATTGACATCCATGTGGTTGAATGTGGTTGCAGTACGGTTTTTAAACTGGAGTCAAAACCGTGGTTGACCATGATTTTGTCTCTGGTTTAAAAACTGTACTGCAACTGCATACGTTTTTTAACATGGACGTCAATGGGAAACGCACATGTATACAGTTCCATACAAGAAACTGTGTAAGTTTTTTTTACTTTGCACATGCGCATTTGCATCCTAAAGTCTCCACCCAACACCCCTCCCATTAAAATTTGAAAACATTTTCAAAAACTTATGTTTATGTTTTTTTATAAAAACGGACGGAACCATATGCACTTTTAAAAACGCATACGGTTTACTTTTTCCCATACTGTTCCATCCGTTTTTGTTTTTTTACCATACGGGTTTCTTTAGAAACGTGATGTGAACCACAGATTTTTTCTTTAGGGCCCAGGATCTTCTGGTCATGCCTATGGCTGGGTTCACATCACATTTTCACCATACTGTTTTCAATCAGTTTTTCTAAAGAAAACCATATGGCAAAAAAACGGATGGAACAGTATGGGGAAAAGTTAACCGTATGCGTTTTTAAACAGTATACTGTTTTTAAAAGTGCATACAGTTCCGTCCGTTTTTATAGAAAAGAAACCCATACGTTTTTGAAAATGTCCATTTTTAATGGAAGGGGTCTTGGGTGGGGACTTTAGAATGCAAATGCGCATGTGCAAAGTAAAAACCGTATACGTTTTTCCATATGGAACCATATACATGTGCGTTTCCCGTTGACGTCCATGTTAAAAAAAAAAAAAAACGTATGCAGTTGCAGTACGGTTTTTAAACCGGAAACAAAATCGTGGTCAACCACGGTTTTGACTCCGGTTTAAAAACCGTACTGCAACCGCATACGTTTTTTTTAACATGGACGTCAATGGGAAACGCACATGTATACTACAAGGATCGTTAAGAAAAAAAAAATAAATAAAAATACCGTAATAATAATAATTCTGTACAGTACTTTGGGGTTCATATATCATCAGGGGGGAGGTTTTGGTGTGCCAAGGCCCAAGTTTTTATGCATGTATGATAATGATGTGCGACTTTTAATACATGCCTGCTAATGTTAGGGTGCTACTCTAGGTTGCTCATTGGTGTACAGCAGTGTTTCCCAACCAGGGTGCCTCCAGCTGTGGCAAAACTACAACTCCCAGCATGCCTGGACAGCCGTTGGCTGTCCAGGCATGCTGGGAGTTGTAGTTTTGCAACAGCTGGAGGCACCCTGGTTGGGAAACACTGCTGTACAGATTTGCGCAGCAGGCGTAAAAAATTGACCTGGCCTGCTTAGCATAATAAATAGTGGCTGAAATTTGCGCAGGATACATCTGGGGTGCACTTTTAAAGCCAGCATGGTACAGCTAGCTGCATGGGGTCCAGGGTGCAGTGGTCTTTGCACAAAACTGCGACTGGCAAAAGTCTACACACAGCCCAAACCACAGAACTCACTGGCCTTTACACATCAGCCCCCTTTTTTTTTTTTTTTTTTTTTTTAAGTTTTGCAGCCATCTTCACCCTAGGGTGAAAAATCTTAAACTAAACAGCAAGGGCAGCCATTTTTCCAGACGGAACCAGTCATATTACACGCAAAGACACAATCAATTACTACTCCTCCTAGCTTCACCAATTCCAACGAAAATAATAAGTGTGGAAACTTTTTGAAAGTCTTTCGGATATGTATATATATATATATATATATATATATATATATATATATATATATATATAAAACTCAACATGATGTGTGTGTGTATGTGTATGTGTGTATGTTCCAGCATCACGGCCAAACGGCTAAAGATATTAACATGAAACTTGGCACACATGTTACTTATATGTCAACAACAAACATAGGATAGGTGATTTAACCCTTACTTACCCCCATTTGCCAGGGGCTGGGTTTATGTTTAAAGTCCCATACAAGTCTATGGGAAATATATGTTACTGCATAACTTCCAAACAGCTGGAGATATTTCGATAATACTTGGTCACATGTTACTTATATGTCCACTTAAAATATAGGATAGTTAATTTAACCCTTAACAACCCCCATTTGTGAGTGTCAGGACTTTTGTTTAAAGTCCCATGCAAATCAATGGGAAATGTATGTTCCCACATAACTTCCGTACGGCTGGAGATATTTCAATACCTGGTACACAAATTACGGGTCTGGATAGGAGGTCGGGATAGGAGGACGGGATAGGAGGACCGGGATAGGAGGACGGGATAGGAGGACGGGATAGGAGGACCGGGATAGGAGGACCGGGATAGGAGGACCGGGATAGGAGGACCGGGATAGGAGGACCGGGATAGGAGGACCGGGATAGGAGGTCAAGATAGGAGGACCGAATAGGGGGTCGGGATAGGGGGTCGGGATAGGGGGTCGGGATAGGGGGTCGGGATAGGGGGTCGGGATGTGAGGACGGGATGTGAGGAGGGGATATGAGGTCGAAATATGCTGACAGGATAGGAGGTCGGGATATGAGGACGGGATATGGGGTTGGGATATGAAGTCAAAAGCTTCCTCCTTTGTTTATTTTCCTCCCCAACAAGGATTAGGATGGAAAAACCGGGCAACGCCGGGTACTCAGCCAGTGTGTGTGTGTATATATATATGTATATATATATATATAGATCAATAATAAGCAGCACATCAAGTGAAAAGTCCCAGGGGTGCACGCCAATTGGATCTCGGTGCTCCGATCCCGCTTTAGATAAAGATGATAATAGGCAGCACACAAAAATTAGTGCAAAAGAAAATGTTCTTTATTCCATATACGAGACAACGTTTCAGCAATCTCACATCGCCATTTTCAAGTCTTGAAAATGGCGATGTGAGATCACTGAAACGTTGTCTCGTATATGGAATAAAGAACATTTTCTTTTGCACTAATTTTTGTGTGCTGCCTATTATCATCTTTATATATATATATATATATATATATATATATATATATAATAAGTGGAGTGACAAGACTGAATTTTTCCCTCCAGGTGTCACCTTCTTTATACACTTACAGTGAATCGATAGGGAAGCAAAATCCCAATAAGTGTCCAGCCACAGATTAGGGGTCACTACAATATAAGATGAAAGAATATAGTACAACATACTGTATGTCATTCTGTGGCAAATCTGTCATCTGGTTGGGCACGTACGCTATCTATACAGTTATATTCTACGCACTTATAATAAGAAAAACTATTGATGTTTTCATGATGTCTTTTAAATGAATGTACTATTCTTTTTTTTCCCCTAGAGAAACACACCGTGTCGGTCATGATGGATGCCTCTATGAAAAATAATGATATTGATGGTGAAGCACTTATGTTACTGGAAGCTGCTCAGGTAACTGCATCTAAGGTTAACACGTAGCACATCCACATTGTATTTGACGCGACCATCCCTAGAGTGTGCCTCCGGCTGTGCCTGTGTGTCTTGCTTTGTCTGCTCATAGCTGAAACATGCCGCTACGAGCAGACACAGTGATCTGCAAGTCGGTGCGCGCATGCGCAGTGTACTAAAAGACGCAGTCACGCCACCTTCTTCCTGAGCTAGGCAGAGAGTGGCCGCGATGTCTGTGAGTACACTGCGCATGCCCGCCACGACTCAAAGATCACATTGTCTGCTCGTATAGGAAATACACATATCACCCTGTATAGGGGTATGAGAAGATGTTGTGGATCCTGTGCTGCCCCAGAAGGTCCCAGGAGCAGCCGACCGGTGCCCTGTATAGGTACTAGAAGGAGATGTGGAAAATGGCCTTGGCAGCAGGCGCTCAGATATCCAGTAGAAGTATCACACTTGGGTCATGAAGATAAAGTGTTCATCAACTTTATTGATGTACAGCAAGAACGCGTTTCGGACGATGTACTGTCAATCTGAAGAAGGGATAGAATAATCCTGAAACGCGTTCTTGCTGTACATCAATAAATTGCTGAACACTTTATCTTCATGACCCAAGTGTGATACTTCCACTGGATATCTGAGCGCTTGCTGCCAAGGTCATTTTCCACTTCTCCTTCTGGTACCTATACAGGGCACCGGTCGGCTGCTCCTGGGACCTTCTGGGGCAGCACAGGATCCACAACATCTTCTCATACCCCTATACAGGGTGATATATGTATTCTCTATACGCTCAAGGTGAGCGGCCATTCTATAGAGCCGGCATCCCCCTCCCTTTAAGGGACACCACCTCTCCTTTTGTTTGGGGTAACTCACGAGGCGCCGTCCTCTGGTCTTTTCTTTTCTACTTCTACACACCTTCCTAAATGTGGCCATACACATTAGATAAAGATAGGGTAATGCTTAAACACCCATCGAACAATTGATTGTCTGATAAACATCATTTCACAGAGGCAGCCATACACATTTTAGTCCTTATTGGTTCCTAAATTTATTCATGCCTACATGATCAATGAAACAAGACTGGTGAAGGAAAAGGGATCTGGGAATATTCTAGGAATGTTTTAAGAATTTTCTTTCCTTAAATACAGCTCATGAATGAAAGTTCTCTCTATGGCTCAAAAATAACAAACATGGCCAATCTTTTTTTCAGATGATAAGTCTGTCATCGGTCTTCTAAAACAGTCTAATCTGTGTATAAATCCCTGGGGCAGATCACCCACCTTTCTAGAGTTTTTTTTTTTCTTTTTTTAAATACTTCCTTCATAGACATGTATTGTTTGTAATTGATCCCTGAGTGAACTGTAGGACAAACACTGGCCAGACACAGGACAAAACTGAGTTGTTTTTTAGAGTGGAAGACAGTCTATCTGGAGGGTGTGTAAAGCAAAGAAGCTTGATAGTAGGAGACAGAAGCATTTTTGTCTGATAAGATATATTACAAAGTTTCTACTATCGATCTATGCAAAGTTTGTTGAAATGACAGTGTCTATCTAAGGCACCACCCTTAGCAATTTACATTAGATCCGTGTTGCGATAACCACTAGTGTTGCTCGCTAATATTCGCAATGCGAATTTTATTCGAGAATATCGCATATTTGCGAATTCGCGAATATTCGCGAATATAGCACTATATATTCGTAATTACGAATATTCGTTTTTTTTTTGTTTTGTTTGTTTTTTTGCAGTACACATCACAGTGATCACCCCTCTCTGCTTCCAGCTTGTGTGGTGTAAAGAAGGCTCTAATACTACTGTGTGAGACTGGCGTGCGAATTTCCGCATATACGAAAATTAGCATATGCTAATTTTCGCATATGCGAATTTTCACGTATGCAAATTTTTGCATATACTAATTTTCGCATACGCGAAAATAAAACGAGAATATTACGAATATAGGGAATATATGACGAATATTCGTCCATATATTCGCGAATATTCGCAAATTCGAATATGGCCTATGCCGCTCAACACTAATAACCACCCAAAATTGCACTTAAAAATGTTCTTCTAGAGCAATGTTTCCCAACCAGTGTGCCTCCAGCTGTTGCAAACCTCCAACTCCCAGCATGCCCGCACAGCCTTTGGCTGTGCGGGCATGCTGGGAGTTGGAGGTTTGCAACAGTTGGAGGGACCCTGGTTGGGGAACACTGCTTTAGAGGGATAGAAGTTTTTATGCATCCAGAGTAGGAGCAAATCCCCATAGAAAACCTATCCTACTCTGGACAGTTCCTAAAATGGACAGAGGTGTCAGTAGAGAGCACTGTGGTCGGGCAGAAAGGAAATTCAAAAAGGAAAGAACTTCCTGTTGATCATAACAGCAGCTGATAAGTACTGGAAGGATTAAGATTTTTTTTATAAAAGTAATTTACAAATCTGTTTAACGTTCTGGTACCAGTTGATTTAAAAAAAAAATGTTTTCCAGTGGAGAACCCCTTTAAAGGAGTAGTCCAGTGGTGAACCCAGTGGTGAACAACTTATCCCCTATCCTAAGGATAGGGGATAAGTTTGAGATCGCGGGGGGGCCGACCGCTGGGGCCCCCTGCGATCTCCTCTACGGAGCCCCGACAGCCCGCGGGAAGGGGGCGTCTCGACCTCCGCACGAAGCCGCGGCCGACACGCCCCCTCAATACAACTCTATGACAGAGCTGAAGCGCTGCCTTCGGCAATCTCCGGCTCTGCCATAGAGATGTATTGAGGGGGCGTGTCGGCCGCCGCTTCGTGCGGGGGTTGACACCCGCTATCTGGCCGGAGAGCCTGGCCCCCGTACAGAGAGATCGCAGGGGGCCTAGCAGTCGGACCCCCCGCGATCTCAAACTTATCCCCTATTGCGTTACTGTTTCTATAAAGTTTTTAATAAGAGTTTTAAAAAGAAAAATGCCCGATGTGTCATTTACCGACGGAATAGTATACTGTATATGGTTGTATTTGTCATGTTTTTGCATTTCTCCATTTGTATCGTGCAATGTATGACATATATTGTGAATGAAAAATTATTTTTTATTTATCAAAAAAAAAAAAACACCCATTCTAAGACCATAAAATGCAAATGTTTTTGGGATTATTCCTATATTCTCAGTGTAACAATACGCTCCTATATGCATTGCTTTGTGTTTTTTTCAGTTTCATGGTGCACAGCAGCTGGCAGCCTGGTGCTTACATCACATCTCTACCAATTATAATCGCGTGTGCAGGAAATTCCCGCGGGACATCAAGCTGGTGTCACCAGGTGAGTGTGCATGTTGGCAAAACCCCATCCATAGTCAGCGGCCAATGGCTTCATCGTTTTGTGCACCATTGGCCGCTGCATGTGGGCAGGGTTGGGTCAACATTCAGTAGCTGCACTGTTGAATCCTACCCACTCATGGTGCAAAGGCCATAATTAGAGATGAGCGAACTTACAGTAAATTCGATTCGTCACAAACTTCTCGGCTCGGCAGTTGATAACTTATCCTGCATAAATGAGTTCAGCTTTCAGGTGCTCCGGTGGGCTGGAAAAGGTGGATACAGTCCTAGGAAAGAGTCTCCTAGGACTGTATCCACCTTTTCCAGCCCACGGGAGCACCTGAAAGCTGAACTCATTTATGCGGGATAAGTCATCAACTGCCGAGCCGAGAAGTTCGTGACGAATCGAATTTACTGTAAGTTCGCTCATCTCTAGCCATAATGAAGCTGAATGTTCTAATGTAGAATGTTCTACTTATTGTTAGTGGTTGTTAAAAGGGGACTCCAGTGGAAAACTTTTTATTTTTTATTTTTTTTAATGAACTGGTGCCAGAAACAGATTTGTAGTATGGAAGTATAAAGATTTTTTTAATAGAAGTAATTTACAAATCTGTTTAACTTTCTGGCACCAGTTGATTTAAAAAAAAAAAAAAGTTTTCCACCGGAGTACCCCTTTAAAGAATAGACCCTGTGGAGAAATCTTGGCTGCCCAGCTTCTGCACTTTCAATCCTGCCCACATGACAAAAGTTACCCCAAAAAATGTTTCCCAAAACCATTGTGTGCTTATTGTGTGCTGTCCCAAATCTCTCATAGGATTTTTTTTTTTACACTGGATCGATACAGTTCAGATATCTAATCTATGCAAAATCCACAATAATCCACTTGGCAATATTTGGAAGAGCCATAGAGAATGAATGAAGCACTGTCTGTGTAATGCTTTCGTTCAGAATACAACCTTCCTTGGTAAACTTTGGGGGTCCCAATCACGTTGTTATCTCCGATGTCGTGGAGTCGGGATGTCCATTTAAAATCTCATCCACCCTGTATGTACAGGATGGGCCATTTATATGGATACACCATAATAAAATGGGAATGGTTGGTGATATTAACTTCCTGTTTGTGGCACATTAGTATATGGGAGGGGGGGAAACTTTTCAAGATGGCTGGTGACCATGGTGGCCATTTTGAAGTCGGCCATTTTGAATCCAACTTTTGTTTTTTCAATAGGAAGAGGGTCATGTGACACATTAAACTTATTGGGAATTTCACAAGAAAAACAATGATGTGCTTGGTTTTAACGTAACTTTATTATTTCATGAGTTATTTACAAGTTTCTGACCACTTATAAAATGTGTTCAATGTGCTGCCCATTGTGTTGGATTGTCAATGCAACCCTCTTCTCCCACTCTTCACACACTGATAGCAACACCGCAGGAGAAATGCTAGCACAGGCTTCCAGTATCCGTATACACTGTTATATACTACTATATACACCGCAGGAGAAATCCTAGCACAGGCTTCCAGTATCCGTAATTTCAGGTGCTGCAGAATGGGCAAAACAAAAATTGGAACAGGACCCTCAGTTTACGCAGAAGATTTTGTTCAGTGATGAGGCAAACTTTTATGTGAATAGTGAAGTTAACAAACAAAACCACCGCTATTGGTCTGACACCAACCCACATTGGATAGATCCCTCCAAGACTGTTGGAACACTTAAATTGATGGTATGGTGTGGTATATGGGGTACAAAGATAGTGGGGCCATTCTTCATCAATGGAAACCTCAAGGCCACTGGATATGCAAAATTGCTACATGATGATGTGTTTCCCTCTTTATGCACTGAAGCTGGCACGTTCCCTGAGTTTTTCCAGCAAGATGGTGACCACCACATTATGGGGGTCAGGTCCGAGCATTCCTAGATGAACAGTTTCCTGGAAAGTGGATTGGCCATCGTGGGCCAGTTGCGTGGCCCCCAAGGTCTCCCGATCTGACCCCCTTAGACTTTTATCTTTGGGGTCATCTGAAGGCAATTGTCTATGCTGTGAAGATACAAGATGTGCAGCACCTGAAACTACGGATACTTGAAGCCTGTGCTAGCATTTCTCCTGCGGTGTATATAGTAGTATATAGCAGTGTATACGGATACTGGAAGCCTGTGCTAGCATTTTTCCTGTGGTGTATATAATAGTATATAGCAGTGTATACGGATACTGGAAGCCTGTGCTAGCATTTCTCCTGCGGTGTATATAGTAGTATATAGCAGTGTATACAGATACTGGAAGCCTGTGCTAGCATTTCTCCTGCGGTGTATATAGTAGTATATAGCAGTGTATACAGATACTGGAAGCCTGTGCTAGCATTTCTCCTGCGGTGTATATAGTAGTATATAGCAGTGTATAAGGATACTGGAAGCCTGTGCTAGCATTTCTCCTGCGGTGTATATAGTAGTATATAGCAGTGTATACGGATACTGGAAGCCTGTGCTAGCATTTCTCCTGCGGTGTATATAGTAGTATATAGCAGTGTATACAGATACTGGAAGCCTGTGCTAGCATTTCTCCTGCGGTGTATATAGTAGTATATAGCAGTGTATACAGATACTGGAAGCCTGTGCTAGCATTTCTCCAGCGGTGTATATAGTAGTATATAGCAGTGTATATGGATACTGGAAGCCTGTGCTAGCATTTCTCCTGCGGTGTTCCTATCAGTGTGTGAAGAGTGGGAGAAGAGGGTTGCATTGACAATCCAACACAATGGGCAGCACATTGAACACATTTTATAAGTGGTCAGAAACTTGTAAATAACTCATGAAAGAATAAAGTTACGTTAAAACCAAGCACATCATTGTTTTTCTTATGAAATTCCCAATAAGTTTGAGGTGTCACATGACCCTCTTCCTATTGAAAAAGCAAAATTTGGATTCAAAATGGCCGACTTCAAAATGGCCGCCATGGTCACCACCCATCTTGAAAAGTTTCCCCCCTCACATATACTAATGTGCCACAAACAGGAAGTTAATATCACCAACCATTCCCATTTTATTAAGGTGTATCCATATAAATGGCCCACCCTGTACTATAATATGTTGCAGGAAATTATTGCGAAAATCCACAGAATATTTACCCCTACCTATAAAGATGTTCATAATAGAAGCATTTTTATATTGGTCAGATCCTACAATTTCCATAACAGTAGTGAACATTTAGGCTAGGATTCCACATATTACATTTTTTTTTTTGCAAAAACGCCTATTCTGCCACATGGCGTTTTTTGGGTGAAAAAACGCTGTGACCAGATGTTAGCTACAAGTCAATAGGTAACTGCATTTTTCTGTTTGGCGTTTTTTGATCGGGCAGGAAACAAAAAATGTAGCCGACAATAATAAAAATTTAGAAAGGGGCCATTTAAATGTAAAAATAATATATTTGATATATTTAATTTTGTTAAACTTTTTATTAATAATGTATTTTAATAATGTGTTGAATAAAGTGTGTGTTTGTGTTTTTTATAGCTTTTTTCACTTTTGTTGTTATTTATTTTTTAAATTTTTTAGGTAGTACTACTACTCCCAGCATGGAACAAACTGTTTCATGATGGGAGTAGTAGTACATGTACTAATTGACAGATCTCCCCGGGTGTCACTTCTGACACCCGTTGCGATCCTCCTGTATAATGTATAGATGTGGCTGGCCACTCTTCTATAGTCCCCTGCACTGCCATATATATACACCTATTCATATTTCCTGCAGAGCTGTGATTGGCCAGATGGTTCCAGCCACTCACAGCTCTCTGTGGTAAATATGAATAGGTGTGTGTGTGTATATATATATATATTTATATATATATATATATATATATATACAGGAGACCATAGAGCATCCCTCCTCATCTATACATTATACAGGAGGGTCACAGCGGGTGTCAGGATTGACATCCGCTGTGTTCTTTACTTAACTGCAGGTACTACTGCTCTCAACACACTTTAGTACCGCTTTAGTACTTGCGTTAATGGACAGATCGCAACAGGTGTCAGAAGTGACACTGGCTGCGATCTGTCTATTGATGCAGGTACTACAGCTCCCAGCATGGGGCTGAGTGTGCTCCATGTTGGGAGTAGTAGTACCTGCTAGACAGATCACAGCGGATGTCACTCCTGACACCCACTGCGATCGTCCTTCATCCTTGAGATGCAGAGCGGCTTTCTCCTGCGCTCCGCATCTCTGCTCTGTACTCTGGCCGGCCAGTGATGTGAACATAAATTCACATCACTGATTCATATTTCCCGCTGAGAGCAGTGATTGGCTGCCACCATCAGGCCAGTCCCCACTCTGGGCGGAAAATGTGAATAGAAATTCACCGCACTCATTCATATCACTGGCTGGCCGGAGTACAGGGCAGAGATGCGAGCGCAGGAGAAAGCTGCTCCGCATCTCTGCAATAGATAGGACAATTGCATTGGGTGTCAAGAGTGAAACTGGGGGCGATTTGTCTGTTAGTACAGGAACTACTACTCCCATCATGGAACAGTGTGTTCCCTGCTGGGAGTAGTAGTACTACCTAAAAAATAAAAAATAAAAAGTTAAAAACACACACACACACACACACTTATTTAAACACATTATTAAAATACAAAATAATAAAAATAAAATTATAATAATAAAATAAAAATTTTAACAAGACGAATTCTAAAAAAATATATTATTTTTAAATTTAAATGACCCCTTTCTACATTTTTATTATTGTCGGCTACATTTATAGGTCCCTCTGTTGGGTACATCTTTTTCCATCCTTACTGCATCTTTTTTTGTTTCTTGTTTTTATTTATTTATTTAATTTTTTGGTACCCAACACATTCAGAGAGAAAAAGCCAAAGGGGCCAAAGGCTGTCCGGGCATGCTGGGAGTAGTAGTTTTGCAACAGCTGGAGACACACTGGTTGGGAAACACTGACTTATTGACATAATGTCCTTGTACTCTACAGAGAACCAGCAGATCCTGGAGGCACAGCGTTGGCCCCCCGTCTGGTACCTGAAGGAAGAAGACCATTTCCAAAGAGCGCAGAGAGAACGAGAGAAAGAGACTGCCCTACATCAGAAGAGACAGCCCAAGAGACGCTGGTTATTCTGGAACAGCTCCAGCACAGGCTCTCCGGCATCTTCTACAACCTCTTCGTCTGCAGTGGGCTAAGACCTGGTACCACATCTGCATAATGTCCCTCCGGCAGCTATGAGTGCATGCAAGGATATGAGAGTCTGTGTGTGTCTTGTGTTTGTCTGTCTCCGAGTGAATGTGCACTACTGTTTTGCCTACTATGTACTGAATTGTATTAAATGACAAATCATATCTAGATTTTGGCACAACAAGCCACTGTCTAAAGGTAACAACCGCCTCAGCAATGCAACCTCCAAAAATGTTTTCCCAGGAACTTTTTACCACTGCGCATACAATTCTTTGATATGTTGAAATCTCCTTGGTTTGAGGGAAGCCAGGTCTCTCTTGCTGGTGGCATCTGGTACTATCAAAGGAACACTATCACTGACAGTTGTCATTCAGTTCAGATCTTGGGGCATTGTTTAAATATTATTTCCGGAATATAATAGTATTAGTAGAATCCGTTTCTGTAAAGGGTTTGGCTTATCAGAGACAAGCCCTTTAAAAAGTACCTATCACCAAATAAACTTCTCTAAACTAACTCAGGCTATGTTCCCTAACTACTCCTAACACCCCTCCAGCCCTTGAAAAAAAAACTCAGAGCTTTAAAAAGCTGTGTATCTTACCTTTCTTCTTGCTCGCATAGTGCAATTTCCCAGCAGGAGAAAGTGGGCGTTTCCCAGTAGGCATGGCATCACTGAAGCCTGCTGGGGGACCACTTCCGCCCCCACATTGTTGCCGCTCTGTGATGAATAGAAGACCTAAAGCTCTGTGCATGTTTCAGTCTGTGTTGCTATCAGTGAGGCTCTCCTGCAGGTTTCAGTCTGTGCAGCTTTCTGTGAGAATCTGTGGAGCTTTCACTTTCTGTGTAGCTGTCAATCAAGCTCCGTGCAGAGAAGCACTTCCTGGGAGTTTGGTCTCCTGCCAGGCCGGGAGGAGACCGAACTCACTGTATTAAATGTGTCAGGGAACAGAAGAGAGCCACCTAGTGGCCGTTTTTTTATATTACATTTTAAAAGCAAGTGAATGGGAAAGTGTCTGCTAATTACACAAGGAACATTATATTAAAAGTTTTATTTGGTGACAGGTACTCTTTAAAAATGATCAGCTAGTCATCCATAGGTCCCACTGCCAGCAATCCAAGCAGCGTTGACCAGGAAAGCTGAGGTCAGCCAAGCATTACCGTTGCAAGGGAAAATTAGTATCACATGATGACCATTCAGATGAATGGCTGTCGGGGATAATACAAGGACAGCTTGAGTCTGCCAGAATTGGAAGCACTTGTATAGAGGTCTCTCCATTTTGGCTCGGAGAGCTAAAAATCCCTTATATGATTTCCTTGTGCCCTCACAGGGGGAAGGATTGTCTTTGTGATACCAGCCCTTGGACATGGAACTATCTATATGTAGCGTAGCTGGGAATTTTATATTCCCAGCCATCACTTTTACAGCAGATACCGACTGTAATACGGAAGCCTTGCTGCAGGTCCATGATGGATCACCATCCATATATCCTTCCAGGTAGATCTCCATTTTGGGTTCTGTTCATATCTTCACAGTAGCACATTACAGATGAGCTTATAACCTAGGAAGAGAATATTACGTCTGGTTGACAAGGTCTGTATAATACATAACCATGCGGTTAATCTTTAATATTGCTAATATGGAAGTCCACTCTCAGGAAGAATGTTGTCTGGTAATAGCATCAATCGTAAGGTGGCCATACGCGGTGCAATTTTTTTATTTATTTTTGGCAGAGGTGACAATAGGGGTCAGGATGATGCAGTATATTATGAGTTTCAAGCGCCCGATATTGCTCTGAAATTTTCCGCTTTACTGTAAAGGTTTGTCATCTTTGGACACCATTTTTTCCCCTGCATTTTAAGACTGCCTAATCCAGTGTTTTCCAACCAGGGTGCCTCCAGCTGTTAAAAGACTACAACTCCCAGCATGCCCGGACAGCCGTTGGCTGTCCGGGCATGCTGGAAGTTGTAGTTTTGCAACAGCCGAAGGGAACCCGATTGGGAAACAAAGGCCTCGTCTACTTTAAACCAACTATTAAATGGTGTACTTTGCGCCAAAATTTTTGTGGCAATTTTTGGCAAACGTCACACACAAGCCACATCCCATTGACAGCTTAACCACACCTAAGCCATATACCCTGTCATGTAAGACACAAACATGTCTTTAAAGGGGTTGTGCAGTGAAAATTTTTATTCAACCTATGTACCCATAATGAAGCAAAAAAAGCTTCTACTTCATTCCCTTGTAGCCTCCAGTATCGGGACTCGGTCTCTGCTGCTTCAGCACTTCATGAAGCTGCAGACGCCACGTGACACCGACACTCAGGCATTTACGGACTGTGACAGGGCATCGCTGCGGCCTTTGACTGGTTGAGCACAAAAGTGAGGTGATGTCCTCAGCTCCATGAAGTGTTGCCGTGATTGAGACCGGGTGCTTATACCTGGGGCTACGAGGGAACAAAGAAGGGTGAGTATACCCTTTTTTGTTTTATTCTGCAGCCTGTGCATTAAAAGAGTACTGCAGTCTTAGACACTTATCCTGTATCTGCTGGGACCCCCCGTTATCTCCTGTAGGGGGACCTGGCATTACCACGCCCCCTCCATACAGCTCTATGGGAGAGGCGGGGATGCACGACCGCTGCATCTCTGCTTCTCCCATAGAGATACATGGAGGGGGTCTGTTGGCTGCAGCGTTACACTGTCCTGCGGATAGGGAATGCATGTCTAGGGCTGTAGATCTCCTTTAAGGCTAATAAAATTTTTTACTGACACATAATAAATGTGGCGCAAACCAGTAAGGGCTGGTTCACATCATGTTTTCTCCCATACAGGAGCGCATACGGCAGGGGGGGAGCTAAAACCTCGCGCTCCCGTATGCTTTCGTATGCGCTCCCGTATGTAATTAATTTCAATGAGCCGGCTGGAGTGAAACGTTCAGTCCGGTCGGCTCATTTTTGCGCCGTATGCGCTTTTACAACCGGGCCTAAAACCGTAGTTGACCACAGTTTTAGGTCCGGGGAAAAATCGCATACAACTCAAAAATGAGCCGACCGGACCGAACGTTTCACTCCGGCCGGCTCATTGAAATGAATTACATACGGGAGTGCATACAAAAGCATACGGGAGCACGAGGTTGCAGCTCTCCCCTGCTGTATGCGCTCCCGTATGGGAGAAAACGTGATGTGAACCAGCCCTAAGTCAGTTTTCTACCACATTTTCAACAACCCACCTGCCCCAGTGCTGCAGACAGAGTTATTCTTGCCCCCCCCCCCAAAAAAAATAGCACCAGGTCTGGCCATGTTTACTATTGATCTCAATCTCCGGAAATATCTGGGTGGACTCAGTACCGAGAGGGGACACCTGGATGGATGTATTTGAGGCTGTTCGCAAAGTGGCCCCCTACTGAGCACTCTTTACCCTGTATAGCTACAACATCGTCCATTGCTAAGGTAGGGCATACAACGTATAGTATGGTTCACCATCGCCCTACATAAAAAAAAACACCTGTCATGGTAGTGTTTTGTCGGAGCTTTCCTTTACTGACCAGTCCATGATATAGATGACTACAATTTCACATCTTAGCAGTCTTAGAAATACATTTTATAAATATGTATTAATTCCTTAATAAGACCTATACGCTGCAAAAAAAATAAATTAATCCAAGACTAACTTCTCCTATGGCACTGATATTTATACTTCATGCTTTATATAGACATAGCAGTCCTAGTATATTCTGTCGTTGAGGGTTTGGATGTTATAACTGGGCTTTAGCAGGGTTTCCTACATGCTCCTCATCATCATTGTGGGCACAGTATATATACCCTGAGTACTTAACTTCTGAGAAATACAGGGTGTCATGCACTGCTGTCATAGGTGCATATCAGTGTAAATATGTGCATATATGGATGTGTGTGAATCAGTAAAGAAATGTCTATGTGGTTGCTGTATACTGACAGGCTGCCTTGTCCCTGACTACATTGGTCTGTGAGCAGAAGCGAAACATGCACCCAAGATCACAACAGCTTTATATGAAAATTACTTTATTGTCCAGTATCACCCTGTTACTTAAAGGGGTACTCTGCTGCTCAGCGTTTGGAAAAAACTCATCCGAACGCTGGAGCCGGCACCGGGAGCTTGTGATGTCAGCCCCGCACCCTCATGCCATCCCGCCCCACCCCCTCAATGCAAGTCTATGGGAGGGGGCGTGACGGCTGTCACGCCCCCTCCCATAGACTTGCATTGAGGGGGCGGGGCGTGACCTCATGAGGGGCTATGAAGTCACGAGCTGCCGGCTCCAGTGTTCAGAACTATTTGTTCCAAACACTGAGCAGCGGAGTACCCCTTTAATATGTTACTATTAAATATCTTAGGGCCCCCTGATCACCCACCTTTTTACAGATTCTTGATACGCTCGTCCGTTCCTGAGATATATAGGTTTAAAGTTTGTCTAATCATTTAGGGAATCAGTCAGATGGCCGTGAACATAATTTTAATAATGGGAGTGACTATGATTATGGTCGGGATTATACAGTCGGGGGGGGGGGGTGTAAATGCTGTACGTTGAGTGGCATGTATGCCTAATGCACACCTAATTACTGATTAACCTCACCCATTACATGATAGCCACTCCCATTATTAAAATTAAGTCCCGCCCATCTGACTCATTACGTGAATTGTCAGACAAACTATAAACCCTCATATCTCAGGAAGGGAAGGGCGTATCAAGAAGCTGTAAAAAGGTGTGTGATCAGGGCACCCTAAGCTATCCAATATTGTCTTTCAACCAGGGTGCCTCCAGCTGTTGCAATACTACAACCCCAAGCATGCCTGGACAGCCAAAGACATGGACCATGATTTAGACAAATTTTCCTTTAAATTGAGCCCTGTCAGTATATATCAGTTTACATATGAATCTCATTGCGTGTGGATTATAGTGTATATATATATGGATCAGGGCATAGCTGTGTATGTGCACGTTTGTGTAAGTACTACAGTTATATACCTCCCCTTGGGTCTATAGCTGCTGTTTTCATGGGGGCAGGCTTCTATATAAAAGCTTTCTGTATATTTTGGGCTAAATGGACTGATCATTCTGTTTACAGATAATTCATGTTTCCTGTTTTATAATAAAAAATGTCAAACTATTTGGGTTTGTATGTATCTGTATGTTGTGTGCAGTCTTCTGTATTGTGACATTTCAGCTGATTTGTCAGCATGGTCACCCCCTACAGTGAGCTGTGATCTCTGGCATATGAACAGAAACAACAGGGCCACGGACCGTTTCACACCCCTAGGCGCTTCGTCAGACCGCTGACGAAGCACCTAGGGGCGTGATACGGTCTGTGACCCGACGTCTGAGCTCCCGCGGTTCCACCTACCACCTCCCTGCTTGTACCGGTAAAGGTCCATGGATCATCGTATCTGATCGGTCTGCCTGCAAATGAGCTGGTGAGTGCTCCGCATCTTTTTTTCTTTCTTTGTGCAAGTCATATGGATTGTTGTTAATATCCTAGCGTGCAGCGCCACATTGTCATTGCGTGATTTACACACCTGGGTCACGCATCCAAAGCTAATTTTGAACAGTGGATAGACAATACGGTGATGCTGGCTGTTCATCTTTTTCCTTCCTTTGAGATTGTATATTGTATTTGAGTCCATGTTTCCATTGTACTTGTATTTACCCAAATTGGGATTTTATCCTGGAATAGGAAAGGTGGATCGAAATGCTGCTGTGCACTCCATATAAGACTTGATATAATGTGTCATGTTCTGCATTCTAAATTACTCTTGAAAGCCTTACAGAGGAGGTGTGACAGTCAATTAAAATGTATCTTTCTTAAAGGGGTTTTCCAGGACTTTGATTGATGACCTGTCCATAAAATAGGCTATCAATACCTGATTGTCAGGGGGGCGAAACCCAGCACCCCCATCAATCAGCTGTTAGCAGGGCAAGTTTTAGGCATAATGTGGCCCTGGGCAAAATTAAGAGTGGGGCCCTAAAGCCAAAATACTGCACTTATAAGTCATTCACATTAAAGGGGAACTCCAGTGGGAAACATTTTTTTTTTTTTACAAATCAACTGGTGCCAGAAAGTTAAACAGATTTGTTAATGACTTCTATTTAAAAATCTTAGCCCTTCCAGTACTTATCAGCTGCTGAATACTACAGATATACTACAGAGAAATGTGTGAAGTTCTTTCCAGTCTGACCACAGTGCTCTCTGCTGACACCTCTGTCCATGTCAGGAACTGTGCAGAGCAGGAGAGGTTTTCTATGGGAATTTGCTTCTAGTCTGGACAGTTCCTGACATGGACAGAGGTGTCAGCAGAGAGCACTGTGGTCAGACAGAACAATAACTTCACAAATTTCTCTGTAGTATACAGCAGCTGATAATTACTGGAAGGGTTAAGATTTTGAAATAGAAATAATTTACAAATCTGTTTAACTTTCTGGCACCAGTTGATTTGCAAACATTTGTTTTCCACTAATTTCCACCTGAGTTCCCCTTTAAGCTAATTCAGGATGCAGCATGCCAGGAGTGTTGCAAGTATTAAAAGATCAGGAGCACATGCCACAAGAAATATGTCCCTGTAGACACACACTACCGCTATATTGTTCGTAAATAAAACCACTATACATAGACCAATATTCTCACATACACTGGCACTCTGCAGACTGAATAAGTGATTACAGTGCAGTTACATCCTATGACTCACAGTGATGTCTTCTCTGATTTGAGTCATTCACTTGTTCCTCTTCTTGTCTTCATGGCGGTCTAAGCCGGATAGAGTTCTTCTATATACATATACAAATGTTCATCTCCTGAGGAGGAAGTCATGTATATACTAACATAGTTCATAAGGTTAAAAAAAAGAGTCCATCAAGTTCAACCTATAACCCTAATGAGTCCCTACTGAGTTGATCCAGAGCAGTGCTTCTCAAATAGTGGGGCGCGCCCCCCAGGGGGGGCGTGAGGCTCCGTAAAGGGGGGCCCGACTCACTCGCAAGCGGCGTCCCACACGGCGTCGGTTGCCTAGCAACTCTACGGCTGGATCTTACGGCCCTGGGTTGTCAGTGTGGCTGCCTGGGAGAGGCGCTTTGAACTCCGGCGTGGCGCGCTGCTACGTTCAGACGTGAGGTCACGTCTAAGCGCAGCAGCCCACCATGTCGGAGGTCACTGTGCCTCTGAGCAGTGCGCCCGCCGCTTGCTCTCTCTCGTACAGGCCCTGCTTGTCTTCAGGTACAGATCCCTGCTTGTCCTCCATGTAAAGATCCCTGCTTGTCCTCCATGTAAAGATCCCTGCTTGTCCTCCATGTAAAGAGCCCTGCTTGTTGTCAGAGTACAGAGCCCCGCTTGTTGTCAGTGTACAGAGCCCCGCTTGTTGTCAGTGTACAGAGCCCCGCTTGTTGTCAGTGTACAGAGCCCCGCTTGTTGTCAGTGTACAGAGCCCCGCTTGTTGTCAGTGTACAGAGCCCCGCTTGTTGTCAGTGTACAGAGCCCCGCTTGTTGTCAGTGTACAGAGCCCCGCTTGTTGTCAGTGTACAGAGCCCCGCTTGTTGTCAGTGTACAGAGCCCCGCTTGTCAGTGTACAGAGCCCCGCTTGTCGTCAGTGTACAGAGCCCTGCTTGTGGTCAGTGTACAGAGCCCTGCTTGTCCTCAGTGTACAGAGCCCTGCTTGTTGTCAGTGTATAGAGCCCTGCTTGTTGTCAGTGTATAGAGCCTCATATACGTTAATAAGGATACAGTGTTATGCAGAGGTGTACTTATAACTGTTTTATAGACAAATTATACTATTTACAGTCGTTATGATGTTTTCTTCTTCCTAGGGGGGGCATGACAGAAAATAATTGAGAAGCACTGATCCAGAGGAAGCAAAAACCCTCATACTTGAGGTAAAAATTCCTTCCCGACTCCAATATGGCATCAGAATGAATCCCTGGATCAACGTTCTGTCCCTATAAATCTAGAATCCATAACCTGTAATGTTATTACTCTCCAAAAATACATCCAGACCCGTTTTGAACTATTTTACAGAGTTCACCACGACCACCTCCTCTGGCAGAGAATTCCACAGTCTCACTGCTCTTACAGTAAAGAACCCCCATCTGTGCTGGTGTAGAAACCTTCTTTCCTCTAGACGTAGAGGATGCCCCCTTGTTATAGATACAGTCCTCGGTATAAATAGATCATGGGAGAGATCTCTGTACTGTCCCCTGATATATTTATACATAGTTATTAGGTCTCCCCTAAGCCTTCTTTTTTCTAAACTAAATAACCCTAATTCTGGTAATCTTTCTGGGTACTGTAGTCCTCCCATTCCCCATATAACTCTGGTTGCCCGTCTTTGAACCCTCTCCAGCTCCACTATATCTTTCTTGTACACTGGTGCCCAGTACTGTACAGAGTATTCTATGTTTGGTCTGACTACGGCGGGGCCGAAATCATCAAATATGTGTATCACGGTATTTTTGTAACTTATGGCGGTTCCACGGTAATTATTAGCCCAGCGCTGCGCTGTCCCCATCGGGGTACTACTCACGTCACCTGCAAACGCTGCCATCCTTGTCCTCCTGCTTGTTGCGGCCACCGGCGCTGACACTCTATAGCTGTATCCCTAAGACCAGGCTGCAAAAGGTAAACAAAATAAACTTTAACTCACCTTCCCCGTCGGTCCGGATCTGCTTCCTAGAGAATGAAACGTCGGACAGCCATCAGCCTATCACCGGCCGCAACTGTAAGGGCAAGCTGGGAATTGTAGTCCTGCAGCGGGGGGCAGATGACAAGCTTGTCACTCGCCCGCACATCTCCCGCACCGCATGACTACAACTCTCAGCATGTCCTTACTGTAAGTGACAATAAATGTATTAACCTATTTTTCGTGTTTTTTTTTTCCTTCTCATTTCAGGTCCGTGTATCCTGTGGTTCCTTCGGATTCGGTGGATTACGTTGATGACCAGTGTGTTTTCTTTGTTTAATGTTAATAAAATGGTTAACGAGGGATTGTGGGGGAGTGTTTTTTTTTTTTTATTTACTTGACAGGCTTAGTAGTGAAAGCTGTCTAATAGATGGAATCCATTACTAAGCCTGGGCTTAGCGTTAGCCACAAAAACAGCTAGCGCTAACCCCCAATTATTACCCCGGTACCCACCGCCACAGGGGTGCTGGGAAGAGCCGCTACCAACAGGCGTGGAGGGCCTAGGTGGTAACAGGCTGGCGTTATTTAGGCTGGGGAGGGCCAGTAAAAATGGTCCTCGCCCACCCAGGTAATGTCAGGCTGTTGCTGCTTGGTTGGTATTTGGCTGAGAAAAAAAAATAGAGGAAACCCTATGCTTTTAAAAAAAAAAAAAAATTTAATTATTTATGCAAAAAAACTAAGCATAGAGTTCCCCCTATTTTTATTCTCAGCCAAATACCAACCAAGCAGCAACAGCCTGACATTACCTGGGTGGGCGAGGACCATTGTTACTGGCCCTCCCCAGCCTAAATAACGCCAGCCTGTTACCACCTAGGCCCAGGAGTGCCATTTTTTATGCTCCGGGCCGGTTGGTATCGGCTCTTCCCGACACTCCAGTGGCAGTGGGTACCGGGGTAATAATTGGGGGTTAGCTATAGCTGTTTTGTGGCTAATGCTAAGCCCCGGCTTTGTAATGGACTCCGTCTATAAGACAGGTTCCACTACTAAGCCTGTCAAGTAAATAAAATAAAAACAGGACATTTAAAAAAGTTTTATTCCAAAAACCATTTTATTAACATTAAACAAACAAAAAAAACGATGGTCACTGTACTCCTCCGAATCTAAAGTAGTCCACAGGATACACGGATCTGAAATAAGTAAAAAAAAAAGTGTACATTTAGGGGGAAAAAAGTGGTAAAAAATTTTTATAAACTCACACACACATATATATATATCGCACATTTTTTTCAAGTGGCAAAGTGTTGTTCTGAAGTCATTTATTGGTTTTTGCTTATGTGTGCTAAAAAAATGATATTCAAAAGTGATCTATTGGTTTTTGCTTATGTGAGCCAAATTTATCAACCCCCTGTGATAGTATGATAAGCAAAACTAAAGCAAAAAAAAAAAAATCCTACAGAACTCTCTTACCAAAGAAACAATGATAAATGTCCCCGCTTCTACTTTCAGGAGGCCCCATAAACCTTAGACATTCAGCCAGCCCCACCAAATCCGGCAGATATGAGCAGCTTTTGACTAATTTGTATGGAAGTCAGTGGCAGATTCAACAAATAATTTGGTCACACAAGAGATTTGACTGTCTGACAGGTGGACCCTAAAATAGGCCATTCACAAGATATTGGCTTGTATTGAAAAAAAAAAAAAAAAAAGACATGTATGCATGTTTATTTCAATGAGAATAGAGGATAACACTGCCACAAATGTAAACAAAGGATTTAAATCCATCATGCTCAATCTCTCTTTCCCTAAAATTGAGAATTTTCCTATCCTGGGTGACGGAAAATTTGGATTTTAATAAAAACAAAACGCGAGTATTATGCTATTAAACTTCTTTACTAAAACTCAGCAGCATATAAGTAGTAGATGAATTAAAGAAATTTTTTATATATATAAAGTGTAAATAAACGTATGAGATCTAGGATGCAACCTAGAGTGCTGATCAAGGCATCATCCAATCAGGACATAGTATAGGTGATATCAATAACTGCCATATAGTAAACTTCCTTCTTCTTTGCGAAGTAGATGTCAGAAAAAACAGGAACCATCATCAACAGGTAATCGTAGAACAGGAAAACCAAGCGGAATGCAATAAGGAACTCCATTGATGACAAATGTTGTAACAGGAGAAGATGAAGCACTCATTGTTGAACTGAAAGAAAGAAAAAATACAATTACAGGGATGGGTTCTGGGAGGGATAATACTCGCGTTTTGTTTTTATTAAAATCCAAATTTTCCGTCACCCAGGATAGGAAAATTCTCAATTTTAAGGCAAAACAAAACGCTTCGTATTATGCTAGTTCAAAGCTATGATAAATATTATAGACTCTAATTAAAATATAAGAGAAGAAAATACATTAGATTATAACAATAACATGGAAACATGTGATTCAGGTCTAAAGTAGAAGGTTTTAAAGGTAGAGTCAGAAGACCAGTTGGCAGCTTTAAGTAAGTCTGATAGAGAAGCTCCAGATTGGAAAAGTCTAGTGGAGACAGCACTTCTAGTAGAGTGTGCAGTAAATTTTGAAGTGTCAATACCAGCAAGTTGTAAAGTTTGTTTAACCCATCGTGCCAGAGTAGGAGAGGATACAGGTGCATGAGGTTTGCAAAAGGAAACTAGTAATTGAGAATGGGAAGTATTCCTAAGAGATTCAGTTTTTTGTTCATAAGATCTGAGGCAACGAACCACACATAGTTTTTCGTGATGTGGAAAAGATGGGTAGAAAACTGATTGAAGGTTAGTTTTAGTACGACGATAAATTGAAAAAATAACACCTTGAGGAGTAAATTGTCTATGAGAAATGTCAAGAGATTTGACATCAGAGACCCGCTTCACCGAGATAAGGCATAGAAGTGTAGTGAGTTTAAATGAAAGAAATTTTAAAGAGAGGGAATCGTTATCATCCCATGAAATGAACATATTGAGAACTAGATTCACGTCCCATGTGGAAGTGTACTTTGGTAAAGGTGGTCTACGGAAACGAATTCCTTTAAGCAGTTGGCAGACCAAAGGATGTCTACCAATAGGAATGGAGTCGACAGGTACATGTCTAGAGGATATAGCTGAACGATAAAGATTAATGGTTCTGTACGCTTTACCAGCATCAAAAGAGGCAGATAAGAAATTTAAAATGTGGTATATAGGTGCTTGTAAGGGATCCAAATGTCTTCTATCGCACCAATCAGACCAAAGTTTCCAGGCTGATCTGTAAGCAGATCTGGTACCTGGGGCCCATGCATCAGATAAGATGTCCTGAGCTGATTTTGAAAGTTGGAGGTTAGATCTTGGTGACCCGAAATTAACCAAGCGACTAGAGGTAATTGTCCCGACAGAACCAGAGGGTGGAAATTCCCTTGGGGATCCAGAAGAAGATTCTGACATGAAGGAAGAAGACGGGGAAAATCTAAGAGTAGATGAAGAATTTGGGGAAACCAAGACTGGGTTGGCCATAGTGGTGTTATGAGGACTAGAGTTGATTTCTGTATAGAGGTTTGAAATAGAACTCGAGGAATGAGATTGAAAGGAGGAAAGGCATAAAGAGTCTTTTGAGGCCAAAATTGCAGGAAGGCGTCTATCCCCAAAGCTTCCGGGTCCGGGCGCCAACTGTAAAAAAGAGGTAATTGAGTGTTGAGACGGGATGCGAAAAGATCTATGTGCAAAGGACCCCAAAGAGAATTGATCGATTGGAAGATTGGAAGATGAAGTTTCCAATCGCTGGAATCCGTCAAATGACGAGAATACCAATCCGCTACTGAATTGGAAATTCCGGGAAGGTATTCCGCTTTCAGGGTAATATTCTTGTCTAAACAAAAATGCCAAAATTCTTTGACAAAATCTGCAAGAATTTTTGAAGTTGTGCCTCCCAAATGATTGATGTATTGGACAGCGGAAATGTTGTCCATACGAAGAAGAATACAACAATGGGAGGAATTCTTTACAAAACTTTTTAAAGCAAAAAATCCTGCCAGAAGTTCTAGACAGTTTATGTGAAGAAGGGATTCTGAATGAGACCATTTGCCTCCTGTAGAAAGGGAGCCGCAACGAGCACCCCATCCGGAAAGACTCGCATCTGATTCGATGACGATGTCCGGATTCGGATGGAAAATCGCTTTCCCATTCCAAGATTCTATGTGATTGAGCCACCAAAGAAGCTCTTCTTTGGCTTCTGAGGACAGAGGAACTTCGTCTGAATAACCGAGACCTTGTCTCAAGTGGCGAATTTTTAGGCGTTGGAGAGCTCTGTAGTGAAGAGGAGCCGGAAAAATGGCTTGAATGGAGGCTGAAAGGAGACCCACAATTCGAGCTATTGTTCTCAGAGATAAGATATCTTTGTGGAGAATCTGTCGGATTTCTTTCCGAATAACTTTCAATCTCCTTGGAGGGAGACTCAAAGTGGTCAGTTGAGTATCTATCATGAAACCCAAAAATTCCAGATGTTGAGATGGAATCAGGATGGATTTTTTGTGATTGATGAGAAATCCTAGATGAGTTAAGAGGTGTAATGTCCAGTTCATGTGGAGCAAAAGTGACTCTTTTGTTTGAGCCATAAGGAGGATGTCGTCTAGATAAATAATAAGACGAACTCCGCGACTTCTTAGAGAGGCAACTACTGGTTTCAGTAGTTTTGTGAAGCACCATGGGGCTGATGAAAGACCGAACGGGAGACAAGTAAATTGCCATGTCTGATCGTTCCAAAGGAAACGAAGAAAAGGTTGAGAAGATGGATGGATTGGTACTGTCAAATAAGCATCTTTTAGATCTATCTTCACTAACCAATCGTTTTTCAGAAGAATGTCTCTTAGAAGATGGATGCCCTCCATCTTGAAGTGACGATAAACAACCAGATTGTTTAAAAGACGTAAATTGATCACAGGTCTGTGACCTCCGTCTTTCTTTTTTACCAGAAAGAGGTTGCTTAGGAATCCCATGGAATGTGGGGGTACAGATATAATTGCTCTTTTGGAAGCCAATTCTTGGACCTCTAGATCTATGAGTTTTTTGTCCAATAGGGAAAATTGGATTGGATGAGGTAAATGTGTTTGGATAGGAGGGGTGACAAATTCTATTTGGTAACCCATGACTGTATTTAGTATCCAAGAGTCGGATGTAATCATAGTCCAATTGTGGAAAAAATGAAGGAGTCTTCCCCCTAATGGGATATGTTGGGAAGAATACAGGGGTAGGCTTACCTGTGGGAGGTCTTGAGCGGGGATAACCTCTTTGGCCTCTGGAACGCCAAGGTCTGGACCTGTAAGGGAAAAATGGGGAGGGAGTGGTAGGTGGGGCAGTGAATTGTGTGGGTGGTTGAGAGTAGGGGCCTCTATAAGTTCTATAGTGGGATGACCGGCCGGTAAATCGGCCCCGGCCTTTTCCGGCCCTCCCAAAAATTCTACTAGAGAATACTTTTTTCATTGATACTTGAGCTTTATTAAGAGACGAAAAAAGCCCAACATATTTGTTAAGCTCTCTTATGAAATCATCTCCAAAAAGCATGCCGTTTGTGGGGTTGACCGGTTCGGCAGTGGCTAGGTTGGTAAGTTGTGGGTCAATTTTCATGAGTATCGATCTCTTTCTCTCAGTGGAGAGCGCAGAGTTAGCGTTGCCGAATATACAAATGGCACGTTGAATCCAACCTTTAAGGGTCTCAGTATCAACAGTAGTATTAGAATTGGACGCTTCATCAGCCATATCCAAAATTTTTGAGAGTGGGCCAAGAAGGTCCATCAATTTGTCCTGACAGGACTTAAAACTACGGTCCACTCCTTTCTTCGGATTTTTACCCGTTTTAAACAGGAATTTGGCTAGAAGAGGGTCCAATTCCGGAGTAGCAGAAGCGTTATTAGGCAGAGAGGGACGAGGGCATTAAATATATATATTAATTAGTATATTCATCAATTAATCGTATTAAAACCATGAATTAATAAATAAACAATATATTAACATAAGGTAAACCCATATGGGTAATATAATTTTTAAAACTATAAAATATTAAGATGTAATAAGTAAAACAGCCACAAGGTGGCTGTAGAGGATAAACTAAAAGATTTTGGGAGGGTTTTTGGGAGGGGACAGAGGTATTTACATATAAGGATACAATGAGTGTTTAGACAACAGACGCGTCCTCTGGCTTTGGCAGCTGTGAGGTGAATGCCGAAAGCCCGGGAACGCTTGACAGGAGATGACCTCGCTGTCAAGTGATCTCGCGAGAACAAGCAGAGCTCGAGACGCGAGAGGAGAGAACAGTCACCTGGAAAGACGCAGAGGACGGGTCCCGTGCTGGGGAATGGCGGCGATGACGCAGTTTAAATAAAAGATGCGCAGTAACAGGTAGGAGCAAACAGAAAGTTAGGAGTGATACAAAAGATCAAGATTCAGAGCTAGGAACCTACATAAAATGCATATTATAATGAAATAATGAGAAGAGGAACTATGTGGAAGATATTTTGTGAAAAAAGAAAAAAACAAATGCAAGAAAAAGAATATATATATATATATATATTATACATATACATACACATATATAGGGTACAATCAATTAAGGAGATTAAAGAAATAAAAGGAATTTAAATAATATGAATAAATTAATAAATAAATTAATAAATGAATTAATAAATGAATTAATAAATAAATTAATAAATAAATAAATTAATTAATAAATAAATATATGAAATAGTAATAAAAGGATTAAATCATCTATATTTTATACAACCATATATAAAATTATGAGAGAGAAAAAATGACATAACTTCACCATCTGCTGAGCAGCAAAGAAGAAGGAAGTTTACTATATGGCAGTTATTGATATCACCTATACTATGTCCTGATTGGATGATGCCTTGATCAGCACTCTAGGTTGCATCCTAGATCTCATACGTTTATTTACACTTTATATATATAAAAAATTTCTTTAATTCATCTACTACTTATATGCTGCTGAGTTTTAGTAAAGAAGTTTAATAGCATAATACGAAGCGTTTTGTTTTGCCTTAAAATCTTTCTTTCAGCCCAACAGAAGATTTTTTGGCTCTGTCTGCAAAAAAGATCGTTAATGACAGTTAATTGGGAAACCATGTAAGTGCTCCGCTTTGGCCTATATCTTACCGCTGTTTCACGTTGCACTTCCCCAAAAAATTTTTTTTTTTTTAGCAATGATTCCATTCAGTGTGGTTAAATGAACTATGAAGAAATTATAATGATTTGGAAATCACTTTACCCAACAAACCCAGTAAAAAAATAAAGATTTCTCCAAACCTTCAGTGTAATGTTAAAACATATACAATGCGTCGTGTTTCGCGTGTACGAACCACGCGCTTTGTCAGGCAGGAAACGCGCCATATTATATGGGAATTCTGTGAATAAACCATTGCATGTTTTAACAGTAAATTGAATTAGTCTACTTCATCTGGAGAAGCGTCTGAGAAAGGTTCTCTTTTTTCTTTTTATGGATCGGCCACATACCTTCCATTCATTCCAATAAAAAGGTTTTGCATAATACATAAATGTATATGAGGTTCTGGAGAGTGAATGCATACTGTATGTATTTACACATTGCACCATATTTATTGCATATACTAAGGTCTTCAAGAGTAAAAAGGGTTAACAATTCTGCATGACTGTGTTCACATGAATGATTTCTTGGTCACATTAGTGCTGCTCGGCTATGACATAAGATGTTTTCCTGGATACATCCTTCTGGGTATCATGCCACAGTTGTGTGAAGATCCTTATCTGAAGTTTTGGTAACTTTGGACTGAGAACATATTCATTAGGGAACATTTTCATCTGGAATAGTCATTACATATGCACTTGCTAAAAAAAACCAACAGATATTGCAGTCCAAATTTCAGTAAACCTGCTAAAGGCATCAATTAAAGGGACAGTGGCCAACTGTGTGCAAAGGTCTCATTCCTGCACTTTGCATAGAGCAGCAGCCTCATTGACAAGATTAGTGGGCGTCACAATGGATCACTGCATTAGCTACACCACCCTGCCTCATGATATACTGTATACTAAGGACTACTACTCCCCTCATAATTCCCCCTTGTGACTGCCACATAAAGGTTTATTTTGCCTTTGTAATTAACCTTATCGTGATGCCAGGGCGTAGTTGACCTATACACCACCCGAGGTAGACCAGCTTCTCCTGTGCCAGGCATGGGGCAAATAATTACTCCAACGCAAGGTTACAGATAACTGGCTTTACTGAGGTTGGAAAGATGGTACATTCCGTTACAGCTCAGATCAGCGTGAAGGAGTTGCAGGGTGAACTCAGGGAAGCTTATCGGCTTGCTGGGACTTATAGTTGATTGTGCTGTGTATGACTTGTTCAGCCCACGCTATACTTTAGAGACTTGGACTTGACTTGTACAATATCCCCAAGACTGTAGGCTTCCCACAAGGCTTTGACTTTCACCTGGGTAATGGGGCTGACTTGTAGTAGATGTGTGGTTGCTGGACTAGGCATCAGGCCTTCTTTCAGATCCACCTCACAGACAGACTTCACTCCTCACCAAACTGTACCACAGCAAAGGCTTAATCTGAATCCTGAACTCTAGCTACAGTATATAAGGGGACAATTTAGAGCCTTCCCATTGGCCGGATAAGTCACATGTTCACCACTCCATACTCCCCTTAACAACAAGGTCCTTAGCAACAAGAGATTTAAGGCAACAACATAGATAATACAGTACATTAACCCTTATGTAACAGTACATTAGACTATGAAATATAGAGAGTTCTGAGGAGAGGTGACCCATGACGGACATTGAGCAGCATCTGCCACACAGGCTGGGTAGGAGTACAGAAGAACACGTGATTCTGTACTGGGTCACCACATGGGAGATAAATGGCTTTGAACTGTAATGTGTGAGAATGAAAGCAGAATGTATCAGATCTCCCTTTGCTTGCACTCAAGTCTGCAATTTGCATCATGTGAAAGGCGGCTTTGTTGCAACTTGGACCATATCTCTCCAGTGTGTAGACTTTTCTATCATGTTGTTTACCACATCTATTTCTGGACATTGTTGCTCACAGTGGGGACTTACATTACTACTACTGGCTTTTCAGCCATTGCCAAGTTCCAAAGTTAAGTTCTGGCTTTCACTGACTGTCTGTCTCCACATTATCACTTAGCTGACCAACAGTAACATACAACAAAAAAAACCTGTGTAGTCTGTCCATTAAATGGCCACTGTCAGATATAAAAAAAATGTATATGTTGTATTTACCTTAGAGAGGTAAGTTCAGTAATATCTGTACCCTTGTTCATGATATCATGATATTTAGAGATTCTCTGGTGTCTGGTATTGTGCCAAGGGACTGGCGCAAGGCGAATGTGGTACCAATCTTCAAGAAGGGCTCTAGGTCTTCGCCAGGCAATTATAGACCTGTAAGTCTAACGTGCATTGTGGGTAAATTGTTTGAAGGACTTATAAGGGATTACATACAGGAATACATAGGGGATAATAGTATTATAAGTGATAGCCAGCATGGGTTTACTAAGGATAGAAGTTGTCAAACCAATCTAATTTGCTTTTATGAAGAGGTGAGTAGAAGCCTTGACAGAGGAATGGCTGTGCATATAGTGTTTCTGGATTTTGCTAGCGTTTGATACTGTACCTCATAGACGTCTGACTGGTAAGTTAAGGTCTTTGGGCTTGGAAACTTTAGTTTGTAACTGGATTGAACACTGGCTCATGGATTGTACCCAGAGAGTGGTGGTCAATGATTCGTACTCTGATTGGTCCACGGTTATTAGTGGTGTACCCCAAGGTTCAGTACTGGTCCCGCTGTTGTTTAATTTATTTATCAATGATATAGAGGATGACATTAACAGCTCTGTTTCTATCTATCAGATGACACCAAGCTTTGTAGCACGGTACAGTCTATAGAGGATGTGCATAAGTTACAAGATGACTTGGATAGACTAAGTGTCTGGGCATCCACTTGGCAAATGAGGTTCAATGTGGATAAATGTAAAGTTATGCATCTGGGTACTAATAACCTGCATGCATCGTATGTCTTAGGGGGGATTAAACTGGCAGAGTCACTGGTAGAGAAGGATCTGGGTGTACTTGTAGATCACAGACTACAGAATAGCATGCAATGTCAGGCTGCTGCTTCCAAAGCCGGCAGGATATTGTCATGTATCAAAAGAGGCATGGACTCGAGGGACAGGGACATAATATTCCCCCTTTATAAAGCATTGGTACGGCCTCACCTGGAATATGCTGTTCAGTTTTGGTCGCCTGTCCATAAAAGGGACACTGAGGAGCTGGAGAGGGTGCAGAGACGTGCGACTAAACTAATATGGGGCATGTAACATCTTAGCTATGAGGAGCGATTAAAGGAGTTACAATTGTTTAGTCTTGAGAAGAGACGTTTAGGGGGGATATGATAAACGTATATAAGTATATAAATGGCCCATACAAAAAATATGGAGAAAAACTGTTCCAGGTTAAACCCCCCCAAAGGACGAGGGGGCACTCCCTCCGTCTGGAGAAGAAAAAGTTTAGTCTACAGGGGCGACACGCCTTCTTTACCATAAGAACTGTGAATTTATGGAACAGTCTACCTCAGGAACTGGTCACAGCAGGAACAATTAATAGCTTTAAAACAGGGTTAGATACATTCCTGGAACAAAATAACATTAATGCTTATGCAGAATTATAAAACTACATCCCTTCCCCTTATCCCCTTACACCCTTCCCTTCAATGCCCTGGTTGGACTTGATGGACGTATGTCTTTTTTCAACCATACTAACTTTGTAACTATGTAACATCAGGGGAACAAGGCCGGACTGGGACCGATAATAGGCCCGGGCATTTAAGACTCAGCAGACCATTTCGGTCATGGGTGTGGTTATGTGAAGGCAGAGCCACAAAGGGGAAGGGATGAGTGTCAATTATAGTTGAAGATATATATATATCAAGTTAATATATATATATATGAAGAAATATTATCATCATATATATTACCATCATACTATTACTAACCAAATCCTGTATACTAAGACCAATAATACCAGTATACAAGGAGGAATATTATCCCCATACATATTTCCATCATAATGTTACTGACCAAATCCTGTATACTGAGACCAATATTACCAATAACACCAGTATACAAGGAGGAATATTAACACTTAATATATTATCATTATACTGTTACTGACCAAATCCTGTATACCGACCAATATTACCAATTATACCAGTAACCAGTATACAAGGAGGAATATTATCACCATACATATTATCATCATATTGTTACAGACCAAATCCTTTATACAGACCAATATTACCATTAATACAAGAATACAAGGAAGAAATATTCCCCCCATACAGCGACCATATAGTGGTAGATATCAGCTCGACACAGGCTCTGTAGACCATAGAAGTGATTACTTACAGTTACATCAGGTGACGTCTTCTGTTATTGAAGTCGTTCACTTTACTTTTTCTTCTCCATCCAGCCCAGACCATCATGATGATTTCTTCCAGTCACAACTCATCCCCACAGAACCTGCAAAATAAACATTTTAGGCTCCACACTTTTCCAGCACCTGTAGTGCCCCAAACAGTAATAATAACCCCTTTGATGTCTCACACAGTAGAGTGGGTAGATAAGTGGGAAAGAGTAGGTAGATCCCCCAGTAGATAGTAGCCCTATGTATATAGTAGTAGCAGCCCCCTTTAGGTAGTAGAAGTGCCAGACCCATTTAGGTAACAGTAGTTACAGCTCCTTTTAGGTATAGGTAGAAGTAGCCCCTTTAGGTAGTAGTAAAAGCACCCCCCTTTAGGTAGTAGTAGCAGCAGCCCGATTTAGGTAGTAGTAGCAGCAGGAGCAGCCCCCTTTAGGTAGTAGTAGCAGCAGCAGCCCCCTTTGGGTAGTACAAGCAGCAGCCTCTTTTAGGTAGCAGTAGCATCAGCTCCCTTAGCCACAAACACTACATCTCTGCCTCTCCTGTAGAGATACATGGAGGGGGCAAGTCGGCCGCGGCACGGGATAGACGCAGCAGAGGATAAGTGTCTTACACTGCAGATTTCCTTTTTTCGCCTGTTTTTACCTTTATGACCAAGCCCAATTTTTCAAATCTGGCATGTGTCTCTAAGTGGTAATACCTCTGACATGCTTTTACTTAGCGACACGATTCTGAGATAGTTTTTTCGTGGCATGTTGTACTTTATTGTATTTAGTGGTAAATCTTTGTTGATTCATGCAGCATGTTTTGTGAAAAACTCCAATATATTGTGAAAAATTTGAAACATTTCTGGCTTTTTGTAAATAATTTTTTTTATGGCATTCAGTGTATGGTAAAAATTATATTTTATTCTGAGGGTCGGTACGATTATGGCGATTCCCAATTTATATAGCTTTTTTATGTCCTTTTTCCTTTTCTAAACAAAATTATTTTCCGTCCTTTTTGTGTTGTCTAGTTCTGACAGCCATAACTTTTTATTTATTTTTTGTTCAACACCATTGTGTGAGGGCTCATTTTTTGTGGGATGAGCTGTACTTTTTATTGGTACCATATTTGCAATTCATGCTAGCTTTTTTTCTTTCACGTTTTGGACCCAAATTTGCGTTTTTTTTTTTTTTTTACAGTCAGTACTACACCAGCCTATGGGTTACACAGCAGGGGTTACACAGCACACCAGCAAGGTTACACAGCAGGGCTGCCAGGCTCCCTCCTGAGAGCAGTGAGTCAGCAGAGTGAGGGAGGGGGAGGAATCATCACAGTGCAGGCAAGAGTAGGACACGCCCCTCCCTTTGACAAGATGGAAAAGACATTAAGCAGCTGTAATATGCTATTTTTTTTGGTTAAATATGGCTGATAGAGACATAAAAATGATATGTACATGATCCGGATGAGGTACTGAGTAACAACATTTATTTTTTTTTTATTTTTTTTTGTGGGATCTGACAGATACGCTTTAAGCTATTCTTCCTTCTATCTGTCCCCTACTTCTTTATATCTACCTTAAGTATATTGGTAAGACTTAGAGGACCAATGCCATGTGACTTCAGAATTAGATTGGCACACTGGGGGCACACTCTTAAAGAGTACTAGTAGATGTTGCTTGTTCCTCACACTCCTGGGACCCTGGACAAAACTACTGTATAAAGTCCCTTGTAGTTAGACTCAGCAGGGAGGAAGAACAAGCTCAAACCTTGCTTGTTCCTCCATTTTATTACCTTAGAGGCCGCCCTCTGGAATACCAGTGCATCCTCCCAGTCATATAAACCATCCACTGGCTCCAGGCAGTCACAGGACAAGGTATACACTTCAATATAAAATAATAAAAGGCATAAAAACTCTTATCAACAAATGTCATAACAAAGTACATTACACATTCTATAAAAGGTAATAAACAAGTAATAAACACAGTAACTCTTCCCTTCACTCCTGTTACTATGGAAACGTATCGCTCTTTCTTTATGAGATCTGTAGACACAAAAAGATGGGGAAATTGTTAACCAGCCTCCTATAATTTTCACTGGGATTCTACTGCGCTATTCACACTGCGGACTTTCAGCAGCAGAGAATTCTGCCATGGAAATGTTGTACTCTGGACCCGCTGAAAGAATAAACGTGCTTGAAAATGCCTTCCTGTCTATGGAGATGGCGAATGTTTGAGCGGTTTAATGCCCACTGGTTCATTCGGCGCCAACAGCAGTCGGAATATCTGCCCATAATGTCTCTGCAGAGATTCCGTAGTGTGAATGGGCCCTAAGGGTACAACAGAGTTGTATGTATTTATGACCCATAAAGCCAGAGACTACTATGTCATTTGCTGGCCCAAATTGACTTTTGGGTAAGGAGCAAGGCCATTTATTGCTATATTACTATTTTATATGACCTTGAATAAGGGTTTTGGTTATGTCCTAACCGGGATGTTTTTCCCCGGTGGAGTTAGCAGGACAGGCAGAATTTTATTGAATTCTGACACAAGTAATATTTATTAAAGGGGTACTCCGCTGAAAAACATCTTAAGATGTCTGATAGCGGGGGTCCCTACTACAGCCGCCACGCCCCCTCCATTCATGTCTATGGGAGAAGGCGTGACGGCTACTACGTAGCCGTCACGCCTTCTCCCATAGACATGAATGGAGATGGCGTGCCGTGACAGCACAAACATGGAAGCTCCAAGCAGCTGCTGCTGCCTGCCCGGAGATCGCGGGGGTCCCCAGCGACGGGACACCCATAATCAGACATCTTATCCCCTATCCTTTGGATAGTGGATAAGATGTTGTTTGGCGGAGTACCCCCTTTAAATAATTATTTGATCCTCCTATCCCAGTTTTTTTTCCAGTAGGAGGTTGTCTTCCCTTTTTTTCTGGACTCCTGAATGGAGTCAGTATGAGACCCTTGGGTCCTAGAAATAATAAAAATAGGGTACAAAATAGAATTTCTGTCTGTAAAACACAGGTAATCTTTTCCAGAAACAGACCTTAGAGAAAGTCCCTCCTGAGAAACAAGGCACTGGGGCCTATTCCCCAATATTTCTGGTTCCCAAACCATCGAGCGATTGGCGCATAGTCATAAATCTTACCTACCTAAACTGGTTTATAACGTGAGAGCACTTTAGGATGGAGACCATCCGAACAGTGAATATCTTAAATTCGGTGGATTTATAGGTCACAATAGATTTAAAGAGGTACTCCACCCCTAGACATCTTATCCCCTATCCAAAGGATAGGGGATAAGATGTCTGATCGCGGGGGTCCCGCCGCTGGCGATCTTGGCTGCGGCATCCCAGACAGTGCGAACTTCGATCCGTGCCGGATGACTGGCGGAGGCTTGTGATGTCACGGCCATGCCCCCTCAATGCAAGTCTAGGGAGTGGGGGGGGGGGGGTTTGACGGCCGTCACTCCCCCCTCCCACAGACTTGCATTGAGGGGGCATTGCCGTGACATCATGAGCAGGACACAGCCGTGACTTTACAAGCCTCCGGCACTGTACAGGACCCTCTAAACTAATGCCAGGCACAGCAGGGAGATTGAGGGGGTTCCCTTTGGATAGGGGATAAGATGTCTAGGGGGGAGTGTGGAGTACCCCTTTAAAGGATGCTTACTTTCACATACCCCTACATTCTGCACACATGAAGTATCTAAGAGTTGGTGTCTACATAAAAGGTATCGTAAGACACCATGATTTGCAGTGCTGCCCTTTGCAATCTCCTTCCCCCTCCAAACCTTTACCAAGGTGGTGGTTGCGGCTGTCGCAGGTCTCAGATTGCAGCCTAGAAATTGCTCCATACTTGTTCCTTCTACTTGATTGAGGGGATAATAATAATAATCCAGGGCCCCTTACCAAGGCTGTGGTTTTGTGAACCTCTGGTCAGGCCAGAAGAACATATTTTGTTGGAGGTCAACCGACAAAATATTCCAAAGTCTTTAGGGATTGTTACAAACTCAATAACTACTCAAGTAAATGTGATTTCCCAGTACGGGATATGCTGCTACAGTCCTGTCAGGTTGAGTCCCTGTACGTCCTCAGGGCTCTCCTGCAGTGTTCCCCCATAATGTGAATAGGTTGTATTTAAGTGTAAAGGACCTTTGACATTGGTCACATGATTGTTAGTTACATGATAATGTTTGTCTTATGTTTAAGTCATATGTTTGTTACCCAGAGAGCATCAGGTGACCAGGTGACCTGCAGTTGGCCTATGGGCTCTTCCTTTATAAGGAAGAGAGAAGCTGCAATCTTTCTCTTTCATCTCTTGTGTTTCACTTTCTGCTGAGGTCAAGTCCAGTCCAGACGTCTCAGAGACAGTGTCCAGTACATCTGGAGGCTTCAACCTAAATTGCAGCCACACGTCAGTAAGTCAAGTCATCTTTAACTGCTGTCATCATCTTCAGTCAAGTCAAGTCAATTGTAGTCAGCGTGACTGCACCTATAGTCTCGCCAGTCACTGCAAGTCCCAGCAAGCTGCGAGGTCCCCCCGTGTTACTGGTCACCTCTCTGGGATCTGCCCCGCAGCGCCAGTCATCTGGCACAGAGTGATGTTCCTCTGTGCACTGGATGTCTGGGGTGCCGCAGGCAAGATCGCGGGGGTCCCCGTGATCAGACATCTTATGCCCTATCCTTTGGTTAGAGTATAAGATGTCTAGGGACAGAGAACCCCTTTAAGTTTCAGTATCTTGGTTTACACTGCAGACATACAACCACAGGTCTTTTACACACCACCAGCCAGGAGATTGTCACCAGGAAGGGCGCCAGGGCATATAGACTATATGGCAGTGCAGACCCTCTCCATTGACAACAGGAAACCCACTTTAGCCACTCTACAGCAGACTCTACAGCACACCAGCATGCTCTCCCCGGGGCACCGCCGTGCCTCCAACCTGCTTTTCAATTACGTTGTTGCCTTTCCTGCACTACATACCATTGATAACTCCAATGCAGCAGGGCCATGAGACATTGCACCCCCTTTAGCTATGCTTCTGGTCCAGACTCATTTCTTTGGTTTGGATATCTTCCATTGCCCATTGTGTTTCTTCTTGCTTTTTGTCAGACCGAGTTTAACAACAAATGGAGATAGGGCTTTAATATCCCTGAAATGACACAGACATGAAAATGTGATATGACGTAAAGAGGTTGGTGATCTATTATATGTCTCTAGATGTCGCTGTTCTCATAGGACATAGTCCAGGAACCGCTGAGAGACACACCTTTATAGGCTATAAATAACATGCCGGCTTCTGTTTTTTTCATTGAGAAAAATTGTGCAATATCCAGGATGAATGATAAAACATTAGGGTAACAGAGAACTTGGAGAAGAAGGTTGCAATTTGTAGATTAAACACCTACTAAGTATTCAAATGTTACATACATGGAGGCGAACGTGGGTAGACCAGGGCAGAATTCTGTCCTCTGAATAACTGCTCATTGGACACATCAAATCACCTTTCAGGGTTGCCAGTATATGTCACAATACCGCCAAAAAGGTATTCTTACGTATACCACCACAGCATGTTTGCACCATATCCATTGGGTTGAACAGGCCAAATATAATCTATAAAATCCAGCACAATAGAATGAAGATGGCACTCACCAGTATCGATCACCGTTCTTGCACCGATACTGGTGTCATCTTCATTCTATTGTTCTGGATTTCATGGATGTATTTTCTGATTTAGCACCACAGAGTGCTTGAACTGTATCAGGTGTCCTTTATAGCTGTACGGGACTTTAAGTGAAATCATCACGGTTTGCTGTGCCAAACGTTTTGTCTTTTTTTGCCAAATATAATCTACTGTATGTGTGAACTTTACAAATAGATTCAGTGGCACAACTGCACCACACAAGAGCCACAATCTCCGAATAAGCAGCAGCAAGTATCCATGGACACAGATAAGTTTGAGCGTAGAAGGTGCTCAGTCCCCAGAAGCAGTGAAGTCCAGCAATGTACTGTAATACGAAAATTGATGACAGAATAAATACAACATGTTATTAAAAAAATTGCATTCTTCTTCAGGAAAGCTTCACATGGGACATTCTTGGACTTTCCAGCACAAAAATGACCCTAAACATAAGGCCAAGTTGACCCTCCAGCGGTTACAGCAGAACAAGGTGGAGGTTCTCTAAGGAAATCCCAAATGTGCTGTTCATGCAAGATGACCAAAGACTTTGCATGACCTGAAGGCATTTTGCCAAAATAAATTGTCAGCTATACCACCTGCAAGAACACGGGGCTGCATAGAGAACTTATTGCAAAAGACTTTGTGGTGGCCTAGTATGGGAGTTGTTAACCCATACCCTTCCTGCCCTGTCAGGCAGCCTCCCTTCAGTGCCCCCCTTGCACCTGTTCCCCCATGTACATATGTTTACCATGTATTATACTGTGTAATGTGTGAAGAAAACATTTTCACTTTAAGACTGTTTAACATGTGATGTCAGACTAATTATTTCAGACAATCATACTGTGTGGCGTTCATCTTAATTGTTCAAGCCAAAAACTCCATGTTGTGTAAAGTTGATTCTTAGTCTCAAATTCCAGAATTTCACATGGTGTCTGCAAGTGTTAAACATCCCTTTGTCTTTGTTTATACACTGCTCAAAAAAATAAAGGGAACACTAAGATAACACATCCTAGATCTGAATGAATGAACTAATCGTATGAAATACTTTCATCTTTACATAGTTGAATGTGCTGAAAACAAAATCACACAAACATTATCAATGGAAATCAAATTTATCAACCCATGGAGGTCTGGATATGGAGTCACACTCAAAATCACAGTGGAAAACCACACTACAGGCTGATCCAACTTTATGTAATGTCCTTAAAACAAATCAAAATGAGGCTCAGTAGTGTGTGTGGCCTCCACGTGCCCATATGACCTCCCTACAATGCCTGGGCATGCTCCTGATGAGGTGGTGGATGGTCTCCTGAGGGATGTCCTCCCAGACCTGGACTAAAGCATCCACCAACTCCTGGACAGTCTGTGGTGCAACGTGGCATTGGTGGATGGAGCGAGACATGATGTCCCAGATGTGCTCAATCGGATTCAGGTCTGGGGAACGGACGGGCCAGTCCATAGCATCAATGCCTTCCTCTTACAGGAACTGCTGACACACTCCAGCCACATGAGGTCTAGCATTGTCTTGCATTGGGAGGAACCCAGGGCTGACCGCACCAGCATATGGTCTCACAAGGGGTCTGAGGATCTAATCTCGGTACCTAATGGCAGTCAGGCTACCTCTGGCAAGCACATGGAGGGCTGTGCGGCCCCCAAAAAGAAATGCCACCCCACACCATTACTGACCCACTGCCAAACCGGTCATGCTGGAGGGTGTTGCAGGCAGCAGAATGTTCTCCATGGTGTCTCCAGACTCTGTCACGTGAAGAGCACAGTGCGCTAGTGGCGAATTTGCCAATCTTAGTGTTTTCTGGCAAATGCAAATGTCCTGCATGGTGTTGGACTGTCAGCACCCTACCACCCTCATGGAGTCTGTTTCTAACCATTTGAGTAGACACATGCACATTTGTGGCCTGCTGGAGGTCATTTTGCAGGGCTCTGTCAGTGTTCCTCCTGCTCCTCCTTGCACAAAGGCGGAGGTAGCGGTCCTGCTGCTGGGTTGTTGCCCTCCCACGGCCTCCTCCACGTCTCCTGATGTACTGGCTTGTCTCCTGGTAGTGCCTCCATGCTCCGGACACTACGCTGACAGACACAGCAAACCTTCTTGCCACAGCTGGCATTGAGGTGCCACCCTGGATGAGCTGCACTAACTGAGACACTTGTGTGGGTTGTAGACTCCATCTCATGTTACCACTAGAGTGAAAGCACCGCCAGCAGTGACCAAAACATCAGCCAGGAAGCTTATGAACTGATAAGTGGTCTGTGATCACCACCTGCAGAACCACTCCTTTATTGGGGTGTCTTGCTAATTGTTCTGATTTCGTCCAATGAATAGAGTCTACAGTTATGCCTTATCTATTAGATTTATAGCTGTAAATCTAGACAATTTACTGAGGGTCTATTCATTAGTTAAACTTGGGTGGGACCATTAATGCCAGATTCAGATTGAAGACTTGGAAAAATTCCAAGATGTCTGTCGTGAGTTTATGCTATATGTCAAAATCTAATCCAGCTAACTATATTTATTGGCCATTAGTTATAGAGATGACTTGACATGATATATCTATATCTTCGGTAATGTCTGCTAATTTTTAAGAAAATATTTTAGCAACTCATGAACAAGAGTGCCCTCTCTGGTCAGTGAAATAGTTTCATCTGGAAAAGACAAGGGCCTAGCACGTTTATGATCTAGAGACTTGATTGGCTAATTTCTTATCTTATCAAGATAACGGAACCTTGTTTAAACTATTGTGGTGGGAGAGAATCCTGGATTATCTTTCTGCTGAGTGAACAGGCTGATCCCATCCAATTGGCTTAACCCACTGGCATTTCTACTTTGTGGTAACTATAAAAGAACTTTCATATTTTTTGATTATTGTTGGCTATTCTATAGCAGGAGAGTTTGTACTTAGCATAATTTATATTTTCCTACCCACAACTTGTGGATGAATTTATAGATTTCTGTTCAGGTACAACTTTAGTGAATCTGCAGACACGGACATCTATCTGAACACAATAATTTTAATTGTACTTTTGATTCATTTTTTCCAAAAGAAATATCCCCAAATTATAGAATTAGTAAGGGAAATCCCCCTCTGCATAGCCATCAATAATTTATATGTTATCTTTTACTAAGACAAAGTTTCATTCATAATAACTTTAAGCGGGAAAATCACTGTTGCATGTATTAACATATCTTGTATTTAATATACTCATTTCTTATGTATACCAACTGGATATATGCTATATACCATTGATATCTATGCTGCCATCTTGTAGTCAATTTTGAATACCGTTGTGAACTAGGGCGGTATACTCCCATCTAGTGGGTACATTTTAGGTATTACTGTGACTTAGTATGGTATAATTACATCATTTTGATATGCATATTCCATCTTATTTTATAGTTCTATATTTTAATTAATAAATTGTATATCTATTTTTACACATTTTATTGTTGATGTCTTTCAAATATTCCTATCTTCCAAATCTTAACAAATAATAGAGGTATTTATTGTGTCGACCTCATAGGATCTTACTTGTTTATAATTTTTTTTTATCCGCGGTCCTCATATTTTTTTTTGGAGAGATAACGTTTATCTTCCTCACGTATAAATTATACGACAGTGAGTTGTTATGTGATTGTTACCCAGGAGGTATCAGTGACGAGGTGACTTAAGGACGACCAATGGGCAGGGGCGTACCTAAAGCATTTTGCACCCGGGGCGGACCCTTTGTTTGGCACCCCCCCTTTAATTACACCCCCTCCCCCCCCCTTAATTACATATCCCTCCCTCCCCTCCCCCCCAGGGGTGGACTGACAACACTCGGGGCCCTCGGACCAAAAAAAGGCAAGGGCCCCTGCTAGGCTCTGCAGCTCGTCAATCTTCTGCCACGCTCCTATTCCACCCAAATCCCACACACAATAAACTAAAATTTATATATGTAAGAAACACTTTAACATAGGTAAGTTTCCATGACCAATAATACTGGTATACAAGGAGTAAATATATACCACCACACAATAACTGGATAATACCGCCATACTGTACTGAATAAAACCACTATACACAGACCAGTATACTATAAAGGATCTGTATACAATATAAGTGATCATATACAGGTCCATATGACGGTAGATATCAGCTGTATACAGATCTGTATACCATATAAGTGATTACAGTTACATTTTGGGACTCACAATTACGTATTTTCTGATCAGCGGCGTCCTCTTTCCTTTTCTTCTCTGTCCGGATAAGACCGCCATGTGGATCTCTTAACATCTGTAGGAAAAACATGTCAGACTCTGCATTTTTCCAGTGCCCTCCTCTACACAATCTAGGCATATGCAGTGTTACCCTCCCTCTTCCCCATAGGTATATGCACTGTTACACCCCCCCTCTTCCCCATAGGTATATGCATAGTTACACCCCCCCCTCTTCCCCATAGGTATATGCAGAGTAACCCCCCTCCCTCCTTTTTCCCATAGATATATGCAGTTACATCCCCCCTCTTTCCCATAGGTATATGCAGTGTTACACCCCCCTTCCCCATAGGTATATGCAGTGTTACACCCCCCCTTCCCCATAGGTATATGCAGAGTAACCCCCCCTCCCCCATAGGTATATGCAGAGTAACCCCCTCTCTTCCCCAGAGGTATATGCAGAGTACCCCCCTCCCCCCATAGGCATATGCAGAGTAACCCCCCCCTCCCCCATAGGTATATGCAGAGTAACCCCCCCTCCCCCCTCTTCCCCATAGATATAGGCAGAGTAGCACCTGTATCTCCCCCCCCCCCTTGGTGCATCAATGCCAATCGGAACACCCCCCCCCCCCGAGCCTCCCTGATAAAAGCCCTGATTGGAGCCTCTGCTCTCTCACTTGCTTCCTGCTGAGGTCGTGCTTAAGTGTGTGTCCAGAGTCATAGGAGTCCTCAAGTCAAATCTGAAGTAGCAAGCTACCAACCTGCAAGTAAGCCCCAGTCACAGTCTTGTCAGTCACAAGTCAGTCAAGTCACAGTCATCTGTGTAGTCAAAGTGGCCTGCACTAAATTGTCCACATCTACTACAAGTCCCAGCAAGCCCTTAAGGTCTCTGAAGTCACTGGTCACCTCCGTGGGCCTAGCTGTACTGTATAGACTTTCCACCTGTATAACCTCAGTAAAGCTACCGTTGTCCGTAACTTGGCGTTTGAGTCAATATTGCCCCTGTGCCTAGCCCAGGATCTAGCGGTATACCTTGGGGTGTTATCGAGGATAAACCACGCCCTGGCATCATGAATACAAGGGGTTAATGCCATCTGCCCCTGGGGTAATTCCATCTGCCCCGCATCTCACACCCCATGCTACAACTTTTGGCGTTATGAACAGGATGCAGGTGTGCGCCTTATGCCTAAAGTAACCCTCCAGTCTGAACTGTGTCCAGTGTTGTCAGAAAATCGCATGCCGATGCGAATAAAATTTGCACCAGAAAATGTACGGGACTTTGTCAGTGGAAAGTGTTTTACCCGAGGCGCTTGTGAAATAGAGGAGGAGGTGAAGAAAAGACTGTTGTCCACCATTGTGAAACGTTCAAGTACTGTGTCAACCATGTGCAAGATCAGGTCAGAGGCTATGTTGCATTACCTGTACCTGCAAGGGTTAAAGATGTGCCGGAGAAGCAGGCAAAAATGTCCTGCGCTGGTCAGCGTCCCGCCCCTCGGCAGATCGGCTCCTTGTTGCCAGGGGAGCGGGAGTCAGCAGTGCACTTTTAGTGACAATATTTCTTCTGTTGTGTCCTTTGTACCAGCAAGACCCTTGGGATGTAGCCTTGTGCGTTCCACCATTGTGATCTTCTCCTGTGTATCTATGGCTTATCAGGAAGTCATTTTCTCTGTACTTTCCCTTTGCTTTGTATTTTTTCAGGCTGCTGTGTTTCATGCCCATTCAAGCATTTCAAGCATTTTTGGGCATTGTTTTCTGCTGCATTTTGGCCTCAGGTTGCTTCTACCATGGTAGGGAATTTCAAGAATTGTTCAGGGAGTGTCATGTCTGTACAGATATTATACTGTTATTAATGGGATGGAAGTCTATAGAAGAGAATCATGTGCTTGGTCTTTTTCTAAATGCTGTAGCTGTTTGTTTAAAACTTCCCAGGGGACGGCATAATAATATAGATCATGGATGGATGGCTTTATATAACATACATATTTGTGGTTAACTTGTTATATAGGGCAGGACATTAAAAAAAAAAATACTCAGTGCTCTGCCCACATCTCATCACGAATGGCCGCCATAGCTCATTTCCCTGTTGACGTGCCCCGGTGATGTCCCCGTAGACTGGCTGCTGCAGCTAATCACTGGACTCATGTAAGGCCAGTGACCGACTGCAGCAGTCCATGCACAGCGTACATTGATGTCACTAGGACACTCCAGCAGGGGCACCGAACTAGCCCCCTTTAATGCAGACTCTACCTGAGGGGACTTTAGGAAACTGTACAGAACCACGTTCTGTAACGGGACACGACACAAAGCTGCATAGAAAAATGGTCACTCATATTTACCAACTTGGGACATTCGGTAGTTGAGGGATTACCCCACCGCACCACTACACGCGTTTCGAGATAGTCTCTTCCTTTAGGGGTGGGGTTTTTAGGGGTGGGGTCCTTGTCTTTTTGTACTGTTGTTATAATCAGTAATAAAGTTAATTTGAATTGTCAGTTTTGTAGGTTATTATTATTATTATTATTATTATTATTATTGTATGCTATCTGACATAGTGCTGGTTTGTAGTGCAAAGTGTGATCAGGATGATAAAAATATATTTTCATCTGTGTGTAATATCTGTCTGCCACAGTTTAATGGGCATCATGTGCAAAAACATATTATATAATGTAGATAATAAGATGACATGATAGTAATGTAGATAATAATATGATATATATATATATATATATATATATATATATATATATATATTATGCATTGATTAAAAAATTTTTATTTTTTGGGGTGAAAAATTGTTCTATGCTTTGTACCACTATGGGTTCCTCCACTGTCCAGAACACAGTCTTGTCTAAGCAGTTATTGCCTGTGTGTGTCTCGGCTGGAACAAAATACAGGAAGTGTGGGTGGGACAAACAGGGCTCTGTGCAGGCTCCAGGCTTATCAATCAGCCTGCTGTGTGAGGTGGGGGGGGGGGGGGGGTCATAGAGCCTCAGTGCACAGAGCAGCCAGTTGTCAGCTCTGAGGAGTGAGGGGGGAATTATCCTCATAACATGTGAGGGCAAGCACCATGCTTGCCCAATGGGATGCTCCCTCCTCCTCAGTGAACTGCATACAGTGTGAGCAGTATAAACAAGGGAATTTGGAGCCTTAAAAGGATAAAAATCAAGATTTGAGCACAATGACAGGATCAGGACTAGTTAAAAAGCATGGAGGATTTTATTTTATTTTCTGTCCTAACAGGTACGCTTTAATGCTTTATGCAAGATACAACATCAGTAGAAGTCTATGAGTCCATACTGCACCTTAACCAGGCGTCAAGTCCTGAAAAAAAAGTGTGGGAACTCTTCCACATAAGGGCTGGTCCTGCAGGATTCCTGCTAATGAGAACGGTGTTCCTGCTGTGGAAAAAGTGCAGAAACCCAGTTCCCACACGTATCTGCAGGATTTGAGCCCTGACCTAAATGTGTTACAGAGAAGCACATAAGAACATAAAATAATGCAAACAAATTAAAATAATTTTACAACAGTAAAAAAGAGCTGGAGGATTATGTAAACTAATACAAAGTTAAAATACCGCTGTATAACAAGAGAAGATAAGAAATACTTTACTATTGTTCTTTGTTGTCATATCCTGCTGCTGGAAATTCCACTTTATCTTCTGTTATATACAGTGTGAAAAACTTATCAGGAAAGACTAAACTAAATCTGGAGGAATAAAGGGAAAGGGGGAACATGATCGAAACCTTTACATCCTAATATTCTGACCTCGCATTCCGTCCTCATATCCTGTCCTCATATTTCATCCTTAAATCACATCCTTATATCCCGTTCTCATATCCCATCCTCGTATCCCGTCCTCATATCCAGTCCTCGTATCCCGTCCTCGCATCCCGTCCTCGTATCCCGTCCTCGTATCCCGTCCTCGTATCCCGTCCTCGTATCCCGTCCTCGTATCCCTTCCTCGTATCCCATCCTCGTATCCCATCATCGTATCCCGTCCTCGTATCCCGTCCTCGTATCCCATCATCGTATCCCGTCCTCGTATCCCGTCCTCGTATCCCGTCCTCGTATCCCGTCCTCGTATCCCGTCCTCGTATCCCATCCTCGTATCCCGTCCTCGTATCCCGTCCTCGTATCCCATCATCGTATCCCGTCCTCGTATCCCGTCCTCGTATCCCATCCTTGTATCCCATCTCCCTCACTATCTATTTTCTGCACCTGCCCGCTGGACAATCTGCCGGATGTTTAAAATTTCTAGGTCATCTCTGTAGCCAACAGTAATGCGAACAGGATACGTACAGGAAGTCCCATTGCCCCTGATCCACTGACCTGCAGCCAGAGGGCTAAGCTTGGCCCCCAAGGCTGCCCTGGCTCCTCTATTGATGGAGCATGTCTAGAGCCAAATCTACCAATAGAGTACAGATAGCAGAGATCAGTGAAAAACAGCCATACTGCACAGATCCCTATGAGCAATCAAACCATACCTAATAAAAGTTCACTAGGTGGACTAATAAAGTGTAATATATACATACATATATATATATATATATATATATATATATATTTGTGGTGTCCCAAGGCGGAACACACTTATCAACCTGCCCTGTCCGGTGGATGTCATTTTGCAGAGTCTGCTCCAGCCCACAACTCAGGTTTACATGTTATTTGTGTTATAATGTATTTTGATGTATTGCCATCTATTTAAAGGGGTTCTCCACCATAAGGTGATTTTAGTACGTACCTGGCAGACAGTAATGGACATGCTTAGGAAGGATCTGCGCTTGTCTTGGGGCTAAATGGCTATGTTGTAAGATTACCATAATACTGTGGCTAGTTTTTTGTGAACTGGTATTTCCTGATTGACTTTTCTTTTTTGCCTACAAATCACATAATTCCATCCTCCTCCCTCCCACACATCAGCCACCCCACCCATTGAAACATAAATGAGCTGCATCCATTCAAAAGACCTCTGGTTTTCAATCAGGGTGCCTACAGCTGTTGCATTAGTTGCAGATTGATCTCTCTCCCACCAAGCGATCTCTCCACCCATTGAAGCAGACAGGCTCCCTGTCATCAGCTGACTAGTGATGTCAGGTCTCGGCCACATTGCAACCTGGGAAAAATCTGAGACAACAGTCATTTTGTATGCTGTTAAAAATAAATATTGGAGTGAAAATCACAGAAGAATTGTGAGAAAACCGTCACTTACAGGTACAGACACTATATTATGAACTACACTAACTTTACAGCCCCTGTAGCATAGTCAAATAAAAAAAAGATTCCTGGAATATCCCTTTAATGTCCTTATATTGTCATTGTCTTGTAAAGAGTTAATTCTGTCTGTAGGAGGATGCACAGAAGACCACGTAAGTACTTTGGCCAATCAAGACCTCCTCCCCTGCTCCACAGGTCTGTCCAGACAGGGAAGAGTTAGTTTTAAAGTGGGAGAGGAGAGTAAGTGGAGGTCCAGTATAGAGCTCTGCTGTGTGACCTGTACCTCACCACATGAAGACAGACCCAAAAGACCCAGATGCAGAGATTCCAGTTCCTGAGTGACATCACTCTTCACCAGGATTCTGCCGACCAGTTCGTCCATCTGTCAAGTCTGTCCACGTCAAGTTCAGACAAAGTCAGCTTTGGGGACAAGTACCAAGAGAGCCGATGGGCCTAATAGCCAAAGAAGAGAATGAGTGAACGCTTTCGGCAGCTCCAGTCCATACCAGTCCACCCTGGCGGTAAGCCCTTGACCATGACTGGACAAGACTGACTGGCTGGGACTTGACTGAATTAAGCGTGACTTAACTTAGGAGCTAACAATCACTGATGCTGGCAATTTCACCTGTAGAATGCTACAGGTGAAGTTGCGAGCTTCAGTGATTGTCAGCTCCTAAGTCAAGTCAAACTTAATTCAGTTAAGTTCCAGTCAGTAAGTCTGGTCCAGTCAAAGCTAGCTTAGTCAAGTCACAAGATAATGGAGGAGAACTACAAGTCCCAAAGAAGCAACTATTGTTCACTAAAGCATCCTTTAGCGAAAATTGCACTAAAGCTGAACTGTCCTTTTTTTTTTACAACACTGTCGCAACTCCTGAAGTAAAGTTCCAAAGTGGTTTCCCTAACCTTTCATTTGTGGCATTCCTTACCCTTTGAATGTGGTGGGTTAAAGGAGTAGTCCAGTGTAGAACTACTTATCCCCTATCCTAAGGATAGGAAATAAGTTTCAGAGCCGGAGCACTGCCTTTGGCAATCTCCGGCTCTGCTATAGTGCTGTATTGAGGGGACGGGTCGGTCGCCGCTTCGTGCGGTGGTCAACACATGCTCTCTTGCCAGCAAGCCGGGGCCCCGTACGGGAGATCGCGGGGGCCCCAGTGGTCGGACCCCCCCACAATCTAAAACTTATCCCCTATCCTTAGGATAGGGTATAAGTTGTTCTACACTGGACTACTCCTTTAACACTCCTTACATCATGAACACTTAACTTCACCCATAGTCAACATACACGCCACTAGACCGACTCCACATATTTATATATAATAATGTTTTTACATAAATTAATTAGAATGGTGTTTTTTTTTATTGAAACTACAGATTACATTGCAAAAAAATAAACCTCCACAAAAGTTATAGGGGGTTGGAAAATGTTAATTTAAATGGGCACTCTTATTAAAACTAATTTTTGCTATTGCATTCCTTATGGTAAATAAAAAATCTGCCTAATGTACTTTTAAAAAAAAAAAAAAAAAAAGTTTGTGTTAAAAAATGGCGCCCTGTGCTCTTCACAGATCAAAGCAGGTTCACACTGAGCACATGTGACAGATGTGACAGAGTCTGGAGACGCCATGAAGAACGTTCTGCTGCCTACAACATCCTCCAGCATGACTGGTTTAGCAGTGGGTCAGTAATGGTGTGGGGTGGCATTTCTTTGGGGGCCACACAGCCCTCCATGTGCTTGCCAGAGGTAGCCTGACTGCTATTGGGTACAGAGATGAGATCCTCAGACCCCTTGTGAGACCATATGCTGGTGCGGTTGGCCCTGGGTTTCTCCTAATACAAGACAACGCTAGACCTCATGTGGCTGGAGTGTGTCAGCAGTTCCTGCAAGAGGAAGGCATTGATGCTATGGACTGGCCCGCCCGTTCCCCAGACCTGAATCCGATTGGGCACATCTGGGACATCATGTCCCGCTCCATCCACCAATGCCACGTTGCACCACAGACTGTCCAGGAGTTGGCGGATGCTTTAGTCCAGGTCTGGGAGGACATCCCTCGGGAGACCATCCTCCACCTCATCAGGAGCATGCCCAGGCGTTGTAGGGAGGTCATACGGGCACGTGGAGGCCACACACACTACTGAGCCTCATTATGACTTGTTTTAAGGACATTACATAAAGTTGGATCAGCCTGTAGTGTGGTTTTCCACTTTGATTTTGAGTGTGACTCCATATCCAGACCTCCAGGGGTTCATACATTTGATTTCCATTGATAATTTTTGTGGGATTTTGTTGTCAGCACATTCAACTATGTAAAGACGAAAGTATTTCATACAATTAGTTCATTCATTCAGATCTAGGATGTGTTATCTTAGTGTTCCCTTTATTTTTTGGAGCAGTGCATATATTATTTATTTATTTTTAAGTAAATTTTTATATATATATATATATAGTAATCATTATGGAAACTAATCAAATTTGGTATCATTGTAATTGAACTGACCTGAAAAAGATAACATGTCAGTTTTACCCCAAAAGCATATATTATGGGTATGTAGATGGAAGAATAATATGGGTATTAAAAGGCGAGAAGAAAAAATTTACATGATAAAATTTTTATGGGGATTTGCTTCTGCTCTGGACAGTTCCTAAAATGGACAGAGGTGTCAGCAGAGAGCACTGTGGTCAGGCAGAAAAGAAATTAAAAATTTTGAAAAGAACTTTCCCTTGAGCATACAGCAGCTAATAAGTACTGGAAGGATTAAGATTTTTAAATAGAAGTAATATACAAATCTGTTTAACTTTCTGGCACCAGTTGATAAAAAAAAAAACTGTTTTCCAGCTGAATACCCCTTTAAGGCTAGTTTTGGATGAGTGTAATACTATGGGGCTTTCAGTTTGGGCAATTAGACGTTCGGTTAGGCAGGTCTCCAAACGGTGGCCCTCCAGATGTTGCAAAACTACAAATCCCAGCATGCCTGGACAGCCGTTGGCTGTCCAGGCATGCTGTGAGTTGTGGTTTTGCAACATCTAGATGTCCACATTGTAGATTACTGATGTATGTATCTGACCTACATCTAAAGAGACTCAGGATAGTTCATCCTGATGCGTTTTGTGACTTGGCAGCCATAGCTTCCTTCCAGGTTGTTAGAAAGAATACTTTCATCACATGATTCAGCACTAGGAAAGTTATGACCTTTGGAGCTGTCTACTATTAGGGAGATAAAAGGGTATTTCCAAAAACTACTGACATGATAGGCAGGCATGTCATATTAGTTACAAACTGGTGGGAGTTGCCTGCCTCGGGCCCACATTAAAGTGTACCTGTGATATATCCCCCAAAAATAATGCTTATATATGTTACTCATTAGGTCATGCAGATGCTTTACATGTCTTTTTTATGTGTCTAGCTTCTATATTTGGCTCACAACTCCCTCATTCTACTGCTCAGGAAGGGGCGTCTCCGAGGCAAGCACTGATCCAACCCTCACTTACCATGCATTCACTTCCTCCCTGAGTCTGCTAGTCCCGCCCTCACTTACTGTACTTTGTCCCTGCCTGTGCGGGATGAAGATGATGCTGCAGCCAAATGGGATTATGTTCTGGATGGTACAGGGAGCCCTAGTGGTCTTTTCTTATAAGACATGATTTCTTAAAAAAAAAAAAAAAAAGGAGATAACATATATATTTTTTTTTATATGTTTTTAATTAAACAATTTTCATACATAGAAAACACAATCAAAAGAAAAACAAACAAAAAAACAGTAATGAGATAAAAAATGTTTAGTAAATTATAAGTATATTAGAAAGGTTGAAGTTTTACCAAGATGTGCAACATATAAAAAGTTTTAGATTCTGAAAGTGCCCATTTAAAAGTTTTTATCCAGGATTTGAAAAAAAAAAAACATGTCTGTCTTCTTCCAAAAATAGTGCCACTCTTGCCCTCAGTCTGTGTGTGGTATTGCGATTCAGCTCCATTGAATTGAATGGAGCAGATTTGTAATAACACACACAACCTGGGGACAGGGGTGATGTTGTTTAGGAAGAAAGCTGCCATGTTTTTCCTAATCATGGACAACCCCTTTAATCTTATGAACAAGTAGGTCGTGTACATTGTGTAAGTTAAAAGATCATTAAACACGTGATTTTTTTTCCAATTTAATGAATGAAAGTTTGGGCAACCTTATGACTCTTCTGCACAACACTTGCATGCTTAACCCCTGGACATCACATGTATGCCCTGGAGCATTTACTATCTTTGAGTTGCCCTTGTTTTGCTTCATAGCCTGTGAGTGAACAGACATCAATGATGGACATCAGCCAATTTGTTCAATGTCAATCATTAACCCCTAAAGTGCCGTGATCAATAGTGATCAGGGTACTTAAGAGCATCAATGGCAGACCCTCCCCCATCGGCACCCCTGCAACATATATGTGGGGGTCCAATCAGTTTTCCTGGCAGCCAGAGGTCTCCTCACTGAATCCCGGCTGGTTCTGCGGTGATTAGTAGTTATGCTATGCAACATTATATGGTATTACCGCATGCGGAAATGTCTGAACTATTAAGATACATCATTATTGATTCCATATGGTGAATGGAGTAAGTGCAAAACTATTCCTCAGTCCAAAATCGACAAAATGTAAAATTTTTGGTCACATCACATCCCAAATAAAAAAATTAAATAAAAAGTGATTAAAAAGTCACGCATATGCAAATGTGGTAAAAACTATGGATTACAGCATAAATAATGAGCTCTCATACAGGCCCGTATATGGAAAAATAAGAATGTCAGAGAAGGGTGATCAAAGTCAATCACGGTGTCTAAAAGGGGAGAAATTCAGTTGCTGGTAGCTCAGTGGAGCTGATCGGGACCACGGTGGGAAGGATCGGCAGAGATCCTTACCTACCTCCATCCTGTCTAATTGGCAATCCAAATGGGCAGATAGTCTTAGCAGCCTTGTCCAAGATCGCATGTAATAGTCTCTTATGGGGACTAAAAAATAGTGAATAAAATGTAAAAAAATAAAAAAAAAAAGTTAATAAATATGAATAAGCCCCTTCTCTAATAAAAGTTTGAATCACCCCCTTTCCCCCATTTAAAGAAAATAATAATGTAAACCAAAATAAACATATGTGGTATCGCCGTATGCAGAAATTATACCCCCCCCCCATAAATCACCGTATACAGTAAAATACAAAAGAGATAGGGGTCAGAAGATGAGAAAAAGTTATAATATATTTATATTTTTTTAAGTAGTAATATTAAACAAAACCTATAAAAGATTGTGTATTGTTGTAAAAGCATGGACCTACAGAACCAAAAAGTGCACTGTGTAGAAACGGAAGCCCCTAAAAGATACAAAATGGCTTTTAAAAAAAAAAAAAATTTCAATTTTGCCCAGCAAATTTTTTTTTGTTTCACCATAGATTTTGTGGTACGATGAGTGATGTCATTACAAAGAAGTACAATCAGAGGTGCAAAAAAAAACTAGTCCTATGGGTCTGTATGGGTCTGTAGGTGGAAAACTAAAAGCCTTATGGCCATTAGAAGGCAGGGAGATAAAAACGAAAAAGCAAAAATAAAAAATTCCTGCGTCCTTAATGGGTTACTCCACTACCTAGCGTCCGGAACATTGAGTTCCCAACGCTGTGTGCGGGCTTCTGTGTTCACTCCCCCTCGTGACGTCATGCCCCGTCATGTGATGTCACGTCCCGCCCCCTCCCATAGACTTGATTTGAGGGGACCGCCCCCTTTCCATAGACTTTCATTGAGGGGGCGGGGGTGAACACGGAAGCCCGCACACAGCGTTGGGAACTCAATGTTCTGGATGCTGGGGAGCGGAGTAACCCTTTAAACGGGCACTGTCAGAAGCAAACACTTTTTATATTTTGTTACTGCTAAAAAATGAAAGACCTTTAGTAATATGGTTGTTTACATTTTTTTGAATCTATATATATAAAACTCAATGTGTGTGTATATGTATGTATGTATGTATGTATGTGTGTATGTTCCACAAAAACTTCCAAACGGCTAAAGATATTAACATGAAACTTGGCCACATGTTACTTATATCGCAACAACAAACATAGGATAGGTAATTTAACCCTTACTCACCCCCATTTTCCAGGGGCGGGGCTTATGTTTAAAGTCCTAAACAAGTCTATGGGAAATATATGTTACTGCATAACTTCCAAACAGCTGGAGATATTTCGATAATACTTGGTCACATGTTACTTATATGTCCACTTAAAATATAGGATAGTTAATTTAACCCTTAACTACCCCCATTTGTGAGGGTCGGGTGTTTTGTTTAAAGTCCCATGCAAATCAATGGGAAATGTTTGTTCACACATAACTTCCGTACGGCTGGAGATGTTTCAATACCTGGTCACATATTACGGGTCAGGATATGAGGACGGGATGGGAGGTCGAGATAGGAGGTCGAGATAGGAGGTCAAGACAGGAGGACAGAATGGTCGGGATAGGAGGTCGGGATAGGAGGATGGGATAGGAGGTGGAGATAGGAGGACGGGATAGGAGGACGGGATAGGAGGATGGTATAGGAGGTTGAGATAGGAGGTCGGGATAGGAGGACGGGATAGGAGGTCAGGATAGGAGGTCGGGATAGGAGGACAGGATAGGAGGTCGGGATAGGAGGACGGGATAGGAGGTCGGGATAGGAGGACGGGATAGGAGGTCGGGATAGGAGGACGGGATAGGAGAACGGGATAGGAGGACGGGATAGGACAGGATAAGAGGACTGAATAGGAGGTTGGGATAGGAGGTCAGGGTATGAGGAGGGGATATGACAACAATATATGGGGATGAGATATGAAGTCAAAAGCTTCCTCCTTTGTTGATTTTCCTCCCCAAAAAGGATGAGGAAGGAAAAACTGGGCAACGCCGGGTATTCAGTTAGTAATTAATAAAGAAATCGGCTCCTGAAAGTCCCCATACCTATTAGAACGCTAACCAGTCCAGCAGCAGCATCAGGCTTGTCCATGAGTCATGGACAAGAGATGATTGATGGACAAGGCTGCATGAGCAGACACAGCAATCACCTCCCCCCACCACAAGAGAAGGACACACCCCCTTCCCGTGAGAGGATTTCTAACACTGTGAGCTAATGAAAAGAGGGATTTTTTTTATAATAAATATAGGGGATATAGGCATAAAAATGACACATACATGGTAAGGATAAGCTACTGAGTAATACATTCATTTTATTAATTTTTTTGTGGGATCTGACAGGTACGCTTTAAGGGGTTAAAGGCATACATGTATACAAAGGCCATAATAGACTCATGGAACGAGTAGTTGGCTATCCTCCACAGTATATGTTTTCATTGGGAATCAATAGCAGATGTATACACGAAATAGCTCAAATGCTAGATTTGCCCAGCAGGATAAGTGCCCCCCTAAACGTGGTGTGAACGGAGTCTATGCAGTATGGGTCATTTTTATTTATACAATTGCCACTGTTATAGACACGGTGAATGGCCCGCTGTACTGCTGGCACACTGTATAGGATCTGTAATTTACACACTACATGGCACAAGTATAAAAGATGTTTATGGAACCTGAGAGTGATCTCCAATGTCACTTTCAACCACAACCCACGCATATTGTACGCTCCGGAATAGGAATGTAACACATACTTGAAACTGCTATTGTTCATGTGATCTGTGGTCAAAAGGCCGGATTCAGGAAACCGAAGAACCCATGTTTAGCACCACACCCCTATTGAGCAAGCCGGACCTGTCCATATTCTACAAAGAATAGCTATGACTCTATTTTTCTTATATAATGCAGCATAAACTATGATTAGAGAATAATATAGAGGTTCTTGTGTACGTCTTGTGCTTACCTGTTTTGGCTGATGTGACAGACATAGGTTTTTAGCCACATTGATTTTATTTTTATCACTGAAATGATTTCCTAATGCTGCCTAAATTTCCTATGAAGCCTGTAGCTTTGCAGTGAGAGGGTGTGGAGTCTCATCACTGCACCTTGACATCTACTTAGGCTTCTGGTGCTGAAGTTCACCCAGGTGAACTAATTAAACAAGTGTTTTCCAAACAGTGTGGCTCCTGCTCTTGCCAAACTACAACTCCCAGCATGCCCGGACAGCCTTTGGCTGTCCGGGCATGCTGGGAGTTGTAGTTTGGCAAGAGCTGGAGGCACACTGTTTGGAAAACACTGCCTCAGACTCATAAGTTTATGTACAGTTCTGATGTGTTTTCTTATTAAAGGTACATTTTTTAAAAGAAATATCACCATAAGGCAAAAATGATTTAACCTCTAATTACAATTGAGGCATTTTGTTTTTTTGTAAGAATTTAAGGGGTACTCCAGTGGAAAACAAATTTTTTTTTTTTATCAACTGGTGCTAGAAAGTTTAACAGATCTGTAAATTACTTCTATATAAAAATCTTAATCCTTCCGATACTTATCAGCTGCTGTATGCTCCTTAGGAAGTTGTGTAGTTCTTTCCAGTCTGACCACAGTGCTCTCTGCTGACACCTCTGTCCATGTCAGGAACTGTCCAGAGCAGGAGAGGATTGCTATGGGGATTTGCTCCTATTCTGGACAGTTCCTGACATGGACAGGGGTGTCAGCAGAAAGCACTGTGGTCCGACAGAAAAGACAACCCAACTTCCCCTGGATCATACAGCAGCTGATGAGTACTGGAAGGGTTAATATTTTTAAATTGAAGTAATTTACAAATCTGTTTAAAGGGGTATTCCGCCCCTAGACATTTTATCCCCTATCCAAAGGATAGGGGATAAGATGTCAGATCGCCGCGGTCCCGCTGCTGGGGACCCCGGGTATCTCCGCTGCGGCACCCCGCTATCATTACAGCACAGAGCGAGTTCGCTCTGTGCGTAATGACGGGCGATACAGGGGCCGGAGCATCGTTACGTCACGGCTCCGCCCCTCGTGATGTCACGGCCCGCTCCTTTCAATACAAGTCTATGGGAGGGGGCGTGGCGGTCATCACGCCCCCTCCCATAGACTTGCATTAAGGGGACGGGCCATGATGTCACGAGGGGCGGAGCCATGACGTCACGCTGCTCCGTCCCCCGTATCGCCCGTCATTATCGCCCTTTGGATAGGGGATAAAATGTCTAGGGGTGGAATACCCCTTTAACTTTCTAGCACCAGTTGATATGAAAAAAGGAGTACCGCTTTAAAATCTTTCGGCTGTGTTCAAAGGTTAAATTTATACTGCGTATTTAACATATTTTACATCGGTTGGAGGGGGGTTTAGTGTGATTTGTGCAATTAGGATAAAAAAGCGCTATTTTGGGGAAATCGCAGAAAAAAAATGAAGGAAAAAGTCTGGCAAAAAACACAGCATGTGAACACAGCCTCATGGGAGGTGAAGAAAAACTTCTTTATATCTATAAATATAGCAGCAGCGGTATACACAGGAAGTCAGTTGACCCTGGACAGACCCGCTTCCTCTGACACATTAAAGGGGTCGTCCCACCTCGGTACTTCCTGGTTTTCAGCCACCTCCGACCTGTTTGCAGCTGTAAATGGCGCAGCCCCATGAGCGGCACTGTTTAGATAATTTGGGAATAATGGAAATAGCGTAGCTAGCGGGACTACGCTGTTTGTGCAACTGCCATTAAAGTCAATGAGAGTTACGCAAAATAACTTTACTGCTTTGCCTGTTTTGGCTTTTCCAACCACTGCCGGTCACTGCAAACAGGCCGGAGGAGCTGGTACACGAGGAAGTACCCAGATGGGACAATCCCTTAAACCCCTTAACCCCTTAAGGACCCAGCCCAAATATACCTTAAGGACCCGGCCATTTTTTGAACATCTGACCACTGTCACTTCAAGCATTAATAACTCTGGGATGCTTTTACCTTTCATTCTGATTCCGAGACATTTTTCGTGAAATATGTTTATGTTAGTGGTAAAATTCTGTCGATACTTGCATCATTTCTTGGTGACAAATTCCAAAATTTGATGAAAAAATTGAAAATGTTGAATTTTTTTAACTTTGAAGCTCTCTGCTTATAAGGAAAATAGACATCCCAAATAAATGATATATTGATTCACATATACAATATGTCTACTTTATGTTGGCATCATAAAGTTCACATGTTTTTACATTTGGAAGACACCAGAGGGCTTCAAAGTTCAGCAGCAATTTTCCAATTTTTCACAACATTTTCAAAATCTGAATTTTTCAGGGACCAGTTCAGCTTTGAAGTGGATTTGAGGGTTTTCATATTAGAAATACCCCATAAATTACCCCATTATAAAAACTTCACCCCCCAGAGTATTCAAAATGACATTCAGAAAGTTTGTTAACCCTTTAGGTGTTTCACAGGAATAGCAGCAAAGTAAAGGAGAAAATTCAAAATCTTAATTTTTTACACTAACATGTTCTTGTAGACCCAGTTTTTGATTTTTTACAAGGGGTAAAAGGAGAGAAATCACCCTAAAATTTGTAACCCAATTTCTCTCGAGTAAGGAAATACCTCATATGTGTATGTCAAGTGCTCTGTGGCTGCACTAGACGGCTCAGAAGGGAAGGAGCGACAATGGGATTTTGAAGAGTACGTTTTTCTGAAATGGTTTTTGGGGGGCATGACGTATTTAGGAAGCCCCTATGGTACCAGAACAGCAAAGAAAAGAAAAAAACACATATGGCATACTATTTAGAAAACTACACCCCTCAAGGAACGTAACAAGTGGTACAGTGACACCCCACATGTGTTTGACGACTTTTTGTTAAAGTTGGATGTGTAAATGAATTTTTTTTTCACTACAATGCTGTCTTTCCCCCAAATTTAAAATTTTTACAAGGGTTACCGGAGAAAATGCCTCCCAAAATTTATAACCCCATTTCATCTGAGTATGGAAATACCCCATGTGTGGACGTAATGTGCTCTGTGCGTTTACAAAGCCTCCATGGTGCCAGAACAGTGGACCCCCCACATGTGACCCCTTTTTGTAAACTACACCCCTCACGGAATGTATTGATGGGTACAGTGAGCATTTACACCCCACTGGTGTTTGACAGATCTTTGGAACAGTGGGCTGTGCAAATGAAAAATAAAATTTTTCATTTTCATGGACCACTGTTCAAAAATGTGTTCTGGCACCATGGGGGCTATGTAAACACTTTCAATTCCAGATACATTCTCTCTCCAAAAGCTCAATGGCGCTCCTTCTCTTCTGAGCATTGTAGTTTGCCCGCAGAGCGCTTTACCTCCACACACGGGATATTTATATATTCAGAAGAAATGGGGATACAAATTATGGGGGGATTTTTCCTATTACCCCTTGTGAAAATGAAAAATTTGGGCTAACACCAGCATTTTAGTGGAAAAAAAATAAAAAACGTTCATTTTCACGTCCAACTTTAACGAAAATTCTTCAAACACCTGTGGGGTGTTAAGGCTCACTATACCCCTTTTTACATTCCAAAATGGGGTCACATGTGGGTGTTTTTTTTTGCGTTTATGTCAGAACCACTGTAAAGATCAGCCACCCCTGTGCAAATCACCTCAAATGTATATGGCGCTCTAGCTCCTGAGCCTTGTTGTGCGCCCGCAGAGCATTTTACGTCCACATATGGGGTTTTTCCTTTTACCTCTTGTGAAAATGAAATATTTTGGGTAACAACAGCATGTTAGTGTAAAAAATGTAAACCTTTTCATAAAAGGTAAACGGAGAAAAAGCCACCCAAAATGTGTTCCTTTTACCCCTTATTTTTCCGGAGTACGGAAATACCCCATATGTGGCCCTAAACTGTTTCCTTGAAATACGACAAGGCTCTGAAGTGAGAGAGCGGCATGTGCATTTGAGGCCTAAATTAGGGATTTGCACAGAGACGGACCCCAATGGAAGAATTACTCTTGCCTCCGATACCAAAATTACCCTATGGCAGTGTTTCCCAAACAGGGTGCCTCCAGCTGTTGCAAAACTCCCAGCATGCCTGGACAGTCAATTGCTGTCCGGCAACACTTGGAGTTGTTGTTTTGCAACAGCTGGAGGCTCCGTTTTTGAAACCGTGTCGTACCATACTGGGGCAAATGTGTAGGGGTATGTGTATATGTAGTGTATTACTTTTTATTTTGTGTAGTGTAGTGTTTTTAGGGTACTTTCACATGGGCGGGTTCACAGCGAGTTTCCTGCTGGGACTTTGCTGCATCTCAAACTTGCAGCGAGAAACTCACTGTAAACCCCCGCCCGTGTGAATGTACCCTGTAGATTCACATGGGGGTGGTGGCAAACCTCCATCTGTTGCAAAACTACAACTCCCAGCATGCCCTTTTGCTATCCGTGCATGCTGGGGATTGTAGTTATACAACAGCTGGTTGGTTGCAAAACATTGAGAGTTTGTTACTTAACTCAGTGTGCCTCCAGCTGTTGCAAAAGTACAACTCCCAGCATGTACGGTCAGCCAAAGGGCATGCTGGGAGTTGTAGTTTACAACAGCTGGAGGCACTCTGGTTGCAAAACACTGAGTTAGGTAACAAACTGTGTTTCACAACCAGTGTGCCTTAAGCTGTTCCAAAACTACAACTCTCAGCATGGCATGCTGAAGGGCATGCTGGGACTTGTAGTTATGCAACAGCTGGAGGCATACTACTACAACTCCCAGCTCCCAGCATGCCCTTTGGCTGTCCGTGCATGCTGGGGGTTGTAGTTATGCAACATCTGGAGGCACACTGGTTGCAAAACACTGAGAGTTTGTTACTTAACTCAGTGTTTCCCAACCTGTGTGCCTCCAGCTGTTGCAAAACTACAACTCCCAGCATTCAAGCATGGTCTGTCAGTGCATGCTGGTAGTTATGGTTTTGCAACTGCTGGAGGCACACGGGTTGGGAAACACTGAGTTAGGAAACAGACAATGTTTTCCAACCAGTGTGCCTCCAGTTTTTGCAAAACTACAGCTCCCAGCATGCCCAGACAGCCAAAGGGCATTTTGGGAGTTGTAGTTATGCAACAACTGGAGGAGAACAGTTTGGAGACCACTGTGTGTGACCAAACTGTAGCCCTCCAGATGTTGCAAAACTACAACATGCATGCTCAGACTGCCCAGGCATGCTGGAAGTTGTAGTTTGGCCACTCCTAGAAGGCAACAGTGAAGATCACTTACTGATCTACACTGCTGCCTCCACTGCATCTGCTTTATGCCACTGTGATCGCCGGTCCTCCCGTACTCTGACCCCTGCCGCCATCTTCCCCCCGCTCTGTCCGGACATCCAAGGGCAGGCAGAGAGGGGATTTCAACTTTAGGTTTTGATAAATCTCCCCCTAAGTATCTATGTTATCTAATGTAATGTGTATATATACTGTTATGTGCCTTTAAATAATGTTACCATGTGTTGTAACCAAGGAAGGTACCAGTGATCACGTGACTTACGGGGTGACCTATGGGACCCCTCCAGAATCTCCCCATATAAACCCTGGGTGGACCTAGTTTAGCCTTTCTCTTCCTCTTTGATGAGTGCGGTGAGGTCAAGTCCTGAGAGTGTCTGGTGTTCTGAGGAGGCCTAAAGCCTACCACGCAGCCACGCTTCCACTAATCCGGTGCCCCACAGGTGAACGTCAAAACCTGGTAAGCTACATACGGGGGGAAGTCAGTCTAGTCAGTTCAGTCAAGATCAGTCTGTATACAGTCAGTGTGGTCCTGCAGCAAATTGTCCAAATCCACTATAAGTCCCAGGGAGCCCTAGAGTCTCTGAAGTCACTGGTCACCTCCTTGGGCCTAACTGAGCTGTCAAGACTGTTACACCTGTCTACCTCATTAAAGCTGCTGATGTTCCATAACTTGGCATCGGAGTCATTATTCCCCCCGCCCCCCCCCGCGCCTAACCGAGGATCAAGCGGTATACCTTTGGGTGGTGTAGAGGTTAAACCACGCCCTGGCGTCACAAACACAAGGGGTTAATGCCATCTGCACCTAGGGTAACAACATCTGCCCTCATCACACCCTCTCCACAACTTTTGGCATCCTACGAACATGTGATAGCCTGGGGGGTGTAGGGTATGGGGAGTGTAGCTGTGCGGTAATCAAAGGGTGCTTGTTAACCCTTGCTATTTGTGACGCCAGGGTGAGGGCTCCTCAATAAAGCTTTTCCTACCGCTGCCCTTCCCAGGAACGATAGGGAGGTAGATGATAATGGGTTTGAGGTAGAGAAAAATAGATCATCCACAATCGGAGAGCTTCTGTATACAGTGTTAACTTTTACTGAAGATTTTCTGTACACTTCATTAACATAACAGTCTCTTAGCAGAACAACAGCTTCCTTTGGAGATTGACAATTGTTGGGACTTTAGCATTCAGAGTCTTTTAGTCTATTGCGCTGTTCCACTGGATTTAGGGGAATTAGTTGCGGTCAGTAGTCAGGCTAGCATTAGCAGGAATTTAGATTTGAACTCCCGATTTTGGTTCTGCTGAGGTCGTTGGTTTTGAGGCCTAGCGTGTCTTTGAAAGTTGCGCAGCACATCGTCCTGTTAGTCCGGCAATCACGAGAGCAGCAACCCAAGAGAGCGATATTTGGACACAGCTCCCTTATATGGGCAGGGGCTGGACTAACGCTAATTGGTCCATACTGATGTCAATCACCCTTACAGAGATTTGTGGGTAACACATGACTCAAGGACCTCCTAAGGTCCTACAACATACTGTTGTGAAGCACTATGTGGAAAGCCTTGTGGGGTGTAGGGCAGTAGGGGTGTTGCTGTTCAATATAATAAAGGGCACTGTTAACCCTTGTCACTCATGACGCCAGGGTGAGGGTTAAACTCTGTAGTGATGCTGGGCCTATCGCCACCCTTCCTAAGAGCGATAGGTGAGTGTAGAATAAATAGATTGTCCACAGCAGTGCTGAACTTAAAACTTGCCGGAATCTTTACTGAAGATTTTCTGTATATGCAGTATTGGTAACAGTCCAGATAACAGAGTCTCTACAAACAGAACAGCAGTGACTGACAGTTGCTTAGGACCGGAAAGTTCCCTTTAGATTTTGAGGATTGTATTTTCACAGATCTGCTGGATTTAGGGGTTAGATTAGATCCAGAGGTCTTGCTGAGATAGCGGGGAATTGTAAGAACTATCCGTCTCTAGCGCTAGCCTAAGCCGCAAGGCTTTGGGCCTAGTAATTTGTCTTGTAAGCTGCGGAGGTCCAACCTCGTCCAAAGTCAGCAACCCAAGAGAGTGACAATATGGCGCAGCTTCCTTATATGGGCAGGGGCTGGCCGTTTTGGATTGGCCCAATCAGCTGTCACTCACCGTTACAATGGATTGTGGGTGATCACATGTCCAAAACCATCAAAGGTCCTTTAGCAAAAACCCGGTCACATGACCCGCAGGTCCTGCGACGCTAAAACAGTGAGTAATACCATATACATATATTTAGATAGTAAATATTTACAAATATTAAATGACCAAGGGGTGACTAGGGGTTAAATGAGGAAAGTGAACCCTGACAGTCCTAGGGACTCTAACTTTGGGGATTAATTACCAAGGCACAGTATGAAATACGGTGCCGGGACACCACAATACCATAGAGGTTACTAGCATGGTCACATGACCGAAGGTCCTGCGACGCTGAACAAGGTAAGTACGTTACATTCCTATGAAATATAGATATAATTATTAAAGGGGTACTCCGGTGAAACACTTTCTTTTTTAAATCAACTGGTGCCAGAAAGCTAAACAGATTTGTAAATTACTTCTATTGAAAAATCTTAATCCTTCCTGTTCTTATTAGCTGCTGAATACTACAGTGGAAATTATTTTCTTTTTGAAACACAGAGCTCTCTGCTGACACCATGAGCACAGTGCTCTCTGCTGACATCTCTGTCCATTTTAGGAACTGTCCAGAGCAGCATATGTTTGCTATGGGGATTTCCTTTTATGCTGGCAGTTCCTAAAATGGACAGAGGTGTCAGCAGAGAGCACTGTGCTAATCATGTCAGCAGACAGCTCTGTGTTTCAAACAGAAAAGAATTTCCACTGTAGTATTCAGCAGCTAATAAGTACAGGAAGGATTAATATTTTTTAATAGAAGTAATTTACAAATCTGTTTAACTTTCTGGCACCAGTTGATTTAAAAAAAAAAAAAGTTTTTCACCGGAGTACCCCTTTAAATATAGACATATATTAACATTAAAGTTAGACTTTAGGAGAGGCGACTAGGGGCTGTCCCACCTGAGGGACCCTACCTGAACGTAGTTACTCTGACTTTGGGGACCTCTACACTAGGTACGGTATGCAAGACGGTACCGGGACACCACAAACAGGATACAGGTGTGCGCCTTATGCAAAAAGTACCCCCCCAGTTTGAACTGTGTCCAGTATTGCAGAGTAAAACGCATGAGTGTGCGACAAAATGTCTACGGAGCTTGTGCTGATACGCAGCCAATCTGAGCACACAGAGCTGCAGTATGAAGCATAGGTGACAATGGAGTTATGGTTTATATGGTAATAAATATAGTGAATTTAACCCCTTAAGGACCAGGCCATTTTACACCTTAGGACCAGAGCGTTTTTTGAACATCTGACCACTGTCACTTTAAGCATTAATAACTCTAAGACGCTTTTACCTATCATTCTGATTCCAAGATTGTTTTTTCGTGACATATTCTACTTTATGTTATTGGTAAAATTTTGTCGATACTTGCATCGTTTCTTAGTGAAAAATTCCAAAATTTGATGAAAAAATTGAAAATTTTGCATTTTTCTAACTTTGAAGCTCTCTGCTTGTAAGGAAAATGGATATTCCAAATAATTATTTTTTTTATTCACATATACAATATGTCCACTTTATGTTTGCATCATAAAATTTACGATTTTTTACTTTTGGAAGACACCAGAGGGCTTCAAAGTTCAGCAGCAATTTTCCAATTTTTCACAAAATTTCCAAAATCACAATTTTTCAGGGACCAGTTCAGGTTTGAAGTGGATTTAAAGGGTCTTCATATTAGAAATACCCCATAAATGACCCCATTATAAAAACTGCACCCCCCCAAAGTATTCAAAATGACATTCAGTCAGCGTTTTAACCCTTTATGTGTTTCACAGGAATAGCAGCAAAGTGAAGGAGAAAATTCACAATCTTCATTTTTTACACTTGCATGTTCTTGTAGACCCAATTTTTGAATTTTTACAAGGGGTAAAAGGAGAAAATGTATACTTATATTTGTAGCCAAATTTCTCTCGAGTAAGCACATACCTCATATGTCCATGAAAAGTGTTCGGCGGGCGCAGTAGAGGGCTCAGAAGCGAAGGAGCGACGAGGGGATTTTGGAGAGTACGTTTTTCTGAAATGGTTTTTGGGGGGCATGTTGCATTTAGGAAGCCCCTATGGTGCCAGAACAGGAAAAAATACCCACATGGCATACCATTTTGGAAACTAGACCCCTTGAGGAACGTAACAAGGAATAAAGTGAGCCTTAATACCCCACAGGTGTTTCACGACTTTTGCATATGTAAAAAAATGTTTTAAAAATGTCACTAAAATGTGTGTTTCCACCCAAATTTCACATGTATGCAAGGGTTAATAGCAGAAAATACCCCCCAAAATTTGTAACCCCATCTCTTCTGAGTATGGAGGTACCCCATAAGTTGACCTGAAGTGTACTACGGGCGAACTACAATGCTCAGAAGAGAAGGAGTCATATTTGGCTTTTTGAGAGCAAATTTTGCTCGGGGGCATGTCGCATTTAGGAAGCCCCTATGGTGCCAGGACAGCAAAAAATACCCACATGGCATACCATTTTGGAAACTAGACCCCTTGAGGAACGTAACAAGAAATAAAGTGAGCCTTAATACCCCTCAGGGGTTTCACGACTTTTGCATACGTAAAAAAAAAAAAAAAAATTCACTAAAATGTGTGTTTCCCCCCCCCAAATTTCACATTTTTGCAAGGGTTAATAGCAGAAAATACCCCCCAAAATTTGTAACCCCATCTCTTATGAGTATGAAGGTACCCCATAAATTGACCTGAAGCGCACTACGGGCAAACTACAATGCTCATAAGAGAGGGAGTCATATTTGGCTTTTTGAGAGCAAATTTTGCTCGGGGGGCATGTCGCATTTAGGAAGCCCCTATGGTGCCAGGACAGCAAAATAACCCCCACATGGCATACCATTTTGGAAACTAAACCCCTTGAGGAACGTAACAAGGGGTACAGTGAGCATTTACCCCCCACTGGTGTCTGTCAGATCTTTGGAACAGTGGGCTGTACAAAATTTTTAATTTGCGCAGCCCACTGTTCCAAAGATCTGTCAGACACCAGTGGGGGGTAAATTCTCACTGCACCCCTCATTACATTCCGTGAGGGGTGTAGTTTCCGAAATGGGGTCACATGTGAGGTTTTGTTTTTTTTGCGTTTGTCAAAACCGCTGTAACAATCAGCCACCCCTGTGCAAATCACCTCAAATGTACATGGTGCACTCTCCCTTCTGGGCCTTGTTGTGCGCCCCCAGAGCACTTTGCGCTCACATATGGGGTATCTCCGTAGTCGGGAGAAATTGCATTACAAATTTTGGGGGGCGTTTTTCCCTTTTACCTCTTGTCAAAATGAAAAGTATGGGGCAACACCAGCATGTTAGTGTAAAAAAAATTTTTTTTTACACTAACATGCTGGTGTAGACCCCAACTTCACCTTTTCATGAGGGGTGAAAGGAGAAAAAGCCCCCCAAAATTTGTTAAGAAATTTCTCCCAAGTACGGCGATACCCCATATGTGACCCTAAACTGTTGCCTTGAAATACGACAGGGCTCCAAAGTGAGAGCGCCATGCGCATTTGAGGCCTAAATTAGGGACTTGCATAGGGGTGGACATAGGGGTATTCTACGCCAGTGATTCCCAAACAGGGTGCCTCCAGCTGTTGCAAAACTCCCAGCATGCCTGGACAGTCAACGGCTGTCCGGCAATACTGGGAGTTGTTGTTTTGCAACAGCTGGAGGCTCCATTTTGGAAACAGTGGCGTACCAGACGTTTTTCATTTTTATTGGGGGAGGGGGGCTGTGTAGGGGGCTGTGTATATGTAGTGTTTTTTACTTTTTATTTTATTTTGTGTTAGTGTAGTGTTTTTAGGGTACAGTCACACGGGCGGGGTGGGGGTTACAGCGAGTTTGAGCTGCCGCGCAAAATTTGCTGCATCGCAAACTTGCAGCCTGATACTCACTGTAAGCCCCCTGCCCGTGTGAATGTATCCTGTACATTCACAGTGGGGGGGGGACCTCCAGCTGTTGCAAAACTACAACTCCCAGCATGCACAGTCCATCAGTGCATGCTGGTAGTTATAGTTTTGCAACAGCTGGAGGCACACGGGTTGGGAAACACTGAGTTAGGAAACAGACAATGTTTCCCAACCAGTGTGCCTCCTGTTGTTGCAAAACCACAACTCCCAGCATTCTCAGGCATGCTGGGAGTAGTAGTTCGGCAACATCTTTAGAGCTAGATGTTGCCGAACTACAACTCCCAGCATGCTTCGAGTTGTAGTTTTGCAACATCTGGAGGACTAGTTTGCAGACCACTAATACAGTGGTTCCCAATCTGTGCCCTTCCAGATGTTGCAAAACTACAACTCCCAGTATGCCAAAACTGTCCAGGCATGCTGGGAGTTGTAGTTCTGCAACATCTGAAGGGCCAGATGTTACAGAACTACAAATCCCAGCATGCCTGGACAGTAAGGGCATGCTGAGGATGTGTAGTTTTGCAACATCTGGAAGGGTACAGTGGTCTCCAAACTGTGGACCTCCAGATGTTGCAAAACTGCAACTCCCAGCATGCCCAGACGCCAAGGGCTGTCTGGGCATGCTGGGAGTTGTAGTTTACAGGGTCCCTTTACAGCAATGCATGTCGCTTTACGGCGACGTGCATTGCTGTAAAGGGCCCGACCGCGGCTGAAGATCTACTCACCTGTCTCCTCCGCCGCCGTCTTCATCGCAGGGATCCGGGTCTTCAGGGACGAGGTAAGTACCGGGGCCGGTCCCCAGCACTCCCCCGTCCCCCGCCGCGTCCTCCGGTCTTCCTCCCGTCCTGTCCCGACTTTCAGGGGCCGGGCAGGGCGGGAGGAAGTAACCGCCCCCCCCCTGCGATTGGTCGGTTAACTAACCGACAGATCGCAGGGGATCGGAGGAGGTGGCAGGCTTGCCACCTCGCTCCTAGGCTCCAGCATGGTCCTGGCTGTCTGTGACAGCCGGGATCATGCAAAATTACCGGGCGGTCGGGTCCCAGAGACCCGATCAGCCCGGTATCGCCGCAAATCGCAAGGGCGATTTCCCTTGCGATTTGCGGCGATCGCCGACATGGGGGGCCTACATGGCCCCCCTCGGCGTATGCCCTGGATGCCTGCTGAAGGATTTCAGCAGGCATCCAGTTCCGATCTCTGCCCGGCGAGCGGCAGAGACCGGAAAATGCCATGACGTTGTGGAACGTCATTGGTCCTTAAAGCCCAGGGTGCCATGACGTTCCACAACGTCATTGGTCCTTAAGAGGTTAAATAATTTTAAAAAATATAAACACATAAAATATATATATATATATATATATATATATATATATACTTAAAGGGGTTATCCTGGATAAGAAAAACAGAGCTGATTTCTACCAAAAATAGCATTACATCTGTCTCCAGGTTGGGTGTGGTATTGCAGCTCAGTTCCATTGAAGTGAATGTAGCCAAGTTTCAATATTATACACAAACAGGGGACAGACATGGCGCTGTGTTTGGAAAAATGTAGCTCTATTTTTCTATTCCTGGAAAACCCCTTTAATATGTCACAAGATCTATATTGACAGTAACTGCTCTGAGTAGTGGACACTCACTTTTTTATGTAATCCACTTTCTAGCTTGGGGTGGAGTTGCTTCCGCTGTTCTTCATGATCTGAGCAATATTCAGAGCCATCTTTAATTTTGATTGGACCCTGGGCAAGCAATTTATTTGCCCCCCCACAGTGGTAGACAGTATTAGGTAGACAGCAGAGTTCCCTCACATTAGGTATGCAGCAGTATTCCCCCACATTAGGTAGACAGCATAGTTCCCTCACATTAGGTATGCAGCAATATTCCCCCACATTAGGTAGACAGCATAGTTCCTTCACATTAGGTATGCAGCAATATTCCCCCACATTAGGTAGACAGCATAGTTCCCCCACATTAGGTATGCAGCAGTATTCCCCCACATTAGGTATGCAGCAGTATTCCCCCACATTAGGTAGACAGCATAGTTCCCTCACATTAGGTATGCAGCAGTATTCCCCCACATTAAGTATGCAGCAGTATTCCCCCACATTAGGTAGACAGCATAGTTCCCTCACATTAGGTATGCAGCAATATTCCCCCACATTAGGTAGACAGCATAGTTCCCTCACATTAGGTATGCAGCAGTATTCCCCCACATTAGGTAGACAGCATAGTTCCCTCACATTAGGTATGCAGCAGTACTCCCCCACATTAGGTAGACAGCATAGTTCCCTCACATTAGGTATGCAGCAGTATTCCCCCACATTAGGTAGACAGCATAGTTCCCTCACATTAGGCATGCAGCAGTATTCCCCCACATTAGGTAGACAGCATAGTTCCCTCACATTAGGTATGCAGCAGTACTCCCCCACATTAGGTAGACAGCATAGTTCCCTCACATTAGGTATGCAGCAGTATTCCCCCACATTAGGTAGACAGCATAGTTCCCTCACATTAGGTATGCAGCAATATTCCCCCACATTAGGTAGACAGCATAGTTCCCTCACATTAGGTATGCAGCAGTATTCCCCCACATTAGGTAGACAGCATAGTTCCCACACATTAGGTATGCAGCAGTATTCCCCCACGTTAGGTAGACAGCATAGTTCCCTCACATTAGGTATGCAGCAATATTCCCCCACATTAGGTAGACAGCATAGTTCCCTCACATTAGGTATGCAGCAATATTCCCCCACATTAGGTAGACAGCATAGTTCCCACACATTAGGTATGCAGCAGTATTCCCCCACATTAGGTAGACAGCATAGTTCCCACACATTAGGTATGCAGCAGTATTCCCCCACGTTAGGTAGACAGCATAGTTCCCTCACATTAGGTATGCAGCAATATTCCCCCACATTAGGTAGACAGCATAGTTCCCTCACATTAGGTATGCAGCAATATTCCCCCACATTAGGTAGACAGCATAGTTCCCTCACATTAGGTATGCAGCAGTATTCCCCCACATTAGGTATGCAGCAGTACTCCCCCACATTAGGTAGACAGCATAGTTCCCTCACATTAGGTATGCAGCAGTATTCCCCCACATTAGGTATGCAGCAGTATTCCCCCACATTAGGTATGCAGCAGTACTCCCCCATATTAGGTAGACAGCATAGTTCCCTCACATTAGGTAAGCAGCAGTATTCCCCCACATTAGGTAGAAAGCATAGTTCCCTCACATTAGGTATGCAGCAATATTCCCCCACATTAGGTAGACAGCATAGTTCCCTCACATTAGGTATGCAGCAGTATTCCCCCACATTAGGTAGACAGCATAGTTCCCTCACATTAGGTATGCAGCAGTATTCCCCCACATTAGGTAGACAGCATAGTTTAGGGAGACAAGTTGATGCTTTCATTAGTACCATTCTGGGGTACATGTGACACTGATCGTTTTTTTTTTATTATTATTATTTATGAGGTGGTATACATAAAAAGCAAATCTATTCTGTGGTTGTTTTTATTTTTAAGGTCGTTCGTCATGTGGTATAAATTACATGTTAATGTTACACTGCAGGTTGATACGATTACGGCGATTTTAGTTCATTTACGGCATAAAAACTTTTTTATTTTAAATCATGTTTGTAAGTTCTGCGAGCTGTAACTTTTTTATTTTTTCACTGACTCAATTGTGTGATGACTTTTTTTGTGGGACATGTTGATGTATTTGGGGGGACTATTTTTGGGGGTGTATTATACACATATATAATGTATTATTTGTTATATTTTTTCAATTTTTTTTCTTTTATTTTTCAAATTTTTTTCTTTTATTTTTTTTCACACTTTTTTCACACTTTATTATTTTTTTTACTATTATACACATAATTCAATGGAGTACACATCTGTGCTCCATTGAATTATGCCTATGTCTGTCAGTACTGACAGCCATAGGATAGATCAGTCCCTACCTTAGGGTGCATTCACACCACGTTTTTGCAATACAGTTCCCGTATCAGGTTTTTGAGGAAAAACAGATTCCTCAAAACCTGACTAAACTGTATCAAAACGTGTGTGTACAAATTTTAACCCTTATACAGTTAAAACCCGTATACGGTTTGAAAACTGACATCCGGTTGCATCCGTTTTTTAAGAAAAAAAGTATACGTTTTTTACTTTTCACTCCATTTTGAATAAAGTTTTACTTGTTTGATTGAAATTCCAAGAAATAAAACTGTGCAAAGTCAAAAACCGTATGGTGAAAACCGGATGGAACTGTATGCACATACAGTTCTGTACGGTTCCCATTGACGTATACAGTTTAATACAGTTTTTCAACCGGACCTAAAACCGTGGTAGACTACGGTTTTGGGTACAGGAAAAAAACCTGACAAAACCGTACAGGATGCAAAACGGACACAACCTGATGCATCTTTTGGCATACGGTTTTCAATGGAGAGTCAATGCATAAGTTTTCCAATACGGTTCCATACGGTTTTCACATAGCAAACGTATACGGGAACTGTATTGCAAAAACGTGGTGTGAATGCAGCCTTAGGTAGGGACTGATCATTCATGTTGCCATGACAACAGAGGCCACTGTCAGTCCTCCGGTTGCCATAGCAACCATCTGTGCTCTGCTTTCACTTTACAGAGCGCCGATCAGTGACAGAGGGAGCTCCCTCCCTCTGTTGCCCTAATAGGCACTGCGGTCTTAGAGGGACATTTCTCAATGTTTGCTTATGTATTCTTTTTTTTAGTAATTTTTTCCTTACTTTTTTTTTGCTTTTGTGTGACTTATTTATCAACTGGTTTCAGCCTGTTGATAATTTTCTTTCACGTAAGCAATTTTTCCTTTTTTACTTTGGTAGTAGCTTTTTCTGCTCCATGTTTGAGCTGGAGTAAGTTTAGTAAATTTTTAACGCTGTTGCGACTTTTTTTTGCGCAGTTGCGACTGTCGCAGTTAATAAATACCTGACTACCCGTAGTCCATTTTAAAATTATTACTACATAGTTAATTTTTGGAAAACTTGCTTTTCTCGCTTTCCAGTCAAAATGTCGCACAAAATATTGCGTAGTCGCAGTTGCGACAATTTTGCGACAATTATAGTAAAGAAAACCTGACTAAACCCATTGATAAATGTCCATATTAGTGACCGCAGTGTCTACAGGGTTAACCCAGGATCGGAGCACAGCACACGGAACACACAGTGAAGCGACGGAGGAGAGGGGGAAGGAAGAGACCTGCACCAGATCCGTCTGTACTGACAGACCAATAGCAACGATCGCCAGCAGGGGACTGCTGCGATTGGTCCCTGGCTGGCTTCAGGGAGGCTCGGCTGTGCAGCACAGCCGAGCTCAATAAACTGTCACAGCACCCGGCGTCACTGTGACGGTTTATTCTCATCAGGTACATGTGGTAGCCCTTGGGGGGGGGTATGGTGGTGGTGGTATCGGTATATGAGGGGTTAATATTAACCCTGTCACTCGTGACGCCAGGGTGAGGGCTGGTATTACTGAGGTATAGCTTCGGCCTATCGCCGCCCTTCCCAGAAACGACAGGCGTATGCAGGTAATGACTGAAGGTCCACACTGGAGTTAAACTTGAACTGAAGTAAACTTTACTCTTGAACTTGCAAATACATTCAGAATACAGTTACAGTATCTGCAATACACTTCTATAGGCTTCAATGACTGACAGTTGCTGCGGACCTTGCGTCTTTTGCAGGTTAATAGAATCAAGGTAATTGGTGCGTGGATCCCTTCGGTTTAGGGGTAGATTAGGTCCGGTGGTCCCGCAGAGTGTTTGGGGATTGATACACTCTATATTTGCTAAGGATCGGCCATTGCTGCGAGGCTTGGGCCTAACTCACGGTTTTTAGCAGCGCAGGTTCTATAGAGAGATGTTGCTCGCTTGGCAACCCAGGAACAAAGAGAGACTAAAATGGCTGCCGCGTCCCTTATATGGACAGGGGGCGGAGCCTAATTTGATAGGTCCAAGGTCAGCTGTCACTCACTGTCACACAGGCTTCTGGGTGATCATCTGACTTCCTATACAGGTCCTATACACATAATAAAACCAAAACGAGGCTAGAAATACCAGAGTGAGGCTTGGAATGCATCACATGACCCGAAGGCCCTGCGACGCCTTGGAAACAAGTAATTAACCATTTATTTACATATACTATCCTATTTACATTAACCTACGGATAAATTAGAGATTTATAGACTAGAATAGAGGCGACTAGGGGTAGACTGGCTAAGAGGGATCCCTAAGTCCTAGGGACTCTAGCTATGGGGACCCATAAATAAACAAGTACCGTATAGAATGCGGTACTGGGACACCACATACATGTACGTGGTTTTGCGGGAAGTCGTCCCTAATCACCACATACATGTACCTGATTTTGTGGAAGCATAGCTCCCTCACATTAGGTATGCAGCAGTGATCCCCCACATTAGGTAGACAGCATAGTTCCCTCACATTAGGTATGCAGCAGTGATCCCCCACATTAGGTAGACAGCATAGTTTACCCACATAACGTTAGACAGCACACTCCCCCCACCCCTCCTGACCAATCGACACACACTACAGACATACACTTACAGACACACTCACCTGGCCGTCCATGGTTTCTTCTTTCCTGCGGTGGCTGGGACTGACGTGTGACGTCGCTGACGTCCTCATGTGTGGGTGAGCAGAGGAACATCACTTGCGCGATGTCCCGTCAGTCCCGGCCACAGGCTCACTGTTTTAAAGGCCGCGGCACCGGTCCTGCCGTGACCGATGGCGGTGGCAGCTGCTATAGCATGAGGCTAAAGGGCTAGCTGCTTTGGACCCCCAGGAATGACAGGGCCCAGGGCAGCTGCCCCTTTTGCCCCGCGTTAAAGATGGCCCTGGTTATATTAGCTGCAATACGTGGTGTGTACGAAGCTTCTTAATGTACAGTACTTCCTAAAACTAACACTTCTGTTTCCTCTCAAATCTGCAGCCAAATACGGAAATCCATGAATAGCAATATAGATTAGAGATCCCATATAGTAATTCTAGATAGTGAACAGCCTATAACTTGTTATTTTCTACTAAAAGGGACATTGGGGAAATTTATCAAAACCCGTGTAGAGGAAAAGTGGAGCAGTTGCCAACAGCAACTAATCAGATCATTCATTATTTAAAAAAAAACTCTGAAAAATAAAAGTAACAAGCTGATTGGTTGTGTGGTAAGCTTGGGGGATGTAGGGTGAACAGGGGTGTTGCAGAGTAGTGTTGCAGGGTGTAGCATTAACCCTTGATTGTCATGACACCAGGGTGCGGGCTTCCTCTAGTTATATAAATGTCCTACCGCCACCCGTCCCAAGAACGATAGGGAGGAATAAAGGATTGTTCACAGCAGAAATAGTAATAAACTGGAAAAAACTTTACTGCAGATTTTATGCAGATGATGATAACAAACAGTCTTTTGCAGGAGGACCGGGACTTAGGCTCCTCACAGGTTGGCTGGGACTTTGAGGTAAAATAAGAATTGATTTTTGCTGTACGCTGTTCCACTGAATTTAGGGGTATGTTTAGGTTCAGTAGTCACGTAGGATTTGTGAGATTTGAGTCGGATTAACTCAGTTTAGATCTGCTTTCTTTCATATCCAGGATACAAGAGAGAGATTATTGGATACAGCACCCTTATATACTGAAGGGGCAGGATCAAAGCTTATTGGTTCCCAAACCTGCCAGTCCTAATCCAAGGCATTATGGTAACATCACATGACCTAATCACATGACCTAAAGGTCCTTGAACCTTAGCATAACACAATTCTCCATACATCACGTGACCAAAGGTCCTGTACATACATTACATTTATAATAAAATATTTTAAATATATACACTTTTAAATAGCACTATGAGGCGACTAGGGGTTAACCCATCAGGAAAGCTCTACCAGCATGGAGGAACGCTGACTGTGGGGACTTATGACAAAGGTACGGGACCAAGTCCAGTACCGGAACACCACAGGGCCCCCCTACTAGCTGCTATGGTTGTCTTTACACCCATACCTCAATAATTAAAGGAATGATTCAGGTTCACAAACATTTTTTTTTCTACTGTAAAGCAAAAATGTAAATAAACAAATGAAAACAAAAAAAAACCTACCATCTTGTACCCACAGCTCCTATACAGCCATATGTGTCTTCAAGATAATAGACTAGATACAAATTCTGTATTGTCTGGTCTTAAAGGTGCATTACCGTTCATCAGTCCCCTTCCTGCTAATCTACTACAAGAACGTGAAATGAGAGGGAGGATCAGACTACAATGGGTTTGCTTGTAGTCTGTTACCATGGAAACATATTGGTCTGCAGGGGAGCTGCAGACTTCACATGATGAGAGATATTTAATAATGACTTTTGCAAAGTTGCTTCATTTTTTTTATTTTTTTTTTATTTTATTCATAGAGCAACAACTGTACCTACAGTGATGATGATGATGGTCACCAGGAGGGGGCAGGCAGTCCAACTGACTATGAAAGCTCTTCCTGCATATGCCGCCAAGCCCGCCATCATCTTTAATGAAGCATAATAATTGTATAAGAAAAGGTCTGCAACTTCCTAATACACAATAGCCTAAATTGTTAAAAAGAAAGCTGCCTTAGTTCCCCATAGCAGCCAATGACAATGCAGGTTTAAATGGAACATGTAACCAAGATTTTTTTTCTTATTAGAGGCCCATACTGAAACCTATTCTTTTTTAATGGTAAATCTGTATTTATTTAAGTTTTATAAACACTCAAAGGTACAAAACAACATCGTCTGCAGTAAGCAATCATACACGTTCAGTGTCACAACATGACATAAGGCACGTAGGGAAATGACCCTATCGAAAAGTAACCTAGTGGAAAGGTAACAATAGAAGAAGAAAATAAAAGGAAAGAAATGAAGGAAACAAAGGACATATATAAAAGAAGGGAAGAGAAACAGAGGACCTGACACAAAACCAGACAAACACAGGAGGGCAGGAAGACAAAAACACAATAACACCGACAAGACATATGGAAGGCGGAGGGAATGCGAGGGGCACGGGATGGGTAAGGGAGGACAAGTGAGAAAGATTAGGAAAGCCAACAGGAAAATTCTGGGGAGTCCCTAAAAGAGTCCCACGAGAACCAGGTAGCAGTAAAGCTATCCACCCTGTCTGAATCAGTAGAGACCATTTCCTCCATTCTCCTGACATGGTTCAAGGCTTCCACAAATTCCACTCTAGACGGGGTAACAGGAGACTTCCAGTGGCGAGGAATAATAAGCCGAGCCACACTCAGGAAGTGTCGCAGCTGCCCCTTCTTGGCTCTAGGAATGGAGCATGGGTAGTGAGAAATAAGTGCACAGGCAGGCAAAACAGAAAGGGAGGTAGAACAAACCTTATTGTAGAGGTCAAAAACAGCTGTCCAGAAAGGAGTTATAAGAGGGCAGTCCCACCAGATGTGGATATAGGATCCCACCTTTTGACCACAACGCCAGCATAGCGCCGAGGCGGAGGGGAACATCTCATGGATCCTCTCAGGACACCTGTACCACCTAGACAAGATCTTAAAATTCTTCTCCTGGGATCTAGAAGATAGGGAAGTCTTATGCGTTAGGAGGAAGTCATGGTCCGTCAAAGAGATGCCCAAGTCAGTCTCCCATTTGGAGATAAATCCAGGCCTGGGTCCCAGCTCCACCTCCGATCTCAGCACTCCGTAGACTAAAGAAACAGCATGAGCGGGAGGACTAGAAAGAGTACACAATTTCTCAAAGGTAGTGAGAGGTCTGGAAGACAGTGTGGAGGGCGTCAATGAGGCATGAAAGTGTTTCAGTCTAGTGTAGGTGAAGCTGGCCCCAGTGAAAGGGACAGAGACTGGTGGGGGTATAAGGGAGCCGTTTATCAGGGCATGAAATAGGCGGGGTCTGGAATCCCGGGGGAGTCCCAACAAGGCTCTAATACCCGAATCCTCAGGAAAAAGCGGATTGCTAAACAAGGGAGTCAGGGTGCCAGGGAGGGAGGAGAGACCTCTAGACTCCAGTATAGAATCCAAGATAGGGAGCAGGAGCCGTAGAACGTAGGGAAGGAGGTGTCCCGGTGGGCGCCTATGTAGGGGTACCCAGGGCAAAGCCGCTGGATGCATGGGGGACAAGCTACATTCTAGTTGAACCCACTGTTTAGAAATCGGGGCATAACAAAAGTCTATCAATCTGGTGCAGACCGTGGCCATAAAATACATACGGAAGTCAGGGAGACCCACCCCACCCTGCTCTTTCCGTCTAATTAACACCCGATGGGCAATCCAAGGACCCCCAGGCGACCATAGAAATTTGGAGCACATGGATCTGAGAGTAGATAAAAAGGGAAGTGGGATACGGACAGGCAGGGTCTGCATCAGATAGAGGACCCGAGGTAGTATATCCATTTTCAACGCAGCCATCTTCCCAAACCAGGATAGGGTGAGGGAGCGCCATTTGATAAGATCTCTGGCTATACGTGCTAACAGGGGAGGGAAGTTAACCTGGAACAATTCATTAAAGGGGTACTCCGGTGAAAACCTTTTTTTTTTTAAATCAACTGGTGCCAGAAAATTAAACAGATTTGTAAATTACTTCTATTAAAAAATCTTAATCCTTCCTCTACTTATTAGCTGCTGAATACTACAGCGGAAATTCTTTTCTTTTTGAAACACAGAGCTGTCTGCTGACATCATGAGCACAGTGCTGACATCTCTGTTCATTTTAGGAACTGCCCAGAACAGCATATGTTTGCTATGGGGATTTCCTTTTACGCTGGCAGTTCCTAAAATGGACAGAGATGTCGGCAGAGAGCACTGTGGTCGTGATGTCAGCAGACAGCTCTGTGTTTCAAACGGAAAAGAATTTCCACTGTAGTATTCAGCAGCTAATAAGTAAAGGAAGGATTAAGATTTTTTAATAGAAGTAATTTACAAATCTGTTTAACTTTCTGGCATCAGTTGATTTAAAAAAAAAAGTTTTTCACCGGAGTACCCCTTTAAGGTCCGCGACTATGTGGATGCCCAGGTACTTGAGCGTGTGGGGTTGTAGTTTAAAAGGGGAACTCGGAAGTCAGCCACGCCATGGTTTCAGGTGTTTGAGATATATTCAGCAGCTCCGATTTGTGTGTATTAACCTTAAAGTTGGAGAGAGCTCCGAAAGTAGAAAATTCAGAAAGAATAGCGGGTAAGGAAGTATGAGGAGAGGTGACATAGAGCAAGAGGTCATCCGCATAAAGGGACAGTTTATATGAGGACCCCTGTAAAGAAATGCCCCGCACTGATTCGTTCCGTCTGAGAGCCACCACCAGATACTCCATAACTATCACATACAAAAGGGGGGACAGGGGGCACCCCTGTCGGGTCCCATTGTGTATAGGGAAAGAAGATGATAACATCCCATTTACTTTCACCTGGGCAGAGGCCCCAGAGTAAAGGGCCATGATATAGTTCAAGAAGGTCGGGCCCATACCCAGAGCCTTCAAAGCCTGATGCATGAAGTCCCACCCCACCCTATCAAATGCCTTCTCGGCGTCTATGGAGAGGAGACAGGTAGCAATTCCCCGGGACCTGGGGGCAGCAATCAAAGAGAACGACTTCAGCGTGTTGTCCCGTGCCTCCCTACCAGACACAAACCCCACCTGATCAGTATGTATCAGGGAGGGAAGCAGGGGACCCAGCCTAAGGGCCAGAATCTTAGCGTATATCTTAACATCCAAGTTAAGTAAGGAGATGCTGCGGTAATTACTACAGTGGCTAGTATCCTTATCAGGTTTAGGAATCACAACAATATGCGCCATCAGCGTCTGAGGAGGGAAAGAAGCCCCACCCGCAATGGCATTAAAAGAAGCCAAGAGGGGTGCTGATAAAGACTCTTGGAAGTTCTTATAAAAGCGCGCAGTAAACCCATCCGGGCCCGCGCTTTTCCCATTCTTTAGATTGGAGACCACCACTTCCAACTTCTCAGGCGTCAACGGGGCCTCCAAGGCCTCCCATCTCTCCGGGGGCAGGGAGGGAAGGCAATTAGTACTAAGGTAGGATGTAATTTTGGCCCGGAAACGGGTAGGAGAGAGATCGGCATAATGCCCCCTGATGTGATAGAGAGATTCATAGTAAGAGGGAAATTCAGAAAGGATCTGCTGTGTGGTGTGAACACGCCCACGAGCAGCCGAGTTCAGAGATAGTATGTAAGACGAGGGGGATTTAGGATGAAGCGCACGTGCCAGCCATGTGCCACTCTTATCAGCATACTCATAATAGCCTCTGTGTGCCTTTTCTCGGAGGCAGAAAGACCGTTAGTCTAGGCAACTAAGCAATTTCTGACGGGTAGTTGAAATACGAGCACTAGTTAAATTCGAAACTGAGCGCTTATTGAGGGTCTCCAGAGCAGCTAGTTCAGAGAAAAGATCACGCAGGATGGCAGAGTTAGCCTTCTTGAGTCTGGCACCGTGTGCTATGAAGATGCCACGCAGTGTGCACTTCAAGGCCTCCCATTTAAGAGGCGCGGAAGTGGGGTCAGCGGAATTGTGAGCTAGAAAATCATTGATAGTCCATTGGATCTCAGATTTGCAAAGGGTGTCGTTAAGGAGGTTATCATTGAGCCGCCAAGAAAAGGGTCTCGGAGAGGGAGGGGCAAAAGTAAGCTTAGCTAGCACCAGAGCGTGATCTGACCACACAACAGAGTCAATAGAAGAGCGAGGAGCTAGAGAAAGAAGAGAGTGGGTGACAAAGATCATGTCCAGACGGCTGTAAGAGTTATGTGCAGGGGAGAAATATGTGTAGTCTTTTACGGTGGGGTGAAGGCTATGCCACAAATCTACAAGTCTACGGTCATGTAGTTCTGTACGGAGTCTACGGAGTGCCAAGAAGGAGAGAGAGGACTTACCAGAGGAGGAGTCAAGAAAAGGATCCCAGACCCAGTTGCCGCCCATGATCACTTCCGAGGAGCAAACGTGGCGTGCAAACGCCACCTGACCCTGGTTGGGGAAATAAACAGAAGCCACAGTAAACAATCGAGAGGCATGAGAAAATTGAATAAATAAAAATCTACCCAAAGAATCCGACTGAACCTTCAAGACAAAGGGAAGAAAAGTACAGTGGAACGCTATGGACACACCCTTAGATTTAGAAGCGGTATTAGTGGAGTGGTACCAAACCGGGTAATTCCGGTCACGAAGGGTGGGGCTAGCCGAGGTCTGGAAATGCGTCTCTTGCAATAGGGCAATAGAGACCTTCTTTTTTTGGAGATGGTAGAGAACTTGGCGTCTCTTGCCGGGGTGGTTGAGGCCCTTGACGTTAAAGGAACAAAACGTTAAGGCATCCATGGGGGAGATAGAAAAGGGCAGGGGAGAGAGGGAGAACACACAGGAGGGAAACACAAGAGGGAGGGGGAGACAACACAAACAGACAACCTGACACAAGAAGAAAATATAGACAGCAAATAGAGAAGGAAAGAGGAGTGGTCGTCAGCCCGAAGGGTGACGGGCACTCCAAGATGGTCAGCCCACTGGCCATCAGTTCTCACAGGGAAGTGAAAGCCTACAAGAAGGAGAGTGTGCCAACCCCACCCCCCAAAACCCCACTCCCCACAAACAATAGACATGGTATACTTATAACATTGCGACCAGCAATAAGGAATGAAACATAGAAGCATGAAACATATCAGAGGAGTCATGCAGTCCTAGGAAAGTCCCGGGCAAAGCAAGTAAGCTCATGGGTGCGGACCCAAAAACATATTCGACTGGGCACATGACTCAAAGAAAAAACAAAAGAAAGGGGAAGGCCCAAAAATACAGTGGAAGGCCCAACACAGCAGATGTCCCCCACAAAAAAACACAATAACAAAAATGGCAATAAAAGTGAAACAGAAGTTGTAGGTGTAGGCACCCGTATCAATGCAACTTGGAAAAAGGCATCTCAGGAGAGAATTAAACGACAAAGCAGGAGAGTGTCCAGATCAGCAAACCAGACAGTCTCATGGAGGTAAGTGAACCGGGGATGCCACTGGAGAGGGCCTCGATTTCCCTGGAACATGCTGCCATTTCTCACGGCATGGGGGATCAATGGGGCACAACGGGAATTTCGGGAGGTCCCCAAGATTGCGGAACACTGCAGTCTTGCCTTCATGCCGGACCACTAGTTGGAAGGAGAATCCCCACCGATATGCCATATTACGACTCCGCAGCGCGTCTAACAGGGGTTTCAGAGCACGCGTTACTGTAAGGTCCGCCTCGCCAGATCAGGGATTATGGAGACCTGAGAGCCCTCATAGTCAACCGGACCGTGGTCCCTTGCTACCAGCATGAGCTTATCTTTCTCCGTGAAGAAATGGACCTTGAAGATAACGTCACGTGGAGGGGCATTAACAGGAGGTTTAGGGCCCAAAGAGCGATGAATGCGGTCCAGTACAATAGGGGGGGGAAGCCTCAGACCCCAACAAGGTCGAAAATATTTGCTGCGCCACAGCATCAAGGTCAGAGGGGGCAACTGACTCAGGCAGCCCCATCGCAGCCGAAGGTTATTGCGGCGGTGTCTGTTCTCGATGTCCTCCTGTTGGGAAAATAGCTCCGCAATTTGTAGGGAATGTTCCTGTAGCACTCTCGAGTGCAGATCGACCCTGTCATGCAAGACCTCTTGCTGCTGATCCAGCTCGGTGAGGTGCTGCCCAATGTGGCGCAGCTCCTCTTTAACAGAGTCCACCTCCCTCTTATAAACAGCTTCTAACCTGGACACACAGTTCTCAAAGTCCGCTTTCGTGGGCAGCGCCTTCAGGTAGGTTTTAAGGTCCCAGTCTGAGTCAGGGCCACCCCCATCTGATTCGGAGCCCCTGGATACCTGTGAGAGCGGTGGGGAGGCAGCCCCAGTACGCTCCTTCTCGTGGGCTGTGGAGCGCGCTCTTGCAGCGGCGGCCATCTTGGGAGAGGGGGCCTCTGTTTGGGCAGTCTGTTCACTGCAAAAGAAGCTTCGGATCGAGCCACAGACACCACCGTAGGATAGAGCAGAGCTTCTCCTTCGTCAGGATCGGTGCATGGACCGGTATCAGGGCAGCTGGTCGCAATAATAACGGGGAGGTGGGCAGGGAAACGGAGCTACACAAGGCACGTCCTCACTCTGCCATAGGCAAGCCACGCTCCACACCTGTTCTTTTTTTTATCTGTTTTTTAGTCCCTGATTGTAATTTTTTTTATTTTTTTGTATGTTATTTTGGGGGCTGCCATCTTGCCTGAGCTGTTTTAACAGCATTTAATGATTTGCTTTATGGCAGGATCCATAGACATAGAAAACAATAGACAGGAGCTGTTTTATTCAAATGAACTGAAGACACAACTGGGCATTCTCTGTGACCTTTTCAGAAGCCATTCTACAAGGGGGAGGCTGTTCTCTGTGTAAAAGCTATTGAGGAAGATTTATCAAAACCTGCCCATAGCAACCAAACAGAGTGCTTGTTTCTTTTTTGAAAAGGCCTCTGCAAAAATGAAAGAAGCAATCTGATTGGTTGCTATGGGCAACTGGGCAACTTTTCCTTTGAACATGTTTTGATAAATCTGCCTCAATGTGTGTATCTTTCTACTGGCATCACCTTTTACTGTGCTCCTTGTCTGTTCTGTGAAGAAAGGCATTACTGGGAAATGATCTGTACAGAACAGGAAGTCTCACCTTAGCTTTACACCTAGTGGTCAGAATGGAAACTGCAAGATTTCAGGATTATTATAAAATATAGGTAGAAAAATATTTTCAGATTTGTCTGGAAAAAAAAAAAAAAGAAAACCAGCTGCGATTGGTTGCTATGGGCAACAAAAACACATTTTCTCCTAAACAGTTTCTAGAAATCAGGTCCATTGGGGGACATCATAACTGTGTAAAGGTGCGTTCACATTCACATGCTTGTAACTAGCAGTGGGTGTTCCGTTGTGGGAAATCCGCAGCTAGTTACGCTGCCAGTCACTTGTATGGGCCCTCGGACAGTCAGATTTGAAGATTGCCAGCAGACCTATTGAAATCAGTGATAGTGTAACGAGCTGCGGGACACCCGCTGCTAGATATGAGCATGTGAACGGACCTTAAAGCCTCACTTACACGACAGAACTTCCGAGCAGAATCCAGCGGAACAATTCCGCTTGGAAATTCTGGTATTGCAGAATCCCGTTGTTTTTAATTCTGCTGCACACGGTGAAATTCCAATTCCAGTCTCCGTAGAAAGAACTGACATGTCAATTCTTTCTGCAGAATTCACTTCAAAATGCATTGCATACGTTTTAATACGTTTTCCTTGGAAAAAAATGGATACAGTTTTATGTTCGTCAACATTTTAAATAAAGTTCTTCTTTTTATTGAATCCCTCCTCCCCACCCAAACAAAGGGGAAAAACCGTATTGGGCAAACCGGATGTAACCGTACGCACATACGGTTCAATATGGTTACCATAGGACTCCATTTTAAAATAACCGTATACGGGTTGTATCCGGTTTTTCACCGGGACACAAAACCGTAGTAGATTACGGTTTTGTGTACAGGTAAAAACCGTATAAACCCGATGCAAAATGATGCAAAACGAACACAACCTGATGCTACAGTTGGCATACGGTTTACAATGAAATGTCTATATACACGGTTTGCAATACGGTTCGATACGATTTTTTCAATGAAACTGGATACGGGAACCGTATTGCAAAAACGAGATGTGAATGCAACCTAACGGTGCGTTCACACGCTCTTTGTTTTTGCGGGTTTTCCGCTGTGTATTTGAAAGTGGGCAGGCTCTTCTCGGCTATCCGCAGCAGATTTTCCACGGAGGAATTTACGCTGCGGAAAATCCGCCGCAAGCCCTATTGAAGTCAGTAGGGACTGCGGCGGATTTTCTGCAGCGTAAATTCCGCCATGGAAAATCTGCTATGGAAAGCCGAGAAGAGCCCGTCCCTTTCAACGCACCCTAAGAAAAAAAACGCACCCTAAGAAAAAAAAAACTTGCACATTGCAACATGTTGGAAAATGTCAACATCACTCACTACATGGTCTCACTACATCAGTTTTAGTTTTGATAACAAATGACGTCAATGATGATGATGAGTGTTTTTATTAAATTTTTTGGGTCTATTTTCATTTTTTTCTTTTTTTGGTGTTTATATTTTATCTTTTTTTTTCTTTTCATTTTTATGAAAATAAGTTAAAAAAAATAAATATCCATTCCTATGTAGTCCGTTCAAACAATCCATCTGTAATCAATTTATCAGCTATGTCTTGCGCCACTTTCTTCTTTTTAATGTCGCACAGGTTCTTCAACCAGATGTTCACGTCAAATTTTTTATCCTGGTGCAGTAGTTGCAACATAGCGTAATTCTTGTCGTAGGTGCCTTTGTTGTCATCTTTTGCACGCTCAATCTCATTATCGTTCAGTCCCAGTTCTCGTACAAATTTCTGAAATTCTCCGTTGGGGACCTGGTCCACAAAGATGTTGAAAGTCTTGGCAATCACTATAAAGATAAAAAAAAAGTGACATGATGTTATATAGCTGCTATAATCTAAAGGGTCTAGTACAGAGTTTCCTAACCAGTGTGCCTCCAGCTGTTGCAAAACTACAACTCCCAACATGTTCGGGCATTTTAGTTTTGCAAAAGCCCCCCCTCATGCCACTCAAATATTCTCTGAAAATTTGCTCAGCTTTGTCCTGGGTCTGCAAGCAAAGCAATTCAAGTCTATCGAGTTGGAGGAAGGAGCTTTGTCCACCAGCTCTGAGAGAGCTGCAAATTATAGATAAAGCCTGCAGAGCACAAATCTGGTGAAAAATACCAAATATGAGTTATATATTGGCCAGGAATAGCGCTGCTCCTCATGTACACACACAGGGGAGCTTATCCTGAAAAGTCACCTAAAAATGATAGGTACGCGTTAAATGTCTGCATCTAAGGAGTTAAACGGCTAAGAATAAAACTACAAGGCAAAATATAACTGTATGTGAGATTTAAATTTTTAACTTACCTTCATTTTTCTCATTCTCTGTGATGTTTTCCTTAAAGTGAAGTTTTGGTACTTGCAGAAAAGGTGTTTCGGTGTCTCCTGTTGGAGTCTCATCACGTTTGAAAGACACAGTTAGTATCTGTCCGTAAAATACAGGTCATATCCTTAGTCAGTGTGTACAAACATGTTACATTAAAAAATGAATAAACAAACTGCGGGTGATTTATGAAGTTCCCAAAATATGGAGAGCATAGTGAGTGCCAAAATTTATTTTGTGTATTTTTTACACTTTTTTGGAAAGTGTTGAAAAAACTACCATTTTAAACAAACCAATATTTGGTATCCATCCCGCTGTCTGCAGAGATCACGTGACAGATCAGGGGACGCACTGAACGTCAGTAGGTAAAGCTGGACCGCACAAGTCCTCAGGGGGCATGCTTGTCAGGCAAAAAGAGAAGAAGACAAGCCCCCTGTGATCAGATGTTGTCTCGAGCCACAGAGGATCCTGGGAAAGGCTCGAGACAACAGTCATGCAGAAACCTGAAGAATGCTTAACCTGGGGAGATCATAAAAAGACAAAAAAATTGTGGATCCACCTAACACAGGTAACGCAAGTACTAAAGACATAGCTTTGCATCACGGGCAAAGTACTGAAATGTTTAAAAAATAAACTGTAACACCCCTTTAAAGGGGTACTCCGGTCCTAGACATCTTGTCCCCTATCGAAAGGATAGGGGATAAGATGTCAGATCACAGGGGTCCCGCCGCTGGGGACCCCCGGGATCTCGGCTGCAGCACCCACCTGTTGCGGCTTCCGGCAGCGCTGGAGGCTCTCATCCCAACGCCTCACGACCACGGTTACGGGAGATTGTGACGTCACGACTCCGCCCCCGGGTGACATCATGCCCCGCCCCCTCAATGCAAGTCTGTCACGCCCCCCTCCCATAGACTTGCATTGAGGGGCGGGGCGTGGCGTCACACGGGGGCAGATTCGTGAGGTCACCATCTCACGTCACCGTGGTCGGGAGCCAAAGCCTCCATCGTTTCTGGAAGCCGCAACAGGTGGGTGCTGCAGCCAAGATCCTGGGGGTCCCCAGCGGCGGGACCCCCGCGATCTGACATCTTATGCCCTATCCTTTGGATAGGGGATAAGATGTCTAGGTGTGGAGTACCCCTTTAAATGGGAAGGTATGCCTAGTAGAGTAGCTCACAGCCCTCAATTGGTTTGAGCGGGTTGGTATATGACAAGTTAAAATTTCCCAGTAAAAAATTGTCAGTTCCTGTGCAGGGTGTGACCGCATTGTGATCTTCCTAAACACAGAAACACTTACAGCTGTTCAATTCTAGCCGCTAAGGTTTGTTACGCCCAACAGGAAGCTGAGATTGATAAACAGAGGGCCGAGGAATTAGGAAATGAGTCATCGACTTGACACCAGGAATTTGTTTGAAGACACACCCCACAGATCTTACCGTCTTTATATATAGAGGGAAAAGTGGTGACCCTTATGACTCTACCCTTTAAGGCCACATATAGGAAGCGGCACTGGGTAAAGCCAAGGGAAAAGAACACAGAGGTGGATCGCTGGAAAAGCACCTCCAATAACAAAGGCACAGTACAGTACCTGCATGGCATGTGCTGGGTAAATGCACAGTGCTCCATAATATTTAACCACTTACTGTTCTCAGTCATAGAACGCTCATACATAAAATATGACTGGAATAAATGTAAAAATTATATATATAAAAAAACACATTAAAAAGATATCACATTAGTTCACACGCAGAAGAGTGGAAAGTTAATGCACTTACTTTTGGTATCAACCTTGATCCTGAAAAAAAGAAAATAAAAAAAAAAGAAACTGAATTAGTTGACCTCTCCTGTGTTTAACACTACAATTTTGTGACTGCTAGCGAATGCTGAGAGTTGACTCCACAAAAGAGAAAAAGAAAACGGAGCACTCACCAGTCCATGGCAGGCAGGACAGGTGGATACGATAATCCAAGGACTGAGCACCGGTCCAAGCAGGGAGGCGGCAGATGGAACCAGGGTGGAGCTCAGATGTCGGGCCTCGGACCGTTACACGCCCCTAGCCAGGGCCTGACGAAGCGCCTAGAGGCGTGTAACGGTCCGTGGCCCGACGTCTGAGTTCCCCCTGGTTCCATCTGCCACCTCCCTGCTTGGACCGGTGCTCAGTCCTTGGATTATGGCATCTGCCTGGGCTGCTTGCTATGGACTGGTGAGCGCTCCGTTTTCTTTTTCTCTTTTGTGGAGTCATATATGCTGCTGTTTATTTCTTAGCGTGCAGCGCTCACTATCCCGTCGATACATATGTGGTGTCCGGTACCGTCCCTTGTGTGCTAAATCCCCAAAGTCAGAGTTCCTATATACTGGTAGGATCCTCCTGGTGGGATAACCCCTAGTCACCTCTTCCTTCTTTAATTTTATTATGTTTGATGAATGTAATTGTATATATTTTATTACATGTATAGTACTTCCAGGACCGTAGGTCACATGATCACTAAGCCTAATGTTAAGTTAAGCTTAAGGACCTTCCAGGGCACATGATGTGGTCACATGATGTACCATAATTCTTTGTGAAAGGACTGACAGCTGGTGGGAACCAATAAGCTCTAAGCCTGCCCTCTCTCCATATAGGGGCGCTGTAATAAATCTCTCGCTCTCTTTCCCCGGCATATGACAGTGAGCGGAGCTCAGCACAAATCTAAAGACATGACTAGGCCTGAAGCCTATCACTGCTGCAACTTACTAACCATGAGTTTACCAAATCTAAACTCTGTTAATCCTGCGTGACTGCTGGACTCAAACAATTCCCCTAAATCCAGCGTAATTCCAGACTCAGAGCTTATATACTACAAGGTCCCAACCAACTGTGAGGAACTTACAGACTACTCTTCTGTATAGACTGTTTACCGTTATCAACCTGCATAAGCTGCAGTAAAGTTGTCTACAGTTTACTAAACCTCTGGTTGTGGACAATCCTTTATTCCCCCCTATTGTTCCTGGGACGGGTGGCGGTAGGATATATATATCTATAGAGGAAGAACCCGCACCCTGGCGTCACGACAGTTAAGGGTTAATCCAACACCCTTTCATCACTGCACAGCTGCACCACCTACACCCTACACCCCCAAGCTACCATACATACACCTGAGTCCGATATCCAAACCTTGTATGCACAGTAATAATACAACACGATGGTGCTGATTGAACTCTCTTTCTTTGTGAATTTGAATGCTGAGAGTTGTAGTGTTATAACTGCCGGGAAACTACAGGCTGCAGTCTATAGCCTTAGGCTATGTTAGAGCACAGACGTTCCATCAGACACTTACCGGCATTACCAGAACATTTCTTCCTGCAGAACCAAATGACGACAGCTACCAAGATGGTTAGGATAACAAGGACAACAGGCACAATTATGGCGGCTAAAAGAGAACAAGACAAATAGATATTAGGTGTGTCAGAAGGGTTTTTTGGGGAGAATTATCAAAACCTGTCCAGAGGTAAAGTTGCTGAGTTGCCCTTAGTAACCAATCAGATCGCTTCTTTCATTTTTCAGGGGCCTTTTCAAAAATGAAAGAAGCGATCTGGTTGGTTGCTTTGGGCAACTCAGCAACTTTTCCTCTGGACAGGTTTTGATAAATCTCCCCCCCCCCCCCCCCCCCCGTTATGTTTGAGGAATAAAGACATATGTCAAAAGCACAACCTCCAAAATGTTTAGTAAGGGATGAGGCGGTAAGTACTAAAGGTGACATGGAGTTATAAGGGATGCATCTTATTTGCTGGATTAAAGTTAGCTGGTGTTTGATGCTTTAGAGACTGTGGGACTTCCTGCTATAGGAGGGGGAGAGGGAGCTGCCTCATTCATTGTCTGGATACAGAGCTATTCACACTGACTCGCAGTAAAGGTGACAAGGATACAAGGGTTTGGTTACATGCAGCAGATTTCCTGGATTTACTTCATTGCAGGAAGTCACTTGGTGATATATATCCATGTGACTTCCTGCAATGAGAGGGGGAGAGCAAGCTGCCTGACTCATAGTCTGTGTAAATAAAGTTGCAGCACTCACCAAGCATATTCAGGAATAAGGAGCTTTATTGAATTTCCTTCAAATCCAACAGGACGCCTTTCGGCCGTAGTCTTCCCCTGCTGTCTGACAGTGGAGGAAGGCTACCACTGAAATATGTCCTGTTTGTTTTAAAGAATATGCAATAAAGCTCCTCATTCCTGAATATATTTGGTGACTGCTGGGACTTTATTTACACTGTTTCTGGACCTGATCCACTATGTGCACCACCCCCAACGGAAGTGCCAACCAACTTATATAATGTCTTATATACTGGACACAAAGTTGACAGTAGATTCCAACTACATGATATGTCTGGGTATTTGTTCTTGCCTTTTGTTGAAGAGAACGTTTTCGTTTTTACAGACAATTTTTTTTTAGAATGTTCAAGAAAAAGAAGACAAATATAACTAGATAACAGTAATAAAGCAGTGTCCTACTTGTATCGATGGCAGTCTCTGGTGGTCCACATTGTGCATCTGACGTTGAATTGCAGGGGGTCTGTATAACCAGATCTGGGGGACACCTGAAGAATAGAGAAAAGTGTTGGTTATTATGTGTACATCATGTGTATCTTATGGATACAACCCATTTTAAAAGCAATTTAAATTTTTTTTTACACTTAAAATAAAAGTCATCAACACTGGCCAATCTCAATGAGCTTATGTAAATGGAACTTTCCCTATGCTCCCCCAATAGTATGTGTTAGGGGGAATATGAACTGGGCATGTTCGATTTGAACATCTCATTTATATAGCAGACACATATTAAAGGAGACCTATCCACAGGATAGGGGATAAGTAACTGATCACGGGGGAGCTGGGACCCTGGTGATCTCCTGAAGGGGCCCCGGTGCGCCATTCATTTCTATGAGAGCAGCGAAAAGAGTACAGCTCTCGGGCATTATCAGCGCTCCCATAGAAATGAATGGAGGACGTACTCCATTCATTTCTATGGGAGCGCCGGGGTCACGTCCCGGGGATCGCAGGGGTCCCAGGGGTTGGACCCACTGCAATCAGCTACTTCAACTATCCTGTGTATAGGGGATAAGTTAATATTTGCTGGAGTTCTCCTTTAATATGGGGATAATAATGTCAGATTAAAGCTACTATTAAGCTAAATACATCCCACAATCCACTTGTCTTCTCTTTATGGTGCAATGATCTATGCTGCACTTTATATCATAGGGTTCCTGACCTGCATATGCCCAAAAACTGTATAAGAAAGTGTCTAGAGATCTATGCTGACCAAATAATGTCTATTACTGAACTATGATTTCAGTGGTTTAGGGCAGTGGTCTCAAACTGTGATCCTCCAGATGTTGCAAAACTTCAACTCCCAGCATGCCCGGACAGCCGTTGGCTGTCCGGGCATGCTGGGAATAGAAGTTTTGAAACATCTGGAGGGCCACAGTTTGAGACCACTGGTTTGGTGTATATAGATCAGATGCGTGTGAAGTCCTCACCTTGTGGTACATTTTTGGCAGACCTCACAAGGAGCACCTGGAGGGCAGTAGGTTCCTTTCTTGCATTGACATTTGGCGTTCTTAGTGATGGTGCATGGAGACACCTCTTCTTCATCTGTAAAAGACAAATGTCAATTTGACAAGTCCAATATGTGAAATATCTGCTCAACTGCATGAATCCAGACCCCGTAGGGCACAGTCATACAAGGTAAAATTTTACTTTAAATTTTAGACTGCTAACAAGGAAGCCTTTAAGGAAAACATTTTCCCTTAAAGGGGTACTCCACTGCTAGACATGTTATCCCCTATCCAAAGGATGGGGATAACATGTCTGATCATGGGGGTCTGACCGCTGGGGACCCCTGCGATCTCTGCCACGGCACCCCAGTCATCCGATGCATGGAGCGCAGCCGCTACGCCCCCTCCCATAGACATGAATGGAAGGGGCGTGGCGTGATGTCACGATCATGGAAGCCCCAGGCTTCCGTGACCGTAACGCTGCAGCACCGGACCCCCCGCGATCAGACATGTTATCCCCTTTAAGTAAAATAGTATAATTCACTAATATCTTCTTTTCCTGTTCTCCTTCCAAAGAATTTATCATGTTATAGGTTTTGATAAGAATAGGTTTTTCTGAAAGCCCGTATAGGACTTCAGTATGGGGCTCTTCCAAAAATCTGTGCAGGGACATGGAACCTGTCAGCACGACATATACCGATTACATAAGGGTATATACTGTATATATGAGGTGACCCATTACACATATATATACTCATTGAACCAAAAATAATGCACTAAGAAAGAGTTGTTGGAATCAGATTAAACTTTATATGTGTGAATGTAATGATGGTATATGTAGGGGATTCCAGTATATGGAAAGGATACGTTTATTGAGGAAAACTGTACAAGTAAAAGGAGGCTCTAGTACCCTTTTGGGTGTCTCTAGCCTGGATACAAGATAAGATACAGTTGGGCATTATGCACATGTGGTGACCCAGTACAGAATAAAGTGTTCTTCTGCCCATCCTGTGTTGCAGATGCTGCTTCAACGTACGTCTTGTGCCCAATCTCCTCAAAACTCTCTATGATTCACTTTGTCATGCAATGTTATACAATGGTTGATGTATTGGTATTTTCTATGTACTTGTCACTTTAAACCTTAAGCCTGTTGTCATGGACCTTGTTGTTAGGGAGTATGCAAAGGTGAACCAGGTGACTTATCCGGCCAATGGGATCTCTCTAAATTGCTCCTGTATATAGCACAGCCAGTTCAGAATTCAGTGCAAGCTGAGGTACAGGTGAGAGAAGTGTGGAATCTGTCTGTGAGGGGATTCTGAAGGAGGCCTGAGGCCTAGTCCAGCAACCACGCATCTTCTACTACCAGTTAACCCCAGTACCCAGGTGAAAGTCAAACCCTTGCGGTAAGCACTACAGTCCGGGGATCTGTTAGTCAAGTCCAAGTAACTACAGTCTAGCGTGGACTGCATACAAGTCAAGTCAGTCAAATACAGCACAATCAACTATAAGTCCCACCAAGGCGATAAGCTTCCTAAAGTGCACCCTGCATCTCCTTTATGCTAATCTGAGCTGTGACAACCTCAGTAAACCAAACCAGTTATCTGTAACCTTGCGTGGGAGTGATTATTTGCCCCGTGCCTGGCACAGGAGAAGCTGGTCTTCCTCTGGTGGTGTATAGGTCAACCACGCCCTGGCATCACGAAAAAGGTTAATTCACACATTACCCTCACCCGACACCACACATACACATTTTGTATGGCATCCTGGCACATTAGCCTACAAATGTTACACCTGGGCCTGTAGATCTTACAGGCTTGTAGGTTGCTGAAGCTGGAGTCCCTTAAAAACTCAGTTGATGATATCTAGCAAATACATTCCTGGGAAACCCTTGTGTGTTTGGATGAGCATTGTCCTGCTAAAAATAGCAACTGAAAGCCACGAGAGGCAACATATGTGGCCGCAGGACATCCTGTACATATCGCAGAGTTGTAAATGTCCCTCGTATCACTACTAGAGGGGACCGACTGTCATATGGGATGGCTCTGCAGATCATTACACCAGTAGTTGGGGCAGTGTATCGCTTCACAGCAAAGGCAAGATTGAAGCCCAAACCATGAGGCCGTCATACTCGAACCTGACCGTCATCAGATCAGAACCCAAACAGCCAGGATTAATATCTAAACACTATGGCCCTGATTTACTATTGTAAACCCAACATGTTTTGTCGGGTTGTGCGCCAGAAATTCTGTCTGTGCCAGAATCGAAAAAACCTGACAAACTCTCCATTTTACGCAGAAAACCCGAAAAGGGGGCGTGGTCATCGGGGGAAAAGGGGTGTGGTTGCTGAAAAGGGGCATGTTCCCGACATTTTCACAAAAAAACAACATATTTACTAAGGTTTCCACAGAAAATGTGGTGGATTTGAGCTGAGGAAAACCAGACAGATCAGAACATGTGTAAAAAAAAAAAGCAAAGTGTAGGGAAAAGTGCAAAATGTAGGGAAACCTTAGCAAATACAGTGGAAAAAAATTGTAGGGAATTAAAACCCACAAAGAAACCTACACAACACTCTTAGTAAATCAGGGCCTATGCATTTCCAGTCTGTAGCAGTCCATGTTTCTCGTTCATGACACCACTGCAAACGAAAGCAATGGCGTCTGGCTGCCAATGGTAGGACACATAATGGGAGCCATATTTACTTCAGGTTTACTTCAGCTAAACACCTGGATATGGTTTGGGCAGAGACAGGGGTGTGTAATGAAAATGTCACCTGTGTCTGGATGGTGAATAAGAAAACTGTGGAAATTGCTTGTGCTTGCTGGTGGATTAAACACTCCTCTCTATTGGTAAGCTATCTGGAGACTGTTTGCCATGTGAGCATGCCCTCACATAACCACTCCTTCCAACACCTCCAATCCACCTAGATGGGGGGTAATTCGTTGAAATGACTATCGTGCCTCTCAGTCCAATGATGATTTACAGGCAGGGAGCGAGCGCAGGCTGAATGAATTAGGACCAATGCCTGGCCGGCATCGGTCTGAATTCAGACGTGACGTCACGCCAGCCTGCAGTAAGCCACTAGGAGGGAGACCCCTAGTGGACGGTTTTCAAATTTAAAATAAACTAGTTTAATGAAAAAAAAATATAATAGATCTATATTAGAGATATGTTGTAGTACATGAGTACTAGAACATATAAAAAAAAAATTTTGGCGACAGTTCTCACACCATGAGGTTCACTTCCCAAAAGTAGCCTCGGAGAGCCTTTATACAGCAGGGAAAGCACTTTTTAACTCTCTTGTGGCAAGACCCAGTATGTAATCAGACCACACCTGTAATCATTTACATATCTGCCTGAGACATAACCGCATGTTGAGTTTTGCAGAAATCTGACATTTTTATCTGGGTGCATTCATTTTTTTCCCCTCATAGACAGATTGGTCAGATTGGTAGGATTGGCAGCAATAGTATGTACTTGACAGCAGGATAATGGTACGTTGCCTTTATAGAAAATAATGGCAAGCAGCACTTTCATCTTATGTAAACAGGAGTAAAGGCAAAGCATCCACTTGATATAAACCCGGGAAGGAAAGCTATGCATGTGGGCAGGAAACGTATTCACCGACAGACATGACAAGACATCGGCTTTGGACATCCATTTCACAGATAGACATGCACAGTATAGACATATGCCAGATCGGGAAAGGAACTGCTTTACAATTGGAGAGCCGTTACTCACCTGCGCGACATACTGTGCATGGAAGGCAGGAGCTCATTCCTGTTAGATGTTCGCTAAATGTATGTCCAGGGAGACATGGCGCACAAGTACTCTCTGTGTCCTCAATGGTGCATGGCCTCAGTACCATATTACCTACAAGAGAAAGATAAGACTGATGTTATCCAATTACCTATGTATACAGACAAGGTCACACCGGCACTAGGGTAACTATATGTGCAAGTAGTTATGATAACATGCTACCTGTCATATATGGTGTGCAGGAACTATGAATAGATTTCATGTCGGTGGACCTTAGGGGTGTGAATCGGCAAGAATTTGGCGATACGATACGTAACGCGATACACATATGACGATACGATATATCGCGATATATCCCGATTCTGTTTACGAAACAATATATCGCGATATATCCCGATTCTGTCTCGAAAACTATATATTGTGATTTTTACGCACGCTGTGATACCAAATACAGTGACCCCCCGACCTACGATGGCCCTGACATATGATCAAATCGACATACGATGGCCTCTCAGAGGCCATCGCATGTCGATGTCAGCATCGACATACAATGCTTTTTCGGGGGCCATCGCATTAAGTGCTATCCGGCAGCGCAAAATGCTTAAGCTGCTGCCGGATAGCAGCTTAATGTTCCCCGTGTGGTGCGGTGAGTATTACTTACCCCTCCACGATGCTCCGGGGTGCCCTTCGGGTCCAGTGCTGGTCCTCCGGTGTCTTCTCGGCCCTCTCCGGTGATGTCAATACGCTGTTGCGCACGCCGTCCCGTCATCCAATAGGAATGGCGGTCATAGCGGCGTAATGACGTCGCTACGCAGGCCCAGTAAGGCCTTGCGGAAGACAGCGGAGGACCGGAGAAGACCAGGAGAGCCCAGCAGAGGACCGGAGAAGACCAGGAGAGCCCGGCGGAGGCCCGGGGTCACCATCGGGAGTGGCGGGACGCGGTCCGGAGAGGCAGGGACAGGTGAGTACAGCTTCCTATACTTTACATTGCACGAATCCCTCAACATACGATGGATTCGACAAAGCATGGCTCGTTTGGAACGAATTACCATCGTATGTTGAGGGACCACTGTATGTTTATTTTTATTATGTTTATATGTTTTTATATAGGAATAGGGGGTGATTTGAACTTTTAATATGGAAGGGATTAATGCGTCTTTTACACTTTTATTAAAACTTTTTTTTAATACACTTTATTAGACTTTTAGGAGGAATCATTAGATTCTTCAGACAGATGAATAGAGTTCTATTGAACTCCATTGCTCTGTGATCCATTGATAGAGCCTAGTCCAGCCAGGATCTATCAATGACAGAGCCACGGGACAGCAGGAAGCAGAGGTAAGCCCTCTGGCTACCTCCACAGTGGATCGCCTGCCCGCGATCATGCTGCGGGCGGGCGATCCACCCCACTAGCCTACCAGGGAGCATTCACAGGTCCCTTTAGACGCTGCTGTCAGCTTTGACAGCGGCGATCTAAAGGGTTAATAGCCAGCCGTGGCGATCGCCGCATGCTGGCTATTAGCGGCGGCCCCCAGCTACTGAAAACAGCCGGGGGCTGCAGAGTATGGGGCGGGCATGAGTTGGGGAGCCTTCTCCATACACCCAGAGCGCCGTCGCACTTGTCAGGTCCGGCCATGTTTGCACGAGCCGGAAAAATTCCCCTGCCCAGCGCCCGGAACTGCATGTCCCGGGTGTCGGGAAATACGAATTCCACATCCCTAAAAGGATCGATTCAAAAATATTTTGAATCGATACAGTATCGCCAAATGAAAAATCGCGATAATCGAGTGAATCGATTTTTTCTTACACCCCTAGTGGACCTATAGCATATTTATAGACACACCATCTAAACTTCTGCAAAGTCTGCATGGAAACATATATAGGCACAAGTAGCAACTCTAACGTAGCTTTTCACTGCAATTTGAATCTACTATATATGTCAATAGGAAATAATTTCAAGAATGTCCCGTAAACCTGCTACCTAGTATGTGTAATATGGCATCAGGCCACATCCGGGCAGAACAAATAAGGTAACCTTGCAGGTATGTTCGTAATGAATGGAACAACGCCCTGAGTGGAGTGATGGATTGTATAACGTTTGTTACAATAGTTGTGACTACAAATTTTGCTACTCTGCCTAAATGACTTGTACGGCAACTTAAAGGGTTACTCCACTGGAAATCATTTTTTTATTTTATTTTTTAAATCAAATGGTGTCAGAAAGTTAAACAGATTTGTAAATTACTTCTATTTAAAATCTTAATCCTTCCAGTACTTATCAGCTGCTGTATGCTCCACAGGAAGTACTTTTCTTTTTGAATTTCCTTTCTGTCTGACCACAGTGCTCTCTGCTGACACCTCTGTCCATTTTAGGAACTGTCCAGAGTAGAAGCAAATCCCCATAGCAAACCTATCCTGCTCCAGATAGTTCCTGACATGGACAGAGGGGTCAGCAGAGAGCACTGTGGTCAGACAGAAAGGAAATTATGAAAGAAAAGAACTTCCTGTGGAGCATACAGCAGCTGATAAGTACTGGAAGGATTAAGATTTTTAAGTATAAGTGATTTACAAATCTGTTTAACTTTCTGACACCAATTGATTTAAAAGTTTTCCAGTGGAGTACCCCTTTAATTCTAGCACCAGGTTATAGTTACATAGTTAGTACATTACAGTTGGAAAAAGACACATGTCCATCCAGTTTGGCCAAGAAGAACATCAGACATCCAAACTATATTAGATATAACAGTGATCCATTATTATATTGTGGTGGCCCAGTAAAGGAGTTGTCATACTGTACACCTGCCCATCCTGTATGGCGGCTTCCCTTTCAGTGTTCCCCTGGGTCCACATCCTTCCTCAGGACTCTAAAGTGTTAAAAGTTCTCATGTTATATGCTGGTTAATCTTTTGAGGTGTTTGTCTCTTTAAATCTATGTTGTCAAGGCCTATGTAACTAAGGAAGGTGCAAGTGAACAGGTGACTTGTTGGTGACTGTGGCAGTGTGGCAAGGAAAGGGTGTATTTCCTTGGCTCACCCTGCAGATGCTCTCACCTGCTTCTTAAGTAATGAGGCAGGAAGGAAGGGAAGTGTATATGAGATGGAGACTCAGTCTAAGGCTGGGTTCACACTACGTTTTGTCCCATACGGGAGCGCATACGGCAGGGGGGAGCTAAAAGCTCGCGCTCCCGTATGTGACCGTATGCGCTCACGTATGTCATTCATTTCAATGAGCCGACCGGAGTGAAACGTTCGGTCCGGTCGGCTCATTTTTGCGCCGTATGCGCTTTTACAACCGGACCTAAAACCGTGGTTGACCACAGTTTTAGGTCCGGTTGTAAAAGCGCATACGGCGCAAAAATGAGCCGACCGGACCAAACGTTTCACTCCGGTCGGCTCATTGAAATGAATGACATACGGGAGCGCATACGGTGACATACGGGAGCGCGAGCTTTAGCTCCCCCCTGCCGTATGCGCTCCCGTATGGGACAAAACGTAGTGTGAACCCAGCCTAATCTGGGCTCTTCCTAGGAGACAGCATGTGGGCTGTAGGGAAGAGACAGAGGCTGCTGAGGAGTACACAGCCCGAGCTATGAGGGGCTCAAAGAGACTGCCATGAATTGTGAGTAGAAGGTTGCAGGGGACATAAGTTTAACCGGCTGAGGGAAGCTCAGCGGTTGTTAGTCAGGACAAGCTGATCTGTTTAGTCAGTGACCAGACGGTCTAGGATTTTGTTTTGTTCCTGCTTTTTGTTTATTTCTTTCCCTGCAACCTGTCTAATAAAACTGGCAAGGTGCCAGATTTGCATTATAAGCATTTGTTTGCTGGTTTATTGAGAAGAAACGCATCCTGTGGCGTGGTCCAGGACGATCCCAGAGCTAATCCCCAAGACGGATCGTCACATTTTGGTGGAGGATGCGGGCAACCTGTTGCCAAGGGCAACCAACAAGCGAGTTGGAGAGGAGCTGTTGCTAGGAGCAACCCCCTACAAGATTGCAAGTCGGAGGAGCCCAGCAGAGGAGTTCAAGCACAGTTTGGTGTCTGTGGAGGAGCGTTGCTAGGGGCAACGGATCGAGAATTTTTTTTCAAGAAAATGGGACAACCTCGAAAGGCTGTTGCTGGGAGCAACCAATGTGGGCCACAACTGATGGACGCCAAGAAGAAGCCGAGGTCCCGTGAGTTGTCGGTGGGCGGAATCCCACTGTGGGTGGACTTGGATTGTTGCCAGACGGTATCTCGGATTATGCCAGAAATAATTCCATTTGTGAAGTCGCGCCCGGAGCCCGGTAAGACTGTTCAAATTACCTTTGATACATGTTTTGGGACAGTAAACCATATGATGGAGGTATGTGCGGAACTTACAGTGGAAATTGTACTGGGCAGAGACTTTCCGTATTTCTGGCAGCTGTGGGATGCTGAGAGTGCACCTGAGAGTTCGCACACAAAGGTTCCGGAAGGAGTGAGGACTGGGGGGTCTCTACTGGACTGTGTGAATGGTGCTGTATATTGTGAACCCATGCAGGCTGATAATGTTTTTCTTGAAACACTTATGTTAATGTGTTCTGATGTAAAGAGTTCTATTCCCACCTCTCGCAGGACAAAAGAAAACCTGTGTGAGCTGGAAATAGAAGGTAAAAAGATGACTGTTTTGTTAGATCCAAAATGTATAATAAGTCTGGTAAAGACCAGCTGCAAAAAGCCAGACCCCGCTATAGTGTCTATGCAAGCCGGTGTTTGGGGTTATAAAACAGTTAATGTGTGTATTTCTACTCCCTATGGTACCATAAGTCACAAGGTTGCAATAGAGCCTACCTTAGAGTATGAAGAAGTGCTGGGGAAGGATTTTCCGTTTTTTCAGCAGTTGTGGGAAGATAGTCAGGTGACTAGAGCAGGAACACCTGATAGGCTCACAACACTTGGTTTTCACCACATAGCAGGGGACAGTAACTCAGCTGAGGACAGGGAGTGTCAGCAGACCCTAGATATATGTCAGGTGGGAGTGTGCCAGACCACTAGGGGAGCTGAAGAACAGTCCGCGAGTCAAGTTAAAGTGGTGACTGGAATAGAAGCTCCAGAGATGGCTGTGGAAAAACCAAAACTCCAGAAAAGAGTACCAGTGGAGCTGGGGGCTGCACTTACGGTCACAGACAGAGTCCTAAGTGAAGGAGACTGTGACAAGACAAAAGAAAAGTCTACCAAGAAGCCGAGAGACAGTTTAGAGGAACTGATCAGGAATCTCCCTGACTCGCTGGTGCCAAGAGCCATTGAAGTTGTTTCTAGGGGCAACAAACTTACCGCCAAGGCATTGCCGGTCCAACGGGAGTGTTTAGCGAGAGTCTCCAGAGTTGCCAACGTGGTGGGAGAGGAAGAGTGCCAGGTGTCAGTGGCACCTGTTGTGGATGATAATAATGAGGCACAAGTGGCCGCAACCCCGGAAAAGGGGGAGACTTCATCTAGAGATGGAGAAGAGCTGGGTCGAGTGTCTGACAGAGGACCAGAGGATGTCTCAAGGTCTAACAGCGAGAGTGAGGAGACTGCTGTCAGTAAAAGGTCTCGGAAAAGACGAGCTGGCCTTGGGAAAAAACTGGAGCAGATCCAGAATCTGGAAGAAACCCTGCAGATGGTTTCTGTGAAGTTGTTGGAGAAAGAAAAAGAGGTACATCTGCAGGATGAACTGTCCCGCTCCCAGGGTCTTGTGACCAGCAAGGAGAGTGAAGTGCAGAGTCTGGCCAAGCGGATGTCATTCCAGGAAGAAGAAGTGAGTCTTCTACATGGTGCATATCAGGCTCTGCAGAGTGATCACAAGGCTAGCCTGGTAGCCATGAAAAAAATAGAAAAAGAGAAGAATGAAATGAAGATGGAAGCTGAAGCTCTTGCCAGCAATCTGGAGAGTGTCTCTAAAGCTAAGAGACAACTTGAGGAGGAAGTCAAGGTGAAGAATGCCCTTGCACATGCTCTTCAATCTGCTCGTCATGACAATGTCTTGCTCCGTGAGCAGTATGAGTAGGCCCTGGAACAAGTTGAGACAACATGAAAACAAGAACTTGCAACAGGAGATCTCAGATCTATCTCAACCGGTCGGTGAGAGTGGAAAATCTATCAATGAGTTATTGAAGTCCAAGAAACAGTTGCTGGACAGTGAGAACATGATCTCCGCACAACTCAAGAGTGAGCAGCTGAGATATATAAAGCTGGAAGATGACATGAAGATCTTAAAAGAGAGCCTGGAAGCGCAGAACGAAACGCGCAGAAGGTCTCACGTAGCTGCCTTGGTTTTGCTGGGAGCGCAACTCTACGAGCAGGTGGCTGTGCTGGCGGACAATGAACAATTGAGGAAACAATTGCTGTCATCGGAAGATACTGTCAGGGACTTGACAGAGTTACTTGACAGTGAGAGGATGAAGTCCGCTAAGCTCCAGTGTAAGCTGCGAAAATGTGAGAAAAAGGAAGAGGACCAGGAAGTCCTAAAAGAGAGCAGAGACCAAGACATGGCGGAATTGGCTCAAGAAAGGCTTCTGGGGCCGAAGTTACAGGATACAGTTATGCTTTCTCTGATTGCGAAAAAGTCCTCTAAAGCTAAGATTGAGGTGAAGTCCTGTAAGAAGTCTCCTGAAGCTAGGACTGAGCTGAAACCTGGTGGGAAATCCTCTGAAGTGAAGACTAAGGAGAAGAGAGGTGGGAAATCCTCTGAACCTGAGCAGACCAAAAATTCTGAAGGTAATGCTGAGGCAGAGAAATCCTCTGAAGCAGAAGCTAAACCAGAGTCAACCTCAAAAGCTGTGAGTAAAGAGAATGGCACAACTGAAGCTACAGGTGAAGAGAAGAGTAAGCCTGAAGAAGCTGCAGTAGTAGAAGCTGATTCTACACAAGAATCTGAAGGAGCCAAAGACTCTGAAGCCAAACCTGAGGAAGCTGGTGCCCCTGAAGAGAAAGCTGGAAGGGATGAGGTGAAACCACGTGAGAAATCCACTGAAGTCAAGACTAAGTTGAAACCAGGTGGGAAGTCCTCTAAAGTTGAAACTGAGATGGACCCGTGTCAGAGGTCCTCTGACGGTACAGAGAACAAGACAGTGGTTGGTGAAGCCACTGAGGCCGAAAGATTCTCTAAAGCAGAGGCAGAGGTCCAGCAAGCCAGAAGAAAACAAAGGTTAGAAGCATCGGTCCTCTCACTCCTTAATTTCCAGAACCCTGCCCACACCAGGTTGAAGAACCTGGTACTGGAGAGGTGTGACCGAGTGACTTGCAATTGGTGGCTGGTAAAAGTCCGGAAGAAAAAAGTCAAGGACTTCAGAGACTGTGGGACAAAAGTTGTCCAAGAGAAAGGAAAGGCAGATGGTTTCTGCCTTTCAAATACATGTGCTCCTTCCCGGTGGTCTGAGCAAAGGGGGGGGATATGTGGCAGTGTGGCAAGGAAAGGGTGTATTTCCTTGGCTCACCCTGCAGAAGCTCTCACCTGCTTCTTAAGTAATGAGGCAGGAAGGAAGGGAAGTGTATATGAGATGGAGACTCAGTCTAATCTGGGCTCTTCCTAGGAGACAGCATGTGGGCTGTAGGGAAGAGACAGAGGCTGCTGAGGAGTACACAGCCCGAGCTATGAGGGGCTCAAAGAGACTGCCATGAATTGTGAGTAGAAGGTTGCAGGGGACATAAGTTTAACCGGCTGAGGGAAGCTCAGCGGTTGTTAGTCAGGACAAGCTGATCTGTTTAGTCAGTGACCAGACGGTCTAGGATTTTGTTTTGTTCCTGCTTTTTGTTTATTTCTTTCCCTGCAACCTGTCTAATAAAACTGGCAAGGTGCCAGATTTGCATTATAAGCATTTGTTTGCTGGTTTATTGAGAAGAAACGCATCCTGTGGCGTGGTCCAGGACAATCCCAGAGCTAATCCCCAAGACGGATCGTCACAGTGACCTATGGGATTCCTCCAAATTGCTCCCATATATATCTGGGAGGAGCTAGCCATATATATCTGGGAGGAGCTAGCCATATATATCTGGGAGGAGCGTCAGTTCAGTTGAGTTCTGTGCTGAGGTACAGTCAAGTGAAGACCTGAGAGTGTCTGGTGTTCCTGAGGGAGACCAAGGCCTAACCACGCAGCCACGCAGCTACTACCAGTAACCCCTGAAGGTGAAAGTCAAAGCCTGGTGGTAAGCACAAATACAGGGGACCAGTCTAGGCAAGTTAGTCAAATCTGTCAAGTCACTACAATCAGCGTGGGCAGCACAATTCAGTCCAAGTCCACTACAAGTCCCAGCGAACCAGCAAGCTCCCTAAAGTTCACTGAGCATCTCCTTTGGCCTAAACTGAGCTGTAAAGACTTTAACATCCTGTCTGCCTCAGTAAAGTGCCGTTGTTCCGTAACCTTGCATCGAGGTGATTATTTACCCTGCGCCTAGCCCAGGAACCAGCGGCCATACCTCGGGTGATGTAGAGGATAACCACGCCCTGGCGTCACGAACACATAGAGTTAATACCATCTGCCCTAAGTGTTAACAACATCTGCCCTTCCAACACCCTCACGACAATATCCTTCCAGATTACTCCTTGAGGGGAGGGCATCATTTTGCTACATGACTTTTGTTTCCACTTCTTTCTAGGGGGTTAAGCTTGGGACTATAGGGGTAAAGTTTCTCCTAGAGGAAGGAACTAGCTTAAAAGTGTTCCCCCCAAAAAAATAGTGCACAGATTTTCACTTACCAAATGCCCTACAACCATCTAATACATTTGGTGCATGTACCATTCCTGGCCCTATTCTTTGACTGTACAAACTCAAACTTGACAGTCTCCAAATGTGCTAGATACTGTATATAAAAGTGCCTCAGGCTGATTGATAAATCCTCTATAAGGGTACAGTCAGACGAGCGGGTCCACAGCGTGTTTTACGCTGCAGATCTGCTGCTGAAGGACCCCTACAGGGTGCCTTTTGACGTGCCTGCTCGGAGCAGCAATACGCCGCTACAAGCAGACACACTACCGCGATGTGCGAGTTGCCACGCATGCGCGGTGTACTCGCACACATCGCGGCCGCTCCCCCTGCTCCCTGAGCTGGGCCGAGAGCAGCCGCGGTGTGCAAGTATACTGCGCATGTGCGCGGCGACTGGCACATGGCGAAAAGTGTAAATAAAAATTTGTAAAACTCATAATAAGGGTACGTTCACACGGGGGGATTACCTGCGGAAAATCCACAGCAGATTTTTGCACCATTAACTTCATTGGGTCCAAAGGAAAATCTGCAAATCTGCCTCTATTGCGGATTTTCTGCTGATCCGTTGAAGTCAATGGTAGCAAAATCTGCAGCGGCTTTTCCACAGCAAATACGCTGCGGAAATTCTGCAGGTAATCCACCCGTTAATGTGGTGAAAGCTATGTGTGCCAAATTTTTAAGCATAATGGGGGAGATTTATCAAAACCTGTGCAGAGGAACAGTGGTGCAGTTGCCCATAGCAACCAATCAGATTGCTTCTTTCATTTTCCACAGGCCTCTAAAGAGGCCTGTGGAAAATGAAAGAAGCAATCTGATTGGTTGCTATGGACAACCACACCACTCTTCCTCTGCACAGGTTTTGATAAATCTCCCCCATTGTGGGAGATTAATCAAAACCTGTCCAGAGGAAAAGTTGCTGAGTTGCCCATAGCAACCAATCAGATTTTACTTTCATTTTTGAAAAGGCCTTTGGAAAATGAAAGAAGCGATCTGATTGGTTGCTATGGGCAACTCAGCAACTTTTCCTCTGGACAGGTTTTGATAAATCTTCCCCATTGTATCAAAATTTTTGGCATTTGGGCCAATGTTTCAGTATGAGGCCCCGGAATTATATCGATGCTGCATTCAAAATCTGTGTTACATACGCCCAGAATATAGATGTCAGAATGACAAAATATTTGTCTTGAAAAATAAAATAATAAAATATCGTATTACTGATACGTCAGACACGTCTGGGCCTAGTATTGTGCGTATTTGGCTTATACTTATATTTTCCATATTCTCTATGTAACTAAGAAACAGGTTTTGCAGATAAAGCCCCGAGCACGAGATCCTTCGCAGGAAGGATGACGTAATAGAGGAGGAAATTCCCGTATTTCCAGTCAAAAGTCCAAATTCCCCTGATAAGCAGCAGTTTCCTCACTTAAAAGGTACAAGGGAGGGGCACACGGGTGGGGGGGGGGGGGTACTGGAGCGACGTGCAGTCTCACTAGATGTATTTGACATTGGGGTCTTCCAGTTGACCCTGTGCACGTGCAACATAAGGATAAGATTATGGATTTACTACTTATTTCAGTGTTTCCCAACCAGGGCTCCTCCAGCTGTTGCAAAACTACAACGCCTAGCATGCCCGGACAGCCGTTGGCTGTCCGGGCATGCTGGGAGTTGTAGTTTTGCAACAGCTGGAGGCACCCTGGTTGGGAAAAACTGGCTTATGGGGTTCTGAATGAACTCGTAACTCTAAGGAACACTGAACATAATGCTGTAGTCTCATACAGTTGGGGTTTTATACACTGTTACTAGAAAAATTGCAATTTTGGGGGTTTTTTAATTCAAATTTATTAACCTAATATAAAGGAACGATATATACTTCTTCTTCCTGCTGGATTACCTTTGGTCTACATAATCTAAATAAAAAAAGCTATAGCGGCATTAAAAAACAAAAACCCACATATCACCTTAAAGTGGTACTCCGCCCCTAGACACCTTATAAGATGGGGGTCCCGCGATCTCCGTGTTGCACCCGACAGGTTCAGCGCTGTAGGCTCGTGATGTCATGGCCGCGCCCCACTCATGACGTCACGGCCACACACCCTCAATGCCGTCAATACCTCTTCAAGGCCGTCACACCCCCTCTCTTAGACTTGCATTGAGGGGGCATGGCTGAGACCTCACAAGTGTGACGTGACTGGGACTTCACGAGCCTCCACCCCACATCGCCAGTCATTCCGGCATGGAGCGAAGTTCGCTCTGTGCATCGGATGTCTGGGGTGCCACAGTCGAGATCGCGAGGTTCCCCAGCGGCAGGACACCCGCCATCAGACATCTTATCCCCTAGGGGCGGAGTACCCCTTTAAGGATATGTTCACACAGGTGGGTTTCGAGGGTGTATCCTGTTGCAGGTTTTCTCACAATCCTCAGCAGATTACATTGACTTCAATGGGGTCTGCTGAGGAAATTCCACCACGGCCTTGGAACACGCTCATAGCACCCCCATGTGATTGTACCATAAGGCCTCATGCCCATGTCTTCATGGGGGGTATATTCATTCATGGCGGTTTTGTTGCAAGAATGTCTGCAGCTGAAAGTCGAATCCAGTCATCTGAATGGGGTTGTTTTGAATTTATGCAAGACCCATGCAGATGAATGGAAAAGGTGTGGAAATGTCTGCATATAAAATCTGCCGCATGTGAACATACCCTACCAAGTCCAAACAAGCACCTATAGACTGTACTATGACTCCCCTATTGCTGTTCCTCTATACAACTCTATAAGAGTCTATTTACCCGGTGGAGTTCCGCCTGAAATGAAAGCCCGATACACTTCTATGGGATTCCGCACACCCGTTGACACTTCGGAAATCCCGCTTGCGAAATAGCGGGATTTCCGAAGTGTCAACGGGTGTGCGGAATCCCATAGAAGTGTATTGGGATTTTATTTCAGGCGGGATTCTGCCGACGAAAATTCTGCTGTGTGAATAGACCCTAATTCTGTTGGATTTTATATAAATCCAACCAGGGCCATTGCTATTGGGCAGCGGTCTCCAAACTGTGAACCTCTAGATGTGACAAAACGACAACTCCCAGCATGCCCGAACAGCGGTGCAACATCTGGTGGTCCATAGGTTGGAGACCACTGCTATAGGGGGTGCAAGGGTTGCAGTTTCACCTAGGCACTGGTGCCTGAGGGAACCTAAAGTGCCCTCTACCACACAAGATGGGGGGACCTATTACAGGGCCCAAATGCCTTTGAATTTTACAGAAAAATGGTGGCCTCTCCCACCTGAGGCCGTAGTATGGAGATGTTCTACCCTAGAGTAGTTATATGTCTAAATGTCTACAGCGTTGGAGGTGTAAGGATCCTGTACTGTCTCTTTTAAGTCCATTTGACGTCAATTTACAACCATTCTTTAGTCAGTAACAAAATGTCTTTAAACAATTTGCCTTTGAATACCATTAGTCCATTGTCAGCAAACATAGACGGCATCTTTGTTCTTTATCTTTATTATGTCCCTTATTGCTTTTTTTTTTTTACCTTACCTTTACCTCTATGCACCCAGGAATTCAGCTCATGAACATATATAAGCTAATAGCTAATATAATCATGAAAGGGGTTTTCCAGGCTTTGTTTCCAGAATTTCTCAGACACTGGACAAAACAACCCTTTGTACTACACTTATCATTCATATTCTGGTCCTTTCCTCTCCACCGCTTGCTACTCATCTCCACTTGTCCCAAGTATCTGCTCAGCCATCCATGTTCATAGTGAGACAAGGTCAAGTGACTGCATTTGTAAAATAGACTGTATGTTCCTTTAAATTAACTGTGTAGTAACTGAGACTGGAGACTATTACTATAAAGAGTCATTTTTTTTCAAGATGTTGTCTGTACATGCTATGTTATGTTGTGTTGCACATGTGGTTTGTTATGTTGGTGCTGCTTATCTGTTCTGGACTATATTGCTTTTGTTTGACAGGGGGACAAATTGGTGCCCAGCTGTTAACTAACAGGAGGTTTTGGGGATTGGGTAGGCCTGGTGGATAGGTATGTATTGCAACACCAAGGCGTTGAGTCACAACACTAATGGGTAGAGAAGAAAGAATCTGTTAGTAAGTCTTGTTTTGTGGTGCTTCCTCTTATATAGTTGATCCACTTGTTGGGTCAAAGAGAGCCTGAGTTTGGCCTGTGCATAGTTAGTGGGCCATAGCCCGTCCAACACCCGACAACCGGCAACGAGGTATCAAAGGCCTGGAGTGACTGACGTTGACAGGGAACAGAGAAGCATGAAAAATTATGTGAGGCTTGGGAAGAAGAAACAATATGGGTCACCTGTGTCAGACATATTGGGCTAAGTCCAACATGTAAGACTCTATTTTGCCATCTTTGTGTGTGTGATGTGTAAACTGCTTCATTCAAAGATCAGCTTTAAAATACATTAAATGGAGTTGCTTGAAATATGCTGACGCCAAATCCCGCATGTTTCCAATTCTACAATAACAAAAGGCCGATAATGAGAAAGTTTCAAAACAATCTAAGGGTACGTTCACACGGTCGGATTTGCTGCGTATTTGAAAGGGGGCGGGCTCTTCTCAGTTGTCCGCAGCAGATTTCTGCTGCGAAAAATCCTCTGCAGACCCTACTGACTTCAATGGGGCTTGCGGCGGATTTTCCACAGCAGAAATTACGCAGCGGAAAATCTGCTGCGGACAACCACCCGCCCCCTTTCAAATACGCAGCGGGAAACCCGCAAATAAATCCACCCATGTGAACGTACCCTTAGGCTAAGTTTCTACTTGTTTTTTTTGTGGCCTAAAAACTGCAAGAAAAAACGCCAGAAAAAACGCCACAGCATTTTCCTGTGTTTGACGTTTGACGTGAGGATTGGCCGGATGGTGGCAGCCAATCGCTGCTCTCAGCGGGAAATATGAATGAGTGAGGTGAATTCTATTCATATCAATGGCCTCTCCGCATAATAAAAGCCTCTCCGCATCTCAGGGATGAAGGAAGATCGCAGCGGGTGTCAGAAGTGACACTTGCTGTGATCTGTCCTTAACTGCAGGTACAACTGCTCCCAATATGGAGCACACTCTGTTCCATGCTGGGAGCTGTAGTACCTGCATTAATAGACAGATCGCAGCGAGTGTCACTTCTGACACCCGCTGTGATCCTCCTGTATAATGTATAGATGTGGCCGCTCTTCTATGGTCCCCTGCACTGACTTATATATATATATATATATATATATACACCTATTAATATTTCCCACAGAGAGTTGTGATTGGCTAGAACCATCTGTCCAATCATGGCTCTCTGTGTGAAATAGGAATATGTGTATAAATACGACAGTTCAGGGGACCATAGAAGAGCGGCCGGACGCATCTATAATACAGAAGGATCGCAACGGGTGTCAGAAGTGACACGGGTGATCTGTCAATTAGTACAAGTACTACTACTCCCATCATGGAAAAGTGTGTTCCATCCTGGGAGTAGTAGTACTACCTAAAAAAAATGTAAAAAAAATAACAAAAAATTTTTTTAAAACACACACACTACATTTTTATTATTGTCGGCTACATTTTAAGGTCCCTGCCCATCCACATAAATTGATCAGTTTTAAAAATTAATAAAAATGTTGTTATAAAAAAGATACATTTCATTAGATACAATTTTTTCCATCAATACTTGATGGTATCTCCTTCACTTTTTTGAATTGCTAAAGTCCAAAAAAGAATAAAAACTGGCTGCAAAAACGCCAAAGTTAAAACCCACATGTTGTTTTTCTTGGCGTTTTTTTTACTCCCATACTCTTCTTTGGAAGAAAAACGCCACGATTTCAGGGGAAAAAAAACGCCATAGGCTCAACATACTGCAACTTTGAAAAACCGCCAAGGAGCTAAAAAAAAGAGTGAAAAAACGCCAAAAGGATTAAAAAAGAGGAAAAAGAATTTCGTGATTTCTCATTGATTTACAGCTAACATCTGGCCGCAGTGTTTTTTTCAATGAAAAAATGCTGTGTGGGCCGTTTTGGCTTTTCTGGGAAAAAAACACACACACACACACAAAAAAAAAAAAAAGAAGTAGAAACTTAGCCTAAAAGTTACGGCCAAATCTCATGGTAAATGAGACCAGGTGGCCACACACATCAGCCTGTAGTGTGGTTTTCCACTGTGATTTTGAGTATTAAATAACGTTTAAATAATGCTCTATATGTGTCATATTGATTTAAGATACATATATGTATAACCTTTGTCTTTATATACTCATGTTGTTTATTACTCGTAACCAATAAATCTGCATAGTTAATAATACCTGTGTGTTATTTCATGATATTGCAAGACATACCGCCATACCGTAATTCAATGAGATCTTAAATATTCTGGGTAAATAGTCAGGCCCAGAGATATGAATTGCATTATAGATATTCAAGCAGTTCATAAGATCACACATATTAAATTACTGGTGACTGCAGGTCATGATGTCACAATGACGTAATGACCACCTGCCATAGCGGGATAGACACAACATTCATATGGGGGTCATCCTGTGGGGGGAACTAATCCTATATTCAGGGAGTTGCCCACAGGGATGATTTAAATATGAATAGTGGTCTCATCATGCATTATCTCCTCTCCCAAATTTAAGGAGGTCCGCACATGGGTCACCATCGTTTGTGATCAATAATACTGACAGATTTTGGTAGGTCCTACCAAGATCCGATAATACTGACATTATTTGGTAGATCCCACCGTGGATCAGATCAATAAAACTGACACCTGTACAATAAAGGTTTAAACACATCACTACCCTACCCTAGACCACCAGGGATCTTAAACCAAACCCCTCTCCCCCTCTCCCCTGCTCCCCCCTCTCAAAGAAACAAAGTCACCATGGATTCTTAAATTAAACTCTTCACTGCCCCAGACCACCAGAAGTGTTGATATTAACCCCTTCACTGCGCTAGAACTTGATGCTGTATAGTGTAATTTACCTGGACCATAGATGGCTCTGTATGTCTGGCTGCACTATGGTTTGTTGCTAGGAAGCTTTGTGTTAATGCTGTTGTCTATATATATATATATATATATATATATATATATATATATATATAAATATATATATATATATATATATATATATATATATATACATCTATACAGTATATATAAAACTCAACATGTGTGTGTATGTATGTATGTTCCACAAAAAACTTCCAAACGGCTAAAGATATTAACATGAAACTTGGCACACATGTTACTTATATGTCAACAACAAACATAGGATAGGTGATTTAACCCTTACTCACCCCCATTTGCCAGGGGCGGGGCTTATATTTAAAGTCCCATACAAGTCAATGGGAAACATATGTTACTGCATAACTTCCAAATGGCTGGAGATATTTCGATAATACTTGGTCACATGTTACTTATATGTCCACTTAAAATATAGGATAGTTCATTTAAACCTCCCATTTGTGAGGGTTGGGGTTTTTGTTTAAAGTCCCATGCAAATCAATGGGAAATATATGTTCCCATATAATTTCCGTATGGCTGGAGATATTTCAATACCTGGTGCACATATTACGGGTCGGGATAGGAGGACGGGATGGGAGGTCGGGATAGGAGGTCGAGATAGGAGGTCGGGATAGGAGGACAGGATATGAGGACGAGATAGGAGGTCGGGATAGGAGGACAGGATAGGAGGACGGGATAGGAGGTCTGGATAGGAGGTCGGGATAGGAGGTCGAGATAGGAGTATGGGATAGGAGGTTGAGATAGGAGGTCAAGATAGGAGGACGGGAAAGGAGGACGAGATAGGAGGTCGAGATAGGAGGTTGAGATAGGAGGACGGGATAGGAGGACGGGATAGGAGGACGGGATAGGAGGACGGGATAGGAGGACGGGATAGGAGGACGGGATAGGAGGATGTGATAGGGGTTCGAGATAGGAGGTCGAGATAGGAGGTCAAGATAGGAGGTTGAGATAGGAGGTCGGGATAGGAGGACGGGATAGGAGGACGGGATAGGAGGTCGGGATGGGAGGTCAGGATAGGAGGTCGGGATGTGGGGTTGGGATATGACAACAATATATGAGGACGGGATATGAAGTCAAAAGCTTCCTCCTTTGTTTATTTTCCTCTCCAACAAGGATTAGGAAGGAAAAACCGGGCAACGCCGGGTACTCAGCTAGTATATATATATAATTACTAAAGAGATTACCTGGGGGGCATCGCAAACACCTGATGTCTCCATTCATGTAATATATCTCTTCCGGATCGTAGTTCCTCTTCTCCCTCTTCACAGGTACCGCGAGAGTGATTGTCTGTGAAAAGACATAACCGAGTTAGAATTTTTCTCTAAAGTGTACAATAAACTAGTAATACACAGGAGTATGTTCCACTTTGAAATATATTTTATTACCAGATAGTCCCATCTTTATCACCATCTTATAGACTGTAGTTCCCCTTTCCCTGTGTGTAGGGTTTCTGGTAATGTTTCAAAATCTGATCAGTTTCCAAAAAATAACACAGTACAGTAAATAGAAAACAGAAAAGAAATGGAAAGTTACACAAAATGTCATTATAGTACATCTGATAATGTATGTAAGCCTTTTTACTGTACATCTGGTAACCCTGATGTCGGTTGTTTCCTACATTCGGGGCAGCACTATGTGGTCTAGGTAGCAAAAATAAAAAGAAAAAAAACCTTATGGACACCCAGCTCAAGATTAAGCTGTTTATAGAAAACTTTTGATGTGAAGCACAAGCATGTGGAAGGTATAGATGAGTTGGGTGAAGGATGTGGTAGCCCGCTTCACTCTCTGGTTTTGCACTGATACCCTGTCCGACCGAAACTGTTAACATGTCTGCGTGACATGTAAAAGGTTTTTTTTTTTTTATAAATTACACTTTAAATCATACTGCCCCTTATGAAATACAATTTGAAGAGCAGTTCTATTATATAAATTATGTTGCTAGAAAGATAGGTGATAGATAGATAGAGAGATATCCAAAACAGCAAAAAGCAGCACAACCCAAAAAATGAAGGGATAAGGTGGGTGCAGTCAGATCAGACCCGGTCACGGTCCGTCTATCGATGCATACAAAGAGGTTCCGCAGCACTCCAGGTGAATTAAAAAAAGGCGATTTATTTATCCCATGCAGAAAAAGGTGATACAATGTTTCACCGGTCTCACACTGGCTTTTTCAAGCATGCTTGAGAGATAGATGTGAGATAGATAGATATGAGATAGATAGATATGAGATAGATAGATATAGATGGATAGATATGAGAGATAGATAGATAGATATGAGATAGATAGATATAGATGGATAGATATGAGATAGATATGAGATAGATAGATAGATAGATAGATATGAGATAGATAGATATGAGATGGATATTAGATAGATAGATAGATAGATAGATAGATAGATAGATAGATATGAGATAGATAGATATAGATATGAGATAGATAGATATGAGATAGATATTAGATAGATAGATATGAGATAGAAAGATATGAGATAGATAGATAGATAGATATGAGGTAGATAGATAGATATGAGATAGATAGATAGATAGATAGAGATGGGATAGATAGATAGATAAAAAGAGAGTATGAAGCAGCACTACTTGTAAATATTTGGTGGGTGCCAGCATCTCAAATTTGATTTCCATAGATAAACAAACAAAAAAACAGCTACGCAGCACTCTAAAATTGGGAAAAGGGTGAAAAAACTATGATTTATTCAATACATGTTCCAGCAGCTGCTAAAACATGGATTAAATAAATACCAGTTTTTTCACCCTTTTACCAATTTTAGAGTGCTGCGTAGCCTTTTTTGTTTACATAGATAGATATGAGATAGATAAATTATAGATAGATATATATGAGATAGATAGATATGAGATATATAGATAGATATGAGATAGATAGGTAGATATGAGATAGATAGATATGAGATAGATAGATAGATAGATAGATATGAGATAGATAACAGATAAATAGATAGATATGAGATAGATATATAGATAGATATAAGATAGATATGACATAGATAGATATGAGATAGATAGATAGATAAAAATATCCCAGGAGAGCAGCACATATGAGATAGATAGCTATGAGATAGATAGATAGATAGATAGATAGAAAGATAGATATGAGATAGATAGATAGATAGATATGAGATAGATAGATAGATAGATAGATAGATAGATAGATATGAAATATATAACAGATAGATAGATAGATAGATAGATATGAGATAGATAGATATGAGATAGATAGATATGAGATAGATAGATAGATATGAGATAGATAGATATGAGATAGATAGATAGATAGATAGATATGAGATAGATAGATAGATATGAGATAGATAGATATGAGATAGATAGATAGATAGGAGATAGATAGATATGTGATAGATAGGAGATAGATAGATATGTGATAGATAGATATGTGATAGATAGATGGGAGATAGATAGATATGAGATAGATAGATATGAGATAGATAGATATGAGATAGATAGATAGATATGAGATAGATAGATATGAGATAGATAGATAGATAGATAGATAGATATGAGATAGATAGATAGATAGATAGATATGAGATAGATAGATAGATAGATAGATAGATAGATAGATAGATAGATAGATATGAGATAGATAGATAGATAGATAGATAGATATGAGATAGATAGATAGATAGATATGAGATAGATAGATACTGTATTACTTACACTCTGAAGAACAGTCTTGTATACATCAGAGTAGAATATATTACATAATCATTTCTAGTTAAACTGCATTCCTCAGACATGAGAAGTGAAGACAGAGGTCACGCCTGGTAATTTTACAACCATGAACTTCAGAATGAATATCCTATTACAGATGAACTTAGCAATAGATAAAAAAGCATAAGCATAGTAATATAACGATGAGCACATCTGTGGGGAGCCTGGCAGTGAGTGTTCTATTATTCTGTGAGTGCAGGACAAGACAAGTGGTGCAGAACAGGTTTAGTGCCAGTGTATATAGAGATCCTCAGGTGTTTGCATTCACCTCTGACTTGATCAGGTTTAGATTCCATCTGAGCATCATGTGAGGAGACAATGTGAAAACCCATGAAACATGGAGGTCTTAGACACTTTAAGATATCAGCCTGGTTGTATGAAAGATCCAGGGAGATGGAACTATTAGTCACAGGTTTCTGTCTGTCACATGGGTGGGGAAGACACCATCTTTGTCATATTTTCCTTCCCTGATCACTGCTAGTTGTGATCTAATAGCGTTTAATAACTATGATGCATGTCCGGTATATAGAGGAATGCTAGGATATCTCAAAACCATAGGAGGTATTCACATGAGATTTGGGGCATGTTGAGGTTTTTTGTGTGGGTCTCTCTTAGGGGGGTTGTGACAAGGTCAAAAAGAATTTTGCCACCTATGGAGTGGGGATTCCCCTCTTCCTCAGGGAGCCCCTTCATTGATTGTAATGCTGTTCAGCCTGGGTGCATCTCTGGGGAAGGGGGTACAAATTTGTCTGGCAACACACTTGGAGTGGCTGAGGGCGTGACCTGAAGTCAGTTAGGGACATATTTGGGAAATGTTTAGCTGTCATGTCAGGTAGGGAGTCACCCTAAACTAAACTCTGCTACTGTCCCTACCTGCTGGGAAAATCCACCCCTAATGGCGGCCCCCAACTGGGCGACGGTCCCTACGCTGGGCCAAGTGCACATAGGAGCATAAAGGAAATCAGACAAGCCAGGACAAACCAAACAGAAAATGCAGTACAAAGTGAAAACCAGAGACAGAACGCGAAACAGGCAGGGGTCAAATCAGGGGAGTCTCCTGTGCTGCTGCTGATATCCCGCCATTTGCCTATCCCAGTGATAGCAGCTGATAAACAGGTTTCTGAAGCTGAGGCCATGGCGGCCTCTCTGACAAGACTTCAGTTGTATAAGTTATCTACACAAAGTCAGATTATCTATTAACCCATGTGCTCGTTTTACCGCTTTATGGCACATGACTGCGTAAGGCTGTGTTCACACTTTGAGGTTTTTTATTGCAGTTATTAGATGCAAAGCCAGGAACAGATCATAAATGGAAGACAAATATATAAAAAAAATACTTCTCTCTTGGAATCCGTTCCTTGCTTGGTGTACAATTGTTGCAATAAAAAATCTGAACATGTGAACACAGCCTAAGGGGTTTTTGCTAAATCTGAAGGGTGTCGGGACCCGTGTACGTCTTTACATTAGGAAGTGCTTTAGGCTTCCATCATATAGAGAGGTTGTCTAGCAATCTGTTTACAGGAAAAGGCAGGGAAAGTTAACCTTGTTAGCAAATGTGTTAGCTTCCCCTGCCTTTTCCTGTCAGTGCTTCTTTTATACACTTCATTTAAATTTGTGCCATTTTCTAGCACGTTTTGATGCTTTTTTGGTGCTTTTTTTTAATGTTAATACAGAAAAATAGCGTCTCAGCTACAAAAAACTTGCCTAAAGAAGTCACCTACATAAAAGAAGACTCCTATTGATTTCAGTGAAAGGAATAAAAAAAAAGCAAAAAATAAAACAAAAAAACACAGAAATGCCCAAAAAAGGGACATTACTCTAAGGGTACGTTCACATGGGCGGATCCCCAACACAGATTGCGCTGCGGATCCGCCGCTGAAGGACTGTATGCTGCCTTTACAGGTGCCTGCTCGGAGACACACTGCGATGTGCGAGTCGCCGCGCGCATGCACAGTAGACTCGCACATCGCGGCTGCTCTCGGCCTAGTACATAGAGAAGGGGGAGCGGTCATGATGTGCGCGAGTACACCGCACATACGCGGCAACTCACACATTGCAGCAGTGTCTGCTCTTAGTGGCTGATTGCCGCTCCGAGCAGGCACATCTAAAGGCACCCTGTAGGGATCCTTCAGTGGCGGATCTGCAGCATAAAATACGCTGTGGATCCGCTCAATTGAACGTACCCTAAAACAGTTTTTCTCAACCAGGGTGCCTCCAGCTGTTTCAAAACGACAACTCCTAACATGTCCGAGAATGCTGGGGGTTGTAGATTTGAAACAGCTGGAGGCACCCCTTGTTGGAAAACACTGCTCTAAAATACAGCTTGTTTTGGAAAACATGCATTTTATAAGTCTTCTCCTATTGAAATAAATGGGAGATGATTTATATGTAATCCTTTTGTACCGACATCATACAAATAATCAGTACAACAGCACCATCGGTATACAAAGTAAAAATAACATTTTAAAATTATCATTCAAAAAGATATACAATAAAGTAAATGTCTAGTTTACAAGACAACAAGACATTGGGGGAGATTAATGAAATCCTGTATTGAAGAAGAGTGGTGCAGTTGCCCATAGCAACCAATCAGATTGCTTCTTTCATTTATAAAGAGGCCTGTGAAAAATGAAAGAAGCAATCTGATTGGTTGCTATGGACAACTGCACCACTCTTCCTCAGCGCAGATTTTGATAAATCCCCCCCCCCCCCCATTATGCCATGAAGTCGAGAAAGCGAAGAGCAGTACGAAAAAAAAGAAGAAAAAAAAAAAACACCAAAAATAAGTTGGGTGAATATTTAGCCTAAAGTCACAAAGAGTTAAAAGACTGTCACATTCATGTCCACGAGTAATGTTTATGTAGCTCTAGTAGAGTGTTTCCAAACCAGGGTGCCTCCAGCTGTTGCAAAACTACAACTCCCAGCATGCCCAGACAGCCAAAGGCTGTCTGGGCATGCTGGGAGTTGTAGTTTTGCAACAGCTGGAGGCACCCTGGTTGGGATAACACTACTCCAGTACATGGTTTCCACCAGTTTTCCATGGGCTAAACCTTATACAATTATCACTGTGTTAGGTATGTAAAATCCTTGCCACACCTATGCCTACCTATACTGATACAACGTTCCGGGCACGTTGCTCAGCAGCTAGGTTTTTAGAATTCATAATCTCCATTGTGAACTGCGCAATACAGAATGACTCGGCTAATTTTTTTTTTTTCATTTGTAGAACTGGCCGAAATTTCCCGTATGTCGCAATTTGTAAAAACCTTAAAATGTGCCCCAGTTTATGGGCATACAGTGTGACTAACAAGTTCTATTGTACTTTTATCATTGCTAGAGGTTAAAGGTCATTGGTGAACATTTTGTACTAGTATTTGCAAGCAGACGGGGCAAGTTATTCAGAAAACAAAAAATTGGTAAGAGCCAACCCCAACTGGAGGTAACTCCAAGCCAACCCGGTAACTTCATACAGCTCTCTCTACGTATGTATATATATATATATCTTTATTTATACACATATACCCAGCACTGCTCATAGATTCCAACAGCCAGCACTTACTTAAAACCATTAAAGAGGTACTCCAGGAAGGTATGCATATAAAAAAAAGCTCTAAAGCCACCACACTACCTGGATATGTTCCCTGTAAACCATCCTGCCTGAGATGCATGGCGGCTCATGTGGCCCCTGTTGTCTTTGGTTGCTTGATGTTCTTTACCCTCCTTCCCTCCCCTTGCCTCATAGATACTACATTTCCCAGGAACCATTGCAGCTCTGCTCTGCAGTTCAGCTCACTCTCTGAGAGCAGCCCCCACCCTTCTGCTCTGAGCAGCAGAGAGAGGTTCAGTGTCTTATTGGCTGAAACTGCACACACCTCACCTTCAGCACTAAAGGGAGAATGACTCATCAGTGCATGGCAGAAACCACATGGTCTGTGTCTCTTAGGGGGATGGGGCTGCTTTCAGAGAGGGGCTTGGACAGAGACACAAAGGATGGCAGGATGACGTATTTTTCTCACTCCCTGCATGGAAGTGACAACTGAAAGAGGGGGAACTGCTCTATATAGCTAATAAATAATATTTAGACAGTTAAATAGGTTGATGAGAGGAAAAGGATGGGTTATGGCTTTAGTTCCCCAGAGTACACCTTTAAATCAGGTGATATATACACTGCTCAGAAAAATAAAGGGAACGCTAAGATAACACATCCTAGATCTCAATGAATGAACTAATTGTATGAAATACTTTCATCTTTACATAGTTGAATGTGCGGACAACAAAATCACAAAAATGATCAATGGAAATCAAATTTATCAACCCATGGAGGTCTGGATATGGAGTCACACTCAAAATCACAGTGGAAAACCCCACTACAGGCTGATCCTACTTTATGTAATGTCCTTAAAACACTTAAAAATGAGGCTCAGTAGTATGTGTGGCTTCCACGTGCGCAAATTTTTTTTGCAAATATCGGCATTTTGCGATTTCGGGAATATTTAGACTATAGTGCGCTATATTCGTAATGACGAATATAGTTTTTTTCTTTTTTTCACATGCGAATTTTATGCGTATTTTCCATGCACATTTTTTTTTTTTTCGTTTCACATGCAAATTTTTATGCAAATTATTACGTGCATTTTCGCATGGGAAAAAAAGTGAATGAACATAGGGAATATGCGAATTTCGCGAACATAGGACGAATAATCGTCAATATATTCGCAAAATATTGTGAATTCGAATATGGCCCCTGCTGCTCATCACTACTAATAAAGTGTAAAAAAAAGTTTAATAAAAGAAAAAAAAACACACACATTAACGCCTTCCTTATTAAAAGTTTAAATAACCCCCCTTTTCCCAAATTCCATATAAAAAAATAAAAACATTATAAAAATAACCATATGTGGTGTTGCTGCATTTGTAAATGTCAGAACTATAAAAATACAATGTTATTTAAATCGCACAGTCAATGGCGTATACGTAAAAAAAATACCAAAATCCGAAATTGCGTATTTTTGGTCACTTTGTATACTTTAAAAAAAAATGTATAAAAAACGATCAAAAAGTCCCATCAAAACAAAAATGGTACCGATGAAAATTTCAGATCATGGTGCATTAGTCCTCATTGGGGAAAAAAAAAGGTATAGGGGTCAGAAGAGTAAATTTTAAACCTACTAATTTCCGTGCATAAAGGAATAATTTTATAACAGTAGTAACCCAAAATCAAACCTATATAAGTAGGGTATCATTTTAACCCCTTAAGGACCCGGGCTTTTTCCGTTTTTTCATTTTCAATTTTTCCTCCTTAACTTTAAAAAATCATAACTCTTAAAAATTTTCACCTAAAATTATATATAATGGCTTAATTTTTGCGTCACTAATTCTACTTTGTAATGACATTAGTCATTTTACCCAAAAATCTACGGTGAAACGGGAAAAAAAATCAATGTGCGACAAAATTGATGAAAAAACACTATTTTGTAAGTTTTGGGGGCTTCTATTTTTACGCTGTACATTTTTTGTCAAAAATGATACCTTATCTTTATTCTGTAGGTCCATACGGTTAAAATGATACCCTACTTGTATAGGTTTGAATTTGTATCACTTCCGAAAAAAATCATGAATACATGCAGGAAAATTTATACGTTTAAAATGGTCATCTTTTGACCCCTATAACTTTTTTATTTTTCTGTGTTCAGGGCGCTTTGAGGACTCATTTTTTGCGCCGTCATCTGAAGTTTTTAGCGGTACCATTTTTGTTCTGATCAGACTTTTTGATCACTTTTTATTCACTTTTTTGTGGTATAAAAAGTGATCAAAAATGCGCTATTTTGGACTTTGGAATTTTTTTGCGCGTACGCCATTGAACGAGCGGTTTAAAAAGCGGTATATTTTTATAAATCGGACATTTCCGCACGCGACGATACCACATATGTTTATTTTTATTATTATTTACATAATGTTTTTTTTATTTTTGGAAATGCCGGGTGATTTAAACTTTTATTAGGGGAAGGGATAATTGAAAGGGTTAATGATTTTTTTACACTTTTCTTATGCAACATTATAGCTCCCATAAGGGGCTATAACATTGCATTTACTGATCTTTTACACTGATTGATCCATCTCCATAGGAATGGATCAATCAGTGTTTTAGGCGATTGAATGCTCAAGCCTGGATCTCAGGCTTGAAGCATTCATTCGGCGATCGGACAGCGCAGGAGAAGGTAAGAAGACCTCCTCCTGTGCTACAGCTGTTCGGGATGCCGCGATTATACCGCGGCGATCCCGAACAGCTCCCTGAGCTAGCCGGGCACTTTTACTTTCGTTTTTAGCCGCGCGGCTCAGCTTTGAGCGCGCGGCTAAAGGGTTAATAGCGCGCGGCACAGCGATCAGTGCCGCGCGCTATTAGAGGCGGGTCCCGGCTTCACTATGACGCCGGGCCCGCCGCGATATGATGCGGGGTCACCGTGTGACCCCGCGTTATATCGCAGGACCGGGACCCATGACGTATGCATACGTCATGGGTCCTTAAGAGGTTAATCGTATGAACCTACAGAATAAAGATAAAGTGTCATTTTTACCGAAAAGTAGCAACGGAAGCCCCCAAAAGTTACAAAATGCCATTTTTTTTTCAATTTAGCCCCATCTACATCTAAAGTCACAGTGGGCGGTCAATTAAAAATGATAAGAATGTTGTGAGGTTTGATGTCGTACTTGCCCACTGGAAGTCAGTGGTAGCATAAAGCTAGAACCTAACATGAAGAAGTATTTGGTAAATATGTACCTTGTTTGTTTATGTTGTTTTTAAATAAATGCTAAGGCTGACCCCTACACATTTTGGTATTTTGGTGTGATGCCTTTTTCTTTCGGAAAGGGGGAGATGGAAAGGTTTTTTGATAGGAGCTAGGTCAACCAGTGTGCCTCCAGCTGTTGCAAAACTACAACTACAACTTTCAGCATGCCCGGACTGCCATAGGCATACAGGGTTAAATTCTGCATCAGATAAACCGAGTGTATTCCTTGGTTTGCTGATGCAGAGGAGTGCAGTAGGCCTAAAATTCTGCTACAAATACATTTATTACAATTATTCAGATAATAATACTAATAATTATAACAAAAAAATCATCACAATGATTATTAATACTATTAAAAAATCTTAATAGTAATAGTAAAAAAAATCTTATTATTATTAATAATAATATTAATAATAAAATAATACATATCATATATTATGGTATAATATAATGATAATATAATCATAATAAAACTGTTGTTATTATTAATAATAATAATAATAATAATGATCAATATTATATATTATAACAATATTATTATCATTATTATTATTAGAGATCCAAGTAGAAGCCACTGTGTAGCCACTGGTTGCAGTGAGCTACCGTATATACTGAATTGCTGTATCAATTGTTTGTATCTGCACTAAACTGATTGTTTCTATCTGTTTTATTTCATTTTACATTCTCTCTGTGTGTTTTTAATCTGTTTTGTTATACGTATCATCATCAGTATATTTTTCCCCCATACAGCCTCTTATTTGTGTATACATACATATATATATATATGTTGTGTGTGAGATAAAAAAAATGGTTTAAAAAAACAAAGAAAGCATAAAGTAATAAAGTATACATACATATATATATACATATATACATATATATACATATATGAATGTCAAATTTACATTCACATACACAAAAAAATCTATTGGTGTGAACTGCTAGTATTTACTTACCAGCAGGGAGAAGAGGAATGCCAGGGTCATAACCGGTAACAGTGTATCCGTCTTCGCCCCATATGGGGCCATGGGCAACTAATCTTAAGATTTTATCCAGCAATTCCCTTAGTAGAAGTCCAGTAGACCAATGTTCTGTAAATCAATAGACAAGTGTTCAGTAGTTCAGCAGAATAGTGCTCTGTAGTTCAATAGACAAGTGCTCCGTAGTCCAGCAGAACAAATACTCCTCTGAAGTATCCGGGTATGGCCTATTTATAGACATAGCCACGCCCACAAGAACACCATAGAAAACGTAAGAGCTCCCACTGCTGGCAGTTATATATAGTTTCTCCCCTAGTTGTAGCAATTTAGTATTTGCTGTCAAGAATAATTACTTTTTAGGTTCCTCTGACCCCAATTTAAACTTTTCAAAAGTGGAGCCGTTTCTCCTCTTAGCAATTCAGCCTTTAGAATAACACAATGTTTGCCAGGTAGTAGTGGTTTCCTAATGATCAATGTCTGTCTGTAATGTAGTTGGGGGGGACAGTGCTACGGTTCCTGCCTACTTGGACGACCCTAGATAGTGGCCCCAACTAGGTGATGGTCTCTACTCTAGATAAGTGTTCAGGGCCTGGCCTAAGGATACAAGGGGTAGTCAGACAGACTGGGTAAGAACCACACAAACTTGGCAGGACACAACTAGTTAGAATACATTCTGGGGTCAGAACCAGAGGGTAACATCAGGGCAGAAAGGAAATTGTGAAGTAACATCAAAGGCAAAATCAGCAGCCAGAAAAAAGATCAATAAGAGACAGGAAGTCAGAGATCTAGGAATCCAAACCCAATGGAAAATCCAATCACAGGCATCTGTACTCAGCAAAGCGCCAGCAAAGGGAGGCAGTGCTGGTTTCCATGACTATAGAGCAGCGCCATTAGTGCCACAGTAAATGCCACAAGCAGATCACTGCTGGAACATGGAAAGATAAATACATTACACTGCCACAATTTACATGTTAGTATTTATCCCAAATTTAATGTCCAAAAAGGGGATATTCACTAAGTTTAATGTTTGGGCTGTTGTTATTTAGATGTTTCGCGTATGACAACAATTTAATCTTGAGTCTTCCAGATAAAGATTTCGTCATCTATATATCGTCAACACAAGTGACAGGGAATGAGACTGCCCCCCTCTAATACTTTAAGTACTGTATCTGCATTGAATCTTTGGTGTATGATGGGAGATTATATACATACAATGCAAAGTCTTCAGACCCTTTCACATTTTGTTATGTTGTGGGGGTGACCAGGGAGACTGGTCAGGGTTAAAAGAAAGGTGAAGGAAACAAAGTGCAGGGATATTTTATATTGCTTTTGACCTTAGGCTGGGCTAAAGGCTCACCATCAAACAAGGCAATGAGCCTAAGCATACAGTCAAGATGACCCAGAAGTAGGTTAAAGGACAAGCTGTTAGTGCAGAAGGTAAAGTTATATAGGTTTGTAAATCACTTCCATTACCAATGCTGCTTAGAAACAAGCTTTTTCTGCATTCTTCTGTCTGACAGGAAATTCAGCTGTTCCAGGTTTTCATGACTTGCGACCCCCTATTCAAGCTGTTATCAGCAGCATCCCGGGGCCGTGACATGACAATTACCCAGAAAACCCCTGTGCTGCAGAGAGCTCCCTGTGCTCGGCCTTAGCTCCTCCCTCTGTTCTGCAGTGATTGGCTGAGCAGCACTGCCTATATGCCGGCTGATTCAGATCATAGCAGCCCCAGAAAACAGGCTGATTCTCTCCCCTCTCCTTGCTAATATTTTTACACTGATAACGGAGGAGAGGGGGGAGGGGAGGGAGTTGCCAGCGTAGAGCTGTCACACTGAGAATGGAGGGGAGGGAGAGCAGGAGAGTAGAGCTGTCACACTGAGAATGGAGGGGAGGGAGCTGCCAGCATAGAGCTGTCACACTGAGCACTGGGGATAGAGGAGTGCAGGGCAGAGAAGAGGGGAGGTGATTGGGCCACTGTAAAGCTGTTTCACTGAGAGGAGGAGGGGGAGGGAGTGATTTTACAGTGTAAAACTGCAGCTTCATCTCCAGGGTCCCTCTCTCTGAGCACTGAGATTACATTTTGTTTCCTCGTGGCCACCCTGCTGTATAGGGCTATGATTGGAGCTCAGTGTTATGTGGCCACCCTGCTGTATAGGGCTATGATTGGAGCTCAGTGTTATGTGGGAGTGGACTAGCAGAGCTGTGGGAGTGGCTAACATAAGTTAGGGGTGGTAACAAGCTCTCTGCTCAGGCAGCTGAGAGTAGGAAATGTAAGCAGTGCATGCAGGGAAATGTAGTCTTTGAGATCACAGGCATAGCCACCATAACCAGGAAGTAACTGGAATTTATGAGCTGAATAGCCGGTGAATGGGGTCCGGAAAAAAATCACAAACATGTCAGAGAGGTGGTAGGTGAATATACTATGGAATGGCTAGGTTTTTTTTTTTTCTTTGCTGCATGGGATATCTTCTTTAAGGACAACAGTGTGAATTTCCTTTAGTGGCTCAGCCACAGCTATCAGGATCCAGATTGGTATGCGGGGAGGACACGGGTGGATCCTCTGTGTCAGTGAGGTGATGGCGTGGGCCGTAACAGGGGAACGGAATCTAAGGGGTTACTGGTTTTCACCAGAGCCTGCCGCAAAGCGGGATGGACTTGCAGCGGCAGGTAACCCCCAGGTCGTTCCACCCGATAGCGACTCAACCTCACTGACGGCTGAGACTGGCGCGGTACACAAGGATAAGGCAAGAGCAAGGTCGTAGCAGAAGGTCTGGGCAGGTAGCAACGGTTCGTAGTCAGGGGCAATGGCAAGGGTCTGGGTACACAGGCAATGGAACACACAGAAACGCTTTCTCAGGGCACAAGGTAACAAGATCCGGCAAGGACAGGAAGGGGAAGTGGGTTTAAATAGTGTAGGGAGTGCTTGGAACTAATTGGGCCAGGCATCAATTAATGGTGCACTGGCCCTTTAAATCTGAGAGACCCAGCGCGCGCGCGCCCTAGAGATCGGGGCCGCGCGTGCCGGGACTGAGCAGAAGGACGGGACCAGTGAGTGATACGGGATGCGATCCGCGGGCGGGCACGTCCCGCCACGTGGATCGCATCCCCGCCGAGGGACACAGAGCAGCGCTCCCGGTCAGCGAGTCTGACCGGGGCGCTGCAGGCAAGAGAGTAATGCCGCGAGCGCTCCGGAGGGGAAGCGGGGCCCGGAGCGCTCGCGGCATTACAGTACCCCCCCCCCTTTGGTCTCCCCCTCTTTTTGGAGCCCAGGAACCTATGGATGAGCTCCTTGTCGAGGATATTGTCCTCGGGCTCCCAAGACCTCTCTTCGGGGCCACAATTCTCCCAATCAACGAGAATTTTTTTTTTTTACCTCTGACGACCTTGGAGGCGAGGATTTCTTTTACCGAGAAGACGTCAGAGGACCCAGTGACAGGAGCAGGAATGGTGACCTTGGGGGAAAAGCGGTTAAGAATGAGAGGTTTGAGAAGGGATACATGAAAGGAGTTATAGAAAAGATAGAAGAAAAAAAACAGGGATATGCGCCCCTAGTGAAGGATGTTTATAGGTGAGATGAAAACAGGTTAAGTTGTAACACTCACCTATTTTCGTTGTGCTGAGAGCACAACATCTGTGATAGCCTTAGGTGATGTCTCAGGTCTGCAGCCACGGTCCTCTGGAGCAAAGGTGATGCCCCAGCAGTGTGAGTAACAAGAAAAAAGCAAAGTTGGGCCGTTGATGGCGCTGATGTAAAGAAAGCTCTGTAGACCCTTCTCAGTGTCTAAACGTGGTATTTATTAGCACAGAAAGCAACGTGTTTCTGGTCCGAACTGGACCCTTCGTCTGGCAGTGTGAAAGGAGTTAGGAATATGAAGAGAAGGAGGAAGATGGAGCTTGTAGGAGACAGAGTTGATTTGACTTTTGAATCTATGGTCCGAGGTAACAAGGACCCAACTTGTAGCTAGGGACACGAAACCGAATATATTTGGCAGAGAGCCACACTTTGTCACCAGGGGCAAAGACAGGAGGAGCTCTTCTCTTCTTATCCGCATGTTTCTTCATGCGAGAAGAGGCCAGTGAGAGCGACTTTTGAGTTTCCTTCCAGATAGAAGAGAAGTCCAGGGTCAAATCATTTACGGCAGGAACTCCAGATGAAGTGGGGATGGGGAGGGGGGGAAGAGGGTGACGGCTGTACACCACAAAGAATGGAGACTTGGCGGATGACTCAGAGTTTTTTAAATTGTACGAGAATTCAGCCCAGTGTAACAGGTCGACCCAATCATCTTGACTGGAGGAAACAAAATGTCGCAGGATGTCACCAAGGATCTGGTTCACTCTCTCCACTTGTCCATTGGACTGCGGGTGGTAGGAGAACGAGAAATTTAATTTGATCTTTAATTGATTGCAGAGAGCTCTCCAAAATGTAGACACAAATTGAACGCCTCTATCCGAGACGATATGCATGGGAAGCCCGTGAAGACGAAAGATCTGCAGAAAAAATTGCGTCGCCAACTGTGGCACAGAAGGAAGGCCTGAAAGCGGAGTAAAGTGAGCCATTTTGGAAAAACGATCAACGACCACCCAGATGACCGTGTTGCCATGGGATACAGGAAGATCAGTGATGAAATCCATGGCTATGTGGGACCAAGGCTGTTCAGGCACCGGCAGAGGATGGAGAAGACCTGAAGGTTTCTGATGAGGGGTCTTGTCACGTGCACATACTGTACAGGCTCGTACGAAATCGGTCACATCCTTTTCCAAGGAGGACCACCAATAGTGTCTGGCAATCAACTGTAAAGTCTTTTTTATTCCAGCGTGACCAGCCAGAAGGAAGGAATGGCCCCATTTGAGGATCCGGAGGCGAAGACGGGGAGGAACATAAGTCTTTCCTGGAGGGACGGGTACCAGAGAAGCAGGAGCAGAAGAGATCAGGCACTCAGGGGAAATGATGTGCTGAGGAAGGGTCTCGGCTTCAGAGGCATCGGTGGTACGAGATAGAGCATCAGCTCTGACATTCTTGTCTGCGGGACGAAAATGGATCTGAAAGTTGAAACGGGCAAAAAACAACGACCACCTAGACTGGCGAGGATTTAGCCGCTGGGCGGATTGTAGATAAGACAAATTTTTGTGATCTGTATAAATGGTGATGGGGTGAAGGGATCCTTCCAAAAGATGTCTCCATTCCTCAAGGGCCAACTTAATCGCCAACAGTTCACGGTCTCCGATGGAATAATTTTTTTCTGGAGGTGAAAAAGTTTTGGAGAAAAATCCTCAAGTGACATTTTTCCTTTGGCGGATTTTTGTAGGAGAACAGCTCCGGCTCCAACAGAGGAGGCGTCAACCTCGAGGAAGAAGGGCTTCTGAGGATCAGGTCTGGACAAGACTGGAGCAGAGGAGAAGGCGGCTTTGAGGTGGTTAAAGGCTTCCTCCGCCTGTGGCGGCCAGGATTTCGGATTAGCATATCTCTTAGTCAGTGCTACAATAGGAGCAACGATGGTGGAGAAGTGGGGAATGAATTGACGGTAGTAATTTGCAAATCCGAGAAATCTTTAGATTGCTCGCAGGCCAGTGGGACGAGGCCAATCCATTACCGCAGAAAGTTTATCAGGGTCCATTTGAAGACCTTGTCCGGACACAGTGTAACCCAAGAAGGGAAGACTGCTGCGTTCGAATAGACACTTCTCGATTTTGGCGTAAAGTTGATTTTGACGTAGTCGCTGGAGCACTTGAGGAACATGAAGGCGATGTACCTCTAGGTTGGAGGAAAAAATGAGGATGTCGTCAAGATAGACTACTACACAAGAGTACAGCATATCCTGAAAAATTTCATTAACAAAGTCCTGAAAGACTGCTGGGGCATTGCATAGACCAAATGGCATAACTATGTATTCAAAGTGACCATCTCTGGTATTGAAGGCGGTCTTCCATTCATCACCTGCTCGAATACGGATGAGGTTATAAGCGCCCCTTAGATCTAGTTTGGGGAAAATCTTGGCACCTCGCAGTCGGTCGAAGAGTTCGGAGATGAGAGGCAGAGGATAACGATTGTTTACGGTAATTTTATTGAGGCCGCGGTAATCAATACAAGGGTGGAGAGACCCATCTTTTTTAGCGACAAAGAAAAATCCAGCTCCAGCTGGGGAAGAGGATTTCCGGATAAAACCTCTTTTGAGGTTTTCTTGTATGTACTCAGACATAGTTTGGGTTTCCGGGGCAGAAAGTGGGTAGATCCTACCACGGGGCGGTGTGGTACCAGGGAGCAGGTCGATAGGACAGTCATAGGGTCTATGTGGTGGTAGAACCTCTGCCTGCTTTTTACAAAAGACGTCCGAAAAGTCCTGATAGGCCTTAGGAAGACCTGGCAAAGGAGTAGCCATGGAGACTTGGCAGGAAGAAACTTGGTGAAGACATCATTTGTGGCAAGAAGATCCCCAGCTCTTAATGTCCCCGGTGACCCAGTCGAGGCTAGGCGAATGACATTGGAGCCAGGGCAAGCCCAGAAGAATTTCAGAAGTGCAGTTGGGTAGCACAAAAAATTCAATATGTTCATGATGGTGAACTCCAACAGTCATGAGTAGCGAGGGACACAGAGCAGCTCTCCCGGTCAGCGAGTCTGACCGGTGCGCTGCAGGCAAGAGAGTAACGCCGCGAGCGCTCCGGAGATGAAGCGGGCCCTGAGCACTTGGTGTTACAACAGCCCTGACTTCAACCCAGTCGAACATCTCTGGAAAAACCTCAAAATGGCTTCCACCAATGGTCCCTATCCAACCTGACAGAGCTTAAGAGGATCTGCAAAGAAGAATGGTAGAAAATCCCTAACTCCATGTGTGTAAACCTGGTGGCTTCATCACCAAGAAGACTGGAGGCTTCAACTAAGTCCTGAGTAAAGGGTCTGAATACTTACATCAATGTAATATTTTAGTTTTTCCTTTTCAGTCAATTAGTGAAGATTTCTAACATTCTGTGTTCACTTTGTCATTATGGGGTATGGAGTGCAGAATGCTGGAGGAAAATGTAATCTTTTTTATTTTTGCACGAGGCCTCGGCATAACAAAATGTGAAAAAAAATGTATGGGGTCTGAAGACTTTCTGAATGCATTGTAATCACATTACTAGTTGTGGTGGCACAGTACAGGAGGTGTTACCCCATACCCTTGCTGCCCTGTTAGACAACCTCCCTTCAGTGTCCCCCTGAGCCCCCCTTGCATCTGTCCCCCATGTAAATATGTTTACCATGTATTATACTGTGTAAGGTGTGAAGAAAGCGTTGTCACTTTAAAACTGTTTACCATGTGATTTGTCATGTGATTGTTACCCAGGAGGTATCAGTGACCAGGTGACTCAAGGGTGACCAATGGGACCGCCCAGAGCCTCCCCCATAAAAGTCCTGGGTGGAGCCTCTGCTCTCTCTTGCTTCCTGCTGAGGTCCAGTGCAGTCGTGCCTAAGTGTGTGTCCAGAGTCATAGGAGGCCTCAAGTCCAGTCTGCAGCCACAAGATACAAACCTGCAAGTAACCACAGTCACAGCTTAGTCTGTCTCCAGTCAAGTCACAGTCATCTATTGTCAAGTCAACGTGGCCTGCACTAAATTGTCCAAAACCACTGCAAGTCCCAGCAAGCCCTTAAGGTCTCTGAAGTCACTGGTCACCTCCGTGGGCCTGCCTGAACTGTATAGACTTTACCATCTGTCACTCAGTAAAGCTACTGTTGTCCGTAACTTGGCGTCAGAGTCATTATTGCCCCCGTGCCTAGCCCAGGATCCATCGGTATACCTTCGGGTGGTATTGAGGATAAACCATGCCTTGCCGTCAAGAATACAAGGGGTTAATGCCATCTGCCCCTACGGTAATTCCATCTGCCCTCCATCTCACACCCCGCCACCACATAGTAATCTACTTATTGACAGCATATATTGGTCAGACACTCCAAGCCTTTGGTTGTCCGAGCATGCTGGGAGTTTTAGTTTTGCAACAGCTGGAGACACATTGTTTGGAAAACATTGCTCTATAGCATGGGAAGATGTGTGTCTGACAGCGGATTTATAGACACACATATATACATAAATTAGAATTCTTTTATAGGGTTTTTCCAAGGGTTCCATGGACTAAAAACCTCCTGTGGTAAAGTGACCAAAGCCCATGTTAGACCTGGATTCTGTACGTACATCCTTCTAGTGCCAATCCGCAGTCATTATAATGTACTGAGAAGCAGTAATGTCTACTTCTGGATAGCTGGATATTCCCGAACACAGACCACGTACTAGTAATATCAGCTCAGTATATAGCAGAGAGGTCCTGCTGTCACCCGAATACTCGATAGCAGCTGAAGCTACACAAATGGGCTCTGAGATAAGGGTTGTGCCCACGCCCTCTGAACATGTGTTTTCTGGCTCAATTTTCTCTGGTGTGAATAGATTAGTACTGAAAAGTAGGAGCATCTCATGTAAGAAGCTGGAAACATTGACTGAGAAGGTCTCGAAAGGGCACATGGTCAGATATTAGCGGTATTAATGCCTGTAGGGCCCCATATTTAGAACTGAGGGTTATCATTGTCAAGCATGGTGGAATTCATGGGATAAATCGGCCTGACCTTATGGCTGAGATGACGGTGGAGCATGGTGTGGTCAGTGACTCATGAAGGACTTAACATGGATATTTTGGGTTCTCCTTTACTGTCTGTACCTCATCATAAAATTATCAGTAATATGTCATAGACTTTACATTACAGCTATAACCCAGAATTTTTGTAATGCTTGGTAACCATATAGGAAAGCAAGTAGCTGCATCGTCCCAGGATCAGTTTCTTCACCTTTTCCCAGAAGATCACTTTTAAGTTACTGTTCATAAGGTGTGTTCCCCAAGTAAAGCCCCTTTCACATTGCGGTTGCGACCCAGCAGGCTGTGGACGTCAGAAAAGGAGGGGAGAATAGCGGGAGAAAAATGAGTTCTTGCACTCCCGCTACAAATACATTGGCGCCTGATGGATCCCCATTATAGTTAATGGGATCCATCCTGATCCATTGTTGCCCGCTTTGCCCCATCCCCATAATGGCCGTTTTTTGGAAGGGGTGCAATGGCAGTGTCAAAGTAGCCGCCGGGACCTGCGGTCCATGATGCAAGCGCAGCACCTCTGCTCAATTCATAGCCGTGGGGGACTCGGGATGTACAGGTATGTCCCAGTGTACAAGGTACCAGGTGTCCAGGCGGTACCTGTACGCCCTGTGTCCTATAGGGGTTAAAGTGTTACTGTCATTAAAAAATGTTTTGATAGACATGTCAAAAGTTTACAGAATCAAAACAATAGTACACTCGGCACTACGCACGTCTCCTAGGCGTTCACCTTCACTTATAATGCACTAGGTCAGGGAGTTGAGAAACTTGGCGGTGCGACTTAAATGACAGTAACCCTTCTCTAACCCTGCTCTGCATGCCGCACTCCGGCTACTTTTTGAATATACGCTGTCTATGTAGATACAAGACGTCAGACGAATAAAGAAATTACAAGAGATCTTTCTTGGGTAAATGCGTTTACTTCCCTTCTCTCGGATAAGGACGTGTCAGAAGTTGTTGATTGCACCAGGTCTCCTGAGACCCACTGTGATGGTGGGTTATTAGCTGGTAAAGCGGGCAGCATTGTACTCCACTCCTTGGCCGGCAGAGAGATCTGTACATTTCTCTGCATAGAAGTCGGATCTCTCATAGAAGTCTATGCAGAGAAATGGACGGATCTCTTGCCTCGCAGCACAGCAGGTCTCAGGAGTGATTGTCTCAAGAGTGACTCCCGATGCGATCAACAACTTTTGACATGTCTAATCAGTGATCGACCTATCAAACGTTTTTAAAGATAGTAACACTTTAACTTCTTAAGAACCAAGAGAATACCTGTAGCGGCTTTGAAGTTGCCCTCGCTTCAGAACAGTGAGTGTCGGCTACTATCAGTAGCCAGACGCTCACTGCTCCTTAGCAGGCAGCAGCATTTCCGCTACTGATGGTCATTAACCCTTTAGATGCTGTGATTAATGCCGATCATGGCGTCTAAAGTAAAAGTGAAACCTTGGTGGTAATTCAGAGGGGCTCACGGAACTCCCGCAATGTGAGCGCGGGGGTTCCGTGAGCTAAAATGGCGGAGGAGGGTCCCCTTACCTGTCTCCTGCCACCGAATCTTGGCTTAGCCAGGTTATATCAGTGGATCGCCGATCACACTGTATAATGCTATGCCATAGGGGGGGACTTAAAAAGTGTAAATAAAAATAATTTCTAAAACTATATAACTATTAAAAACTATTACCCTTTTCCAATTTAACAAAAAATAAAAAAAGATTAAAAAGGAAAGATAATGAACATATTTGATATGGCCGCATGCGTAAATGTTCAAACTATTAAAATATGTTTATAATTTCGCACGGTAAACGGCGTAAATGTAAAAAAAATTTAAATCAAACACAAAAAATACTGATTTTTAATTACATCATGTAACAGAATTTTTTTTTTTATAAAAAGCAACGAAAAAGTCCCATCAAAGCAAAAATTGTATAGATAAAAACGACAGATCACAGTACAAAAAAATGAGCCCTCATACATCCCTGTATATGGAAAAATAAAAAAGTTATAGGGGTCTGAAAAGGCCAATTTTATACATATGAATTTTGTTAAAAAAAATTTAACATGTTTTTAAAATAGTACAATACAAAAAAATATATAAATTGGGTATCATTTTAATTGCATTGACCTACAGAATAAAGATAATGTATCATTTTTACCATAAAGGGCACTGCGTAAAAAAAACAAAAAAAAACAAAAGTGACAGTTTTCTTTTTAAGTTGTCATTATATTGTACAATTGGTCCCGCAGAAAACAAGCCCTGAAATGGGTCTGTGGGTGAAAAAATAAAAGTGTTATGGCTTTTAAAAGGAATAGGAGAAAAAAAGCAAAACTGCAAAAATGGTCCTTAAAGGGGTCAGGAATGAGAAAAAAAACATTTAGGGAGATGGTCTAAAGGGGTATTCCAGGATGCTTAAAAATAGGGGTTCTGTCGCTGTAAGATACTTCTGAGATGTTCTAGTGATATGTCAGTAGTTTTGATCAGTGGGGCCACAATGCTGAGACCCCAATGATCCCTATTACAAATCAGCAACAGCACTCAGCCAAGCACTGTGCAGGTTCTTATGTGTGCTGCCACTGGTCTCTGCACTTACAGGTGAGGTGAATGGATTATACAGTCAAAGTCAATTGACTTTCCTTGAGAATCTGTATACTGCAATTATGGGCCTCACTCCCCTGCTTACTGCGATCTAAATGTAGTTTCCCTAGATGGGCTCTATTATATGACATAAGATGGCTGGGAGCAGGGGGGTGAAGCGTACAGCAGCATGCTTCTTCCTGCTCAATTTAATGATCAGTGGGGACCTCAGCAATGACACCACAACCAGTGAGAACATTTTGACTTGTTTTAATGACAGGGACACTCCTAAGCACCATGTAAACTGTTTTCTTCCCTGGAAAACACCTAAAATAAACAAAAATAAGAACTGAAATAAGAATTTGTTGAAGTAATAAGGAAGTTGAGGCGCATATATGCTGTGAACATTCTGTACAGTCTATGTTACACTAAGGTTAATGTGTAACACTTTCCTTAGACCAAGACTGTTACTTAGATCAGGTGATTTCCTTCTAAACAATCTCAGGCACTGAGCCAAAATACCAAGAATTGAATGTATGTATACCAGCCCTTCCCTAGAAGCTACAAAGGATGAAGAATTACACAGCATCACCTGATCTCCTTAAAGCAAGATTATAGGAGGCCACAGTGTCATGTCATATATGAAAGCAGGCCCAGAATCAGATGATAGATAGATATGAGATAGATAATGAAAAGATAGATCGATAGATAAATATATATAAACAGATAAGATAGATAGATATGAGATAGATATGAGATAGATAGATATGAGTGAGAGATAGATAGATAGATGTGAGAGAAAGATATGAAATAGATAAATAGATATGAGAAAGATAGATAGATAAATATGAGAGAGATAGATAGATAGACATGAGATAGATATGAGATAGATAGATATGAGTGAGATATAGATTGATAGATGTGAGAGATAGATAGATACGAAATAGATAAATAGATATGAGAAAGATAGATAAATATGAGAGATAGATAGATAGATATGAAATAAATAGATATGAGAAAGATAGATAGATATGATAGATAGATATGAGATAAATAGATATGAGAAAGATATGTGGTGACATGGTGGTGCAAGAAATTCTTCTCAATTTGTGACACCAGGGCACCGTTAGCCTATACACAGTCTGAGATGGAGACAGCTCCTCCTGGGCCAGACACGGGGACACCTGGGTTACAGATAACTGTATTTTACCGAGCAGGTGCAGATGGTACAACACATAGTACGGAGCAGAGTAGAATAGATGCAGTATAACCCTTTGCAGTATAGCCCTGTTGCCTTGCTGGGACTTATGATGCTTTTCACACACTTGAATTATGTAGACTTGAGATTTGAGAAGTTGTGGTGAGAGTGGGATGAGGGCAGATGGAATTACCCTAGGGGCAGATGGCATTAACCCCTTGTGTTTGTGATGCCAGGGCGTTGTTTATCCTCTCCACCACTCGAAGGTATACCGCTGAATCCTGGGCTAGGCGCGGGGGTAAATAATGACTCCGACGGCAAGTTACAGAACAACAGCAGCTTTATTGAGTCAGACAGATGTAACAGTCTATACAGCTTAGCTAGGCCCACGGAGGTGACCAGTGACTTCAAAGACCACAGGGCTCGCTGGGACTTATAGTGGATTTGGACAATTTGATGTAGGGCCATGCTGACTTGAGACAGACTTGACTTGGACTGACTTGACTGAGACTGACTATGACAGACTTTACCCCATTTGTAGCTTACCAGGTTTTGACTTTCACCCGTGGGGCAGTAGACTTGTGGATCTGTGGCTGCGTGGTAGACTTTAGGCCTCTTTAGGACACCAGACACTCTCAGGACTGACCTCACTGCAACTCAGCAAAGACTCAAAGAGAAAGAGGAAGCTCCACCCAGACACTGCCGAAAAACAGCCACAAACTGATACCGGGACAGGAAGGACCCATCCCTATGCACCAACAACACAACTGGACCCACCAGACGCACCTCCAAAAAGTCCCTCAAACACCCCACAAGACAAACCCTCAAACCTTCGATATCTCCCCCAACACCACCCAATGACCCCATCCAGACTGATCCGTTTTAGACCGACGGATCCGACACCGCACTTCATCCACCCCCAGCTCCACATCCCCAAACAAAAAACCACCCACAGATGACCGACTGCGTGCCACCAATTCAGACACCCGAAATGCACCAAAAAATGCCAAAGAAAAAGCCAAGCGGAATAAAGAAGCCTCGTAAGCATCCCTACATTCCAAATCCACCCTGCTAACAAAAAAAACCAAGAGGTCAAATGACACCGGATGCCGAGTATCCGGCCTCACCCCCCTGCCCGATCCCGCTTAACTAAAAAATGCTTGGTCACATCCACCAACCCCCTAGAGGCCTACCAGAAGGCCAAAGCAGAGATGCGCACCGTAATTCCAGACACAGAGACCCCCAACTCATACGACCTGCCAACAAAATACACCATCGAAACCCAATCATCTTCAGACACACCTGCGCCCACTCCAGCCATACGCATCAACTCCGCCACTGATCCCAGACCACGCTCCACAGCCACTCGGGACAAGGAATTCCGCACCACTCCGCATCCGGCGCCAGTCCACGAAACCTGTCCCACTGTGAACGAGAAAGAGAATCAGCAACCGAGTTGACCACTCAGGGAACATGCACCACCACAAACTGAGAATTCAAAAGCAGACCACGCAGCACCAAATGCCGTAGCAAGCGCAACACAGGAGGCGAGCTGGATGTTTGATTATTAATAGCATGCACGACCCCCATGTTATCCACTGGAGTGCACCCGCCGATCCTTCAAATGGTTACCCCAAATCTCAGCCGCCAAAACTATCGGAAATAATTCAAGCAAAACCAAGTTCGCCAACAATCCCGCCGACCTCCAGGAAGCAGGCCAGACGCCCGCACTCCACTGCCCCTGAAAAAATGCCCCAAAGCCCACCGACCCCGAGGCATCAGTGAACAACTCCAACTCATCTGTTGCCACCACCTCAGCCATCCAAATCAACCTACCATTATAAACTCACAAAAAGGACTCCCACACCAACAGATCCTCCCTCACTTCCATCGATAAGAGCACAAAATGGTGCGGAACTGTAACCCCAGCCGTAGCCATTGCCAAGCGCCGGAAAAAAACCCACCCCATGGGTAAGATCCGTCAAGCAAAATTCAACTTGCCCAGCAAAGATTGCACCTCAGGCAGCTGCACTTTCCTACGCTCTCAACACTGAGCCACGGACTGGCGAAGATCCGCCAACTTATCGTCTGGAAGCCGGCACTCCATGAGTAGTGTTGAGCGGCATAGGCCATATTCGAATTCGCGAATATTCGCGAATATATGGACGAATATTCGTCATATATTCGCGAATATTCGCATATTCTCGTTTTATTTTCGCGTATGCGAAAATACGCGTATGCGAAAATTAGTATATGTGGAAATTCGCATATGCGAAAATTAGCATATGCTAATTTTCGCATATGCGAATTTTCGCACGCCAGTCTCACACAGTAGTATTACAGCTTTCTTTACACCACACAAGCTGGAAGCAGAGAGGGGTGATCACTGTGATGTGTACTGTGAAGAAAAAAAAACAAAAAAAAACGAATATTCGTAATTACGAATATATAGCGCTATATTCGCGAAATTCGCGAATATGCGATATTCGTGAATAATATTCGAATTGCGAATATTCGCGAGCAACACTATCCATGAGATCAGAGTCAATGATGATACCCAAAAATTTAACCATCGACACCAGACCTTCCATCTTGTCTGCCGCCAATGGCACCCCAAAACGGCGAGCCACTGCCTCCATAGTGTGTAACAAAATGGAACAAACCCGCAGGACCCAAAAACAAAAAATCATCCAGATAGTGAAGCACAGAAGACCAGCCGGCCTCACACTTCACCACCCACTCCAAAAAACAACTAAACGTCTCAAAGTAAGCACATGAAATAGATCAACCCATGGGCAAACAACAATCCACATAATACTGCCCACCCCAATGTATCCCCAACAAACGAAAACTATCCGGATGAACCGGCAACAAACGAAATGTCGATTCAATATCCGTCTTAGCCAACAAAGCCCCTTGACCAAACTTCTGCACCCACCGCACTGCCGCATCAAAGGACGTGTACGAAACCGAACAAACATCCGCATCAATGCCATCGTTAACAGACAACCCAGCCGGGTATGACAAATGATGGATAAGCCTAAATTTACCCAACTCCTTTTTGGGAACCAACCCCAGAGGCGAAATCACCAGATCACCAAAAGGGGGGCTCTCAAACGGGCCCGCCATGCAACCCGAAGCGACCTCACCCGACAACTTCTCTGTCACAATCTGAGGATAACCCCCACCCCCGAAGCTACAGCCGCACTAGGCATACGAAACCCTTCCCGAAAACCCAACTCCAACAAACCTGCCGCTGCCCTATCTGGATGCAGCCTTAGAAGCGGGAGCATCTCGACCACTTACAGCGGCGTCACTCCGCGCTTGCGAAGAATCGGCCAACTTACCCTTGCCCCGCTTAAAACAATGTGAGAGACTATGGGCGCCCCCACACCCGGAGCACTCGTGTTAAAATTTACAGTCTGAGAGAAACTTGTAGTATCCCTCATTGTACTGCCAGCAACAGCCCCGGCACATACCGGCCGACTGCCCAGCTGTTGAAGAGCCGCCCCATGAAAGGGCTGTGACCCACCACGTGGCGCCGACATCAAACGCATCCACAAGCTAATATCCTTGTGGCCCCAGCGCAGTGACCAGCCTTGCGTTGACGAAACTGTTCGTCATACCTCAACCACGCAACTCCCCCATACACCCTATAAGCTTTCCCAACAGAGTCAAAATAACAAAAAAGAGCCGAACAATGTTCAGGCGCCTTTTCACCTATCACACTGGCCAAAATGGAAAAGGCCTGCATCCAATTAGAAAAAGTGTGCGGGATCAACCGATACCGGCGCTTTTCCTCCTCCTTCTTACTCTCATCCTGCTTTTTCCTATCTAGGTTGAATTTCTCCAACGGAAGCAAAGAAAAAATTTCGACGTACTCGTCTTTCCAAATTTTTGTTTAACTTCAGGCTTCAAATGCGCACCCAAGGGGCCCTCAAAGCACAAATAAACCTCCCCTTTAGCCTTCATCAACCCAACACCCGCGACACCACAGACCCACCGTCTGCATTCACCACCGACACAGGCCCGCCCAAAGCACTCGCAACAGCACCCACTGGAGCCAGAACCCCCACAGCACCCCCCGGACTGGGCCCTGACCCCACTGCCCCCATACCAACACTGGGGACCCCGAAGGACCTGCCCCCCCTACCCGCTGCGTCAGAACCCCCAACAATTGAACTAATAAATCCCTGACTGGAGCATCCCCACCGCCAATAACCCCAGATAAAGTGCACTCACCAGGCCGACCTGAGCCTGCCGACCCAGCAGCCGCGAGTCCTGACGTCTGCCCACCGGAACTGCCAGCTCCAGTCCTCTGCGCTGAAATGAAGGAGTCACCAGAAGAAGCAGGCAGGTTGTCAGGCACCGGCTGTCACCTGTGCCGATGGGGAATCAGATCCGGAGTCCTCCGAAGCAGAAGAGGGGGCAGGGCTAAGGTCCCCCCGTCATCCAACATATTCCTGCTGTCATTCGTCATCCGGCCAGCAGAGGGCGCAGGCACACTGAATGTCCCTGAGGCAGCCCTGCCTCTCACTGCAGCCCTCACGGCTTTGCTGCCGTTCCGCTCCTTGCCAGCAGGGTCGGTGCATTGCCGTGGAATGAGATTTGCCATAGAATGAGATGGTCCGCCTCCATCACATCCTATTGGCTCTCTCTTGTCACGTGACATATTTAAACGTCACGCATCAATGCGCACAGCAGTGTCAGTTTGGCTATCACAGGGAGAGGATCTTCTCACCCTGTGATAGCTGAAGCTGTACGGAGCTCTCATGGCCTCTGTGACCCGACAGAAGTTCACACATGTACGCAGCTCATACGGCTGCCTCATAGACATTTACTCTATTATTACATGTACTGTTGATCCACAGCGCTATCGGGATCCCTATGCCCGATGGCGCTGTCATCAGTGTGCGTCCCCGCGAGCGCCCCACGGCCGCAGCTCTACTCCCCGTCCCGTTAACGCTCAGGGAGCGGGGAACAGAAAGTAGAGCATCGGGCGCAGGTTAAGTTATTCGCGTAGTGCTGCGCATGCGCAGTACTACTTTACCTGCGCCCGATGCTCTACTTTCTGTTCCCCGCTCCCTGAGCGTTAACGGGACGGGGAGTACAGCTGCGGGGGGCGGAGGACGGGGAGTAGAGCTGCGGGGGACGGGGAGTAGAGCTGCGGGGGACGGGGAGTAGAGATGCGGGGACGGGGAGTAGAGATGCGGGGACGGGGAGTAGAGATGCGGGGGACGGGGAGTAGAGATGCGGGGGACGGGGAGTAGAGATGCGGGGGACGGGGAGTACAGCTGCGGGCGTGGGGATCCTGATGACAGCGCCATTGGGCATAGGGATCCCGATAGCACTGTGGATCAACAGTAAATGTATATGAGGCAGCCGTATGAGCTGCGTACATGTGTGAACTTCTGTCGGGCCACAGAGCCCATGTGAGCTCCGTACAGCTTCAGCTATCACAGGGTGAGGAGATCCTCTCCCTGTGATAGCCAAACTGACACTACTGTGCGCATCGATGCGTGACGTTTAAATATGTCACGTGACAAGAGAGAGCCAATAGGATGTGATGGAGGCGGACCATCTCATTCTATGGCAAATCTCATTCCACGGCAATGCACCGGATTAACATAGGGGCGGATGGAACGGCAGCTCCAGGCCCCTACGTTAAAATAGGCCCGGCAGCCCGCAACAACAATATTAACAGTGAAAGTGGGCTGGCCTTGCGATGTCCCAGGCCGGCCCACAGGCTTACCTACGGCCCTGGTGGTGACTTGGTTGCGTGACCTGCGTGCCCCACGTGACGTCAGGGTAGCGTAGGGGCCGCCATCAGGGCAGTTCAGGCAGTACTGCCGTCAAGGGCCCAAGTGCACTATATACAGGGGCACTGGCTGCCAGCTGTCACTTTCCTCTTATGCTCCACTGATCGTGAGGCCTGTAACCTCCCTCTGCCCTGCCTGGTCTCTGCACTGGGGCTAAGCACTTCCCCAGACGTACAGGCAGACCTGTGCCCCTGTCCTCTCTCCTGGGCCCTTCTCCTCTCTCCTGGGCCCTTCTCCTCTCTCCTGGGCCCTCTCCTCTCTGCTGGGCCCTTCTCCTCTCTCCTGGGCCCTTCTCCTCTCTCCTGGGCCCTTCTCCTCTCTCCTGGGCCCTTCTCCTCTCTCCTGGGCCCTTCTCCTCTCTCCTGGGCCCTTCTCCTCTCTCCTGGGCCCTTCTCCTCTCTGCTGGGCCCTCTCCTCTCTGCTGGGCCCTTCTCCTCTCTCCTGGGCCCCTCTCCTCTCTCCTGGGCCCTTCTCCTCTCTCCTGGGCCCTCTCCTCTCTCCCGGACCCCTCCCCCATCCCTCAGTAAGATCCCCGGCCTCCTGCTGTATACAGGTCGGCAGTCGGGGAATAGGAGGAGGGGAGGGCTGCAGGCTGCATAGTGGAGCTAGGAGCAGAGGTGAAGTAAGGAGTCTGCAGATGTGGAACCCCCTGGAGCTGTCTAATCCTGCCTAAAAGTAAGTAAGTGTGTGTGTGTGTATATATGTCATGTATCACCTAACTGTGTGGGAGTGTGTGTATATATGTCATGTATCACCTAACTGTGTGTGAGTGTGTATTTATCATGAATCACCTAACTGTGTGTGTGTGTGTGTGTATTTGTCATGTATCTCCTAACTGTGTGGGTATGTGTAGATATGTCATGTATAACCTAACTGTGTATGTGTTTGTTTGTATGTATGTGTATATGTCATGTATCACCTGTGTGTGTGTGTGTATGTATATATATGTCATGTATCACCTGTGTGTGTATGTGTATATATGTCATGTATCACCTGTGTGTGTGTATATGTATGTGTATACATGTCATGTATCACCTGTGTGTGTGTGTGTGTGTGTGTGTGTATATATGTCTTGTATCACCTGTGTGTGTGTGTGTATGTGTATATATGTCATGTATCACCTGTGTGTGTGTGTGTATATGTCATGTATCACCTGTGTGTGTGTGTATATATGTCATGTATCACCTGTGTGTGTGTATGTGTATATATGTCATGTATCACATGTGTGTGTATATATGTCATGTATCACGTGTGTGTGTGTGTGTGTGTATATATATGTCATGTATCACGTGTGTGTATATATGTCATGTATCACCTGTGTGTGTGTGTGTGTGTATGTATGTATATATATGTCATGTATCACGTGTGTGTGTGTATGTATGTGTATATATGTCATGTATCACATGTGTGTGTGTGTGTATGTGTATATATGTCATGTATCACATGTGTGTGTGTGTATGTGTATATATGTCATGTATCACCTGTGTGTGTGTGTATGTATGTTTACATATGTCATGTATCACCTGTGTGTGTGTGTGTGTGTGTATATATGTCATGTATCACCTGTGTGTGTATATGTATGTGTATATATGTCATGTATCACCTGTGTGTGTATATGTATGTGTATATATGTCATGTATCACCTGTGTGTGTGTATATATGTCATGTATCACCTGTGTGTGTGTATGTATGTATATATATGTCATGTATCACCTGTGTGTGTGTATGTATGTGTATATATGTCATGTATCACCTGTGTGTGTGTATGTATGTGTATATATGTCATGTATCACCTGTGTGTGTATATGTATGTGTATATATGTCATGTATCACCTGTGTGTGTGTGTGTGTGTGTATATATATATGTCTTGTATCACCTGTGTGTGTATATGTATGTCATGTATCACCTGTGTGTGTGTGCATATGTATGTGTATATATGTCATGTATCACCTGTGTGTGTGTGTATATGTCATGTATCACCTGTGTGTGTGTGTGTATATATCATGTATCACCTGTGTCTGTGTATATATGTCATGTATCACCTGTGTGTGTGTGTATGTATCTGTATATATGTCATGTATCACCTGTGTGTGTGTATATGTTATGTATCACCTGTGTGTGTATGTATGTGTATATATGTTATGTATCACCTGTGTGTGTGTATGTATGTGTATATATGTCATGTATCACCTGTGTGTATGTATGTGTATATATGTCATGTATCACCTGTATGTGTATATATGTCAAGTATCACGTGTGTGTGTGTATGTGTATATATGTCATGTATCACGTGTGTGTGTGTATGTGTATATATGTCATGTATCACCTGTGTGTGTGTATATGTCATATATCACCTGTGTGTGTATGTATGTGTGTATATGTCATGCATCACCTGTGTGTGTATGTGTGTATATGTCATATATCACCTGTGTGTGTGTGTGTATGTATGTGTGTATATGTCATGCATCACCTGTGTGTGTATGTGTATATATGTCATGTATCACCTGTGTGTGTGTGTGTATGTATGTGTATATATGTCATGTATCACCTGTGTGTGTGTGTATGTATGTGTATATATGTCATGTATCACCTGTGTGTATGTGTATATATATCATGTATCACCTGTGTGTGTATGTATGTGTATATATGTCATGTATCCCCTGTATGTGTATATATGTCATGTATCACCTGTGTGTGTGTATGTATGTGTATATATGTCATGTATTATCTGTATATATGTCATGTATCACCTGTGTGTGTGTATGTGTATATATGTCATGTATCACCTGTGTGTGTATGTGTATATATATCATGTATCACCTGTGTGTGTATGTGTATATATATCATGTATCACCTGTGTGTGTATGTATGTGTATATATGTCATGTATCACCTGTATGTGTATATATGTCATGTATCACCTGTGTGTGTATGTATGTGTATATATGTCATGTATCACCTGTGTGTGTATGTGTATATATATCATGTATCACCTGTGTGTGTATGTATGTGTATATATGTCATGTATCACCTGTATGTGTATATATGTCATGTATCACCTGTGTGTGTATGTATGTGTATATATGTCATGTATCACCTGTATGTGTATATATGTCATGTATCACCTGTGTGTATGTATGTGTATAT